>NC_142139.1:8258473-8883473 GCF_024610735.1 Ursus americanus
TCACTGATTTTCTTCCTATATCATGTCACATTGCCTTAGACACAGTAAATACCCTACTGATTATAAACATCAAATTACTGTTTTTGTGTCCTAAACTCAAATTTGTCGTAGGTTAGTCTTCTGAATCAAACACAGACAGAGAAATTTATTTGGGTATCTTGTAGATTGTACCAAGCATAAGCACTTGTTACAGAATGACACATAACCAGAGCTTTTAACTTTTTGCGATCAGCTCTTCTCAATTGCATAGATTAGCAAGGAAATTCAAGACATTACAAAAGATGGGACAAAAGAATTTTCTGGAGAAACATCTTTTATCTTTCTTTGTACAAGTAATATTTAAGTGTTAATTTACTACATTTGCATCTAAAAGTCACCCTAATGTTTAAAAACTATAAAAAAACCCTTTAATTAATAGTTTTATGAACTATTAATTTTACTATTTTCAGTACAAGTTTTCTCATCTTTGTAGGACTTGAAACATTCCTCTGGAGTATGTGAAGTCTACTACATCAGGCCAGCAACATCCTCTCCTAACTCCTATTTGCACTGTTTCTCTCCCTAGCCTTGATTCTTGTTCAACTAAGTACATATTAATAACATGTTTAGTTGCCCTAAAGCAAGGTTAAACTCAGTAACTTTCCTTGCTCTCTTCCTGCTCTCTTTTGATGAATGCCACTCAAGCTCCTGTGATGAGGTGTCTACGTGCTAGTGACTCGGGTATAAGGTTATCTAAACGTAGGTTTCATTGCTGACATCTAGGTTCCATTCCTTTTGCTCCATCTCCTCTGATACGTGTCGGTTTCTCCCATTTGAAAGCCTCTAAAAGGCATGTCCATCGTTTTAATGCAAAAGGAATAAAAAGCAAGGCATTGAAGTGTGATGCTCATTTAGACTTTAAAGACCAGGCACGTGATTGTGTCACGTCAGAGTATTTTACAGACTCTTAAGTGGAGAGAAACCTGTAGAACAGAACACCACAGACACACTTCTGTTCCAACAAGCAGTACATTGTAACTAAGTTTAAAACCTTCTAGCATTCCTGCACACCAAAGCACAGTAGAGTTAAATGGGATCTTTGTGATTCCACATATACTAAAGAAGCAGTTTCTCTCTGTGTGAAACCACATGGATTTCCATGGATGATTCAGGGATAAAAACACATCCGGCCAAGATATAAGAGTGAAATGTATAGACAAAAGCTTTAAGGGTTCAAAGGCTTTTTCTTTTTTTCCTTCCCTTTCCTCTTTGAGCTCAATTATCATTTAATGCCATGGAGTAAATAGGTCAAGAATTTGACCTAACAGAGTAGTAAAGTTGACTAGGAAAATGTCTCTACCATATAAAAGAAAAAAATCGAATACTATTCTGAGATGTCACAACTATCAGACCATAGACTCTAATACAACTTCCTTGGAGGGTTGTTGTTGCTGTTGTTTTTCTAATTAGCTCATTTCAAAGTAGGTTCTTATTTGAGAAAACCCATGCTTGGAATTCTGTTCTTAAGGTGTGATGTGTATGTGTACATGTACGCATGCATGTATATACATATATATCTATATTTCTCAAAATTTTATTTTTATATGTGTTTTTTTAAAAGATTTTATTTATTTATTTGACAGAGAGAGACACAGCCAGCGAGAGAGGGAACACAAGCAGGGGGAGTGGGAGAGGAAGAAGCAGGCTCCCAGCGGAGCAGGGAACCCGATGCAGGGCTCGATCCCAGGACCCTGGGATCACGCCCTGGGCCGAAGGCAGACACTTAACGACTGAGCCACCCAGGCGCCCCTATATGTGTTTTAGTAATCTCTCTCTCTCTCTTTTTTTGTTCTCTGAGTTTTCAATATATTGAAGTTACGGTGTTTCAGTTTTACTCCAGTATGTACTTCAAATGTACGTCAGGGAATGATCATTTTAATAAGATTTAACAAAGGGATGGGTCCTTTTCATAAGTATGTGAAATTGAAAAGAAATTTTGAAAGTTAAAAAGTATTGAAATTTAAAGTATAGAATCCTTCCACAGAGCGACTTTGTACTTTGCAGGTATAACCTGAGGGATGGTGGTACCGTCTCCACCAGACACAGCCCATGAGGGCATTTGGGATCTGGCTTTAGAACAGATCTAGCTGCAGACATTGGGCCCCGCAGAGTATGCCAGGCATGGGATCACATATCACTAAGATACACAAAAATATTTCTAACATTTCAAAGAACAAAACAAACAGGATAGGGGGAGCCTCTTAAGAGGTATAATGTGGTTTACATGGTGACAAGTTCTCCAATAATGAGATTATAGGAAGACAGGATGGTTAGAATTATGAAATGCTCAAACCATCTGTGCTACCTGCATCTCTGACAATCAAAATAGTATCAAAGGAGATGTCTAAGTCCTAGATGTCTTCAACAGGAACCTCATATAAGAGCGGGAGACAGGGCGCCTGGGTGACTCATTTGGTTGGGCGTCGCCTCCAGCTCAGGTCATGATCCCAAGGTCCTGGGATCTAGTCCCACATGGGGCTCCCTGCTTGGTGGGGAGTCTGCTTCTGCCTCTGCCTCTAACTGCTGCTTGTGCTCTGGCTCTTCCTCATGCTTTCTCTCTCTGAAATAAATCAATAAAATATTTTAAAAAAGAGTGGGAGGCAGATGAAGTAGGTCTCACAGATCCAAAATTCAAATGGTTAATATGAAGTTAGTTTATCAAACTGCAGGTGGAAGTAGTTCTAGAATTTCCTGAAAGTTTTCCACCCAGCCACAGAGAGAACCCAAGGTCATAAATACATAGTGAGCTGGAAAAGGGAGATTACTGGGGTACTGTCGGCTACAGACGCAAAATAGTAGTCAGCACATAAAGGTCTTTAAGTGCCATTTCCGCTCTGCTGCACAATGAGGTCAGGGGTCTGTATGATGCCTTTATAACACAGAAAGATCCATCTCCCCTCATCTTAGTGTGGGATAATAATAAACTGAGGTATATCGGGTTATAAAACAAAGCAGCGAAAATTGAATGGTACCAAAATAGAAACAAAATATTTCAGTAAAATTGACATTTTAAAATGTCAGTGGTTAATGGAAGCTATATTTACTCTTATTGATGATTCTTTTTTTAGGAAGAATTTAGTATAAAATTAAATTGTCATGACATACTTCTTGATCAAATATAACATGACCTATGTGTTTAGTAAAATGTGACAAAATTTGATTAGAACTTTGCCATATAGTCTAATGAGTTATCAAAATGTGAAGTCAGAAATAAATGCTATTGCCATAGGGATTTAGAACTTGGAAATTCCAATTTGAAACACTGGAATGTCCCAGAAAAAGAAGGCAAGACTTTGAATTTTTATGGTGCTTCTTCCTTCAAGATGCACCTTTGCTGCAGTTAACATATTACTGATGTATTACTGATGTCTAATAGTGGCGAAGACTGGAGAGTTCCATCTGAGCACGTTAATTGGTTGTTTATCATGAAGAAAAGCAGGAAATGCATGTCTTTTCTATGACTACTTGCCAGGGGCTGATAACTGTGAGGTACTTCTGTATTTATGAATTTGCTATATTATTGGTTGTTGTCTACAAAAGGTTAGTATTTGCATTGAAAGTAAAACATGTAAGAAGTAAAAGTATATATGAAGAAATAAAGAAAAACAGTGGCGAGAAGGAAGAAGAATTGAACATCATAGATAAGAAGCAATGTCAGAGAAAGTCATGGTCAAAAGGAAGTGAGGTCAGTGGAGAGGATTAGATGTGACAGTAAGGGCAGAGATCTATGGATGACCTATCATCATCAATAAAAATGGGAGCCAGTCGTGAAAGGACACAGAGCAGCTCTGCAGATGGAAAGAATGGAATGAAAAGAGGTTTCCTCCCCCGCACATAATATCTTAGAGGCCCATGATGGCCAAGGCACAGAGTAGCAGAGGTGTGTGTGTGTGTGTGTGTGTGTGTGTGTGTGTGTGTGCGCTCACATAGACAGTCATTGTAAGAGAAATCTGTTTGTACCTCTAGAGAACAATTGGGACATTTCGCTGGTCTTAGCAGTGATTACTCTCCATAGGTTTTAGGCATGGCTGAAATATCCACAATACCCACTATTGTGACCAATAGTCTTATCCTTATTAATAAACCATCTTTTGGTTTGTGGCCACTATTGCTCTTGTGGCCATTTGCAATAATATGGTTATGAGTAGGTTCAGTGCCTAGTCCCCTTCATGACAAAATCAAACATCTGAAAACATAATCTAAGAAGAGCTGACAGAATAGTAATATGAACAAACAAAGGAGCATTTACTGGTAATTGAATAGATTGCTGCAGATTGCCGTTCCAGAGATTTATTGAAGAATTTATGTGTACATCAGAAATACTGCCCATTTGCCTCTTTTTATTTAAATGATGTGTTCTGGCTTGGCATAGAGTGCTGAGTAAATATTTATGGGATGAATGAAATAAATGTTTGTGAAAAACAATCATTTTGAAAGTGTCAAGAAAGATTTTTTATTGTTTACTCAGTAATCAATTATGAGTGTCTGCTATATTAGAGGCACTGTCAGAAGTACTAGGAACAAACAGACAAATAAAATATAATGTTTGTCCACCATGAGCTCATAGTCAGTGAAGAAGACAAGCATGTAAAAAGATCATTACAGTACAGGGTAGCAATCACTGTGATTACTCTATGTTTCCAACTGGCCCTTAATCTTTTTGGCCAGGAAGGGCTCCAAGAGAAGCCTTGTAAATATAGAGGGAGAGAGGGAGGTGATCCAGATGGAGGACTAGTTGTTTATAAAAGTCCAGAAGAAAATATAAAAGAAAAGGCAAAAATGAGATGGGGAGGAGGACCAGATCATATACAGATCTATATAGCACATTAAAGGTTTTGCCTTTTATCATGGAGATTATAAGAAGTGTCCTGAATAGATGTGCACTCTGGGAAGCTCACTCTGGTTATTGTGTGGGGAATGGATTGGGATAGAGCAATATTCCATAATTCCAGTAAAAAACTATTTAGGAGATAGTTACAGTAATTCAGTCAGGAAATGATAAATTCATGGCCTAAAATAATGGCTAAGGGGTGGGAAAAAAGCAGATTCTGTAGGCCTAGATGTATAGGAAAGGGACTGTCAAAAACATCAACATTTCCAGCTTGAGCAGCAAAGGGTATAGAGGAGCTGGTCAGTTGAGCCAGAGAAGACGGGGCCAGGAGCAGGTTTGAGAACACTGCTTTAGAGAAGAGATTCTTTATTGACCTAAGAAAGCCCTGAGAATATTGAAATACTAGCTCTAAAGAACTAGTGAAAAGGAAAAACATATTTATTAAAAATATTTTTAATAACTGCTCTTAAAAAAAAGCCCTTCTTAAGTTTTAGAGATAAATCTGCATTTTCTTATCATATTTATAATCTTTTCTTCCCTCCTCCCTTCTTCCTTTCTCTTTTTTTTTTTTAAAGATTTTATTTATTTATTCAACAGAGATAGAGACAGCCAGCGAGAGAGGGAACACAAGCAGGGGGAGTGGGAGAGGAAGAAGCAGGCTCATAGCAGAGGAGCCTGATGTGGGGCTCGATCCCATAACGCCGGGATCATGCCCTGAGCCGAAGGCAGGCGCTTAACCGCTGTGCCACCCAGGTGCCCCTTTCCTTTATTTTTCTTATCTTCCTGCAGAGAAGATAAATCATATGCTGACCTCATAGCATGATTTATAAACTTTCGACTCTAAAGATTTAACACATACAAACATTAGCATAAGAGTCTATTTACTGTAGCTCATTATTTATTATACAGATAGGAACACTAAAGTTAAATATGGCAGCTGGCAGTGCTTGGCCAGGAATTCATTCATTCCTTATGGCAAATAACATTGTCATTCAGAGGACATAAGACCACAATGACACAATTTTAGAAGAATTGAGTTAATGATATTGATTTTATAACATTTTTATTTTTGTGTTCTCAGGGTTTTTGATTGACTGTAAAATTATTCTGTCTTCCAAAAAAAAAAAAAGTAGGACATAATTAAGAACTTTACCAAAAAATTTGCCATTATCCAGGGGAACAAATGATATATAATTAGGATATTTATTCCAGTATGAATAATAGGTAAAGGATTATAAACAATTATTTATAAATTATAAATTTGCTCTAGAGAGAGATCTTGAAATAGAACCCAAACAAAGTATCAGTTGGACAATGAAATTCAGTTTATTTTTTGGTGCTCTAAGTTTTCTCAGCGTTTGAAATAAATTGAATTTAGTCTATCATCCCATAATTATAGTTAATTTAGTTCTTGATTAAATGTGCACTCCACATGTTTTTTAAAAAAGACCTAATAATACCATATTTTACAATCACAGAAACTTCTTGGTTTAATGTTTTAATGTAGTACAAGGAAATCAGTTATCATCCTCATAATAAGTCAGGTTTGATTGGTAATTTTGATAAATGCTTGTATTTGCTCCAGTTTGAACTAGTATTAGAAATTTAGTATGAATTTGAATTCGTTCTTAATTGATCAAAACCTGGCTATAGCCTGGCAGTGTATTTAATTTTGTTTATTCATTTTTTAAAAGATTTTATTTATTTCTTTGAGATAGAGCGAGCATGGTGTGTGCATGGGGGGATGGGACAGAAGGGGCGGGAGTAAGAGATGAAGGGAGAGGGGGTGGGAAAGAACCTCAAGCAGACTCCATATTGAGCCTGGAGCCTGACATGGGGCTCGATCCCACGACCCTGGGATCATGACCTCAGCCGAAACCAAGAACCACTGCTTAATGGACTGAGCCACCTAGGCACCCCAGCCTAGCTGTGTATATTAAATGTCTATGTCTCCTGTTTCATT
Source organism: Ursus americanus (assembly GCF_024610735.1). NCBI lineage: Eukaryota > Metazoa > Chordata > Mammalia > Carnivora > Ursidae > Ursus > Ursus americanus. The sequence goes on from NC_142139.1 coordinate 8,265,307, forward strand.
TCAAATGGTGTGCATGCGTGTGTGTGTGTGTGTGTGTGTGTGTGTGTGTGTGTGCATATGTACATGTGCATTTATTTTGTTGGGAAGTTATTATTTTAAAATACTTTGAGACCAATAGATTAAAAGTTGAGTATATGATTACATTGAACTGGGCTCTGTTTTAAATTGAAGAAATTTTTTTAGTAATGACAAATGTATCGAAACATTTAAGCCTTTGTATTGTATGGCATAACCCAAAAAGTTTTTGAAAAGTTGCTATTTTTCCAGAACCTCTAGGATGAATGTACAAACGACGACTATAAATGTATGAAACTTAATGCCTGCAAACCATCAAAGGGAAACTGTCCATATACTAAGTGAAATGAGACTTGAGAAGTATGGAAAGATTAGATGTTTTTATTTGCCTATCTCAGTCATGGGTAATTTATTTGAGCTTAGTGGTGGAGTTTCCTATATACTTAAGACATTACTTGGAGAAGCTGATTATAAATTCTCATTAGGTCAGCACTCCTATTTATCTTGTCCTAATGATCACTACCATGGCATGTGAGAGACAATTTGGATAGCTAGGTCTAGACAACTGTGGCATGCATCATACAGAGCATAACTGGTCAGCTTGTTGTGAAGAGTGACGTCCTCTAAGCACGTTGTTCCTTTGGGCTCTGACTTTGCCCCATGAAGTGATCAACAGTTGTGCTGTGCACCATTCGTTCATCTTAAAATCCCCTTAACAGAATCTTTTCCAGGTTACCTCTATCTGCTCTCCCTCATTGACAGATGGAAACGTACAAGAAACATTAGCAAACTAAAATACTGACTTAGGTTTCAGAAAGTAACTATTAAAGTCAGATTTCAGTGGAGCCCCCTCCCTGCTTGTTTTCATCCTTGACTTTTTCTACAAATAAAGCTTTTGGGGAGCCCCTGCTGTGGTAGTTAACCATTTTATGAGTGTTACGTGGGTACAAATTTTTTTTTTTTCAGAAAAAGTAGGAGTACACAATGGCTAAATTGTTTTCTTCATGTTCGTGTTTCAAAATGCAGTGCAATAGAACCACGTTGAGCGAGTCACATGGCCCTCTAGGCTTGCTTTGGACACCCTCCACTTCTTGCCGCATAGTGTCTTTAATGCCAGCCCCCGACATTTATGGAGTGCCCACTTTGTGCTGGGCTTTGTGTGGGGCAGCCTTTAGGAAACTTCCCAAGCTGTTAGCACTGTTTATTAGAGAATGTCCTCCTTTATATACTAGGAGTCAAGAGGCAGCAATCTGGAATGAAAATAATAGCTGGGAGGAATGTAAAATTAAATTGGGTAATTGATGTTTGTGGGCACATAAATAGCTTGGCGATATCCATTTTGATTAATCTGTGGACAGCACACACAGTAAAACTCCGTTATACTGACCTCAATTAGAAAAGTTACGCCACGTGTTAATATAGAGAATCTGTTGTAGATCTATAAATTATGCAACAGTTTTCCTGATTGATCAGTTATATAACAGATCCAACGAGTGAAAATCGTTACATGTTCAACTTTTAGCTAAAGGAATTATATTGAATGTGTCCAAACACAGGAGAAAATAATGAGCTGTCTCTGTTGTTGCACAGAATGTTCCAGTTTTTTTTTCCACAGGTCAGTGATTCCCAAAGTTAGAAGAATTTGTCCCTGGTTTCCCGTGATTGGACATGGAGAATTCTGCACACAATAGGAGTAATGAAATATTAGTTTAATTAGATAAATATATTTGACCCAATCAGTTTTGAATTATGTCTAGCATGGTTTAAAAAAAAAAAAGGAAAAAGCTGGTGATGGGGGAGTGTAAGGGGAGGGGGATTATAATCTAAACAGTTTTCTAAATTCAGCAAAGGCAACACGTATCTTACATATTAGTGATTATCTGCCAAATACAAAGTGGAAACACTATCTTATTAGGACCGTTTATGCTGCAATGATAGTTTAGATTAAGAGATTGGACTTCGCTTTTTTCATTTGTGTGATATATATCCTTGAATAACCCCTTACAACTTGCAAGAGAGGAAAAAAATTAAATTCCATAATTCTGAGTGAAACGTTCTTTCAGATTTGCTTCTTTAAAGACCCCAGGCAAAATATGTTCTTCAATATTTTTAATATGACAGTACTTGCCCTTTAAGAACAAATTAATTGAAATCTATGAGAGTGAATAAAATTCTACTATTTTATGCCATTGATTTGCAAAAACTTGTCCTACAAAATCCTATAAAGCTGTCCTACAGCATTGTGTTTGGAGACCGAGACCGCTTCCAGGTGAAAGTTGTTTTACGATTGTGAGACTCAGAAAACTGGCAGGGTGAGCTTTACAAAATGTTTCTAGTTTTTCAGTGGGGCTAATATTCAGGAAAGGTGGAGCAAAAGCAAAAGGGTCCTCACCTTGGGAAAGAGCTCCTAGATACCGACAGAGTTTGTCATATTTCACACAATTGTCCTTTCATCATTCCTTGTGAGTGTCCCATGGAAATGGCACTGAGCGCAGTCTGCTTGTAGATACTGAGTTGTTCTTTCCTGTTTTTTTTTTTTTTTTCCTCATGCTAGCTAACTAAATAGATGGTCAGCTTCAACTATCACCTCTTAGGTGTATGTTCAAATGTAAACAAGTGCTGTTGCGTGGAAGTAAAGAACTTCAGAGCTGGAAGGGACCTAGCAATTGTGTAGTCTGACCCCCTTATTTTAAAAAGAGAAAATCTAAAGCCCAGATTTGATAAAGGTTGCACAAATCCATGCAGGTAAATAAGTGGTAGAACCAAAATCTGGGATGAGTTATTCCTAGCTAAGAGGTCTTTTCATTCCTCGGCAGGAGCTGTGATCTAACTCTTTAGGTTAAATTAGAGAACTGATGCAGTTATTTCTAAGGTGTTAGTTTTCTGCTGATTCTATAATCATTGCTTCTTATTTAAAAGGTGAAATTTAAAACTGCAATGGGTGGTTTTCAGCTTTGCTGTCGTAGGGACTTTAGCAGCTACTTTCAGAAGATTACAGATGAGAAGCTGGCCTTTGTTCTCAGTCTTTAATCGCTTTTCTCTTTTGATGAATTTGAACCACAGCAATACAGATGAAATGATAACAGTAAAAGTGCCTGGAAATTTAAAACGGATATTGCAAATGCTGTCACATCACGAGGGCTTTGAATTTCACATTCTAAATCATGCACCAAATTCAAGTATCCTGCTCTAAGTGTGGCCAAACATGCAAATATTTGCTTTCTGAGTAATTTGCCCTAATGACTTTGAAGCATTTTTGAGAAACAGTGGTGACATTGTTCTGACCCGGCAGAAAGCATATCCCTTGTCAGATGTCCACAGAGATCCTAACAGTCTACGGGTGCATTATTAAGGCATGAGTACTACACAGTATTTGCTAACCTTGCCTTCTAGTTGGCAAAATGTTAGGTATCTAGGTCGTCACATCACCCAAGCCTTCGTGACAAGTCTGCCTGGCAGCCACTCTTAGTTAACCATTAGGAAATAGAACTAGCAATATTTGTTCTAAAGATTTATTTATTTATTTAAGAGAGAGGGTGTGCATGCGAGTGGGGGATGGGGCTAAGGGAGAGAACCTTCAGGCAGATTCCCCACTGAACGCAGAGCCTGATGCGGGGGCTAGATGTCACGACCCCTGAGATCATGATCCATAAGATCATGACCTGAGCCAAAACCAAGAGTTTCTTGGACTCTCAACTGATTAAATCACCCAGGTGCCCCTAGGACTAGCAATATTTTAACCTCTGAAGTAATGCCCTCTTTTGCAAACTCCTCTCACCCTTTCTTTGATTACACGGAAAAAGCAGCATTGGCAAAGTCTGGAGTGATCACATATGAAGCTGTTCATTGAAAGTTCTGTTTTCACAGCTATGATATCTTCCAGGTTGATAATTTAAATCTGTTTGGCCAGAAAATAGGAAACTTCAGCAATCAAAGGAGTACAAGCAGTGTATATTTTGCCTTTCCTTTGCCCATACTTGTTTAGGCACTAAACTTTAGTAGTGAGATTTTGATACTGCTGTGAAGCATATTTTGGGCGCCCTGATGATAAAGAGCATGGGTATTATTACATTATATTCAGTAAGTAGGACATTTTTCTATTAGGGAAAGAATGGGAAGATTTCCCTGGGATGAAGGAAAGAGAAGGGTAGAAAACTAATTCCTAGTTGTTTAGAAAGAGTAATCTTGTAGGGGTTGTCAATAGGTTTCTTTTTTGGTTTATGTTCTCAGTGTACTTTATAAACATTTTTTTTCTTTTTAAACAAAGCACTACAAATTCTTTTCTAGGAAAATAAACTCCAAACAATGTTAATATTTTTTCAAAGACTAGTAAGAGTGTTTATTGTACATTTGGAAATGAAAATGAAATTAAAGATTTGTCATGAGTAAAAATGTTTAAAATTATTAAATGTTACTGTTAATGTGTAAAAAGGTCAGTGTAGTGCAGTTAAATATTGATATTATCAATTGTGCTCCTATCTGTGGCTGCCTTTTATTCATTTACTTAACAAACATTTAAACTACTGTGTGTATTTTAGATCTATGAGAAGGTCAGTGAGAGACAAGCCATATTCTGTAAAAAGAGCAAATAGCTGATAGTGGTCCCCACTTTATTCAAAAAGATAGAACAAGTTAGGGACAAAGTTAGGTCTAATTAAGACTTTTAGGGGAAAGTGAATTTTAAAATGAGCTTTGAAAAAGAAAATGAACAGGGACTAGTGGAGAATGGGATGCTTGGCTGCTTGGCTGAAGGAGAAGAAAATCGAAGGCATAGCGGTAAAATGGGTAATGTATTAATGAGACAGAAAGATTCCAGAAAACAATTCATGCTGTTGAAGCATGGCAAAATTATTTATTGAGCACCTAGGGACATCTTTCCCTAAGCTAGAGTGGTTAAATATTCCTTTTACACGTGCTATGTACAGGGATTCAGATCTCAACTCTAGAATGAAGGAATGAGGCCAGAGAGAAATTTTAGAATTTGCTTCCAGGTTTTAAGTTGCCTGATTCTATATTAAAAGATTGTTGAATATTAAATTTTTATGTTTTAAAAATAGTCAACTGATTCCAAAAGAGAGAAAAGAAGTGTACCTCTTTTAACAGCTGGTAAAATCTTGGCTTGTATTCTGAATAAAATAGTTCATAAAAATTCAAGAAGAAGCACCTGTTATTAAACTTTGTAAGGCACTGTAAGGCTCTAAGAACCTTAGAGAAGAGGACAGGACATTTTAAAACATCTTTTTGGAAGTGTTTGTAAACACGTTATTATACACCAGTGCTTACTTAATTTCTACATTGTTCAAGTACGTGTAACGTTTGATGAGGAGTTACCATGTTATGATCAATCATTAGTTTAGTCTATATAAAAATAATTTGAGCAACACAAAAGGTTTTGCTTGGTACATCTCAGCTACCAGTCTGATCTTGTTACTGATATTAAAATTTCATCTTTATGAATATTTTTACCTAAACCTTTAACATTTTTCCCTAGGGTTTTTTTAATTAAGTTTTTATTTAAATTCCAGTTAGTTAACAGAAAGGGTAATATTAGTTTCAGCTGTACAATATAGCGATTCAACACTTCCATACATCACCCGGGCTCATCACAACAAGTGCCCTCCTTAATCCTCATTAAAACTTTAACATTTAAAATGTTTAGATTACGCTTGTCTTTCACATGAATGGAGAAATTATGCCCCCCCATTTTAATCATAATGTTATTGGTTCAGTCAATAAATTAAAAAAAAAAGTTTTAAAATATGTCATCACTTAGAGCTGGAAGATAAAAATAATTTCACTGAATACTATTAGTGCCTCTCAGAAGTTGGAATGTAAGGGTAAGATCTTTACAGTAAGTAACATACTCTAGGTTCTTAAATTCTGGGATAAAGAGCTATTCAAACAGGATTGGTTAAAAAAAAAAAAAAAAGTCCCAGCATGGGACTATAAGAACCAACAATCCAAAGATGCCATTCTTGGATTTGAGTTTGTTAAAGGGTGTTTGTTTTTTTGTTTTTGTTTTGTTTTGTTAGGGGTTTGGGACAGCAATATAGAGTGATAGGCTATTTCAGGAATGCTGTTTTTAATTTAAATAAATAATCATAATGACAGGCATTTTTAGTTTAAAAAAATGACAAATCAGAAAGGTGAGTTTTATTCTATCAAATGTAATGTGGTTAATTTCTAATCTTCCAGTTTCTGTTTTCCCCAAATGATTGCTTTCAATTTGGTAGATTTCTTTAACATTTAATACTTAATATATAACTTGGATAGGTGATGCAAAATGTAAATCTTTATCCTTCCATTGAGTAGTTTAAAATTTATTTAGAAGACATGAAAAGAGAAAGCAAATATCAAATGAGGAAGGATAGGACTAATAGTAAAACACTATATATATAAAGTTTTAGAGGAAACTTAATGGGGTGAATAAAGTTTAATCAATAATAGTCTATAGTAAAGTCTTGATGTTTATCATAATTGGCTTCATAAAAATCTGCTCTGCATTTGCTGTGCTCATCTCTGTGGGAAACAACTTCTTTCAAAAATCTGTAATATGGTTTCAGAGATAGTATGTATGTTTTTGAAAGCCGTTCTCAATTATTTTTTATAAAGCTGGGGGAAACATTTTCAAAAGATTAAAAATTAAAAAGACATAACTAAATTAAAATGTTTGCTCTACTGTGGCATGATCACAAATAATGGAAAACTGTAGATACTTTATAAAATTCAAAACATCTATACCATTGTAAAATGAGCCATTTTGATAGATGTGTTTCTGATGAATTTTAAATGCTGAAAGGAGGGCCAGTTGTGTTCTGTAAATGATCATGAAGAAGATAATGTACGTCAGCTGAGGGGATGCCTCTTGGTTTAAACAATTTCAAGAATAATTTCTACCTACTACGCTGGTAAAGTGAGATCATTAACAGATGTGGTGTTCGGTGTGACTAGAAGGACAGAGGGGGAAAAAATCAAAGGACTCGAAGGCATTTACTGAGTAATGCAAAAATTCTCAATGTAGAATTTTACACAGCAGGCACTTCAGTCCATGTGTACAGCAGGCTGCTCACAGGGTGAAAAACAAAACACCGCCCCCTCCCCTGCTCCGTCTCAGCTCACCCCCCCTTACTCCATTGACATGCATAGCTGGCCTGGTAGGTGTAAAAATAGACTGGCAGAGCCTGAATTGGAAATGGTCACTGAATGCAGCCTGCAGTTGCTGGGGTTTTGAGTTCTCTCTGACACCAGCAAGCCAGCCAGCAGATGGGGAGAACTGGTGAGGGGCGTGCAGGGGAATTAAGCAGAGGAGCCAAGGATCGTCTGGATGAATTGTCCACGGTAGTGTCCCCCTGGGAGCCCTGGACAGAGCACAGAGGGCAAGCACAGGCCTAGTGACAGCAGGAACTGTAGCACTGAGATGGGTAATGCAGCTCTCTGCCCGTCCTGTCATGCGGATAAGAGCGTAAGAGCACAAGGACACATGCAGGAATTGGATAAAACCCCAGACTACTATGGCTGTAGCAGTGAGGACACCAGCGAACTTGGGGCGTGGGTAAGTTCCAAGCCACAAACGAGAAGGAGGGGAGGATGGTGGCATAAGGATCAACAGTGGACCTCATTGGTCAACCTCCAAACTTCCTGGAAGGAAGTCGACAGAATAAAACCAATGTGATCAAACTACCCAACTGCCTCCGGTTCGGTGGCCCACTGTTGCGTCCTCTTCGTGCCACGCAGCGTCACATGTTTGTGTCTCCTGAGTTTGGCTTTAGCTAGGAACTGACATTTGGAAATAAGCGGTGATGCTGCCTGTTTAATTTGAAATTGTGTGCAAAGCTGAACATATATTTTATTATAGAGTGACTTAGAGAGCAATATTGAAGAGATTCACTTCCATCCAGCCTGTCACATTCTTTGGCCTATTTATATATTCATGTATAGTTCATTTTCCATTAGGTCACAGGGCATTTTTTAAGCATACGCTAACTTGGAATCCCAGTTGCAGCCTGTAAAGGCATTTTACTTCCAATATTTGACTAACTTCAGTGAAAAGGCCTTTAAATACCATTCTAATTATGATACTCATATTTTGTACAGAGGTTTAAGAGTTGAGCAATCAAATGTTTAAGTTGACTTTCAGAGTGTAATAATTCATAGTCATGATATGTTCCTTAAAATGGTTACAAAGGCCTATTGTGATTTTTGGCAGGGAGGGCCAACAATCTCTTCCTGAAATATTTTGATTTTCAAATTTGCTGGAGAATAAAGTTTATCTTTGATCTGTCAGGCCCAGGAATTTGACCTTACTGCAAGTTATTTATTTTGCAGTGAAACCATGAGACCAAGATATGTAGGATTTCTGAGTAAAAGGAACAGAGCGGTTGTAGTCATATTCAGGACGTGGCACCTGATATTTCCAGGGGTGAGAAGAACAAGGAGGTGAGGAGTCTGAGGTGCTCTTTGGCTGTTACTCTGATCTGGATGAATCTTGTAATTTCCTAGCGTTGAAATGCTGTCAGACCCCAGTGAAACTGAAACAGAAACTAAGAACTTATCAATAAAGACACCATGCAGAGCCAGTGTTTGCGGTTAGCAGGAGTGAAAAGAAAGTCTGTCAGCACTGTAGTGAAAAAGAGGACGGTGCTTCCGGGAAGGGAATGGAAGTCACCCCAGGCAGGAGAAGAAACAGAAAGGTGGGGAGGCGGGCAGTCCCGCCGGGGGAGAGGAGAACCCCGGCCTTAACAACCATGCAGCTGAGATTTCTCCTTCTGGCTTATGGGTTACATTACCCACATCCACCAGGAGAGTCACTCCAGATTTCTAAGCGGCCGCTTCTAGTGCAATTTCTGAACTGAGGTGGCAAAAGTAAACTTTTTTGGTAACCTTTTAGCAACTTGACATGCTTGCTTAGTTGCAATGTGTAAATGTATTCCCTCAGAAGCAACTGCCGGTGGTTTCTATGAATATTTTTTTTTATTAATTTAGAATTTTAGCCATTCTTTCAAATGTTAGTCAATAATTCCTTCCCTATTTTTAAGTTACATAAGTGTATCCCGTCTTTTTCACCTTTTAAACGTCATTAAGAAAAATGCAATGCATGAAAATAAAGGTGCTTTAAAAATTAAATATAGGTAAACAAGAGCAAGTGCTTTTGAGGTCCAAGGACTGGAGTGGGAAATTCACACAAAACTTCAGAGTTCAGAAAACAATAAAACATGTTTTCGAAGAAATAATCACCAGCAATATCATTCTCTCATTAAAATCCTTCTATTTCTATTAATATAGATACTGGTCCTGAAAAATGTGAGTTGATTTAAAAAATAAATCACAATCTGATTTCTCTGAATTAAATAACATATTTATAGTCTGCTGATTATTGAATAAACTCTTCTGTCAATGATTATAGATGGAAGCATATAATGATTGCTGTGAGTTGGAAAGTTATGGTAGAGGTGGAAATACACCTGTTGTCTTTCTTCCCAAGTGATATTCTACTCAGAATTTCTCCACTTTGTGGGGCCGTAGTAATAATAATAATAATAATAATAATAATAATAATAATAATAATTCTTAATACCAAGGATGACTTAAGCTAAATACGTGGTTCTGTCTAGCTGAAGTTTTTCAAACTTAAGAACTCTTATCATCTTTCTTTACTGTTGAATGGGTACTATAAGACTGAAGTCACTCACTCCCTAGTCATCTAGATAAATATATTCCTTAGTCATTTTCCATCATTCATGCTTGTCACAATTAATGTTATACAGTTGTTAAGAGTTTTAGAACTTATTAACTTATATTTTTATAATATTCCTTTTTGGTCAAGGAAGACAGAAACAGAAGTACTTGGCATCTTTTTCATAGAAATAAACTTAGAAATGTTTTAGATAATTTATGGTGTCATTAGGCCAAATATTTCAAATAAATAAATTTTCCATTTTTTTTCATAATCAGAACAAAACTTATGGAAAGAAATATAAATTTGAGATACTAAAACTGCTGGGTTTTATGTAAATCAATACTTCATTCTTTTCTATAAGTTTTACTTAGAACTTTGAATATTCTAAGTTCATTTATTTGTGTAGATAAGTATAGCAATAAGGGATAAATCAGTTATCAGGAATTGTGTTGAAAGTAAGGAACCGAAATAGCTTCTCCTCGAACAGTGTTATTGTATGTCCATATTTGCAATTCCAATTATAAGCTTATGCTTTTTTAATAAAAAAAGATAAAACCAGACCAGAATAATTTCCAGATATATTACATAGCAAACACAGGAAATTATACCAAAAAAATAGAAAACTAAATATTATTTTGGCATTATGACAACTTTTTAAAGTTACAGTGAAAAAGATGAACAGCTAATATGCCACAAATTTTTTAAATTCTATAACTGGACAAATAATATGTTATTTTCCTAATGTATATAAAAATTGAAGATTAAATTCCAAAGCAGAGGTCAGCTAACTTCTTCTGTAAAGAACTATAGAGAGCGAACATTATAGACGTTGCAGGCCACCTGGCCTCTGTGGCAGCGACTTCTCTGGGCCAGTGTAGAGCGAAAGCAGCCGTGGACAATAGGTAAACAAATCGGTCTGGCTGTATTTGCACAATTACTAAATTTTTCTATTATTATACAATTGCTAACTTTTCAGTTACTAAATATGAATTTAGTTATTATTTTTTCTCATTCGTAAAGATACAAATTAAAATAATCATAAGTTACCATTCTGTTAACAAAGATATAAAATATAATAATATTAAGTTTTAGACGATTATGTTGAGACTGATAGACATTCCTGAGATGCTGTAAAATATTCTAATTATTTGAAAAGCAATTTGGAAATACATTTCAGACTGTAGTTACAGTTTCTGGTTTTCACTTTTCTAGTGCAGTGAGGACTCTAGTAGCAGGGAGATATTTGCATGGAGATAAAAGAGTAGGCAACATACCTGGGCAGATTCCTACCCCCAACTGCAGGTATGGGCTGGCCAGGATTCCAGTTCATTTGTTGTGAGTATTCCGAATGCCTGCGAGCATCCCTCCTCTTACTCAAACTCTAGGGATGAGAGAATTCTACCTCCAGAGACCTTATTCCAAATCCACTGAGAAACCATCTGGCTTCCTAATGAAGATGTTAGGCTCCTGAGCATATGGTAGGGTTTTCTTCTGAAATGTGGTTGCCTCTTACATTAGACCTGATAGGACTTGAAAATCTGTTATTATCACAGTTAGGTTGTTTTGGTTTTCAATTTAAAAATTTTTGTAAAATTGAATATAATTGACACACCATGTTATGTTAGTTTCATGAGTACAACATAGCGATTCAACTCTGTGTCATGCTATGCTCTCCACAAGGATACATACGATCACCATACAAAGCTATTACAGTACCATTGACTATATTCCTTATGTTGTACCTTTTATTCTCATTACTTATTCATTTCATAACTGGAAACCTGTATCTTTTACTCTCCTTCACACATTTTGCTCATCTCCCCACCCCTCTCCCATCTGGCAAACATCAGTTTGTTCTCTGTATTTATAATTCTGATTCTGTTTTTCATTTAGTCTTTTGTTCTGTTTTTTAGATTCCACATGTAAGTGAAATCATATGGCATTTGTCTTTCTCAATCTGACTTAATTCACTTAGCATAATACCCTCGAGTCCATCCATGTTGTCATGGATGGCAAGATCTCATCCTTTTTTATGGCTGTGTAATATTTCGTGTGTGTGTGTGTGTGTGTGTGTGTGTGTGTGTGTGTGTGTGTATAATATCCCATTATTATATATTATATATATCACACACACATATATATATATTTATACACACACACACACACATATTACATCTCCTTTATCCATTCATCTACCAGTGGACACTTGGGTTGTTTTCATATAGTGACTATTGTAAATAATGCTGTGATAAACATATGAGTACCTATAACTTTTTGAATTAGTGTTTTCATTTTCTTTGGGTATTATTTTTATTAGCTGTTTTATAATTGCTATAAGGAAGATTTCTTCATAGAGTTTTGATATTAACTCTAAAAAGAGCCAAGAATATAATGAAATCTATTCTGACAAAGCATTTCAAAGAAACATGAAATGATATAGAGCATGGTTATGTAATTTTTGGATGATTTATTTAAAGATTAATGTTGAAAGAAGATAAGACATGGCTCTATCCTCTAGGCACTTCGCAGTCTAGTTTTAGAAATAGAACTTATCCACATGTAATCAATTAACTCTAAAGGCCAATAAGCAATTATGTGACAATGTGAGTGGTGAAATGAGTGCCTATAAGATGCTGAAGAAGGGGAGAACCAGTGCAGGCCAGTGCGTGGGAAATGCCTCAGGGACAGTGCTGATATTCAGCCAATATGGAGAGGAACAGCTGTACCAATTGTTTACACCTTGAAAAGCTTCCATAAAGGCTAATGAAACCGTTGCTTCTATGAGCCCACCAAACTGTGTCTTCTACTGAGGCTACCTGGAACTTATTTCCAGGATTCCCCAGTCCACTTCATCCCCTGAATGAGCGAACAACAGAATAGTGCCTGGACCAGCAAGGGGCCTCCAGGAGCACTTTCCTCTAGGGCTAGAGCCAGCATCCACTGTGATTGGTTGGTGCCTAAGCTGTACCTTCTGCTAATGGAGAAGTTGGAGTCTGTAGTAGATCTTGGAAGCAGAGTACAATCTTGGTTCCTACTGAGAAGAAAGTATACTCAGGGGCACCTGGGTGGCTTAGTTGGGTAAGCATCTGCCTTCAGCTCAGGTCATGATCCCAGGGACCTGGGATCAGCCCTCATTGGGCTCACTGCTCTCCCTCTCCCTCGGCTGCTCCTCCCCCCCCCCCCCCCCGTCAAGTAAATAAATAAATAAAATCTTTTAAAAAAGGAAAGAAAACAAAGTATACTCAGTAAGTATGTGTTGAGCTTCCACTAAATGCCAGGCACTTGGTCTACCAAGATAAATAAGACACACAATCTTGGTTTAAGAAATGTAATCTAAGATGGACAAAACAGGAGTCCCCATATTGCTGTGGTGTGATGAGAAAGCACAGGGTGTTCTGGAATACCTAAGGATGACAACTCAATTAGGGGATTACAGAAAAGTCAAATCTTGAAGCATTATGGGCAGATCACAAACTCAGCATTGCAGTCAACAGTAACACTGGAATGGCAGAGAAGCAGTGTGTAAACCCCCACAGCTTGGACACACCTAGTTTCTATTGGATGTGTGTGGAACTCATGAAATTTGGAGACTCATCTTGGGATCGAATTATCAAGAGCTCCATAAGCCAAGCTTTAGAATTTGAATTCTATTCTAGGGAAAGAGCACTGATCAAAATCTGCTTTAGAAGAAGCAATTAGATAGTGGTTTGCGTATTAGAAGCTCCACTCTTTTTGCAGCGCCTTAAAAAAGAGTACCTGACACCTAATAGATGCTTAATAAATATTTGTGGAAAATATGAATAAGTTAATGACTAGGAAATCACCCAAGTTAGCCAATCTAGTTGTGGGCATTTTCTAGCTGCAGGTGACAAGCCCCCAGATGAAAGCAGAGGCTGTGAAAATTGAAAAGTGATAGAAGCACAAAAGACATCTCTAAAAACATTTAAAGAACTTGGTGACTAAGAAGTTTTAATTATAACCTTCTGTTCAAAAAAGGAATGTACCTTTACTGCAAATGCATACACAATACTGCTGTGAAATATTAATTGTATGAAACATATTTACCATATAAAAATGTTTTCCTGAATTATTATGCATTCTTTGTATCAAGTCATACATAAAATGCAAGTTTGAAATTCATTGAAAGATTACGTTGTGATAAGAGGAATCATTACAGTCAATATCTAATATAATATTTCTATTATATTTTTCTTAAAATGAGGTTCATCTAAACCAAACATAATTCCTTCATTGAACCATGTAGTAACTTTTAATAGTCTTTCTTATGCTATATATTTAATAGTCTTTCTTATGCTATATTTAATAAGAGTAGTTCCGCTGTACATCTAGTGGCCTCTTCAAGGTCACACATATGATGGGGCTGAGAATACACTGGGGAGAGAGCTGTCTTTTCAACCATATTTTGTTTCCTTCCCACACAGACATCTGCCATACTTCTTACTCACTTTCAATTGCTGCATTAGATTTAATGCCCTTTTAGTGGGTAAAACTTCAACTTCAAATTTATTATGGCACAAGAAATATCTACTGGTTTACTGATTTCTTCATTTTCATTTGAAAGTTCTCCTTGAAATTTGGGGCATATTAGATCACATTTGACTGTCAGAATTTTTAGTGTTTGACTTCTCAGAACTTGCATTCATATCATATTTGTGTGGGCTTATGTGACTATAGTAAAACACTTTTGTGCCTTTCTTTGTATTTGCTTGTACGAAGTAAAAATACTAAAATGATCATCTGAAGTGAAATCATTTTAGTGGTGTCTTTGAGCTCATGCTTGCATCTAAAAGCTATGCAAAAGACGGGTATTTCAACGGTAGAGGTTGTGAATTGAAACAGTGTTTTTGATGAATTATAAATGTTGCTGACATATTATTTTACGTTTTGAGATTTTTTGGTACTCTATCTACCTTAGTTATCAACGACTTACAAAAGGGGGCTTTGAATATGATGTATAAGATTATGTCATACCGGATACTCTAACAATTTCTATATTCTGGTTAACAACTCCATTAAATAAACATATGTACTTAAATTTCTAAAAATTGATAATTTGTCTAAATTAGAATTCTCTCTTTATCAAGGATAAGTATGAGAAATTGGATCTGTCCAGACAGAAATAATGTATTGAAACTAGAGTTGAAGTCTCTTTAGATTTATTACTTTAGTATTGTATCTTTGTAGGTTGTTGACCTTCTGAAAGAAATTAGAAAGCATCTACTAAGACCTCTAGTAAAACAGAAGTGCACACGGTTAAGTGTTTGCCTTCTGCTCAGGTCATGACCTCAGGGTCCCGGGATCGGGCCCCACAACCTGGCTCCCTGGTCAGCAGGGAGTCTGCTTCTCTCTCTCTCTCTGCCGCTCCTCCCCCGCTTGTGTGTGTGCAAGCGCGCACACTCTCTCTCTCACATTAATAAGTAAAATCTTTAAAAAATAACAAGTACACAAGAAAATTTGTGACTCTTAACTTTTTGGAAATCACTGGTTGTCACATACAGTTTTTTTCCTCCCGGATATACAAAAGGAAAAAGGCAATTTTCAGAAATAAAAGGCATTCAAAAAATTTTTACCAATAAGGTGTATGTTTTACAAACTTGACCATGTATCTATGATACATAATAATTTTTTTAACTGGCTTATATTCAGCTTCTTAGGCATTCCTACATCAAACATTTTGACCGACTAAATGATTGATGATGACATGAGGGATAAGGCGTGTTTGGGTTGTGTCATAAATACATAGAATGAAAGGTCTAGCTAATCCTTTATGTCAGCACCTCCCGTAGTGTGTTCTGTGAACCACTCACATCAGAAGAATCATCTGGGGTGTTTTAAAGTGATGTAGATTGCTGAGCCCCACTCCAGACCTCCAGAATTAGAATCTCTGAGGTGGGAGCCAAGAGTATCTATTTAACAAGATTAAGCATGATCTCTAAGTAACCCTTGAGTGCAGTAAAGTATGATAACTACTGCTTTATGTTCTAAGAGGTTGATTTTACTGAAGAGAGAGGGCTGAATATGTACTATCAGCGCAAAAGGGCACAGGAGCCTAAAAACCCTTCACATTTTCTTAAGATTCTTCTAATCCAGCTTAATTCAACTGATTGCCAAAATTCTATTTAGTGGCAATTACAGAAACCAAGACCACACAGGACACACGAGAATGGAGTTGGCTCTGCTAGCAAATGTCTCACAAACTTGTCCATATATCTATAGTACATAATATGGTATGAACTCCTGCAGTTCTTCTGTATGGTTTTAAAAGGAGGAAAGTGCTTGCCTTGCACAGCAATGGAATTTTAAACGACAGCACTTAGAGTACATTTAAGCTCCACTTCCCAAAGCTAATAATTACTGTATACCTATATAGAGTCCTTTATTCATTGTTTAACCTTGTAACGTCCCGTCAGAAATCTAGGCACTGAGGTTCTATAAGACATAGTTGTGCAACTGTGTCCGATTTTTTTTTAATTGGAATTTCATTCCACTGTTGAGCAGCCAGCTTTAACAGCAAGATTGTTCCAAATGATCTGATTCTCTCCTGGAATCGACATCTAGTACAATAGCCTGGTTGAATTCCACACTTCTGCCTGAATAGTCATGTAGCACATGACAGATGATTAGCAAAGTTCTTCTGGTCTTATTAAAATTTCTTAGTACATCAACTAATGTGAAGTGTCAAAAAGTCATTCTATATATTTTCAACTTTTAAAATTCTATATGCATTTCTAAAAGATCTGTAAAAGTAAGTATTAAATTAATCTCTTCCAAGAAAGTAAATGATGAAGTTTATTGTCTACATGCTCTTTTCTTATTTTTCTTTTCTTTTCCTTTTCTTTTCTTTCTTTTTTTTCTTTTTCCTTTCTCTTTCTATTATTATATAATATATATTGGTATATATTATAAATTATATAAATACAGACTGAAAATCAATCTTTTCTTTGGTATTGATTTACATATACTCACCAATTAATTTTTGAAGAATTAAGCAATGATCCAGATGGACATGTTAACTTCCATTCCTGTTTAAAATGTGACCCATACAGGGGCACCTAGGTGGTGCAGTTGATTAAGTGTCCAACTCTTAGTTTTAGTTCAGGTCGTGATCTTGGGAACATGGGATCAAGCTCCATGTCAGACTCTGCACTCAGTGTGGATTCTGCTTAAGTTTCTCTCTCCCTCTGCCCTCTCCCAACCACCCCCACATGCTCACCCATGCCTGCTCTCTCTCTCTTTCAAATAAATAAATCTTAAAAAAATAAATAAAATGTGACCCATTCAGATACATCTATGCGTCAGAGTCTAGCCATGGACAATTTCAGCCAAGTTATTGATCCTTCATTACTTTCTGGTCCATTCCTAACCTCTTGATCCAGCATTGAGAATAGATCTGTTCTACTCAGGATCAAAAGCTGATTTAGATGTGGAAAATAACAGTAGAATAAATAAATAAATGAATAAATGAATAAATAAATAAAAGAAATGTAGGAATATAGGGGGATTCTATATTAATTATTAATAATAATAACTACCATTTATTTAGCTCCTATTAATTTACCAGGTTCTGTAATGGTGTTCTGCATACCACTGACAGAACAGAAATGTCATTTACTCATGATAGCTTTGTGAGTCCAGTATTAAAATTTCCTTTAATGAGTGTTTGCTACCTAATGCACTCTCCTTAGGGCTTTCACATATATTACATTATTTCATGCACATGACTCTGCATTTTATAGACTAGAAAACTGAGGCTTGAGTTCAGTAATTTGCTCAGAGTCAGACGTTAATGGTAAGTGGTGGAACAAGGATTGAAATATAGATTTAAGCTCACTATGTTATGCTGGTTTTTCAAGAAAAGGAAAATGCTACAAAGGAGACATTAGAGGAAGTTAAAAGTGGGTTGAAAGATTTTCAACAATTGGAAAAAATTGCCCACTTGGAAAATTTCAAGTAAGATTATAACTTATGCTTAATACCAAAATAAATTCCAAGTAATTAAAAGTCAATGGAAGAAAAGTAATTTTTTAAAGCTAAAAGAAAATGAAGAGAAGTATTTCATTGATTTCAGTATTGGAAAGCATAAAAGCAATGGTATAAAAATCTAAAAGTGAGGTTTATACTTTTTAATTTATAAAATTTAGAACTTCTGAAGGTCAAAAGATAAAGAAAATAACAAACTCAGAAAAACTTGCAACAAATACGACAAGATGTTAACTTGTCAATAAAAGTTTTTAAAATTAAAAAAGACATTTAAAACTCTAAAAGCACCAAAAATGTGAACAGACAAGTCAAAGAAGACAAAAAATGTAATAGGCAATAATTGTATAACTCAGTTTTCAAATTCTTCAAAAATAGGAAAGATAAGTCAAAACCATAATGATACACATATCAGTTGAGCCAAGCAACTTTGAGCACGTTGTTGTGTTAGGATGGGCCCTTCCACAAACAGGTGTTACTGCAACTTTTGATTCAGTCTCTCTCGAGGTCAGTTGTGCAATATTCTAATATGTACCAAGAATCTACATCTTTGAAATGATTATTTCACCTTTAGGAATTTAAACAATGGACATAATCAAAACAGGCACAAAGACTTACATAAAAACTTTTTACCATAGCCTTCTTGACAGTAATGAAAATCAAAGGTACTAGTTGTACAAATGATTAGAGGCTAAAACCAATTATAATCTATCTATAAACTATTGTATGAGATTTAGAATATCTTTCAAAACTTTTGAATGATGTAGGCAATACTTACTTGGTGATGTTTTAAAAGAAGAAGATAGGGTGTTACTATCTTGACTTTGTAAAAACATTATACACACATCTGTAGTGTATATGTAGAAAAATTCTAGAAGAAAATACGTCAAATTATGCACAGTTAAGCTTGAATAATGGGATTATGGCTGCTGGTTGATTTTTTAAAAAATTTATTTTTCAAATGTTCTATGAGAATATTTTATATTGATCCCCTTACCTTGTTTAAGGAAAGGGAAATTATAAGAACAAAAAAGGAAGTAAAGAACATAAGAAGTTATATGATTTTAGACAAATACTCTAATAGGATATATACTTATTTTTTGGATTTTGTAACAAATTATTATTTTATTTAATATCCTACTGTTATTTAGCTTTTCAATTAATTTGGAGGAACCAAGTTTTTTTTTTTTTAATTTTTATTATGTAGGAACAGACTTTTAACGAGTACATTTTTACTACTTAATTTTTACTGGGAAAATAAGATTTACTATTAACCTTTCTTATAGGTGTAACCAACATTTAAACAGCAGGTGTGGTGATTAATTAAGAACAGCTGAGAGAGGTTTCATCCCTCTTGGAGGCAGTCCAGGTTTAAATCCCACTCAGGGAAATACGTCAGTATGAGCTAGTAAAAGTCTGCATGCTGCTTTAAAAACAGAGGAACGAATGTTGTCTTTGAAGCTTACCACGCTGCGGAGCTTGACAAAACTTTTCCTTTGCATGATAATGGTGATCACTGTGATAGAGACATTGCTGTAGATTCACTTGTCAAATAGAGTGTGCAGTAATATTTTGAAATAGTATAACCGTGTCCTTCAAAGTCACGACTCCTGGGTTAGCAATGTTAAAGAAAAGAAATCTTGGTATTTTAGAGGGTTCAGTGCCTTATGGTTCAAACTTTGGGCTCTGCCCCTAGCACAAGACAGGGAACTGACAGCAAGAGAGATCAGAACATGATCACTGGGCTCGGAATGTGGCTGCAGTAACGTTTCCCCCAAACAGAAAGCAACAGATAATCCTGTAAATCAGTCAGTAGTGAAAAGTGAATAGTGAAAACTGTAATGGGGGCTCTAGGGAGACCGTAATGCTGGGTGGTTATGATATGGCCTCTGAGTGAGACTGGAGACGAGTCTCAGCTCTGGCATTTATTACCAAAAGTCCATGGACGAGTGGCTTAACTTCACTACGCCTCAGTTTCTTTATTTGGGTGGTTTATGAGGATTAAATGAGAATATAAATGCTTTTGGCATACAGTACAATTAACCATTAACATTATAGTGGAAAGCATGAGGAAGAAATACAAGTACAAAATAGTGTCCATTCCTTTAAGGAGTTTGTGGCCTGGTTGAGCAGCAGAGTGTATGCACACAAAAGCAAACAGTTGTAGGGTCTCTCACGGACAGACAATTTAGAAGAAGCAGGTGCAGGTGGCATGTAGCATCTTACCATGGTGCCTGTCAGTCCCTCTTCGGTAGGAAAATATTCATAAATTTCAATAAAGGAATCACTAAAATTACATAAATATACACGAATCACGTAAAAATGATGAAGAATTGTCTTGCTTGCTTACAATGCTTTTTGACAATTATCTTAAAACAAAAAAACAGTGAAAGACATGTGGTAAACCCAGTCAAAGCACGTGTAATCAATTCTCTTACTTGAAATCATAAACAGAGAGAAAGACTTTAGGCCAGGTTAGATCTTTGTAATAATTACTTTACTTCATAAGTGCTAAATTAATAGTTACATTTATGAGAGGATATTACCAATAGGGGGAACTCAGTGACTAAAATGCCCCACAATTCTTACACGTGGGAAAAATAAACCAAATGGAAATGGAGCTTCTCCAGCTGGAGGATTGTATCCTGTAGTGATGCCACAGGATTTGAACATAGACCCAAGTTCTCATCATGCTTCACGGTATGTGCTGGGTTCCTCTTTTAAATGTTGCTAATCAGAAATGGCCCAATGTAAACATCTTTTAAATGAAATTCTCAATATCTCTTACTTTCACGAGACTTGTCCTTTAACAAAAGTAGCCTGCCACTTCGTTCTAGGTCAAGGACCAATAATGAGGTATCTATGGTAGTGATATTTATGAAGAGTTTTGACATTTCAACTAAGTTAATTTTGTTGGATGAACAAGATCTTTTTGGCTAAGGTTAACTACTGCTTTGCAAAAAAAGTTCTAGTGCGATCTTTTTATGTGTCCAAAAGTAACCTAATTCTCCTTTAGAAATTTTCTAAGTTTAATTTTTGAGCAATTAAAGCTAGAATAACTTATATTTATCTTACCTCTTGTCGGCTTTGTATAAGCTTTGTATACACGATAATGCCCTTCCCAAGGTTTCATTATCAACATAATGATCTTTATTGGCTAATGTATTTTAGGCATTGAACTAGCCTTTGGAAATTCTAAGAATCATAAGACATGATTCCTGCCTTTAAGCAAAATTATAGTTTCATTCTGAAGATGGGATATATGATGCTCTCGCCACACACACACACACACACACACACACATGTACACACATACCATACACACACACTACACACACATATACATACATATATGTCAGTTTTAATATTATATGTTGTACCACAGGGTAGTTATTTATATAAGAATGTAGAAGTGGAATTAAATATATAGATTTTCTATGACCAAAATGAGGTATATATTATATGCATAATAATTCCAAGAGAAAACAGCTTCTCTTTTCTGTATCTTGGTCAGAATAATTTCAACAAACCAATGATCTCTTTTTTTATTTAGAAAGTTAATTAGTCTTACAGTAACTACTGAGGTTATTGAAAGGTATTACCGTATGTTGTTATGCATTCAGAAATAATGAGTAGTCAGGAATTCTCTTCTTTGGATAATTTAGACAATAATAAAAGCTTATGTATTGCTGTATATAAAGGTTTTTTTTCCCCCAGAGAAGAATAAAATTATAGTTTCTTATTTCTAAAAAGACAGAATACTAATGGTTCTGTGTAGTTGGTATCACTAAGATAGTGGTTCCTTTTATATTTAATTTCTTTGCTAATGTCATTGTTGTCAGAGTCAGAGAATGTTGAGCTCCAGAGCCTATGTAAATCCAGTCCATTGCTAAGGACAGTAGTTTAGTCATGACTTCAACCGAAAGACAGTAATGATACAGATGGAGGCCATCCTTACTCATTACTCTTCATTCATTTACCCTTAGGAAGAGTTAGGCGTTATTTGGTTTTATTGTGGATATCTGATAGAATTATAAAGGAAACCTCAAAGAAATTTAATCTTAGGGAATGAATTTTGGATAAATTAATATAGCAAGTATAACTTTTACTAATCAAGAGTTGAAACCAAGTTTTAAAATTTAATAAATCTGCAAAAGTATTTACTTGATGCAGCAAAATTTTCACGAGTTTAGTTCGTATTGACCAATGCTGCTTCAGGCTCAGGCCCCTCTTTGGTCGAGTAAACTTCTTCCTTGAACTTCTTCCTTTATTTTGTCTCATTTCCACAAATGTTTATTGAGCTACTCTTTGTTGGGCACTGTGCTGTGTAAGTCATGGACTCTCTCTACCCCAGAGGGCCAGGCTAGTTAGGGAGATAAACAGGTAAACAGGTAAGCTGGGGGCCCTGGTGAATGATTGCATGCTCAGGGTGTTTTGGGACCCCAGAGGGAAGTCGGTAGGTTCAGAAGGTGTTCTAAAGAAGCTATCCCAAGCCTCTGGGAAAGAGACCCACAGGGTCCACTTAATATAAATTCTTATAAAGTCAAATAATAAAAAACAACTAGTAGAGAATTCTTTCTTTCTCATTAAACCTGGCTTAGGCCTGATTTTTCTTTTAGAAGGGTCTTAGACATCAGAACCAAAGCTTAGTTCTATCAGATGAATTAACCCTGCTTTTGTTTTTAGTTATGTTTAAATTAGGAGTTTCCTTTTCAAAATTCTGTTTAGAGTTGATGCCAATGCTCTTATACCAACAAATCAAGAATTTGTTTTGAAAGCTGCTTCAGAAGAAGTGCAGATATTCTTTGAAATTCAGTAATAACTAGAGGAGTTTTTATTGACTGATTTCCAACAGAGGGATTTTGTAGTATAAGCTGAAATGTTTAGGAAAAAAGAGTCGTGCAAGCTACAAATACTTGATATGTTAATCTTTTTTTCACTGCAATGTGTTAGGTACTGTAATTAATCAAACACATTCCTTTTTAAAGTCAGTTTTCCATCCTATGTTTTATGTTTCAGCGTAAAATTACATAAGCTCTATACCTTGCATGGAGTTAGAGTTGAATAGCTCAAACCATTCTTGACAATTGCAGTTCACAGCACGGAGGTAAATTTAGAAAGTTACAGCAGGTCACATCCATTGAGGATAAAGCAATACCTCAATTGTATCCCAGTCTTATGGGGAAATGCCAGCTGCATGATACCAGGATTCTGAGCTCATTAGAAAGCTCCTGCACAAAATTCTATTTTAGTCTCACTGATATATATATATATATATCATATGTGTATATATATGTATATATGTATGTATGTGTATATATATATAGATATGTATCTATGTGTATTATCTGTATCTATACATATATATGTATCTATGTGTGCATATACTGCTGTATACATATATACTGCAATGTTTATTTTATTAGCACTTCCTGGCATTTCATGAGAGATATTGATAGGCCAATACTATTTGCTTCCTGAGGCAATACAGAAGGGCTTCCCTAGTCATAGGAGTTTTATGGACAGAGAAATGGTAAGGAGTAGAGCAAAATCTGGTATCACTACCAAAAACCTGGGCCATCTCCCAGAGGTTACGCTATGGCCTAGTTCTTTAGTTCATACTCTCCTGGACTTTTTTTTTTTTTAAGATTTTATTTTTAAGTAATCTCTGCCCAATGTGGGGCTAGAACTCAACCCTGCGACCAGGAGTCACATATTCTTCTGACTGAGCCAGCCAGGTGCCCCTCTCCTGCACTTTTTAGTCTTGCATTTTCAACATACTACTATGTAGCAATAGTGCAAACTATTGTAGTCTCTCCAATTTTAGGGTATTCTATCCCCCAAATTCTTGTTCTTGATTGGAAGTGTCACTGATTACCTGCCAAAGCTAGATGTCTCCAGGTTTTCCTTAATTTCTTCTCTTCCATAAACCCTCAAATTTGATTTCCCCAAATTTTATAGCTCCTTTTCCCTATATAACAAATTGTGTCTTTTTCACATTGCTGTCCCTGATGACATTGCTTATCAGGACTATTGCAATAGTATTCCAAACCGTCCCACAAACTCCATTCTCTTTCCCCTCTAACTCATCCTCCATATGTTGCTAGAGTGATTTCAAAACAACATCCTGATTCTGGCTTTTTTTGCACACCCCCTCCCCCCCCCAAAAGTGACAATCTTCTTATTATGGCATACAAGAACAGTCATGGTCTGGGCACTGCCTGACTTTTAGAATTTTACTTCTTTCTTGTTTTCAAAATGTTCTTTGTAATTCACATGCACTGAATTACTCAGAGTTCTTTGCATACTGTGTTCTTTTATGCTGGTATGACCTTGCACATGCTAATCCCCAGGCCTGCTAGGTTTCCCACCTGACTTATCACCAGGAACTTTATCAAATACTATATTGCTATTCTTATTCTATGTCTCAATATGTTTGTGAGCCAACATATTTGTTTGTAATATGTTTGTAAACAAAACAAGCGTTTATTGCTTGGACTACTGCCTCTAAATTGATCTCCCTGAATCCACTTTTGCCCACTTCTAATTTATGGACTGTACTGCAGCTAAAATTACTCTTTTAAAGAATCTTTTGAGAGGATGGATCATATTTCTTCTACATTCAAGCCCTTATACCTAACACAATGTCTGGCACACAGTAGGTGCTTCAAAAACAGTTGTCTGATTCCTGACTAATTTATTGTTAAGGACTGATTAAACTATTTTAATTACTTATTATCAAAAGAACTTGTGGTCTAATTTGTTTACATTTTTTTCAAACTGAAGCTATGATTTTTCCAGTGTATACACATTTAGATAGGTAAAACTTAGATGTTGCTGTAATTTAATCAAGGCCATTTAGTGAGTCTAACTTAGAAGTGATTTCCTTCTTAAACAGTGCATATATTACAAATTCTTTAGTTTTTTTTTTAATATTTATTTATTTGAGAGAGAGAAATAGAGAGTGCAAGTGGGAGGCGGGAGTAGAGGGAGAGAGAGAATTCCTAGCAGACTCCTGGCTGAGCACTGAGTCTGGCATGAGGCTCAATCCCACCACCCTGAGATCATGACCTGAGCTGAAATCAAGAGTCAGCTGCTTAACCAACTGAGCCACCCAGCCACCTCACAAATTCTTTAGCTTTTTAAAATTTGATTTTAAAAAGTTTGTTGATGTTCTGCTGTCTACCACTAAACCAGCATGATGGGGGCCAGGAAATGGATGTAAAAATGATTGTATAGATTACATTTAGCATAATGCTGACTTCCTCGAATTGTAATTTTGCCTTCTAAAGTTCATTGTTGGCACTCCGTGTCCACGTAGATCATCACAAACAAGCAAAAGAGGCTGAAGGCAAGCCCGTTTGGGACCCACATACCTTAGAGAATGGGGCGAATAAATAACTTCTCAAAAATTATATGCACAAGGGGAAGATGGGCCCTTGCCAACTTACAGATGACAATGAACTTAATAGCAGCTTAATGAAAGGGACTAAAGACACAAATTATTCCTAATAAACAACATAATTATCATGCTGAAATTCCTGACACCCAGTAATTAGAAAGATTTTTCCAAAAGAAAAAGAAAAAAAACTCCAAGGGTGGCACAACCAGAATTCTTGGGTCTATTATTCCTAGAAAATAAATATATTATCTTGAGACAAGAAATTATATTAGAAAGTAATGAATTCAAAATTCTGTGTACTCAAAAAAAAAAAGGAAAATAAAAAATTTGAATTGAGTGACGCATTTGCTCTAACTTGGCCTTTTTAAAAAAAACAGTATAAATGAGTTCAGAACTGTATTTAAACAAGTAGAGTCAGGTTGTCACAGTGTGGCGTTGTTAAGCTGTAATTAAGTGATCTCCCTAGAAAAAATCAATCTGACCGACACTTACAGATGTACTCTAGGCTGTTGTAAACAAAAAACCCTTCTCTGTTTCCATGTACTTCCTAACGGGGCTACACGAACATTAACTGTGTAAGGGTATATATCATGACAGGGGAAAAAAAATGCAAGTTATTTTAAGATAATGGTTATACTATAAAATAAGCCATTCTGAAGTTTTCATTGCAAGAATGTACTTTTTTTTTTTTTCAATCCTGAATAATTCAATGCTAAAGAAGCAGGCTACTTTTCAGTATGTGCCATCCGGGGGGTGCGGTGTGCACATCATCTGTGCTGTGTCACGAAGCTGCTTCTGTTTGAGTGATGTCTGCTTCAGAGCAGATGGTCTGAAGTATAATCAGACAAATGGGGATAAAAATGCAGTGCCTACCTCAAAAGGGCAATAGTAAATTAACGCTGTAGGATGCCTGGATGATAAAAAATTGATGAAAGATATTTTCACTTGGTTGGGGTTTTTTTTCATATCCCGACAGTTCTAAGAGCCTTCAAGGGAGACTAAAACCTAATTCGGGTCCATTTATCCTGATCCTCAAGTATAGCAGTGGGATGAACTCTAAAATATCTTTCCCCCTCAAAGGTCCTGTGAAATTTGAACATGGTGATTAGTCAGGGAATGAAAAAGAGTTTTGTGTAGAGAAGATTCCTTAAAGAGTTCAATATTGTTACTCAGTCATATCAAAAGCTTTCTTTTTTCTTGGGACCTAAATGTTATTACTGTTGGCGATTATTCATTTATAAATCCTACTCTTTCTATGACCAGCGACAGTCCAAAAGGGAATTCCTTTGGAAATTTGTGAACATTGCATAAAAGCTTGATAAGCTCTTCCATGTTTGGGCCCATATTCATTTGGGGTATATTGAGTTTAATGTTGGCAGAACATTTTTACAGAGATGTCCAGCTAGTTGGAAATTAGAAAGGAGATTTGGTCTGGGATACAAGTTATTTAAATTTTTCATTATTTTACACACAATTAATACCAGTCGGAGCTCCCTGAGCAATAACAACGGTTCAGGATTCAACCATATGTGATGTCGTATGCATTGCTCAGCTTCTATTGTGGAGCTCTAAGTTTTCATTATTTTTGTTGTTGGCATGTTGCATGCAGATTTCCATGTTACTTTAGCTATTGAAAATATTAGGGAATACTATGGAGAACCTATAACATTTCGTATAGGATTTGTGGACTATTTTGCTTGCCTTTGCATCATCAGCATCTTGAATGGAAAAAACTAAGCAGGACTTTTCAAATATACCAGTTCAAACAATAGTATTAACTTTTGTTGAATAGTTTATTAGCTAAAGCAATCATTAAGGTTCTTACCTGACTGAAGCAGTGATGTCTGAAATCTGTCCATGTAAGTGACCCCTCCCAAAGAGTATCTTATCCCTTGACAAAATCTGCAGCATTCAATGGCAGTGCTCTTCAATTTAAGTCTTTAAAATCAATCTCCAGTTACTTAATCTGACATCTGAACTACATCTACAGCAAAATGTTTTCCCTGTTATTCTGATTTTCTTAGTAGAGATTTGTAAATGTTGTGAAATCTACAAACTTATCATTTTCCCATTTAAACTCAGGAGAAACTGACATGTTGTATTTAGTGATGGAACTTCTGAGTTCTGTGGTGTTTCAGGGTCATAGGCAGAACATATGTCAGCCTGCGAGTAATCAAAGCCTGTGGATTTTCTGCCTTATGAGAAGTTACTTAAATTCACCATAAAGGTCAGTGGGCAAGCGAAATTATAAGCAGTTAAGAATGTTTCCCCCTATCAGGGGCGCGTGGGTGGCTCAGCTGGTTAAGTGTCTGACTCTTGGTTTCAGCTCAGGTCATGATCTTGGCATCCTGGGGTCGAGCCCCGGGTCGAGCTCCCCACCCAGTGGGGAATTTGCTTGTCTCCCTCACCCTCTGCCCACCCCCCATCCCCCTCTGCTTGTGCTCATGCAGTCTCTCTCTCTCAAACGTATATATGTATATAAAAGAATGCTTCCACCTATCTTTGTAAAAGTTCCCATTTTGCTGAACGTGTTGATGTGTCTTATTACAATAAGCATCTTAATAATGAGCCTGGATATAGAAACAGTTTCTTTTTTTTAAATTTCATTTATTTATTTTTAAAGATTTTATTTATTTATTTGACAGAGAGAGAGACAGGCAGCGAGAGAGGGAACACAAGCAGGGGGAGTGGGAGAGGAAGAAGCAGGCTCCCAGCAGAGGAGCTTGATGTGGGGCTCGATCCCAGAATGCCGGGATCATGCCCTGAGCCAAAGGCAGATGCTTAACGACTGAGCCACCCAGGCGCCCCTAGAAACATTTTCTGAAGCCAAACTAATGTCAGCAAAACAGTCATTTTTCAAGTTAGACTTCTGTGTCATGAAATACTAACTGGGAAATTCATATTCCTCTGTTCAATAATTCTTTTAAAAATAGACATACATAAGAACTTTTGAAAAGTTCAAAAGCATGTAGGGAATTTGAAGTATAAAACAGTTATCCAGTGTACTCACAAATGTCTTTTCTGGCTTAGAGTTATGGTTTCTACTAGCTTAGGATTTTTGTGTTCTTGTGTAGTAATTCTAATCCTCAATGGAAGGGCATCATCATATTATTAATTTTTTGGTTCAGTTTTCAGAAGAGTGAGTGTCACAGAAAAGTGACTGTAGAAAAATTTTTTGAAGTATAAAATTGTGTGTGGCAAGTTACTTCGCTTATGTTTATTCCAGAGGATTTCACAGCTGAGATCTCTGAACCAGATCTGGTCTTCTTTGATTTGTAGTAAGCATTTTGAGGACCTGGGGAGTAGTATTTGTACAATATGTACAAAGGATAAGAAAAGTGTAATAACCTTCACTAATGCTAAAGGAGGAATATAATCAATGTCTGATCAAATAGTTACATAAGGTTTTTATAATTGCAAAGCTCAGTAGACGTCAGAAAAACTAATAAAAAGATACTCTAAAATTTGACTTAGGACGCCTTTTGAGTTAAAGAACAAAATTGGATATTTAGTACTCTGCATTGGTTTTTAGACCGAGTAGTACCTTAAATGTGTTTTCATTAAAAGCCTTGCATAATATGAACATTCTGCATTAGAACAATTGCCTCCACTGTGAGAAGATACTAATATTTGAATACTAATGTTTCCATCTATTTAGTCTTCAGTGATTTTGTTACCATTATGTAAGTTATAAAACAACTTACTTTTCAGTGTCACCATCTTTTTTAAGTAAACATTTCATTTAATTATAATGTACATACAAAAATGCATAAATTATAATGTTCATCTTGATATTTGTCACACCCGTTTACAACACCCAGAACTAGAACATTATCAGGAACTAGATGTGTTTTTCTGTCTCCTTCCAGAATCTGCTAATTTTTTTTTTTAGAGATTTATTCATTTCTTTTAGAGAGAGTGAGAGGTGGGGAGGGGCAGGGGGAGAGGTAAAGAGAGCCCCAAGCAGACTCCACACTCTGTGGAGGGCTCGATCTCCCCACCCTGAGATCACAACCTGAGCCGAAACCAAGAATCAGCTGCCCAACCAACTCTACCACCCAGGCGCCCCCAGAACCTACTATTCTGACACCTAACAGTATAGATTAGTTTTGTCAGTTTTTGAACTTTAATAAATGGAATCATAAAGATGTTCTTTTTTGGGTCTGACTTATCTTGCTTTACATTGTTTTTGTGAGATCTGTTGATGCTTGTATAGATATGGTTTATACTCATTCCTATGCCCCTTGCTGTATAATATTCCAGGTTTACTCTCTTTTAAAATATAAGAGTTGTACAAAGGATTTATGACTCTTCACATAGTATTGTGAAATAATCTTAATGTTCTGAAAGGGATGGAATTGGTATGCTGTATTCGGTTCTTATTTTTTACAAGTGGTAATCTTAAGGAAAGCATTGATGAGTGAAATTATTTAGTGTGCTAGTAAAAATCAATGACAAGGGACACCTGGGTGGCTCAGTGGGTTAAGCGTCTGCCTTCGGCTTGGGTCATAATCCTGGGGTTTGGGGATGGAGCCCCATCTCAGGCTCCCTGCTCAGTGGGGAGCCCGCTTCTCCTGCTCTCTCTGCCCTTCCCCCCAGCTCCTATGAGGGCTCCCTCTCTCTCATAAATTAATAAAATCTTTAAAAGACATCAATGTCATATGCAATACTAAGGAAAAAATCCTTTTCTATATATAAAAATGTAATTTCAAACAATCTCATGTATAATAAGATATATGCTTAAAATATTCAGGTAGAATTTATCTGTTTAGTTAAACTTAGTTATTGTTCTGATCCCAAGTCTCAATTTTATTTGTAGTAATTATTTTAAATAATATTTTAAAAGCAAAATTATGAACACCTGTATTTCAGCCAATATTCTTAGCACATAGGTCGCTGGAATAAAAACAGTCTTTGGGGAAGTCGCATTAACGCTCTTTGAATATTAGCTCACCTGTCAGTATTTTGTACTTAGTAGCAATCTAAAGACCTATTGAAATGACACTAAAAATGTAGGTTAATCTGCATGCTGGAGCTAAAGTGTACAAATGGTATATAGCAGATTTTGGTGTTAATGGCAGCTGAATAGGAATTACCAAGTGGGATTAGTGGTGTAGTGTGTTACTGTCGTATGTGTGTGTTCAAACTGCAGAAAGACAACTTGTGAAATTATTTCTAAAAAATTCTAGTTCATCTAGTGTGCAGTTCTCAATTGCTCCCCAATTTTTGGTTTAGAACAGGATAGTGATAACAATTTGAGATACTAAAAGACCTAAATTATTTATACAATCCAGCACTCCATATACAAAAGTATGGTTATTTAAGTAAAAGCATTAATATATCACAAAAAGGGTGCCTTGTCAAATCTTTATTATTGGAAACTGACCACACACACCCCCCATTTGGGTTCCCTTTTTATCCTTCTGCGCCTGCACACATCAGAGGATTTTCAGATACACTGGTCTTCTGGCAACAACCTTCATATTTAAAGAATATTATGAGTGTGCATCTATACTTAGATTTGCCATTGTTGTTTTGCATTTATCATTTATAAGAAAAACCATGATTATAAAACAAACTCAGTGTGTCCTCTGTGCCTGTCATTGGGCTAAGCACCTTCAAATCATCTTACTTAATTCCTCCAGCAACTCTACAAAGGACATTTATTTTTTAATACGGAAACTGAGACACACAAAGGCTTGAGGTCATACAACTCATGATTTGCTGGGCATGGAGTTAACTTATCCAACATTCCTCGGATGAGGCCTAAGGAATTATAGAAATGTCCTCTATTTCATAATATTCCTATTAAGATTTTTCCCCCAAGTTATTTTAATAAATTTTATTTATTTTGTATTGCTATAAAAATGCGGATCTCAGCTAGGCTGATAAACCGTCCTGTTTTTATAAAGGAATAACTGCATCCTAAGAAAATAAGCAAATTATTAAAATTCCCCAAGGAACATGTGCTTTCCTTCAGGTTCGTCAGCCAGTGTTTGTGGAGGGTCCACTGTAAGCCAGACTGAGGGGAGGTGCTCTGCTTTGCCGTCTTTGGGCCAGTAGAGGCTGCTGGCTATCTAATACTATTCTACTGGTGTTTCTTAAACTTTAATAACACAGTCTCTTCTTTCAAAGTATAAAAACAAGTTCATGACCTCTAAGGTTGTTATCTTATATAGTGTTAATTTAAATGTAAAAACAAATGGCACAAAACTCCTAAAAATCTTAAGCCATTACTAAAAAGAAAATTTTACAAATTAAGCATAAACAAAACTTCAAAATGAGCATTCTTCAAATACTTGATTCCAATATAATAGAATGGATAGAACTGACTAAAACTAAAAATCTAAACTGACTAAAACTAAAACTAAATAACGATTTAATAGAATGGATAGAACTGACTAAAACTAAGTTATTGGGTTTAATAGTAAAGAGGTCTAACCTCAGATTTCTGTAATTTAATATGCTTCTGAATTTGACTGTGATGAAAATAACATAATGAATATATTTTCTGTGTAGGTTGTACAAGCCATTATTAATCCTGTAAGGTTTTGTTTTTCATTTCAGAATAATAAAACTTAAAGCTATCAGAGAAATTTGCTAATGTCAATTTTACGGGCATGCCATTTGATAATCATTTAAAGCTCTCTCTATTTACTTGGAGATGAAATTAGTATTGCGGCGAAGGTTTGTACATCCATAATCCAGTGAAAGCGAAAATTGGGAACTGAGAAATGTTTCACCACAGATTTTCTATCACACTCCCTGCTAATGGTTGATGCGAGTTGAACCATGCAAAGATAGCACCTGAGCCTTATGTTTATTTGCTACTTTAATGGGGCTGCTGACTGCTGTTCTTTTGTTTTATCACATGTACCGTCCTGCCATGTATAATGATCAGATTCTCTGATCATTCTCTGCCCCACAGCAAAACGTTTTGCATATCATGCATCTATATAGCATGTCTACTTCACTTGTTATGTGCTGAATTATAAGCACAAGGGCTTATTCCAAAATGACATGGTCGTACTCTTTAAAGGGTAGCCATCTAGATGACCTCGAACATGCTTACATTTTTTTAGGTTATTATTGAAATGTGAGCACAGAATTTAAAAAAAAATCTTGTGGCAAACTCACGGATGCCTGTGAATATGCCTCTCGACTTTGGGGAAGTACTTCTTTAGGATACAATGTGGCTCTGTGAATGCACATTCCTCTTGCCTCTCATGTCCACCCTGCTGCGTGCTAAGAAAGTATTCTGTTTTTCTAACATTCAGATACAAAAAATGTACAGAACTGTGTCAAGAGGAATTTTAGAGGAAATTTTTCTTTCTTAGCTTGAGATGCCACACCAGGGTTGTAACGGGCAAGTTTTAATGACATCCATCTGTTGCAGATTAAAATAAGTGGGGCTCAGCATTTGAGTTCCTTGTCCAGAATCAGACTTTATAGGCATAAGTAAAATTGGTTTTAGGATTTGGGAGTCCTGGGGACATAAAGCAGCAGAGCAGAAAGAGGTTCGTTTCACGTTTGTTGGAGACTTTCCCCCAAGGAGTTGCTATTGCCTCATTTTCTCTTTATTGAGCTGTTATGTGTGAAATCTCCTGTTTGAACCCGGAGACAACAATCTATTTTGAAAGCATACTTTCCCCCTACTTACGCTTAATTTGGAAATAAGTACTTTTGTCATACTCAGAGGGAGACACAGTATGGTAAAATTTGCTGCCTCTCTCACCATGAGTCCTTGAATCCTCTTTCATCTCTGTGTGGATTGAAGGTAACCAGATTAACTACTGTTTATCTTAAGCTCTTGTGTCAAGTACTCTAATCACAGATTGACCTCATTGTAACGGATGGTGTGCCTGTGTCTATGTGGAGGTGGGAAAAGAATGTATTTCCATGCAAGTCTATACTTTTCACCTGAAATGATGTCAATATCTATACATAAAATGTGAAATCTCATTTTAATTTTGTTCTTGAAACCCATGTTCTGGAACTGTTTTCTATTAACACTTTCATTTATTTGCATTTGGAGAATGCATTTATAATGCATTTTCTCACTTCAGGAGAACTAAATTTTTTAACAGGTACTAAAAGAATCCAACTCATAGCAAAGGCTACCATGACTCACAAATCTTGCATCTATGATTTAAAAGTTTGCTTCAGAAAAGAGAAAAACAGTTATGTGACAGCAAAAGCAATCTTCCATGTCATAACCAGTC
This sequence comes from Ursus americanus, assembly GCF_024610735.1. NCBI lineage: Eukaryota > Metazoa > Chordata > Mammalia > Carnivora > Ursidae > Ursus > Ursus americanus. Next base: position 8,298,620 of record NC_142139.1, read on the forward strand.
TCTAAAGAAGGTTCTAAGAGGGTCTATTGGGCATTGCTCAGTGATGCTTCTAGCTCCCTTCAAACCAACATCTTCCTTTAAGCTCCCGCAGTCATATCTGCAGGTGTTTCTTCAGCCCTTCAGGATCAGGTGCTCCCTCTAACTCAACTTATTCACGGCATTCTTTTTTCCACAAGAATGATAGGGTACCCTGATCTGAGTTCCTGAGTTTAATCGTGTTAGGCATGTAGGCAGAGATAGTCAACTGGCTTTTTAATGTGATGTGTACTTTACCACCTCTTTTCCTCATTCCCAAATGATTATGTTTTTAAGTAGTTTTTCTCAAGCCTGCTCTTCCTTTTTCTAGGTGTATAGATGGTTGAGAGACGTGAGGACAGGGATGTCAGCCAGGAATTCTCTTTCCCGCTGAGGGACTCTATTTAGCAAGTGCCATGATTTACAGAGCAAGTATGTGGACGAAGGGCATAACAATAGTTCTCACGACTGAAATACACCTATAGCTCCTAGGTTAGTTATCTGTAGTAACGTCTGCTTTGATGCTTTGGAGGGGTGAGAGAGAGTAGCAGTTAAGACTAGCTCTATAGACTGGGCTGATAAACAGAAGTTAAATCTTGGATCTTCCACTGAATAATTGTGTGACCTTGGAAACCTTCTAAACCTCTTTCCTCACTTATTAAATGAATATACTAATAGTTTGTCTCTCATAGTATTATTGTAAATATTAAGGATATAATACATCTGGCTGATTCCCTTAGCTCTGTGCCTGACCCCCAGTGAACAATAAATGTTAGCTCTAATTATTAAGCCTCATGTACAACATGGCAGTAGTTTCTAGGCATAATCTTTAATATACTATATAACATGCAGCACATAGATTTATTTTTTAAAACTATATATGGCAAATAACGTCATACTTTCTATCTGTGCCTGAATATTATTTTAGTTGTTTTACAGTAAATAATGTTTCCTGTAAGATATTGACAGAACATAATGCCTAACATTATCTTTCCCTTTTAAGTGCTGTGGCAAGAAACCTGGGGTAGAAAATCTTCCTGGAGTTTAGAATTTGCCACAAACCACAAAATAATTTCATAGAGTAGGCATTTTAAAATGAGTCACAACTAAGTCACTGCAGCATTGCAGATATACTTAGGGCACCCTGCCACGGGCATGGCTCTCAGGAGGGACAGAGTGAGGCATGGCGGCCGTGCAGGGAGGGAAGGACGGTCAGATAGCAGCCAGACCGTGATGCACTTCTAAAGCATCAGGGCATGAATTCCAGATGTACAGATTTCAGTCATACCTTTCCACTCTTCATACATTATCTGTCTGATCTGTAAATACATGTTATGGTATCTGGGTTAAATGTGAGGTAATTTGGTCCTATGGCTTTCTGTCTTCTCATGTGTAAATCATTTTAACAATATGCAAATAATTCCCAATTTGAGACTCCCAGAGAAAATACTTCCATTTCTATCTCTGTACATCATCACCAGTTATAATAAATAGGTCTGAAAGAGTGTGCCAAGAACCCCTGCCAAACACATTCTTCAAGGGAGGGAGGCAGGGGAGCCTTATGAGCTGTCACAACTGTGTCTCCCTTCCTACTAGGTCAGTGACATCCCATTTCATGTTACCACGTTCTCTTTAGTCAGATGCTATTCCACAAGAAGAATTATAAAGTTACACCAGTGTGTTGGAACCTAACAAAGTTTAGCGTCGTTATTGGGTTAAGATTCGAAAGTCAGGCTTCGCAAGCAAGCTAGAGCAGCTGGGTGACCGTAGTGTCACCTCTGGAGCAGGTCTCCTCTGGACGTTCTGTGGGGAAAATTCAGTGGTTTCTTCCAGGATCAGATTTTGAGAGGCACTGGGGGAAGAAGAGAAGTTAAAAAGCAGCCTCCACTATGAGTGCTTATCTTTACCAAGGGATTTTAGTCTGGTATTGTGTCAGCTGGGTTAAATTTAATCTTGTTTTTCAAAAATCACTGGGATCACAAAATTTGCATTGGCCCAGTCCACACCTGCCAACTAGTGCTATCCTCTTTCCTCAAAGCATCCTCGGAGCTTTCTGTTTTTCCCTTGTAATGAGGACAGATGACTGCCAAGTGACCCATACTCAGCATTCTCTCTCAGACTCATCTGAAAAACCAAACAGTAAAGAAAAAGAAAAAAGAAATCCAGTCCCTTTAATTTCTTTTACTTTTCTGATTCCTTTTTGGCTTGACATTAGGCTCACTATAAGGTCACAAGCATCTTGAAGCTAAAATGAATGGGTAGCGGTGGATTTGGGAGTGGTGTAAATTCATCTTCAAATGTGGCTAAAGATTTAGAATAAAGCAGTAACAGTTTTTTTTTCTTTTAAGAGTTCTTTCGCACTCCTTAATATAGCAGAATGTATTTCCCGTTGACTTTAAACAACTTTCTAGAAATACTATGAAGTTGCTACCTTAACCTGTGAATTATTATTCAGTGTTTTAAACTCAATATTGAAGTGTTTTGCAACCTAAGCTTTTCTTACTTGCATTGTAAACATTTTTGTCTTTCTGTCTTTGATATGTTTTTATTTAACAATAATTCACTGGAGGTCTTTTTTTTCCCTCATAGTCTGACAGCAATGCAAGCTTCCTCCGTGCTGCCAGAGCAGGCAACCTGGACAAAGTAGTAGAATATCTGAAGGGGGGCATAGACATCAACACCTGCAATCAGGTAAGGGCGTGGCTCTGTACACAATGAAGAAACGCTCATGGTCTATAGATAGATGCCAGGAGCCCAAGGTTATTTTTTGTCTATTTAATTTACTAAAATATCAGTGATTCAGACTTATGAAAGCCCATATTCATGCCCTTACCAACTCTTGAAGCCTCGGACATTTGTATCTAGACCTACTTTTGCAGCAAAGTAAATAGATCAAGAATAACAACCGAATGTCAGTTTTGTCTGTGAAATGATCTGAGCTGCTCTTAGCTGGAATATTAACCAAGAATAATGTTTTATTTCTCTAGTTATCCAGACTGTGGTTTCTTTTCTTCTCTGCCAAATGCCTTTTACTCATGGAAAACTGATTGTTAAAATTTGGGATAAAGAAATAAGAGAAAAGGGGCGTCTGGGTGGCTCAGTCGGTTAAGCATCTGACTCTTGATTTTGGCTCAGGTCATGATCTCAGGATTGTGAGATGGAACCCTGCGTCAGGCTTCACCATTAGCATGGAGCCTGCTGAAGATCCTTTCCCTCTCCTTCTGCCCCTCCCCCTGACCTCACTCGCACGTTCGTTCTCTCTCTCTCTTTCAAAAAAAGAAATGACACAATAAAATAAAAATTATTTTCCCCCTTTCTCCCTAATTAGTTTTAAAATATGGATTAGAATGAGAAGAGTTTGAAACTGTTAGCTTAAATGAAGTGTTTAGATTATTCATTGATCATATTCATTCAATAAGGACTCTAGACAATATTATATATCATGGATAATTATATTTGGTCCCATGGATGTTGAGATTTTTGTGCTATTTTTAGCTAAGATTTCTTTGCCATGAATAAAGCATCTAGTAGATTTCAGTGTCCACCCTGAAGGGATGATCCCAATATCTTGGGAACACGTCCTGCAGTAGAAAACACTACCAGGATTACAACTAAAACTCATATAAAATATAGAACGGAAAATAATGTCTAAACTCCTAGGAAGGCAAAAGAGGCAACTCTTTAGCTGAAATACTGGTATATTTAAATATGTAAAAGCTCAAAGCTAATAAGGCATATGAAGGAAGAGAAAAGTGTCCATTATTTTGCTAGTAAGCCTAGGTTTCCAAGGAGCATCATGACATACAACATAGAAACCAGGACTTTCTGTACCTTGCTATATTTCTCAATGAAAGGCAATCTGGGCTGTACCAGCTTTCCAAAAATATCACACGTGTTGGCGTTCTAAGATTCCTTAAACCAAAATTTGGATGAAATTTTTTTCTTTATAAAATTAGTCTCATAACTACCATGAGAATTTTGAAATTTAATCCAAAAATATGATTTGGCTTTTAATCATTTAAGGGATATGAAAAAAATTCATAATTTTGGCACAAAACAATTTTCTTTAAAAAAAAACAACTTAAGTCTTCATTTTTCTTTTCCAAATGGTTACAAATCACTTAATTTCTGTTTTCTTTAAAAGATTAAACTAATAATTTATTTATTATCTCTTGTACACTCAGAAAAGAGAATAAATCTTAGCATTTGCTCCCTATCTGAAATCATATATACTTAATGTTTTTCTTATTTTAGTAACTGTTCACAGTCTAATAATGTTATAAACAAGTTAACATCCAGACATTAAAAATAGACTCTATAACCTTTTCATAAAAATTTATAGCCAGTTAAAATCAATAAAAGGCTCAGAAGAGTCAGGTACTTTTACCATGTATAAAATTTATTGGTTTCATTGCAGTGACTTCAAAATAAAGTATATCACTTATCATTTATTGACCATACTCCTAGATATGATACTGAAAGTTAACAGTTTTTAACGTGTCCTGATTTTTGGTCTTGACCCTTTACTACTGAGATGTAAAGGTCCAAAATTATCAGTTAGATCCTGTGCTTCCTTTCTCAGAAACAGAAGGCAAGGTCAGAGCACCATTTTCAAAACAATATTAATATTCCTAAAATACCAGGCCTTTATTAAGAAGAAGGTACATCCAACAATGACTTTATCACATGTTCACATAGTTATGACTCAGATCACAAAGCATTTTTGGAAATCACTTTAAGAATGTGGGTGCTGGAATCCAGATTCTCATTTTATCCACTTACCAGCTATGTGACTCTGGGCATTCAGTTTTTCTAGGACTCAGTTTTCTCAACTGTAAAATAGTGATCATAACAACACTGGAGTCATAGGATTGCTGTGATCACTAAATGAGATGTTTGCAAAATGCTTAGGAAAATACCCATTCAATAAACAGTAGCAAATGATAATCCCTATTATAATAATATTAGCTTTTTATATTGATTCTCAACCTAAGCTTTAGCAAAAGTGGTGCTGGTTTTCACAGAACAGATCATAAAAGGTATTCTCAGAACTTGTGTCATCAAATAGGAAAGGTCACATTTAGTAGCAATTTGGTAACAGTATCTTTTTATCTGGGTTAAATTAAACTATTTTTTTATAGTATCAAAATCTTTTTTACCAATGCCATTTGGATCCATCCAGTCTGGACCTCTCTTTAAAAATACCAAAACCAATTATATTAGCCTGGGAATTTATAAAGACAACAAAGATGAATATTTGAGAATTGAACTCCTGGAATTAATGGACTGTGGGATGAATGGGGCACAAATATATCTGCAAATAATATTGTCACATATTAATCATTTGACCTCTCATTTAGAAGAAGCGAATGGTGGTGTATCTGTCTGGTTCTGGTTATATGTGCCCTTTTGGTTTTGGATTCTGTATTATTCTCTAATTCTCTTCAGTGCATTAATACCTGTCCTTGCTCTATACTGAGTAGTGCCGATTCAGGCTGGATTTGAATAATGTCTGCCCAGTATTTTGAGCACTTACAATTTTCAGTTTCTTTTTTTTTCTTAAGATTTTATTTATTTATTTTTGAGAGAGAGAGAGAAGGAGTGGGGTGCGGAGGAGCAGAAGGGGAGGCAATGAGAATCTCAAGCAAACTCCGAGCTGAGCATGGAGCCCAGTGTGGGGCTTGATCCCATGACCCTGAGATCATGACCCGAGCTGAAACCAAGTCAGATGTTCAACTGACTGAGCCACCCAAGAACCCCAGAATTTTCAGTTTCAATGTTGATATTGTTCAATGCAAAGAAATTCCAGTAGAGACTTTTCATCAGCTACTTGTCCATAACTCTAAAAAGTTTTCTCTCACAGATTTATGAAGAGGTTTGAAGTGAAACTCTTATTTCATTTAAAAAAATGCCAGGGGTAGCTTCATGCAAAGTATTTCTGTGACTGTCTTCTTAAGTACTCTCCTGCAGTGGTTTAGATGAAAACAGAACAATTTATGTTCTGGGAATTCTCTTGAATGCTCTTTTCCTGTGACTGAAATACATGGATTTTAATACGTAACTCCAGGTGGCCCCTCCACTCTCCCTAATTCATCTTAGATATTATAGTCACATTATAATCACATTCTTTCTGCCAATCTGAACTCAGGCTTACGATTGGTTAATCTATTTATTCAAACATGTAATGTGTGTTTACTGTATGGCAGGCACTTTTCTAGGTGCAGTGAAAGCAAAGACAAAAACCTGCTCTCATATAGCTTAGAATCTACACGAGAAGAGAGAGATAATCACCAGGTAAAAAAGTAAAATATGTGAAAGGAGAGACTGTAATAAATGACAGGGAGACGGAGAGCGAGCGGAAGGGAAGCAGTGTGTCATTTTAGATAGGATGCCTGAAGAATTTGACCAAGGAAGCCCTGCACTATTTGGAGGGAATATATTTTAGAAGAAGGCTTAACAAGTGAGAAAGCCCCAGGGAGGGAGCATACCTTATGTGTTCAAGGTCCAGCAAAAGGCTAGTGTAGTGGAGTAGTAGGACATTAGGGGAAGAGAAATATGAGGTCAGGGAGAGCCATCGGTGGCACCAGGTCGTATAAGACCTTGTAGGCTACTTTAAGACCTTTGGCTTTAATTCAGAGAGAGAAGAGAAGTGATTAGAGGGATTTTAGAAGAGAAGTGATGTATGCTGACTTAAGTTTAAATAGTAACCCTCAGACTGAAAAGGAGAAAGGGCAGAGAAGGAAATGCTTTTGTAATACTTTAGGCAAGAGATGAAATGCTCTAGACCCAGGCAACAGGCAGGAGAGATGGTAAGATGTGACTCGATTCTGGGTAGGTTGAGGTCACAAGGAGCATAATGAGGTTTGAAGATTCATTAACTGAGAGGAGAGAGAAAGTAGGAAACACTCATCAAGAAGAGTGGGAGAGCGAGTAAGGGTAGCAGAGCGTGACTGCCAGGCAGCATTAAGAGCCTACTCAAGGATCCTGACCAGCTAGCATGTATGGGTGTACTTCTGCAGCCATAGTCAGGCATGGACTCAGATGGAATGTTCTATGCAACCAGGAATGTGGGTTAGCTAAGCATGTATAGTATAGATAGAGAAAGGCAAGTGAACTGAGGATGCATGTAAGGGGACGAATAAAATGATTTTAAAGATTATTCATGAAATATAGCTCCACTGAGTGAGGACTGGCACATAAGAAAGTATCCAATTAATATTTGATAAATAAATAATTACGTGAACACAGACATTTGACCAATCACTTAAATTAGTCTGAGTCTCAAATTATCCATTCTTGAAGTGAGAAATAATAATACCTATGATATCGAATGCTAGTTATCTTTGTTGCACGTCTACAATATGCTTATCACTGTACTGCATACTTTATAATCTTCTCAACATACTTCTCTATCTCAAAGGGAGACTACTGGGGGCTCAAATTATATGTGTGAGAACCCATTGTGTTATGCACACTCAGGAGACCAAAGTATGGCTCTGACAATTACAGTTAGACAGAATTTAATTAAGTTGTATGGCCATAATTGATGATTTCACTCAAACTAGAGTAGCTGGATGGACAGGTTTGGGGGAAGTTCTAACAAGTTTATTCCTTCCAACTTAATCAGAATTGTCATTATTTCTTTCAGATAACTTGTAATTCTGTGTAATACTTAGGAAAGTTCTGGTCATGTCTCTTCAAACATCTATTCTGCTTTCTAGATGGAAAGACCCAAGTTTTATCAGGTTATGTTTACAAACCTGTCTATTAAGGCAGTATCTCTTCTAAGTAGAGAGGAGACTTTTTTGGGAACCCTGAGAATACATCCGTATGCTTCAGTTTGAGAAATACTTCGTTAAAATTTGGGTGTTCCTTCAGTGATCACTTGGCATCAATTGACATAGTCATAAACATGACCAAGAAATTACTAGATGATATTTAATTAAGTGTGATTATCCAGATGATCCAGAATATATTTCTATTAATTTTTTTTAGACTTGCACTAAAATTAAAATGTCAAATAAAACATCCTCAGAGAATCCTCAGATCTTTAAGAACACATCAAGGGATTCCAGACTGAGAAAGGCCCCTTTAGATTAAGTGCTTCTCTCAGGATCTAATTTCCTCTTATGCATGTTCATGTTAACCAGCTTCAGCTTCAGAGAGGGAACTCTTCCTGATTGTGTTTCCAGAGGCTAAGAGATAGACATATTTGTACCTGATTTGTCCATGCACAGACTACATTTACTGACAAATGTAGAAAAACTGGATGAATTAAGCAGACTCCTATTTACCTCTATATGGTACATACTATTCATCAGCTCACCCAGTGTACAAACATTATTGAAGTATCCCTTTTCTTGTGCTAGTTCCCATGTGAAGTGTAGAGGTTACAAAGGTGAATAGAATTTGATTCTCACCCATGATAAACGTTGCTGGGAAGATAAACAGAGAACACAAATGCAATAAATTGGAAAAAGAACCAAACTTGCTGATTGGTCAGAGGATAAACTAAGCCAGCTTGTGAGTCTTAGACAAACCTGAAATTGATATGAGATGCAGTTTGTAGGAATCATTTTATAATGATGGAAAGCGGAGTAATGGTGTGTTACTTGGAAGACTCCTAAAGCCGATTTTATTGTTTGATGGCTCCTTCCGCACTCTCCCCATATTCTCTTAGGGTCCAGAACACCAAATTTGGCTTATTTTTAATTAAAATTGTAAAAATGGGGAGAAAATTAGAAGTCATGGTAATTCTCTAATATTACTGGACTTTTATTTTATATGGGTACCTTGAAATGTAGACTTGGTTCCTAGCACAGTTTGGCATACAGTAAATGTTCAGTAGATGTTTTAATTTGTGAATAATTGATACTCAATTGTTATTTTGTTTTGAATTTAAGCATTCTGTAGTCTTTATTAAGTTTAAACTCTGTACCATGTTTTTATCTGAGTTTAATATTTTGTACAAAATTGTTTCTTCACTTGTGCCTCTTTTGAAGTAGGAGGATGGAAGAGCACCTGACTGGCTCAGTCAGTAGAGCATATGACTCTTAATGTCAGGGTTGTAAGCTCAAGCCCCATGTTGAGTGTAAAGATTACTTAAAAATAAAAAATCTAAAAAAAAGAGAGAGAGAGAGAGAGAAAGAGAAAGAGAATTAGGAGGCTAGGGCACATACTGGAATTAGCTATGGAACTTTTTTTAGGTTCTGTTCTCCCTTCTTGCTTTCCTTCCCTTTGAGATCCTGCCACTCTTTCCCTCTCTTACTTCAGTCTCATCCTTGGCCCCTGGAGGCACATCCACTCCAGGCTGCAGCACTAGGGAGTTCTTCCATTTCATTGGGGGGGGGGGGGAAGGTTACCGACTGGTTCTGATACATACTCCTTCTCCTTGCTTACCGGTTTTGATAAATTCTATGTTAAAAGGAGAAAATCCAAGTTTTTTAATGCCCTCTTTCAAGATGAGTTGACTGAAATATTAAATGAGTCAGTGATACATACACAAAGACAAGATTTATTCTCTTGGTTATTTTCTTTAAAAGCTTCTGGAAATTATATTCTCATTACTTGTCATCTGTTCTAAGAACCACAGAATTTTATTACTGTAAGAAACTTAAGGGATCAACCGATCTAAACCCTTTCCTTCATTTTTACTTTACATTAAACCTAGCTAAGCTTGACATGGGTATGATAATAACAGTTAGAATGCATTATAGAATTCCTTTCTAATTTTGACACATTTGGACATTCTATGTCTAGAAAGGGGATAATTTTTCTACTTAACTACTGACTTATTATGAGAGACTGAGATATTTCCTATTCCACAAAACACCAAATAGAATTAATGAGAAATTGAAGTCTGAAGAAAGCTAAATAGGATTATAATGCTGGGCCCATAGATTTTTTTTTTTCAATTGTAAGGATTAAGCGCATGGGTTCTGAGCTGGAATCACCAGGTAGTTCATAACTCATAATGTTCAATGTAAGGTTAAGTGCGTTAATGGAATTAAAAGCTTAGAACCGAGACTGACACTTAAGAATAAGTTATAATAAGTTTTAGCTATTATTTAAATAATTTGCTGCCAACTTTTAAAGTTAATATTTAAATCTCTTTAACCCATGACTATCATAATAAGTAGCTCAAATAATGTTCTTCCTTTGAGCTTCTTATACTGATTTGCTTTAGCACCTGTGAAGTCAAAAATGAAAGAAATAATTTATCCATTATTTCTCAGAAAATTTAACCAAAGAAATAAGACTATGTGAAAACATTTAAATTAGGAGAGTTAAAGCTTTCAGTCATAAAATAGCAGCTCTTTGAATTATTAACAAGGATGATTACGAATGGATTCGTTTCCCGTCTGCTTCCTAGGTAAATCATTTCTGCACGACTTAATAATTTCTCTAGCCCAGGTAAACATGATATGTTTGACTCAAAAATGCTCAATTCAACTCATCATATTAAACCAAATGTCAGTGCTAGAAAACAGGAGTGAGGAGTATATGAATTTATTACTTCTAGCACCTAACCAGGAAATCATATTTTACATTCGTATATTGATTTATAGATTCAAAATAGCATAAACCTACATTATTTTATATTCTTTTTAAAATAACCATCTGAAGTACCGTGAGAAATTTCCCCTTTTTACTAATGAAGAAACTTTAAATAGTGCTGCTAGTAACGGAGAGCAGCTAGGAACTCGGGTTTCACGTTGCCTCCAGTGCGCCACGCCCCCGTCACAGCCCCGGATGTGCACGTGGTGCAGCGGCGGCTTCGCCCATGTTCTCAAAGTGAAGAACTCTCCTTTGTCCCATCATCATCCTTCATGTTTGCATCGCAGCACTCATGTAAAATAGGAATGATTAAGTTCAGAAAATTCAAATAAGCATACCATAGAAACCAATGCTCTCTTAGAATGGTTTTGGTGAACGTCAGATTTTTACTTATTTGGTCTGAAAGAGTTTTCCCAAGATGCCCTCATGTCTTGGGTCTTGCCAAACCCTGCTTAGTTTTATTGTTTTGTGTTTTTTGTTTTTTGTTTTTTGTTTTTTGTTTTGTCTAGAACACGTGTGTGCACACTTTCTCTCTCTCTCTCTCTCTCTCTCTGATACATACCTGTGTGCAGGTATGCATGTGTATTGTGAAGTTTCACCAAAACTAAAACAAAACAACCAAAAACTCCAAGCAAAATCAACACTTGCTCATCCACAGTGCATTCCATTTTTCTTCATTCCACTTTATGTTTTAAAATGTTGATTGGCAATCCATTAAATAGATTTTGTGACCTACAGTTTGAAACTTGCTTTAAAACTTATTTTAGCTTAAAAACACGAATTTGTGAATCAGATCAAGTTTGGATTTTTGCTATTCCATTTTTTAGTGGTGAGGGTCTTTGAGACAAATCACTTCTGAGCATTTTAGGGTCTTCTCTGTAAAATATAATAATGTGATATATGTAAAATATAAAAAATATAATAATGATATGTATGTCATTAAGTTTTTCATTGTTTCATTCATCATGTATTTATTTCTCAGCCCCTGTAACCTCTTCATCCCTCTTGATCTTGGTAAGATTTTGAAGAATTTTCAGAACTCTTTCTTCCAGGCTAGCTCATCATCATCATATTTAAATTCATTCTATGTATTTTGGGGATTATATGATAGAAAGATTTGATGGGGCTGGACAGGGGAGAAAGACCGGTGGCCAAAAAAGGAGCAACTAGCCAGAAGCACTATAGATATCTGGGTGTCCCTGGATCATAGATGACATGGAGATCTGAAAGTGGATTTTACAGGGGCGCCTCAGTGGCTCAGTCGTTAAGCGTCTGCCTTCGGCTCAGGGCGTGATCCCGGCGTTCTGGGATTGACCCCCACATTTGGCTCCTCCACTGGGAGCCTGCTTCTTCCTCTCCCACTCCCCTGCTTGTGTTCCCTCTCTCGATGGCTGTCTCTCTCTGTCAAATAAATAAATAAAATCTTAAAAAAAAAAAGTGGATTTTACAAAGTAATGTTTTCTTTCTTTTTTTTTAAGTTTTTATTTTATTTTTTTTAAAGATTTTATGTATTTATTTGAGAGAGACAGAGAGCACAAGCAGGGGGAGCAGGAGGGAGAGGGAGACGTAGGCTTCCCACTGGGCAAGGAGCTCATCAGGGGGCTCGGTGGGGGCTCTATCCCAGGATCCCGGGATCATGATCTGAGCCAGAGGCAGAACCTTAACCGACTGAGCCACCCAGGCACCACTCAAAATGATAAAGCAGTCTTATTCTAAGCATTTTCCCTATGAAATAAATGAGCTACCAAATTCCAAGCCTCATTGTAAATTAGCAAATACCTTACTAAACATTCATCATTTTGGAATTATAAAGAAAGCCTTGAAGATCTGAGAATAACTAACTAGTAAAACAAGTCTTCTCATGGGTCATCCATAGTTTGATTTACTTGATTAAATTAAAAACTTTTGGAGGCCAACTAAAGACATGGTAAAATCAGTTAAATGGTGTATGACAAAGATGACACATTGTTTGCTTTGTTGTTCCCAGTCTTCATAAAAACTGAATGAATCTTTACTTCCATGACAGTGAGTACTCTTAGTTAAGAGCAACCACCATGGAAGAGGTGGGAAAGGTGCAGCTAGATTATGGCTGGGTGTAAGGAGTGAAAATTGGGTTGGGGATATATAAACAGGTTATTTTTGTTTTGAGTTTGAATTCTTTTTCTCCATGTATAGATAATTTCTTTTGCTGATGTCATTTATGCCAATGGAAGTGTGAAATTATAAATCATATTTCATCATTATTTGTATCTCTATATGTGGGCATGTAGTTCCTCTTGAGAAGAGCTCCTGGTTTAAGACATCTCTGACACAGAAGCCCCATTCAGAGTGGGGGTGGGGTGGAGATTGGGGGTCAGGTTTCACTTTCTTTTCTCTGTTATTACCCTTTGATTGTCCCCATTTGCTCTCCATCTTTTTCTTCTAATATTTTTTAAGAATTTATATATTTCAATAGTCTCCTTCCAAATATTTACATTTTAGTAGAATTAAGAAAGTTATATAAGTTACTTGTACTTTTCTGATGTGCATAAGACAGATTGGAGTACACTTAACTCAACATGTAAGATTTGCAAAGTAGAATAGCCAGAGATTTGAAAAAAAACCACAAACAAGTATATGTAGCACAGAGGTGATTTTCAGTTGTTTAATGATAAATATCTTGGGGCTCTTTGGGAACAGAAAATATGTCACATGTCCTTTGCTTTTCCCTTAGAACCCAGCACCTAGAGATGAGCACTTGGTGGGTTCGTGGCAAACACTTGTTGATTAGGGATTTGTACTAAGATGCAAAACAGCTTAATGGATTTTGATGCAAGCATTTAACCTTTGCGTATGTTTAGCTGTACCTTCTTGAATCTGTTCTTTAACTTTTCCAGATGAACTACTCTATTTCTTTTCTGTACGTGCCAGAAATGTAATAACACTTGAATGGCTCTCTAAAAATTTTTATTGGCTATCTGTTCTACCTGGGGTTTCATGCACTAGTTTTATATGATCATAGAAAAGCAGTCAATGGGCAAAATAGCTCATAAAATCAACAAGAGAAATGGTGAATACAGCTTACTGTAAAATCTGATTGTAAATAATGTTATAAAATTGCTTTATAAAAATTTAATAGAAGTGCTAAGCAATAATATCTGCCCTTTAAGATTGATTAATTTGCATATGGTTGGGGTACCTGGGTGGCTCAGTTGGTTGAGCATCTGACTCTTGATTTTGGCTCAGGTCATGATGTCAGGATTGTGAGATTGAGCTCTGCTCTGACTCCATGCTAGGGGTGGAGCCTGCTTGGGCTTCTCTCTTTCCCTTTGCCCCTTCCCTACCTCCCAAATTTTTGCACATGGTTGTTTCAAAGTAACATTAAGATACTTTTTTTTTTTTTAACTATTTGCTATGGTCATTTTAATGGTATTCTTCAGAAATAGTGTTATTCCAAAAGTTGTTGAATCAAAGGTGATACCTTGCCTTGGACTCACAGATCTACAAGCCCTTTCGTAAGAGCTCAATGAATATTTGTTGTTTGTTTCAAAAGACTCAAATTCATATTATTTTATCAACGTTAATTTACATAAAGCAATATCAAGGACTTATCAGTAGTAGCCTGCTTTGGTGGGTTCCCATTCAGTTTGTGGCAACATTAGCTGGTAGCATCAGCCCTGGGACTCCCAGGTGCAGGCAGACCTATAGTCCTGGGAACTGGCACGGGCATCCCAGACAAGAGCAACAAGGAATGCTTGAAGGAGATGGAGGTGGAGAGTTGAGCAGTCAGTTCTGAAGGTTCTGGTAACCAGAATCCCAGCTGTTGTGCCTACTGTACCCAAGTCCCCATGGTAGTACCCATGTAGGTCCCAGCAGCTCCTGTGATTCGCCCATTTATTGCGACCAAAACATACCAGCAGATCCAGTGGACTCTTGGTTCCTCCCATGGTGAGTGGTTCACTTACCTTTTGCCCTGGTGATTGGAGTCACCTGGGAAGTCCAGGGGCTCAGGAAGCCCTGTTCCTGTGGCATGTAGCTGTGGTCTCTCAGACGACCCCTATCCTGCATCTGGCCTTCATTTCCCATTTACTACAGAGAGCAGATTATGTTCTTCCCTCTGTAGCATGTAGTCACCCCCCCTCTGGCTCTGTGGGCCACCCTGCTAGGTCCTTGTGGGCCCCCTATGATGCTGCCCCCAATGGCTGGCTCCCTATTTCCCATCTCTATGGCTGCTCTGAGGCCTCTACTGGAAGGGCCAGCAACTCCCTAGCAGCTGGGCTTAGGCCTTGGCATTGGGCCTGAAAGAGAAGGAAGAGGCGTGGTGACAGCAATAGCGGGGCTAGAGAAGACTAGTGTACATTGGTTGCTATGGAGGCAGGCGGCACCCCAGCTGGTCCTGAAGTCATTGGGCTTATCCTGCCAGTGGCCCTGTCCATGTTTTTGCATGAGCCTGAGCCCCTCCCACTAGAAGGAGTGTGGGAAGGAACTCTACCACCCACCCTGTGCATTTCTGGACTCCTGTCACTAAGTCCATGGACCTGGCCCCCTTGCCTTGGCCTCATGGCTTTGGGGGTCCCAGAGCCCCTGGGTAAGGACAAGAAGGAAAGAAAGCCAGAGAAGTTGAAAGGCTACATTTGTTCGGCACTTGCGAGAATCCTAGCCTGCTGGAGTGGAACGCAGATGATTTCCACATCTTCTGTGGGGATCTGACCAATGAGGTGAATGATGACATCTTGGCACGTATCTTCAGCCACTTCCCATCCTTTCTTAAGGCTAAGGTGATCTGCGACACATCTGAGGCAAGACCAAGGGTTAGTCAGCTTTCAAGGCCTTCAGCAATTATGCGCAGACCATGGGCACGCCAGGCGTGAGATGAATGGGAAGTAGTGAGCTCGTGCCCCATCAAGCTGCCCCGGGGCAGGTGGAAGGACTGGAAGCTGGACGTGGTGTGCAAGAAGCAGAAGGAGAAGAAATTGGGTGTAAGATAGGGTCTGTGGCCAAGCACCTTCTCCCTCCCTCCTGGGGGTTGGCTCCTTTCCACAGTTCTCTTTGGAAGACCCCCAACTATTCACCCACACATCCTCCCCCAAACCAGTTTCAATAAATTTACATTCATTAAAAAAAAAAGGCTAAAACAATGGCACACAACTGGTGCTCATAAATGTTTATTTCTTTATTGTTGTCTTCACATTTTCATTGTCATCATTATCATCATTTTTATAGATCAGATCATTAGAGGACAGAGAGGTTAAGTGATTTGCCCAAAGTCACACATCTGGTTAGGAGCTGAGCAAGGACCTGATTGCATTTCTTATTCCCAACACAGTGTTATTATTTCTGCAGTTGACTGCACTGTATTTAAAAAAAGAAAATAGAAAGATGAAGGGAAGAAAGAAAGAGAAAAACAATTTCGGTCAGTTGCATACAAATGAGAAACATTTAACCTTTTAACAACCTTAAAAGGAAAGATTTCCAATCAATGACAAGACGCTCTTCCAATGTCTCATACAGTTGTTGCTGTTTTTGTTATTGTTGTTGTTATTTTTACTGTGTGTTTATCCATTTTCCTCCAGATTTGCTTTAGGAGAGATATAACACCAACAGTTTTTATTCTCAAGCATGCTGAGGATTTAATTCACTGTTTAGGCTACTGTTTCTCCGGTTTAATTAATTCTTAGATATTCCTCTTAAGATTCTGTTTTTGATTTTTAAATTATTTTAAATTATGACCTAAGTTGTTTCCACAGCGTTGGTCAGTATGTTGAGCCACTGAGTAGCTAATTAGCATCAGCAACCGTATTAATCAAAGCATAATTGCTGTAAATCCTGTGAGATAAGGTATCAAACTCAGGGAAAGCACTTGGCATAATGCTGTTTTGAAGAAGTTTTACAGTCATGTTTTGGTGGCACAACATATACACACACATACCTTCATATGTACTGTGATTGTGACATCATTAAAAACAAAACTAAACAAGATAAAAGCAAAACCAAGGAAAAGAGGAATAGAGAACTTGTGGTAATTAATTCTAATGGATATTGAATTTATTCTGTGTTGCCTGGAAGTTAGTGAAAAAGACAAACACATTAATTTATGCAGTTTTCCTAAATTAAAGTTTAGAAAAAAGAGGTGCAGAGGCTTTTCCTGTTACTAAACTTTTTCCTGTCGTTGAACTCATCAATAGTCAATCCAGAAAACCCATATAAAATAAACACAAGGGTATAAATATTGCTCAAATAGACATTTCTTATATTCGCTTTACATATAAACCAAATATGTAGTAATATTTTATAAGTCAGTGAAGCCATTTCTCTAGGGAATAGAGATAACGTAATCTAGGTACATTGTTTTCTGGTGATCTAACGGAATGTCTAAGCTGATATTAATTTAAAAGAGTGAATAGTTATTGTTTCTGTTACATACGAATTGTTTCAGAAGACTCTTTGGCCAGAACTCAGTCATCTCATGATGAGTGTTCTAATAAATGCAGAAACTGACAATATTTTATGTTTTGGATATATGCCTCAAATACTGTGTGTGGGGGGGAAGCACTATTGGGAAAGTCCTGGAATCTGCCCTGTATTTGCACTGAAATATAAAAGATCTGACTAGGGACGGTTGGGTGGCTCAGTTGGTTAAGTGTCTGCCTTTGGCTCAGGTCATCATCTCAGGGTCCTGGAAACGAGCCCCACATGGGCTCCTTGCTCAGCGGGGAGTCTGCTAGTCCCTCTGGCCCTTCCCCTGTCCATGTTCTCTCTCTCTCAAATAAATAAGTAAAATCTTAAAAAAAAAAAAAAAAAAGAGATCTGACTGGTTGGGCGTGTCCACCTCCTCATTCCTTTACCTGACAAAGTGAAGAATATCTAACAACAACATAACATCCTTTGAAATGTCAGCCAGTGCTCCTAATTGACCATGGTAAGCTCAAGCATGTCAGTGTGCCTCCTGTGGGAAATTTGGTTTTTAGAAACATGACCTTGGGGACTAGCCAAAATGGGTTAACTGAAAAATGTATTCTCTAGGAGTTAGCTGAATTGTACTATTGAATGCGATTATTTATCACTTTTCATTTAAATGTGATTAACTTATATGTTAGCTCATATTCATAAGATAAAATATTTTTTGTTTAAGTCTAGTTGATGCTGAGTTGCTTTTTCTGATAACAGTTACTCAACATATTCAATTGCTAATTAAATCTATTTTTGGTTAGAAATTCTAGAACCAAAAGATTAAGCATAGAGCAAATTGCTTCTTCTCTTTCCAACAGCTAATTCAATAATATGATAGCAATAATATGATAGTCCCAATTTTGTTGCATTTTTAAAGAAGGCAGATTAAAAATTTATAGCATTTATAACTAGAATGTCACACATCATCTGTGTCTTTATAACCACTCTAGTTTCAGTAGTATTAGTATCACAGAAATCTTAAGGACACATGTGTATGTTGACCCAATTTATATATTATATACAGTTTGGTTTCTGAACTAATACCTCATATGGAAATTTTTAATCATATTCTTGACGATGTTTTCAATAAAATGCAACTCTATTTCAGTGATTTGTAGTAAGACCTTTGTATCTCCAAAAAGGGTACTTTTTCATCGGGAAATTCTTTTGACTTAGAGCATCTCGATAATTGATTGAAAAGAAAGCTAGCCAATTATTGAGGAAATGTTCTATCCTGTTCTGTGGATTTAAATGGGTTTTTTTTTGTTTGTTTGTTTTGTGAAAATGAGGTCAGCTACATTTTGAATTCATGAAAAGAAAATTGTGGAGTAAACTAAGAAAATAGTTGGGCATTGGAGTCCTCCTTAGGGTAGTTTCTCCTGAATATGTTTAATTTAAATATATATTTGAACTTTACAAGTTTTTAGACTGTGTCAGCTGTATTCTATTTGAGAGAGTGTTTTCTTAGCTTTGTCAATTTTTTTAATAAAAAGTTTTTGTCAATATTTATTAAAACATGAAAATAAGAAGTCTGTGTTCCAGTGGTCTGGTCTACAGCAAGTTAAAGCTTTCAGCTGAGTGGATGCTATAGAATGAAAAGAGAAAGGTCACCTGGAGGGGAAATTGAGAAGAGTATTGTGAATCCTCTAAACATCAGAGCTGGCCACTCATGGAATTGAAGAAAATTTTATACCTTTTATTTTTTTAATTTTTAAAAGATTTTATGTATTTACTTATTTTATTATTTATTTTTTTAAAAGATTTTGTTTATTTGACACAGAGAGAGATCACAAGCAGGGGGAGTGGCAGAGGGAGAGGGAAAAGCAGTCTCCCAGCTGAGCAGGGAGCCCAATGCAGGGCTAGATCCCAGGACCTTGGGATTATGACCTGAGCCGAAGGCAGGCACTTAACCAACTGAGCCACCCAGGCACCCCAATTTACTTATTTTAGAAATAGAGCGCATGCTCACGAGCATGTGAGTGGGGGAGAGGAAGAGGGAGTGAGAATCTCAAACAGACTCCACGCTGAGGGTAGAGCCCAGTGTGGGGCTCTATCTCACAATCCTGAGATCATGACCTGAGCCAAAACCATGAGTCAGACACTCAACTGACTGAGCCACCCGTGTGCCCCAATTTTACACCTTTTAAACTTTAAAGTTTAATTCTAAAACTTTTCTATTTTAAATTAATAGAAAGTTATATTCAGAATGCCACTGCTGAGATCATTTTCAAACCAGTCTAGGCACCCATTTTAAGCAATAAAGGATTGATGAGTAGTTAACAATGTTTGACTCCACAAAATTTGTAAACAAGATTAGATGGTAGACTGATCCCACATGCTGCCCATGGTGTAGAATTTTAGACCTAAATGAAGATCAGATTCAGGCCACTGTACCTTAGAGAAATTGACCACTGGGGAGTCATTTTTCCAGTTCACATTTTTAAAGATAAAACTGCTGAAACTTTGGCATGCAAACAGTGATATTGCTGGTAAATGTTTAACAACTGGCTCTCAGGGGTGGGAGGAAGGGGAGTCTTGAAACATATTATTTGTTGATTTGCATAATAAAACATTTCCATGACAGGATAGAAAGACATGCTACTGAGAAATACTAAATTAAGGGACTAAAAGAGAAATCACTGGCAAATATTGAAAATATTGAGGAGATGCTTTATTCTTCTCTTCCTTCTCTCCTTTTTTAACTGATTATAGCTCAGAAGGCATGGGCTTAGTCCAGGAAAATCTTGTAACTGGGGTGCAAGGGTATAAGAGCACCTGGCTCTGGGTATCCTAAATAGACCAGGTTTTGCCACTCGTCCCTGACAAAATCCAAAGGCAGAGAGATGAGTGGGGGTGAAACGAGAAAAGGATTTATTTCAATGAGGCCAGCACCAAGAAGACAGCAGACCAATGTCCCAAAGACTGTCTCCAAAGTGCTGAAAATACTTCTAGGTCTATATAAGAAAAGTGTAGGACAGAAGCTGGTGGGTGCATATAGATGGGCAGTAAAGGTCAGGTCCGTCACTGTCAAGGTCAATCGTGCAGAGTCTCACTAGCATCAGATCAGGGCAGTTGTATTGTTTGAGGGTCTAGTTTCAGTTCCCATCACAGGTACTTTGCCCACCAAGTCTTTTGCCTGAGTTAAAAGATAAGCTGGAAAGAACTTAATGAGTTAGAAAGTATAGACTGAGGTGAAAATGGAGGTAATTCAAGTCTTCTTTCAATTTAGGGTATTTGGGGTGGTTAAAAGACTCTGAAGAATGTAAGGTGGGAAATCCTCCACGTTCCCTCAACTGGGAATTCCAATTAACAGGTTAAACTCTTAAGTTAAATAAACATTGACATCAGATAAAATAATTACTAAAAAGTAAAAGTGATCCAATGAGAAAATTCTAATGGGGTATAAAAGTTAACAAAAATAGATCTGTTTTGTTTCGTTTTTCAAAAACTGAAAGAGAATTGCGGAAGGACAAATAAAATGATTCCCCATTTTTCCAGTCTTGAGGAGGAACTTCATAAAGAATGGGTCAACATGGGGGGCAGCTGGCTGGCTGGCTCAGTCAATAGAGTATGCAACTCATGATCTCAGGGTTGTGAGTTTGAGCCTCATGTTGGGTGTAGAGATTATTAAAAAAAAAAGAAAGAAAGAAAAAGAAAGAAAGAAAGAAAGAAAGAAAGAAAGAAAGAAAGAAAGAAAGAAAGAAAGAATCAATACAGAAAGTCATATATGGAAAGGTTTTATTATTTGAGCAAGCCAACTGTTTACCCCTCAAGTACGAACTTACTAATTATATGGCATCAGATTTTCGAAAAAAGAAAATTTAACTGAACCAACTTGAGTTCTCTCCTTAGTGAGTCACAGGTACACCAGCTGGAGTTGTCGCACGAAGTAAACTTTACTTGCAGCAAATAGGGATATCATGGGAAATAACTTCCAAAGCTGTCACTCCCTGAGTTAGGGTGAATGGATTCCTTTTATTTAGGGTTAGGATGAATATTTAGATAGGGAAGCCCTGTCATGGTATGTAGAAGCGGGCATAAGGCTGTATATGCACCTTAAGGAAACATGCCTATTTACACATTGTATGTTATGTAAATGAGGCTTATGTTCCTCCTTGGGTGGAGATGTTAATATTATAATGAGGTAAAGGTAGTTGCCAGTCATTCTAGAGGTCACTCCATGGTCCACCTGTGCAGGTATGAGTCAGGGCTTAAGCTCAAGCTGGTCTGAGTGGTCTGGGCCAGCTGGAGGTCTTGTCAGGGCACTCTGATGGCTCCAGAGGTAGTTTCAGTTTCCAGTTGCCTGAGTTAAAAGATAAGCTGGAAAGAAGAGCTTAAAGAAAAATGTAGGACAAAGGTTGGTGGGTACAAGCAGGGGGGCAGGAAAGGTCCGATCTTGGGATCTAGCTGGTGACAATGACAGTCCCAAGTGAGAATAAGTCCAGGTGTTTTATGGGTAGACCTCAAGCACCTAGAAAAAAAATATCCCCAAACCAATCATCTCTAGTCCCATTTGGACAAAAATCCTGATCTATAAAAAGCTTATAAATTCTAGGGACTGCTAAGTTTTTTCCTTTCAAATATATTAAATAGTTTTGATTATTTGTTGGGGTGCCCGGGTGGCTCAGTCAGCTAAGCGTCTGCTTCAGCTCAGGTTATGATCCCAGAGTCCTGGGATCAAGCATTGCATGGGGCTCCCTGCTCAGTGGGGAGCCTGCTTCTCCCTTTCCCTCTGCCCCTCCTACCCCCACTTGTTCTCTTTCTCTCTCTCTCAAATAAATAAAATCTTTAAAAAAAAATAAATAGTTTTGATTATTTGCAAATGTCATCTTTACCAAATTATTACCTCTATGCTCTCTTTAGATTCATTGATTCATCCAACAGTATTTGTGGAGTAGATCCTATGTGTCAGACATGGGGTGGGCGGAGTCTTAGGTAAATCACTGGGTTAGATGTCTCAAAGGTCCTTTCAAACTCTCAGATGGAAACTTCAGGTGGAGCAGAGGTAAAAATTGAGGAAAAGGAAAGGCAACTTCCTACAATCAGCATCTGAAAATGATAAATTCTTTAAACATTAGTTCTCCTGACGGAGCCTGGGTGGCTCTGTCAGTTGAGGATCCAGCTCCACTCTTGGTTTCAGCTCAGGTCATGATCTCAGGTCATGAAATTGAGCCCCAGGTGACCTGCAGGCTAAGTGGAGTCTGGTTGAGATTCTCTCTCTCCTTCCCCCTCTGCCTTGCCCCCTGATCCTATGTATTCTCCCGCTCTCAAATAAATAAATAAATAAATAAATAAATAAATAAATAAATACAATTGTTTAATAAATAAATATAAGTTTGCTAGGCCATCTCACAACTTCCAGTGATTGGAACATTTGTTTCTTACTAACTGAAATAACGGATCCAACTCGAAAAACATTTATGTAATTGCTCATGACACAGAGTAAAAGATTTCTTGCTGTAAGAAACTTAGGAAAACTTATCAAATGTCATGCTGAAAAATACATAAGATAAAAAAATATCAGTAAAGTTAGAGGCTCTAAAATATCAGGTTAATTATCTCCTTAAAAATTCCTACCCTATGATTACACTGCTTTCCCTTCATTGTGTCAGGATGAGTTTACTATTTGTGAAGTAGTTTCCGTCTATTTAAATTAAGTACTTCCTGTTACCAAAGAGACTGGGTGTTGAATAACTCAGAAAACAATTTTGGTCTGGTGAAGGCAGTGGAAAACAATTTTTATTTGTTGAATCATTTGTGTATAGCTAATGCAGTTAACATTATTTACATGCTGATAGAACACAGGAGTCCTAAAACTATCTTTTTCAAGTTTCTGTTATATTGTTGAGTCATTTGCTAAATTTTCTAGGAATAAAAAATTTTGAAAGTACTTTAATTCTTATCACTTTGTGCCAGTAAATATATAGAAACCATGACATGCATGTATCAATAGTATGACTGTATTGGCTACTCAGAGTGAAATGTTGAAAAACCAGGACCATGTTTTGCAAAGAAGAAAAACAAACATTACGTTGTTTTTGAACCAAAAGTCTAAATGCTTTCCATAAGAAAATCATTCAATATAAGATATACAGTGACCTCAAATAGGAAATTTGCCATCTAGCAATTTGTTTATGCATTTGGTTTCCTTATATGTGTTTTAAAAAATTCAACTGAGTAGA
Source organism: Ursus americanus (assembly GCF_024610735.1). NCBI lineage: Eukaryota > Metazoa > Chordata > Mammalia > Carnivora > Ursidae > Ursus > Ursus americanus. Next base: position 8,321,803 of record NC_142139.1, read on the forward strand.
TTTGAAGATGTAATTCGATTTATTAAACAATTAATGAAACGGGCAGCATCCCACCTAGCAAGTAGTGAGGAGCTCTAAGGAGTGGTACTAAATGGAAAGTTTTTATAGAAAGGAAGGTGGGGCAAGAAAATTCTTAGCAAAAGAAAAGAAATGTTCAGGCAAGGTCACTTTCCCTTAGGGAAGAAGCAGGGGGTCTTATCATTCAGATTACATCATCTTTCTTTGGGGAATGGAGAGGGCCCATGTGACAGATTACCTCATTGGTACTGATCGGAAACTTCCTGATTGACTGGTTAAGTCATTTCTGGGGGAGATCAATATAATGTATGTAGATACCATATTTAGTAACATTGTCAATGAGTTTTCTCAGTGCTATGGTGAGTAATTTTTCAGGAATTTAGATAGATATGAATCAGATATTAAAGTACTCTCAGATTATAAGATAAATTTTAAATTTGGGGGGAAAAAACCTAAAGGCAAATTAGTGATGGTGCTAAATGTCTTTTAAGTATAATGTTGTTATTGTAAAGTTGTTTTACCTTAGAATGGTCCTATGGCTTTTAATCACTTTTTATGTAAAAGACATTTCCTTCCCATTTGTTAAAAAGTAACATTTATTTAAGCTCGGTGTTCTAGAAACTGGAAAGAAATTTATTTCTGGGTGCAACAAATGATACAGAGTTGCTCTTTTTTTTTTTTTTTTCTCATTAGAAAAGTGTTTAGATATTTCTTAGTTAAAAAAAAAGTTTGTTAGAATAAAGTTGCCAAATCCACATTTCTAATCAATATTTACCTTTTTTCCCCTCTGCATCAAAAACACTGGAAATTCATCTCTCTGAACTTAATAGCTTCAAGCTAATGCAAAAAGAAAAAGTACAACCAAGAGACTAGAGTCTGTTTAGTCTCTGGGTTAGATCCATGCATAAAAATCAGTTACTGTCCACAACCATTATTCAACTTCTGAAGTCTTGTTTGCTTCTCCTTTCAGAATGGACTCAATGCTCTCCACCTGGCTGCCAAAGAGGGCCACGTGGGCCTGGTTCAGGAGCTGCTGGGAAGAGGGTCCTCTGTGGATTCTGCCACTAAGGTAATATTCATGCTGGGAGAATTTGTTTCCTTGGAACAGAGGAAATGATTTAAAGTTGTTTTCCCTGGTTATATATTGCAGAGGTTTACTGGAACACCAAGATTCTTGACTATGTAGAACTGAAATTGAAACTCATTACTAAACTTTGCAGAGTCGGAATCGGTTCATTTAGAGATTTACCACATATGAGACTGAAGAATTCTATGCACCTGGTTTCTAATATTTTGTCTTTTTTCCTTTGGTTCACAGAGAGAGTAGATTTATATAATCCTCTGTAGACAACAGCACCTATTTTCCTAAGGTTAATTCATCTAAAAAAAGTAAATAGACGTAGTAAACTTCTCAGTGAAAATGGACAAGCAATTTTCATGCTTTAATTAAGTAGTTATATCTTTTAGTATATTCATTTAACTTGGTAAGAGAATATATAGAATCTTTCATACTGTAATGGAAGAGCGATTTTGGATCATGGATTGAATTATTGGGAAAATTAGCTTTTGTCACTATAAGTGTGTATGTAGAGAATTGGAATCGTTTTGAATGAACTGTACAAGGTGTTTAGTATACTAGAAGCTGCTTTTTGTTGTTGTTGATATTCCTTTTACAAAAATAGATTTGAACCTTGTCTTTGAGAATCATTTCAGAAACAAGAGATATTTAAAAAAAATATCATCAGTGGTGACAAATCTTTGTCTTTAGAAGGTAAAATTTTAATTTGGAGAGAAACAGTAGCCAGTCAGAATCCAGCCTGTTGACCAGGGCTGGAGTGTGACAATCCCGTTGTGAGAGATGCAGGGAGGCTGCAGGCCCTAGAGCCTCCAGCTGGGCCACTATTCTGATCAGGGATAGACAAAAAGAGTGCTGGAAAAATGAGGAACATGGCCAGTTTACCTGGATTTCTAACACCTCACGCTTGCATAGTTGCCAAAATGTTGGCATAATTGCCTGCTCACAATATGCAGCGATTCTCGTGGACATTTAAAAACAAAAATAGAAGCTCCCTGGCAATTCCAAAGAAAAGTCAAAATACAAGTTTACTATAGGCAATAAATTGTCACACACGCGCACATGCACACAAATCCCAGATTTGATTCAATAAGAACTCTTCTGTGTTCTTAAACACCTCACCAGAACTGTGAAGGCTAGAAAAGGAAAACACTATAGGGGAAGCTCGGTGTTTTGATGGCAGACAATTATCCCTTCCCAAGATGGGCTACTATCGTGATAGAATGACCCTTGAAGGAATCAGCAAAGTTGGAAGTGCCTATACATTTGATTTCTACAAAATTCGGAAACCTCTAACGTTTTCTATTCTGTTTCTCCAAAACAGAAGGGAAACACTGCTCTTCACATTGCGTCTTTGGCTGGACAAGCAGAAGTTGTCAAAGTTCTTGTTAAGGAAGGAGCCAATATTAACGCCCAGTCTCAGGTATTACATTCGGATTTTCTCTTGTGTAAATGAATTCAAATTAGAACAGCTCTGTGAAACTGGTTTAATGGGTTGAGCCAGTTGTTGGGTAGGTAGATTTACTATAAATACTTCTGTTTTTTATTTCAGCCAATTATTTTATTAACTCATGCAATGATATTTCTTATTTCTTTGATGTATCATGATCACCCTCTTAATATAACTGAAAATTTGACAACCACGGTCTCTCATTCTAAGTGCATTAAAAAAGAATATAAAGTGGTTTTTTTCCACAATGACAGTGACATCTGTGAAATATGAATTATTTATGCGAGTTCCATGTTGCGCTATAAAAGTATTTTCTCTCCTTAAATTTTAAGATTAGCATTCCAGTAGGAAATCTGCCACAAAGTGGGAATCACACTAATTACCTCACACCCCAAATATGGACTTTACAAAACTCCTGAAGGAAACCGAAAAATTCGTGACCCACAGCCTTGTGATGCATGTAATAACAATAAACTGGATCCCTACTTCCCAAGTGAAAAAATGCTGCTTTGCCCAAACCTTTACTCTTGGTATCTGTTATGTATCTATATAGAAACTGAGGTGCATATCTTTATAAATCCATTTCTTCTCTCTCTTTTTGAAAGTTTTTAGCCTTTCTGATATCACAGGCCATGCCACAGGGGCTATTGGCAAAATAAAGTGTTCCTCTCTGTTTTTTGGGATAATCTCACCAGCTTGCTTTTGAAGGCCTTGGTGTAGGAATGTCTCTACCTATTTAGTTCATTCATTCATCATGTAGACATGGCTCTAGAGGTATAAATGGCACAAGTTCTGGACCCATAAAATACTACAGGGCAAAAGTTTGAATCAGTGCTATTTTCTTTAATTTTGATTATAGGGAGAAACCTGTTGAAATTATGACAGACATGACATTATTTATTTTTATTTCTGTAATAGCATACTATTTTAAATAACCATATTTTCTTTTAAAACCCAAATTTTCTTTTAAAACCCAAATATGCATCTCTATTTTAACATTTGTTGAAAATATGCCATATTCTAAAAACTTCATTAAATGAAAAACATTTTTTTAAAGATTTTATTTATTTATTTGAGAGAGAGAGAGAGAGAGAGAGAGAATGAGAGAGGGGAGGGGCAGAGGGAAACAGAGAAGCTAACTCCCTGCTGAGCTGGGAGCCTAACTCGGGGCTGGATCCTGGGACCCTGGGATCATGACCTGTGCTGAAGGCAGATGCTTAACCAACTGAGGCACCCAGGTGCCCCTAAATGAAAAAAAAAAAATTAAATTGGTACCATCTGTAAAGAATTCGCATATATTCTATAAAGTATCATGGCATCTTGGGCTTAGAGACAGAGGACTTGCAAAATCTGCTCTAAAGTCAGGATTTAAAACCTTTTCTTTAGAATAGCAAGAGAACATCTTTTTGCTTTAGAGCAAAGGTTCTCAAACTTTGGCTGGTGTCATAATCACCTGCAAGGCTTGTTGAAACGCATGAATCTGGGCTCAACCTCAGAGTTTCTGATTCAGTTCTGGAGTGGGACCTGAGAATTTTCGTTTCTCGGAAGTCTCACATAATGCTGACACTGCTGGTTCAGGAACGCTTTGAGAACCACAGCTTTAGAGAATGTCAGAGAAAACTGCGCACAAGAACGTTGCAGTAAGATTCACTAGCTATAGGTCTAACTATGTGCATAAATCAAGAGTTTGTGTTCTTAAGCATGGAAACGAAAGCCTGGTCAAGTTCAATCGCCCATAGGAGGTTTCTTTTAATGGAAAGTTCACATGCTAACTGTTAGTGCTGTTAGTATCTATGAGAAGAGCTTAGTTACTTTTCTCAAAATGACTAGTTCGACATTGTGAGTTCATAAAAGTTGACAGGTAGCAAATACTGCAAGATAAATGCTTGTTAAAAGTTATATCAGTTATACTGTGATTATTGGAAATTTATGTGCTTTGGAGATTTTTCAAGGAGAACAAGTGAACACCATTTAATTGGTAATTTGCTTTCAAGAGAGAATGAGCCCATTCTTTTTAGTCATAATTATGCCAGTTTATAGCGGATCCTACAGGAAGATTTATATTGTCATTAAGAGATTAAAGTAATCTTCATTTGTATTGTATTTGATTAGCCCAATTTAAGATTCATATTGTAGGAAATCCTGACAAATAGCTTCAAACTGATTTTAATTTGTGAGAAAGTTTTAGAGGGAGAAAAATTAATAACTAACATTTAGGGTGTTTTTCTAAATAACTAAGTGATCTGATAAGCCCTATGACATTATTTACTATATTGAATTTAAGTGCCCTTCACTACCAATTAACAAAAAATACTATTACTTAAAATATATTATAATTTAATGATTGAAATTAAGATATAGGAATTTATAGAAAACAGGTTGATTATTCTGTTCCTGTGTGCAAACAAGTCTCAAAGGCATGGTTTCAAGGGCCATTGAGAGAGGATATGAGTCCTGATTCTCATTAGTCCTGTCTTGTTTAAGATACAGATTTCTTACATGGTGACAGTGGACCTCAGGTGGATGGGTAGGACCATGCTCATGGTAGACAATCACTTCCTTTTGAGAATCAGAAAAGGGTCATAGGAGTACCAAATGCTCAAGATAAGTTCTGAATTTTACACTCAAATTATACCTTCCATATCTTTCTAAGAACATAATGCAAGGCAAATGCAGGATAGTCTGATGTTATAGCAATGTTGATAGCTGCATAGTACTTTGCCTTTGACAAACTTCTGAGTTATTTAGAAACGGACCAGTAAAGTTATTATTGAATTAAGAAGATAAAAAGCTCCCTGAAAAGCTCCAATGTTCAGTAAACATTTACAGGGCTCATAGGTTGTGGAGAGGTATACATCTGTGGATTTTTCCGCATTCTCTACCTAAACTGTAAAATCCATGTGAGGCTTACCTTCACATAACTCAGTGCCGACTTGAGTAGGCAGAGTCCTTAATTCATGAAGAATTCCAGAATACCAGCAGAAGCAATTTAAGTATTTTAAGTAGAATTATGTGATCAGTATAATAACCACCAACCAATGTTGAGGTTTCTGTGCGCAGCAGTGGTGGCAGTGTGGTCTCAACTGAGTCAATTCTCAGTATGATTTTAAATGTTGCTCAGACCGGGTAGCTGTCTGGCTTGGTTCTTTGCTCTCCTGGATTTGGTGGCATGGAGATCTCATTAAGACCTCTGTGAGAGCTGTTTTGGTGTTATAATGGGTCTGGAAGTCAAATCAGAATGATTGTAGGAATGCTATTTGCGCTGAGGGTGTTTGCTTGCTTTCTGACAATCTTTACTCTCAGACAATCTTTACTAGGCATATTAACATCCTCTAAACCATCCTACACAAGTAATGCTGGGACACTTTCTGGCTCTTTGTACTGGCATTTGTTTGTCACTTTTATAATCTATAAACCTATTAGACTCAGAGATACAACATTTATTTATTTATTTATTTATTTATTTATTTATTTATTTATTTATGACTTTACTTATTTTAGAGAGAGAGAGAGAGACAGAGCATGCATGAGTGGGAGGAGGGGCAAAGGAAGAGGGAGAGAATCTCAAGCAGGCTCTGCGCTGAGCATGGAGCCCAGTGTGGGGCTCGATCTCACAACCCTGAGATCATGACCTGAGCCGAAACCAAGAGTCGGGTGTTTAACCAACTGAGCCACCCAGACGCCCCAGAGATACAACTTTCAAAAAATGTTTCCAATTATATATTATAAAAGAAACTTTGAAAACATTTTTAAAAAGTCTCACAGAGTGATGAGTTCCTTTAAATCTTTGTAGCACTTTTTCCCTGATGATATTTGCCTACCTCAGGTTTATTTTGTGTAATGTATATCTACAGTTTCTGCAAGGTGGTACGTTTCTTGGGAGCGATAATTTTTTTCACGTTTCTTTATATTTTTAGGATTTGACGTAACACCTTGCACATATATGACTTGGAGGCTAAACATATGCATGTATATTCTTCCTGGGTAAGAGTAAGCCCTGTTGTGTATTCCCACCATGCTTGGCAGTAGATAGTAATCAGAGTACAATAAGTAATACTGACCGCAGGCACTCTCCGGTACGTGGGGAACACTGTCCTGATCCCCATTTACTCCGTCATTATCGATGACAGACTGAGACAAAGATACTTCATTTACGTGCTCATAATCTTCATCCCCGAGCAGAGCTGCTTCTCATAGCTTCTCTAACACTTGTACCTTCACTACAGACCCCAGAGAACAGTTTTTATAATTCTTTTTTCTTCTGACCCAAACCCTATGTAGGTCCAAGTCAGCAGATTTTCCTGAAGTAGCAGTCATACGAAAGGTATAAGGTGAAAAATTTCCCCTTAGCGTTTTTTTGTGAACTAATAATGCGATAGCTGTGCAAAAACGTTCAAAACATGAGATTTTGTCGTTGCTGCCAAGGTAATCTGGCCTGAGAAATTTCCCCTCTTTAATTTTCTCTACAATAAAATGCCACTTTTTGTTTCTCACACAAGAGTATTTTTCCTTTAGATTTTTATTCTATTTTCTGACGTAAAATCATTAAAATCAGAATGTCCCTTGTAATAAAATAGTTACTTTAAAAATAGCTATTTGGTTTTTGTTGTTGTTCTTACATAGCAAGCTAGTTTATGTGATGCATATTTGACTACAGTAATTTAAAAAAAGCACACTGGATTCTAGAATATTTAATATCTCTGTACAGCAGAAACTAAGTGAAATCGTGGAACATGAGTACAGTAAAACTTGTCAACCGTAGCTTTCTGATTATCTTTTATCTTATATGATGGGGCCTGGGATGTTTGAGTTCCCTGATAGTTAGAGAGAGAAAGGAAAATGTGATTTCATTAGAAGGGTGGGCCAGAAATTCCCACAAGACTGTTTAAGAAGGGTGTGGAAGTATGTGTCCAGGGAGCTAAGTGTGGGTTGGAATAGATTCCAGATGCCACGGAATTACAACCCCATAGTAATACCTTACACTCAGTCTCTTAATTTTGAAGTGTATTTTTTATGTGTTATTTAATCTCATTTTATCTTTAGAATGATGTGAATTAGCAACAATTACTCTCATTTGGATATAAGGAAAATTGAGACACAAGCAGGAAATTCAAGGTCTCATACCACATTAGCAATGGAGTCACTAACCCAGGGCCGTTTGGAATGGACACCTTCCTTCCAATAATCTAGATAGTTCACTGGTTCTTTTAAGCTTTCTCTACAATTTCTGCTTCTTCTGGGGGAGGTTCATGACGTTACTTAGCTTCCACAAGAACCAGGTCCCTGGCTTAGATGCAGTCCATTCTTTCTGGGTCCAATTGCTCAGATGCTGGGAAGAACTGAAAACATTCCACAAAAGCTAGGCATTTGTGGGTTAAAAGGATTCGTGTACGCTGGGACTTTTTCACTCAGCCATCCATTTCTTAGAGTATTTTTTACCAAACACAATTTTTAACACAATGGAAGACTTAAATACACTTTCTGGTGTTTGGTTTGTGATGTCTTTTTGATACATTTTTCTTGTCAATGTTTCATTGTTCTTTTTTTTTTTTTTAATTTCTTGTGTTTCAATATCATGAGGATTCCAGAAACAGCTTTTTTTTTTTCTTTTCATCTTTTTTTTACTGGTGAGTGAGTCCAAATAAGATATTCTGGTTTGATATTCTTCATACCATATTTTACTGAAAATTTACTTCTATTTTTCTAGAATCCTTTTGCTTATTTATGTTCACTACTCTTTGTTCTTTCAATCTTGGAAATTTCATTCCAAAAAGAAAACTTTCCTATTTGTAACACAACATGATTAGACTTTATTTTATTAGCTTTTAGATTTTTAGGTCATGACCGTTAATGCCAGTTGCAAGATTATATGACCATTAATTATACCCCCAGAATTTAAGGGTGCATATGTCCATTATGTGCAATGATAACTATCTTGTGCAGGTGTAGCTTCCAATAGTTTTTTTTTCTTCATTGGCCCTCACCCATTGTCACAAATAATTTGAATTGGGCTGTGAAGAGGAAGAAAACCTACACAGTTGGCCAGCATACCCATTACACTGAATTGCTTCCATATGGCCATGGAGCCATCCCTGGCTCTCAGAACAAAAACTCATAATGGAACATTCTGTTCTGTCACACACACACACGGGATCCGGCATCACAGGTTCAAAAAAAAATTGTTTTGTTTTCAGCATTTTTTTTCCTCCAAATATATTTATATATGGTTCTTTCTTAATACGGTTCTTGGTTATCTTAATCAAGAAAATTTTTGTAGGGGCGCTTCGGTGGCTCAGTCGTTAAGCGTCTGCCTTCGGCTCAGGGCGTGATCCCAGAGTCCTGGGATCAAGTCCCACATCAGGCTCCTCCGCTGGGAGCCTGCTTCTTCCTCTCCTACTCCCCCTGCCTGTGTTCCCTCTCTCGCTGGCTGTCTCTCTCTCTCTCTCTGTCAAATAAATAAATAAAATCTTAAAAAAAAAAAAAAGAAAATTTTTGTAACATAAATTCTCTGAAGTTAAGGTGAAAGCATCTACCTGAATTTGACTGAGAATAAGAAAGAATTTAGGACACTAAAAACTAATAAAACAAAGTCTAATCATGTTTGTGTTACAGAGCCTTTGACTCTGAAAATCAGTTTATTGGGTGATTACACATTTGCAAGTGCATCTGTGTTCCTCAGTATTCCAAGTTAAATAAAGGAAGTATGCTTTCTCCGATTCCCCATTCTCTGATATGTTTACAGCAATGATGAGAATTGACGTCTTTAAAATTTTGCATAAAATAGAATTATTATCTCACATTCTGGTAGAATTTCAACATGGAGGGGCGCCTGGGTGGCACAGCGGTTAAGCATCTGCCTTCGGCTCAGGGCGTGATCCCGGCGTTCTGGGATCGAGCCCCACATCAGGCTCCTCCGCTATGAGCCTGCTTCTTCCTCTCCCACTCCCCCTGCTTGTGTTCCCTCTCTCACTGACTGTCTCTATCTCTGTCAAATAAATAAATAAAATCTTAAAAAAAAAAAAAAAGAATTTCAAGATGGAAAGTACTGGTCTGTTCACACACACACATACACACGTCTGAAAAGATATAATATTTTCATTTGCAATAAAATAAAACACCTTTCCATTTTTTAAAGAAAATGAATACATGCATATTTTGTCTTTATGTTCATTTATCTGGGGACAGATGGTGTGAAAAGGTTGAATACCATATCAGTTTGTCCTGAAATTTGAATGAAGTAAGACATAAACATCATTGAATCTAAATCTATGGTACCTGTCCCATTTATTTATCAACTCAGTAGCCTATCCATGTCCACTATTACTGTATTTTGAAGGAACTACGTTTATAGAAAGGTAAGACTTGTACAGAGAAGAATAAAATGGCTAAGAATAGTTAAAATAGTATAGTTAGCGAATAGTTACAATAGTTATAGCGAATAGTTAAAATAGTATTGTAGCGCTTCTTACCTCAGATCTCACAACACATTGTGTATGTTCCACAGTAGCTAAGATGCTAGGAAGACCGCAGAGCAATGATCTTTTCCAGGCAAAGATCACAGAACAAAACCAAAATGTGAAACGATGACACTAAATAAACTAAATAAAACTTGCCAATAGAAAATTATTGGGAGTAATCATTCACTCCGTCCCCTCCCTCTCCGTCACTCAGCAGGTATTTGTGTATTCAAAGTGTGCTTACTAATATTTGCTAGAGATACAAAGGTGGCGTGGGAGTGGGGGAGACCTGAGGAAGTGATGGCTGAATTGCTTTCTGTTTGGGTTTTTTTTTTTTTTAACTCATAGATAATATATTTTTTAAATATACTTTTTCCAGCTTCAGTGAAGTATAATTGACAAATAAGTTTGTAAGGCATTTGAAGTGTACAATGTGGTGATTTGATATATGTATGCATTGTGAAAGGAGCCCAGGTTAATTAACATGTTCACGGCCTCACATGTATCTTTATTTCCCTTTCTCTCTCTCTCTCTCTCTCTCTCTTTTCATGAGAACATTTAAGTTCTCCTCTTGTAGCATATTCCAATTGTACAGTATAGTGTTATCAACTATATAGTCATCATGTTATATATTAGATTTTCAGAACTTACTCATCTTATAACTGAAAGTTTGTATACTTTTACCAGCCTCCCACTATTTCCCTCACCCCCTGTCCTCAGCCCCTGAGAACCATTTTTGTATTTTCTGTCCTGTGAGCTCAACTTAAAAAAAAAATAGATTCCACATATAAGTAATACCATGCAGTATTTATCTTTCTCTGTCTGGTTTATTTCACTTAGCATAATGCCCTCCAGGAACTGTTCTCTTACAAGAAGGAATTAACATAAAAATCGGGGGAAGTGGAGATGCTGTGTGCTATGGGAAAATGAAATAGTACAGGCAAGAGCCTGAAAGAAATCTGGGAGCTGAGACGTGAAAGGGAAATGGGGTATATATGAGGCTGAGAGAGAAAATCGGATCCTGCAGGACTCTGTGAGACATATTAAGGATTTTGTTTTAAGATGTTTATCCTAAGCCCAGTATGAGGTAGAGGTGGGAGGTAGAAAAAGATGAGATTTGGATTTTGAAAAGATCACCCTGTGCAGTTTGGAGAACTATAAAAGGGCCATCATCATAATAGAACCTCCCTCATCGAGGTTATGAGAATTGAAACAGTTAATCCATGTACAGCACTTAGAACAATGCCTGGCATAAGAACTCAATGAATGTCATTGTTCGTAGATTCAGTGATCGCTCATTTGTGCAAGAGCAGCCACTCCGCATGCCCACTGCTCCCTGTAGCACAGAGAAGATGGCAACAAAGTCAGTTCCTTGATGTAGGTTAAGAGCTTGCTACTAAAAATGAAACCTATAGCTCCCATGACTGGTTTTTTTCACATGCTTTTTGAACACTGTCAGTGCTGGTGCATGAAATTACATTATCCTAAACACAGATGGAATAGTAACTTAATAGTTGAAGTAATTCAGTAATGAGGATGTTTAGAATATAGACATTGATCACCTAGAGACATATGCAGCTTTAGATTAATGGATAAAAACTGAGAATTCTCATCTCAGAAATATATGCTGGGTGGTAACAAAATATGGTTTTAACCAAGTATTATTTTTGAAAATCACTTTCAGAGAGTAATCCCAAATATGGAAAATTCTGCATAGTATATAATAAACCAAAAAAGTATTGTTTATATTTACTTAAGGTAAAATAGCAAAAAAGATTTTTAAAGTGTCTAAAATATAGTGTTAGCATACCTTAGAACAAGATATCAATGAAGCTAGTGTACAAGTGAAGGTGTAGAAAAACAACTTTAAATTGCTGTTTAAAAAACATCTGATGATCTTGATTGATCTGGGTTGGTTTTCTTTAAATATAAAGTTCCATTCTGCATCTTTTATTTGGGTAGTTACTACTTTTCAGGACTAATGGTAGTAACTTTAAGTATCATATTAGTTCTCTATTACAGATATTTTTTGTGCCTGATATTTTAATATTATTTTAAGTGATGCATTTAATATGAATTCAAATTAATAGATTAAATTTAATTTTAATAACTTAAAAAAGTTACCCAGCTAGTAATATCAGCCTGCTTCCCAAGGAAATATACAAAAAACACTGTGAAAACGTTTAGAATGATAAGATAGTAAGAGTATTCTCAAGCCAGTAACATAAAAGGATTCATGAGTAATACTATCAACATCGTGTTCAAGCCCTAGCCAATGTAATAAGATAAGAATATGAATGGAAAAGGAAAAGACAAAAATGTTGTTTTATACAGAATATATGATTATGTAGATAGCCCAAAAGAATCTGCAAATCAATTAAGATAGGCTTACATTAACTAATTTATTAAAAGCCTACTTCCTGCATAATTCTATCCCATGCACGTCACAGATTTGCCCTTTCACAGTCTTTGGCTAAGATTTTCTTCAGCCTAAAGTTGAAATGAATTATTCTTTTACCAAGTTAATACTAGGACAAAATAATAAGTTTCCACATCTAAAAATGGTGAATTAGCACTTTCAATATTCTATATAAAATTGGATTTTTGAGGCACAAGTTAAAGCTTTATTAGAGTGTGCCTGCATGACCGACTTCAACTGTATTTTCTGTTCTTCTCAAATCGTTGGGAAATATTTTTGTTTGATGATTTTAAAAGGTCACAAAATCATACTGAAAGTACATATGTTTTGATTTGCAAATAGTAGCCCTTTAAAATTTTTGTTTTTTAGGAATTGAAACACATGTGAACCAACAATGTCATCAAAAGACATTTATTAACTCTGTCTGAACATAACCCGGTACAGTATTTTACATTGTGACCCTTTAAAATTTTAAGTTTAAATAACGTAAATTGACTTGAAGATGTGAATAGCAGTAAATATAAGCAGTAGAATAACATCTTGACGTTAAATGCAAATCAACAAAGGCACATCTTTGCAGGAGAGCAAGATAAAGACATCGCTAAGCGGAGACAAACACAGAAGCAGGGCAAATTCCACCCCAGAATAAGAAAAGAAAGGCAACAAAATATGTTTAAGTAATCCAGGAATACTCTACGCAGAGATGTAGACCTCCTGAGAGACTCTATAGTGGTTAGGAACCCTACCCTATCACCTACTATTTGTGTTACCTTGGGCTTGTTACTTAACCTCTCAGTGACTCGGTTTCCCCATCTGTAAAATAGGGATACCAGTAATTTACTGCACAGGGTAAATACAAAGATTAAATGGGTTGATACATGTGAAGTGCTTAGAGCAGTGCCTGGTCCATAATAAATGTGATATAAATGTTAGCTTCTATCTTAATTATTAGATATAATGGTTTAGCTACTTAAATTATTGAATAAGTACTACATGATTTAGAGCATAAGTTAAATCAAGTTAAATTTTAATTAATCTGTTATTTTGGCTGATTGTCCGTTGGAGCTGAGAAGTCATGTTCTGGAGGTGGTGGTGGAGAGAAGATTATACAGAAATTTCACCTTTAGTGATTAGCAATATGTAATTTGTCTTTCATATAACATGGGTTTGGAACAAAGGGCATGAAGCTGAATGATTGGAAAAAGCACTTGCTACAAACAGCAAGAAAGAAAAATGACTATATTCATTGAACACATACCATATGCCAAGCACTGTTTTACCCACTGGAGATGCAACAAAACTCTCTCTGCTTTATTAACTTTGGGTGGTTAAAACATCCAAATTTAAAAGCATTGCTTTTTTTGTGTTTTGTGTTTTCTTAATAATTAATTTTTCTATTTTCTGTTATTTTAACATAACTTCTATTTTTAATCCCAGTATTTATTTAACAAATTTACTTAAATATGATTTAAGAAAGGAATAAGCTGTTCTTCATCTCTTACACATGAAAAACACATTTTGAAGGCCGGAGATAAAGGATTACTTTACTTAGAAAAATCCTTATTCCTTCTATTTCAGCTGTAAAACTAGGCTACTCTCCCTATCTTTTCTTAGTATATTTCAAGTCCCAGCCTCTTACTGTATTGCGTTACATGAGAAGCAGGGAATTTTTGGCCAGACTATCTCATTACCAATATTTGTTATAATCTTTCAATGTACAGAGAAAATTGTTCAAACAGTGTAAATTTTCATAAACCGTTTACCAATTTGTTGTCACCTTCTGATTTTATAGCTAGAAACCAAGGCCAAGCTATCAGAGACCATCAGCAATCTCAGACAAGATAAACTTTCTCAAACAGTGTAGTTTTTAACATCAGGGAAGGGAAGCACTATCTTTTTTTTTTTTTTTAAGATTTTATTTATTTATTTGACAGAGAGATAGAGAGAGAGCACAAGTAGGCAAAGTTGCAGGCAGAGGGAGAGGGAGAAACAGACTCCCTGCTGAGCAGGGAGCCTGAGGCCGGGCTCAATCCCATGACCCTGGGATCTTGACCTGAGCCGAAGGCAGATGCTTAACTGACTGAGCTACCCAGGTGCCCCAGGGAAGTACTGTCTACTGATGGATTAAATTCCAATTTTAGACTTTTAAAGGTGCTTATATCTAAACAACCTGATGCTGTGCTTACATGATTTAGTAAATATTCACTTGCTACCAAGAAAGGGTAAGAATTCTGTTCAATGGCAATGACGGTAACTTAAGAACACAAACTAGGAGCTATCCCTTTTTAGACAGTTAGATCTATCAAAATGTCATCATTTGAAAGCATAATAATAATTACTATCTCAGCAGGCATGTCAATTGTTGTGGGCAAGCATACTTCAGAAAACACTTCTGACAGATCAACCTCGTTGGTTGTTTCTGGGTACATTTTGAAGCCAATTTATCCAGGTGGAACTATCAAAAAATATTTTTTGTTTAGAATTTTTAATGGGAGGATAAAGAGTGTATACAGCATACTTACATATTTTTATGGGTGAGCTTTAAGGGGTGACATCTTCCTGCAGCATTATTCAGGTGCAAAGTGTAGCTTCTCTATTTTGAGATAAAAAACTCTGCACTCAGCTTTTTAAAGCAGATCAAACACGTTGAGGGAAAGTGTTGCTATAGGTACCTGTAGGTTGGAGTTAGGCAGCCTCTGTCTCAGTAAGGATACGTCACACAGTTTCAGGAGCAGCGTGAATCCACCTGGCCCCCTGAGATTCTAATGAGAATTTATTTTCCTGGATGAGAATCTCTCTCCTTCCCGTGACGATTCTTTCCGTGACATGTATGTACCTAAGAGAACTCTTCCAAAGAACAGCCTCAGGCACATTTAGACAACCAACTTCTGTGTGTTCTCTGTCCCTCGCATGAAATCAAGATTCTACATGGCAATCAGCAAGTTTCCGTTTTTCAAAAATATGACAATTTCATCATCTATTACATTTCCCTTATTTCCATGGCTGCCAAAATCCAAAAGTTCAGTTATTGCACCCAGCTCATTCTAGGTTTTGCTTATCTCCACTAGACCTCTCCAGCCAAAGCTTGTTTAGGCCTTCTTTCATAGCCTTATCTTCACTATGGATATATATCTTGACTATGCATATGCACAAAGTGGTTTTTTTTTTTTTTAAGATTTTATTCATTTGAGAGAGAGAGAGAGTGAGAGAGAGAGAGAGAGAGCGTGCTCATGAGAGCAAGAGAGAGCAGGAGCAGGAGCAGGGGAGAGGAAGAAACAGGCTCCCCACTGATCAGGGAGCCCAACTTGGGGCTCAATCTCTTGACCCTGAGCTGGAAGCAGATGCTTAACTGACTGAGCCATCCAGCCATCCCCAAACAAAGTGTTTTAAATAACCTTAAAATCTTTGTGAATATGACTATATTCAAGGTATAAATTATTTAAAAAGTGCTACAAAGGACACTAAGCCTGGGCATGTGACCAAGTGGTTCATGTGTTGCCTGTGTGAGTTTTTGGATCATTACATTGACCATATTCATTCTTTGAGGTTATATCTTTGGCAAGTTGTGAATTAGAACTTGTGTTAAGCAGCAGTTAACTGTTGAGTATATCACTTGGGGCTGGTTATTTTAATGGCTCTATTTCCCTTCATGGTCTCAACACTATTCCAACTCCCTAGCAACTTTTAAAAGGGCTCAGAGAGGAGCAAATCAGCAGACAACAAAACCCACACTTAGTAAAGGGAAAGTTCTATACTAAGGCTTTTTTGCCCTTAAACTACTCTGTGACTCAAATGTTACTGAACCTGTATATATCCCTAGGTCTTGTTTTAATTTCTATTGGTACGATATGTATAGTATAATATGAATGGTTATCCCTGTTAATGTCAGATAAGAGGTAAGAATAGCATTCTAATTCTGACCACTTTTGAGTGACTGGAAAAACTTAGAGCAAATATTTTGCAGAGAAAAGGAAACTTACTTTGAAAAATTTAAAAAAATGTGTGAATCCTTATGGAGTGTGTCAGCGTGTTTGTGTGTCCACATGCTCTCAACTATGTTTTAATTTTAAATTGGAATACCAAGTACTCCAATCATTAAATGCAGAAAGGATTGACATTGCTGAAAGAAGCAATAACTTCATTAAATATTCGAACTTTCTAGATGCATGTTATTGGACAATAAAAAAATGTTGCATGATTACCTTTGATATTTATTAACAAAGCTAAGTTGACTAGTTACACCTGTTGACAGGATTATAAATGTGGCTTTACATACGTCGGTCCTAATGAATCATTTAGTGTTTTGATATTAGATGTGCTTTTAAAGACTTGGAGCAGCATTTGATTTTCTCAAAGACAATTGGTTAGAAATAAGAAAACCTTTTGGTAATCATTAATTAAAAAAATTTTTTTTAATAATATATGAGAGAAGTAAAGGAGTTACAGCTTATTTTGAGTATTTTGTTATGGAGAGTCAAAACTCTTTGATCCTGATTACGCTAATCAACTTCAAAATGATAAAATAATAACCAATTGGGGGCGCCTGGGTGGCGCAGTCGTTAATCGTCTGCCTTCGGCTCAGGGCGTGATCCCAGCGTTCTGGGATCGAGCCCCACATCAGGCTCCTCCACTAGGAGCCTGCGTCTTCCTCTCCCACTCCCCCTGCTTGTGTTCCCTCTCTCGCTGGCTGTCTGTCTCTGTCAAATAAATAAATAAAATCTTAAAAAAAAATAACCAATTGAATTAGTACTATGGCTTAATTAAAAATAATTATTTCAGGTTTATGGCTCTTACTCTGTTAGGGGAAAATAAAATAAATAATAAATAAATAAATAAATAAAATAAAATATTTTTAAAAATAAAAAAAATAAAATAAAAAAAAATAAAAGTGATTGTTATAGGTAACTGTAGGTTGGAGTTGACTTAATTTTCTTAATATCATGAGCCTCTACACAGCAGTCAATATTTTTTCTTTGGGAGATAACACATTTCCTTTTGCTTCTAAGCTACTGGGTCATTTATGAAGTTGCTCAAAAATACACATTTTTAAAGCAACTGCTATATATGCCGAGCAAATGGCAATAGAGATTTATAAAAATATATATAAAGACATGTAAAGATATGAACCTAGTAATCTATGTTCAGTAATTTGAAAGTTTAGAAAAATTTAATTAAAATATATCAGGAAATTAATTTCCACCCAATTTCAATATTCAAATGTTTATTAAATTTATGTTAAAGTTACATCTCTGATATTGAGATGTAACTCAATTTTTCATTGCTTCCATAGAGATTAGTCAGGGCACAACATCTGCAAATTTAATTTTAGTTTTTATCATTAAAATTATTACATGTACAATATAAAAGCATTCTTATAGATTATTGTAAAATTTTATGTGATATAGTGAGAAAGCATTAAATCCAGAAATAAACTTACCATTTCTGTCAACAACTTAAATGAAAGTTAGCATTATATATGCAGAAATAACAATGGAAGAAAACCTACCACAGAATACCTTATTTTGTTTGCCACTCACACAGAAAAAATTATTTTAAAATCTCATCTCTTGGAAAAGAAAATTTATTTCCTTACTGAAAATAACCCGCCTGTTTTGTTTTGTTTTTGTTTTGTTTTGTTTTTGTTTTTGTTTTTGTTTTTTTTTGTAGTTTAACCTTATTCTTAAAAATCGATTTTATACTTTTTCTGCAGATGTGTCTCAGGGTTACTGAAAAACATATTTTTAGCATAATAGTAAATTCTGCTTTTAACACTTTTATTTCTGTGATATACTTTGTGATATTCCAGATTACCAGGAAAATGCTTCGTTTTAAACAAATGACAGTAGGATAAGCTATATTTTAGTATAGATGTCTGTACAACTAGAATGCCTTCAATTGCAAGCAAGAAAAACTTACTTTGTACACTGGTAATTAAAAAGGGAACTTTCTTGGCTTTCATGAATACAAAGTTCAAACAGGTAAGGTAAACTCCAGTAGCATATTGATTTTTTCAGGTTTTTTTTTTTTCTCCTCCCACTGGTTTATTCATAACTAAGGGCTCAGATTCTGCTTTTCTCTTTGCTATGATTTCTCCAACACAAGCTTTATTCCAGGCTGGTCTCCTTTGTGGACCTAAGATTGGAGCCATACTTTTTCTTGTTCAGATTCAAAATAAGGGAGCCTTGTCCTAGCTTTCCAAAAGAGAATCCTGAATTTGACTGATTGGACCATTTTACTTCTTTTGCTCAAATTTGAACCAGTCATTGTATCAATAGAATGGAATATGTTGATTGGCTTAAGTCATCTGATACTCTGCCTAGAGCTAGTAAATGAAAAGAAAAGTTCAGCTCCATTGAAATTATGTGAACTATGGGGGGAAACATAGATACTTTAAGAAAACCAGGATGCTATCAAAAAAGAGAAAGGATATTGGGTAGGCATAGTAGTGGGTAGATGCCCACTACTACATTTCGGGCATTCCATTTTAAAAATTCACTTGCTTTCTTCATTTTTAATATTTTCTTTACTTTAAAAATGTATTTGCTTTTTCCATGATTACTTGAAAGTTCATTTTACTTCTTGTTTTTTGGTTTACAAATCCAAAGACACAAATAATATAATGATTCAGTTATAGCTTAACACTTTAATGAGGTATCTATTCATTTTCACAAAGTGAAACAGGAGATAAAGGTTTTCAGTATTTTGGAATTATATGAGAGTAAATTAAAATTATTACCAGCCACCTCAGCTCCTTTGTAGAATGCAGTAGTGGTGAGTCACCTGGTACATTTAAATTTTAAATTTGTATAAAGGAGAAATGTACAAAGCTAAGTTATCTATAAGTGTCAGGAACTGAGTAAAATACAGGTAAGAGTAAACCGTTAGTTAGCAGCAGTTTATTGGGTGTTTATTGTATGCTCAGGAGAGTTCTCATTTCTGTGGAGGATACTAAACAATTGTCAACAGGAAGCTGCTTTTAAAAAGTGTGTAGACTACATACAAAGTCAAGACAAACACACAAGAAACAAGGCAAACAACAGAAGGTACTGTATGATTTGGTACTAAATTGTGTGGAACCAACTATATCCCAGAAGGAAAACTGGAAATTGGCTAAACTCTGTTAAGGAAAAATTCACAGAAGACTTGAGCCAGGCATTGTAAAGGGGATAAAGGGAAATTCTCCGCTGCAGAGGGGAAATTGACATGGAAGACTTTCCACATGGAAAGGTTAGTAACAACATTGTTAAGAGGTACAATTGAACTTGGTGAGTGTAGAAATATTGGTGAGACAAGCTCATCTGGAAAAATGTCAGAATATGTATTAAAGGTTTGCTCTTAATATGACTATGGGGCAACGGTACAAAAGGTCTTGATCTTCAGCTGTGGTCTGTGAAAACTGATCTTAAATCACGTTTGGTAAAATAGTTCACATTTTCTTGGTTATTTATCTATGAGGAACTGAAAACAGAGATTATGATAAACCTAGGGTGAATACAGTATTTTCAATGGTGTTTCTGATTGCTAAAATAGTGTCTGTCAAATATATTGCTAAGGCACATGGCAGAATAGTGTAGTAGAAAGAGCATGAGCTTTAGAATTGGTTATATGTGGGTTCAAATCCCAGCTCCACATTTTGAGTAGTGTGAAACTTAAGGCATGCTTCTTAATACCTGTGAATGTTCATTTCTTTGAGTTGTACAGAGATAGATTACTTATTTCACTGGAAAAATTCTTACACCTAAGAGAACACTTGGACATTCTTCATTAAGCAGTTCATGGTAATTCCAATACTGTCGTTAGGCAGAGCTTCCCTGCTTATCTCTAGTGAATGGCTTAGGAGAAGATGGAAGAAGACTAATTCTCCAATTACTAGATGAAAGCGTGGGTGATCTCTGTGACAGTTTGATCTCGATTGAAGGGAAGAGCTGAGGGGAGTGGAAGGAGCACTGGGTTTGGAGTCCTCCAGAGTTCAGACCCTAATTGCACCATTTGTGAGGATGTCCTTGAGTAAGTGACTGCCATCTGTAGCCTTCTCTGTTAAATGGCCCTAAGAGCATAGTTGCGGGGATGAAACAAGATGACATAAGGTTGAACCTCCTTCAAAAGATTTAAAACATTAGTCATTTTAATGTCATTTAATAGCTTAGCTATAATCCATTAAAGAGGACTTTTTGAGAGAAGAAAGTGGTTAAAAATAACCTGTACTATATTAACCCTGGTAAAGAATTGTCAAGTTCAAATCACCTGAGAAAATTTGTATGATATTTTAATTAATAAAATGCCTTTTTCACTACCAAGCAAATGTATAATCATATCTTTTGTTCCTTTGCCCTAAGTACACCCCCAGAGTACACAAAATAGTCTTTATTCTTGTGACTACAATTAATACCCATTGGTTTTTTTTAAAATCCTTTGCAGCTGTGCATTTACGATATATTTAGGGAAATAATTTGAATCATCCTGACCTTAAAGCTGGGTGATAATTTGGGGATGCTTCCCAACCTTATCTCTCATAATGCTGGTTCAAAGGAAGAAGATGATACATAGTGTCTGGGAAGGTAACTAGAGGAGTAATTACCAACCTATGCTAACCATCGTGTGATGAAGAGTTTCCTAGCATGTCATGACTAAGGCTGCTGAAGAATTCTGCTCTGTGAAAAAACCTAAATCTTGACACTGACCTTCCTGCAAAAAGATAAGGCTTCATCAAAAGGGGAATTCTAGCTTTGCTAAGCTCAAACCCAGAGCTATCTATAACCATTTCCATTTTCTACTTTTGGAATTGGATATGTAACTTGTTGATTAGTTTTCTAGTAGATATGAGGGGTGTATATAATACTCTTAGAAAACCAGCAAATGGCACATGGGATTCAGGGTATTATAAAGATTTAAAGCTGTAATTTTCAGACTCTCTTAGACTACAGATTGTACCATCTAAGCAAATATACACAAGTGACCTACTTCACTCATTTCTTTCTTTCTTTTTTTTTTTAAGATTTTATTTATTTATTTGTCAGAGAGAGAGAGTGAGCTCACAAGCAGGGAGAGCTGCAGGCAGAGGGAGAAGCAAGCTCCCCTCTGAGCAAGGAGCCCAATGCAGGGATTGATCCCAGGACCCTGGGATCATGACCTGAGCCCAAGGCAGACGCTTAACCAACAGAGCCACCCAGGCATCCTGCACTCATTCCTTCTTATAAATACAAAGACTTAATCTTACCCAATTGCAAAATACTATAGGGTAACACATGACTACCATATTAGGTAGCTTTGTCTTTGTGTTTTCACAAAGTTATTTGAAAATAACTGTCTAGGATATGAATTCTTTCCTAAAGAGAAAGGAAGCAGTGTAAAGTATGAGTGGTAAGAGGTATGACTGGCAAGGTAGGCAGGCCATGGTCAGATCACGCATGACCTTGTTGGACATTGTGTTAGCTAGCAATTGCTGCATAACAAATTATGTCTAAACTTAGTGGCTTAAAATAGCAAAAAACATTATTATCATAACAATTTCTGTGGATCAGGAATTTAGTAGTGGTTTAGCTATGCGGGCATGGCTCAGAGTCACTCATGAGGTTGGGATGAAAATGTTGACCATCTGAAGGCTTTCCTAGGGCTTGAGGATTCACTATGAGGGTGTTTTTTCACCTTGGTGCTACTTGTTGGTAGGAGGCAAGTTGGTGCTAGTTGTTGGTGGGACGTCTCAATTCCTTCTCGCTTGAGTCTCTCCATAGATTGCTCATGATTTGGCAGCTCATCACCTCCAGAGCAAGTGATCCCAAAGAAGGCAAGGCAATAAAGCAATGACTTTTAAACCCTAGCCTCAAAGTCATACACAATCATTTCCACCATAATCAGTGCCTTGTAAGTGAATTACCAATTTGGCCCACATTCAAAGTTAGGGGAATTAGGCTTTTCCTTATTTGAAGGGAGACGTGTCAAAGAATTGAAGACATGTTTTAAAACCACCACAGGCATAAAAAGGAACTTGGTTTTGACTTTACTTTATTCACTTGCCCATTTAACAAATATTTATTGAACATCTACTCTGTGCTGAACATTGTTATGGCCCTGAATCAGGCCTCTTAGACAGGGTGATTCTTTTGTATCAAGGCCTGAAAGATGAGAAGGGAAGGGTAAGAGTTTCCAAGCATCCCTCCATCAGCTGTGTCCACTTACCTCCTATTGTCTCCTTAATCTATGATACTGGCCAGTCCACTTGGTGGTGTGCTCAGTCTCTGGGTTAAAATTTCCTCAACTGTAAAATGATGAGTTCCCTTTCAGCTATAATGTTTTCATCTAGGAAAATAGGGCAGTTTCTTTTAATCATTAAGATATACTTAATAACTTTGGCCACATAAGACCAAAAATAAGAACAAATAAAATAACAATGAATAGTGTACAGAGATATGCCATTTGAAATTTCCATAATCACTTTCCACCCTTTTAGCTTATGATTGACCCTTACCTAGGTAGCAGTGGGGATTGCAGTTTTCTGTTATTGTCTGGAAAAGAGATCTTTGAATTGTTTTAAAAATAATTTTTAAACCTGTAAAAATTCTCATCAAAATGCATTCCTGCATTGGCTTTTGCTCAGGTTTGGTAATTTTGCTTACTGTTTTTTACTATTCACAAGATTTGTAATTAGGCTTCGAGAACAGAATTTCCCACGTGAACTATGTGCCTGCAGCAAATACACTGGGAGTTCTCATACAAGCACTACATATCCTGAGAGATGGGGAAAGTGAAACCAGAAAAGAACATCAAATAACATTTTATTTTCTGTAGATCTACTATCTGGTTTTATTAAGGCCTCCTAATTTCCTCTTAGCCCTGTGTGTTTGGGCCAAAAGTACCTTTTTTCATAGTATTAATTGCTGATTCTTTAGTATATATATAAAATTCTCTCTCTCTCTCTCTCCCTCTCTCTCTCTATATATAAATAAAACTGGCTCGATGCATACTAATTACCAAAAGAAGCACAAAGAAAATGCTATCAGAGCACTGAGGAGTGAGCAATTAATACTATGAAAAAAGGCACTTCACATATATGTATGTATACTTGACATATATCCTTTACATGTACACTTTTGATGTATATGTACATATACTTTACATATATATGTCATAAACAATAGTATATATGGAGCTACAAATGCTTCTATATACATGTATTCTGTGAACTCTGTTATATTTTCTGCTCGTGAGGACAGAAACAATATTATATTCGTATTTGTTACTCTTAAGACACCTCATCCAGTGCCTAAGTGAAAAACTGTAGAATAAACTTGGCGCTATAAAAAAGATTTGAATTGAATGGTAACATTGACTCCAGTTAAGATTAATTTTATATGATCAATCTTTTCAAGTCATCCAATTAATGAGTCTTCATTTGTGTAAGGGAAGAATAAGGTGATATGTGCTGACAAAATTAAGTCTGAAAAGTTCAGAATATTAAACATTGGTAATGATGATAGTTCTTAGAATTTTGGTCCTTGTTCAAAGCATTGATTCTAAACCATTCATTACTCTGCATACTGGCATTATTTGTCTCTGTAGAATTTCTTTGAAATGACATACAAATATCAATAGGTCTAGTTGATTTTAAAATGTTCTGAAAAGCTTCAGTAAGTCCACATTTGATAGGTAGGTATATAAATATTAGTCCATATTCATTCAATTTTCCCAGATAATACAATTACCTAAAGAAATTCTCACCAGTGGCAAAAACCTGACTACTGGCTTGTAGTTATATCACTAATGAAAGCAGGAAAAACATTTTTTGCAATGTTATATGTGTTTGAATTCTTGAAATACAGCATAGTTTCTGGATTTGAAGAAAACTGTTATAACGTCTTAATATATATGAGAAATTTTATCAAATATGATCGATCATATAGAGTAAAACCACTTTTAATCTTTAAGTAGAATATGAATACATAAATAATTACATGTAATTACATTTTAAAATATCAAAATTCAAATTAATATTCCTAAGCCTTACTTCTTAGCTGGATTATTACAAAAGCCATATTTCTGCTTTTCCAGACTATACTCTGGCCATTTTCCAATTCTTCTCCAATCCTGGCAAATCCATCCCTTTAAAAGGAAAATGTGATCATGCCAAGCCTCAGCTTAAAACCGTGATTCCCGAGGCTTCAGAATAAAATTCAGACTCCTTAGCATGGCACATGGGAACTGATCCCTGCCTGTCTCAGCCTCCTCCTCCTACTAGTCACACTGAATTATTTGCAGATCCCTAGATGTTCAGTGTTTTCTCATGGGGTTTCCACTGTGTGAAATCCCTTTCCTGCTTCTATGCCTAACTTCATTTTTCGTGATTCAGTTCAAACCAAATCACTCACTATGTCTACCAAATGTCACTTCTGGTGACTTCCTTTGGATATAATTTCCTCATCCAGCTTGATTCTGTGCCCTTCAGTGTCCTCTTTATAGCCCTCATGTAACAACAACTTCTCCTCCTTCTCCTTTCTTCCTTCCTTCCTTCCTTCCTTCCTTCCTTCCTTCCTTCCTTCCTTCCTTCCTTCCTCTCTTCTTCTTCTTCTTTCTTTCTTTCTTTCTTTCTTTCTTTCTTTCTTTCTTTCTTTCTTTCTTTCTTTCTTTGGCTCCATGCCCAGCGTGGAGCTCAAGACAGGGCTTAAACTCAGGACCTGAGCTGAAATCAACAGTCGGACACGTAACTGACTGAGCCACCCAGGCGCCCCACTTCTTTTTCTCTATCTTTCTTTCTTTCTTTCTTTCTTTCTTTCTTTCTTTCTTTCTTTCTTTCTTTCTTTCTTTCTTTCTCTTAAAGAAACTAATTATGTATGAGTTCACTGAACTGTAACATGTTACTTGCCATCTCAGCCTCTGGACTGTGAGCTCCTAATGAACAGGGGCTTTGCCTTTCATCTCTGAATCACTATACTAAACACAATGCCTAGCAGTAAAGAGTCACCAAACACATTTTTGTTGAATAAATATAAATGAATGGTGAATAATTAATAATTTGCTATGGAGAGGAATAATGTCCAAAATATTTAATAACCGATTGGTAGAGGCACCTGTTGGTCACACTGAAATGAAACTACCAAGGCAGCAGATAATTTTGTGTTTGTTTGCCTCCTCCAGGTATCAGCCCAGGTTGTAGATGTCTTTGACTTTTTATACCAACAGGAAGAAAATATATATACTTTTATCCCTACACGCAGCCAGACTATTTTACAAAGACGTATAGACATAATACATTGGAAAGCACCTGGATGCATGAACACAGGCCATTAATCCCATGTTGTTAACCTATTTATATGCAGAGATAAAAGCCTTCCCGTAAAATTTACAGTGCTGTTAAAATGCTGCCCTGCCCTGTCCCAATTACCCAGCAGCATGTTTCACATTCTCTGGCAGAGTCTTTCTTGTTAAGTAGCATCAGCAAGTTAGGAAAGGGTGATTTCCCACATCTGTAGGACCTGTCGTAATCTTTATTGCCTTCTTACTTCACATATTTGTAACAGTAAATAGCTCCCTCCCTCCCTGAACCAAGATGTTGTCTTGGCTCATGCTTCCTTCATCTTTTTTTTTTTTTTAAAGATTTTATTTATTTATTCGACAGAGACAGCCAGCGAGAGAGGGAAGACAAGCAGGGGGAGTGGGAGAGGAAGAAGCAGGCTCACAGCGGAGGAGCCTGATGTGGGGCTTGATCCCAGAATGCCGGGATCACGCCCTGAGCCGAAGGCAGACGCTTAACCGCTGTGCCACCCAGGCGCCCCTTCCTTCATCTTTTAAATACACTATTGCAAATACTACAAAAACTGATTAACCCCTCACTTTCATTCTTGGCTTCGGCCACCCCAAACCAGAGTAGGTTTGCTCACTAGAGTGAACCCTCTGAAATACAGATGTGATCATGGTACTTCCTGCCCCAAAACCATTCAGTTGTCCTGTATCACCTGTAACAATGTTCTTCAGGTAATTTCACAAATTGAGCTTTTTAAAAATTGCAGGTGCTTCGGCTTCACACACGGTGACTCCAATTCAATAGGGGACAGGGTAGTGCCCAGCATTGTTACAACTTTCCACGGGAGAGTCTGTCCCAGAGCCAGGCTGAGGATCACACATCTATAGGATCAAGTCCCAATTTTTATATAGGGAAGAAGACTGTTTGTGACTGGTTTTTGTCCATCACTTTTGGTTCACTTAATAGCTGTGAGATTTTGGCCAAGTCACCCAAGTGTCTCAGCCTCAGCTACCTCAGTTCAAATGGGGATGAGAGGGGCACCTGGCTCGCTCAGTCAGTGGAACATGCGACTCCTGATACCGGGGTCATGAGTTTGAGCCCCACCTTGGGGGTAGAGTTTATTTAAAAAAAAAAAAGTGGGGATGAGAGTACCAATGTTGCAGCACTATTCTCAGTAGTAGAGATAGTATTAGGCCACTTAATTTATCATCCAAACTGAGACACTATTAATAATTACTCCAAGATACTACGCCTAAATTTAGACTGTCCCAGGCAAACAGAGACACAGGATCACTGTAATTTAGGTGACATATTCAAAGCATCTCTCACAGTGCATAGCATATAGCAGAAGTTCAATATTTATTTTTATTTTTATTGTTCTTCATATCTGCATCCCCTACACTGCTGAAAGCCCTTGCGTGCCAAGGCTGTGGCTCCAGGCACAAACGGCATTCATGGTATACTCTAACCAAGATCCTGAATGTTCATCTGTCACTGCCCTTCTTCCCCTCCCCCGTGTTCTATTTGTGGATATTTCCCCCTTTTCTCTCTCTACCACTAGCCCACTATTAGCACTTGCAGAGCCCAGGACATGAGTGAAAAAGAGGCCCACTTTCAGTACACTTTTTTAAATTAAAAGCTGTATATCAAGCTAACTGTTACATACGTATCTCTTATTGTTCTACCCTGACAAATATATCTTTATAACAACACGACAGGTCCAAATTTAGACTTCTCGGAAACCTTGGAAACCTTGGAGTTCCGCGCAGGATTGTGAGGGGGGGCTGAGGGTGCGCTGATTGTAAACCCTGGCCTGCAGCCGGTTCCTCTTCCTGGCCCGTCCCTGGCTCCATCCATATACACGAGCATCACGTGGAAAGGTGTGGACACCCTGACCTACACATTCAAGCTCTGTCCATCTACTACTTCCCCCTCTCTAGCAAACAACTCTAGGGGTGTCTGGTAGATTCCTGTCGCTGCTGTAACAAATGACCACAAATGCATTTTAGAAATCTGAAATTAGCCGAACTGGGCTAAAACCAAGGTGCTGGCACTGCAGTTCTTTCTGGAAGCTTTAAGTGAAAATCTCTTTCCTTTGGATCACGTCCCCTCCTTCCACCTTCAAAGCCAGCAGTACCGAGTCTTCTCTCCTCTCTGACCTCCTGCCTCCCTCTTATAAAAACCGTGTGATTCTATTATACCCAACTGGACAATCCAGGATAATCTCCCCACCTGGAGATCCTTCACTTAGTCACATCTGCAAAGTTCCTTTTGCCATATAAGGTCACATTTACAACTCCCGGGGTTTAAGATGAGGAGGGACGGATTTGAGGGCCATTAGTCTGTCACAGGGTGGGCATGGCAACAGACCCTTGGGTGAATGAACCCAAAGGCAGAGTCTAAGCAATCTCTGGCACCACATGGGGGCGAGGGGGGGGGGCTGCATAGGCAAGGATTCTGGGTAGCTGCATGCCTGCTGTGTGGTCTGGAAGCAGGGGAGCTGGAGGATCAGGGTGGGCACGTCCACCTGGGCGTCGGGATCCCCAGCCTTGCTCAGCTAGAAGAGGCCCCCTAGAGCCCCGGACCCAGGGCAGGAGCCTAAGAATGTTACATTTCTTTTCCCTATTGATCCGACAACCACAGTTCATTTCCCTTTCTCCTGATCTATACACAAGATTCTGTCAGAGGAAAGCATGTAAGCAAATTGTTTTACTCTATTAAAAGTTCTTCTTCTTCTTCTTCTTTTTTTTTTTTTTGCATCCTGCCTTTTACTTGTCATGAAAGAGCCCCATCCCACACCCACTCATTGTTTTTAACCATCCTCACTGGCTTTCCCTTCCTTTGAATCTCTAATTCTGTCCTTCCGCCACCTCTTCAGTGTTCTTAAAATACCCAAGATTTCACCTGTTTTCTGTGTTTTAAAAAATATGCTATCCAGCCAGCAAGTTATTCCTGAATCCTACAAAATTGTCAATTCATTCCTCTTACAATATTTCTCAGTTTTAAAATTTCCTCCTCCATTTGAAGCCTGCAGATTTTCTTTCATAATCAAATTTAAAATGTCTTTTCTTGTTCTACTTGTATACTCATATTTTTATATTTTGCTGGATCTTGACATTTTAGATAATGTTTCCACACTTATACAATGCATATAGAAAATTTTTCAAAATAGTTATTTTTTTCTCCTTTTAAGTTTTTGAAAATCTCTGAAGTCTCGTTTATGTTTTTGCTTATTCTCGTTAATGCGTGGAATTTTTAAGGGAATCGACAACGTTTAAGACTGTGACATTGTTTTGAGAGAATTGTTAGATTTGAGAATTTATGAATTACTACATGCTTTCTCTTTTTTTTTCACAAAGCTTTACTTTTTTTTAAAATGAGGTGTTACCTATTGCAAAGGATCTGACGAAAAGAAAATTTGCCAATTTAAACTTAATTTTAAACTCAAGTTATACAATTTCTGTGATATTTTTAAAACTATGACTGCATAATAATGTTATAATATTACCATAGTATATGCTTCCTGAGGGCAGATGTCTGTCTTATTACTGTATCCCAGTGATGTCCCAACTACAGTGGTCAGATTTTAGTAAATAACTGAATAAATGATATGAGAATTAACGGATGATAATTTCTTTTTTCAATCAGATTTGCAATCACTTCTAGTCTATTCTGGAATAAGTAATAATTTATACCTTTAAAGGTGCTAGCTCAGCTGTGTACATTCAAGATAATGATGGTACGTTTACATAGTTTATGAATTAATCAATACAGATGATATTACATAAGTATTTTATAAATATACTACATGTAGTGAGAATCTGATGCATGTTATAGGATTGTATTAAGATACTAAGTATTTTTAGCTCTAACAGTGTTAGGTGATGTGAAATGTAAATCTCTGGAACTGCAATGAAGATAGGAAATGAGGGAAATATTGCTTCCGTATCCCTTTGTCCTCATTCTTTTAGGAATGTGTGGGAATTTGTTCACTCCGATTGTGGTTAGTTTTATAATAGTAAATATATGTATACTTCACTGTGGAAATATGTTATATGTTTCATCATTGCAAAAGTTTACTCCATAGTGTTCTCTTTTTCCTCTTCTGGTATTCTTCCCCAGTTTAAACTTTAGAAATGGTTAAAGATGTCTTTTTTATTGTTTGTCCTCAGAATGGCTTCACTCCTTTATACATGGCTGCCCAGGAGAACCACATTGATGTTGTAAAATATCTGCTTGAAAACGGAGCTAATCAGAGCACGGCTACTGAGGTGAGACTGTCAACCCTATAGGTTCAAATTCTCTAATCTTAATGGGCATGTTCTTTGTATCCACCGGCAGAGGATCTCCATTATCTTGTCTAAATTACAGTAAAGAATGTTTGCACTGCTGTCATCTATAACAGTGGCCATGAACGAATGACCCAGCACACACAGTTGAATGAGTTTATGCCTTGACCTGGGATCCGTGTCATTTTGCTCTTACATGAGCTCATGCTCCCGTCAGTTTGCCATTCTCTAGGTTTTGGGAGCTTGTATACTATTCTAAAATTCCATGATAGTAAATTCTACCCATCTCTTTTCATCAATATTTTATCTGTTAGGATCCAATTCAATTCTTTAAGGGAATAATTTTTAGTGATCAGAAATGATTTTAGGCATTTGTGTTTGCACGATTTCATGAGGAGTATGTCACGAAAAAAAAATTCACATTTTCTGAAGTACAAATTATGGCGCATAGTTGTATGACTATGATTATAGCAACAACTAAATAGAATGTTCTAAGTCAATTCAGTATTAGCATATTTAGGACATCTAGATGTAAGAAGAGGTCAGAGTGGGGCAACTTAGAACATCACTTTCCTTTTCCTATGCATATCCTCCAGTAAACAGAACTGCTTTGTTATTTTCCTTCCCATTTTTGCCTAGGCAGATTAAGGAGCAAGTTCAGTGGTTGCTTAGAGCAGTGACTTTTAAGCGATGCTCCAGAAACCCTTGAGTTTGAAGAAATTGCCTCAAGGGGCCACCAGACGGTTGGAAGTGGATGACACAGAAGAGAAGGGGAAAGAGTTTCACTGGGCCATGCCTCTCCTCACCCCTTCCAACCAGATCATGCACGCTTTGTTTTTCCTTTTTCACACTCTGTGCTTTATAACTCCTGCCCTGGAGTGAAAGATGACTGATAGATGTTTGTCATCCAGAAACAAACCTGATCATTTTTAATGTCTAGTATGACTTCCTCTCTGAACAATTAAGTCTTTAGGTGAAATAAACATGAATTCCCTCCTCACCTGTGCTCAGGGAAGAGATCCTTGTAATCTATTAAATCCATTTCCAGTCCCTTTGGCAGAAAACTTTTTATGGAGCAAATTGGTATAACTTTCTGACAGCTTATTTTCCTTAGTTAAAAACAAAATCCCAAGAAATCAGTACTAATGGGACCATGTTTCTTTTTTGCTTATGTTTGGAAAACACAACTGACCAATGTAAAATGATTTCAAGTCTCTATTTAGCACACACAGATTTTTATACTCTTACACATGGGTACAGTGTGATTTTTATGATTTGGGGCCTTTTTTTTTTTTTCTGAGACACTGATTATGTCAATGAGTAGCATGTGAATATCTTCAGGCAAAGCTTGAGCAACTATATGAAACTTTCTCTCTGAATTAGGACCACTAAGAAAGGTACCAAAATAAGGAAACCTGTGTTTATTTTATTTTATTTTCTTGAATGCAGAATCACTTACCCAAAGAAACCTTGACACTACAGAGTTCTTCTATTCACCAAACAGGCTTATTACTTCTAGCGTATGGTTTAGGGAAATTCAGCTTGTTGGTATTCTTAGCTGTTTCAAGGCTCCTTTGGTCAAGGCCTCTGTAGCATTTCAGTCCAGTTCCAAAAATATCCCTTTATGTACATTGCATCAGCAGAGGCCATGTTACATTGTGATTCTCAGAAAATTAAAACCTTTGCTGATTTCTACACAAAAATGCAGCTTTTGAAAGTGAATCATATGAAGTTTTGAATCCTAGCTTAGACACGTGTATGCCTATTTTTGTTTCATTTTTAATATTTAAATAACTAAAATTAATTTTTTCCTAACTCAACATATATAAACTTAGTTGATTAATCCCCCACTGCTGACCCTAATGATTATCAAGAGCACATATATGGACAAACCTCTGCACATTCCCTTTTAGTCTCTCATTCTGTGGAAAACTACTATCCTTTCAGGGCTTTATGGCTGATTACGGTTTGATATTTTGTTGTATTGCCAAACACCATCTATAGTGTCATGTGCACATGTGTCTGCACATGTGCACTCTGAACCTATTAGTAGGACCTACTATGTAAACACTAATTACTAATCAAGACACTGTTACCACTTTAAAAATCAGATAATTCTGAGATTATTCAATATGGCAATGAAACCCATGTTTGAAAATAAATATTTAAAATTTGAAATTTCCTGTAATTATAGCAGTTAGCATTGATAAATAAATGATGAAAAATGAAGCTACTGATTTTTAATATGGGTTTCTTTTTCATAGAGTTAGTTGAGGTACTTGAAAAAATCATTTCAAATGTTGACCCTTCCCTCGTGAAGTATGGGTTAGAATGAAATCATTGTGGTGAATATCCAAAGTTAAATTCTCTGAGGGAATCCTCTGTCCCTCCAGTACCATTTGTTTTTAAAGATTTTATTTATTTATTTGACAGAGATAGAGACAGCCAGCGAGAGAGGGAACACAAGCAGGGGGAGTGGGAGAGGAAGAAGCAGGCTTCCAGCGGAGGAGCCTGATGTGGGGCTCGATCCCAGAACGCTGGGATCACGCCCTGAGCCAAAGGCAGACGCTTAACGACTGCGCCCCCCAGGCGCCCCCCTCCAGTACCATTTTTATAACTCTTTACTTGCCTCCCTCTTCCTGTTACCAAAATTGAAGGCTAAAAACTTTTTAATTAGGTTCTGTGCTGTCAGCAAATGCATTGTCTCTAAGAAAAAACACAGTTTGAGCTCTTTTTGTATAAACCATCCCAGGGTTGCAGTGGATAATCAGATATGTGTGTGGTGATGGGCCTGTTCTTTCCTCCTTCACAGAGTGCTTAATTTGTGCCAAACAAAGTTCTAAATTTAGGCTACTATTTTTCATTTTACAACACTACATGGTTTACTCTTCCATTCTATTAAGTGAAATGTTTATTTAAAATTCAATTCTTACTAAAACAAATTCAAGTCTTTTTGTGGTAGTGCGATAGGAAATCATTTTTCCTCAAAAATCTACAGTTTTAAAAGGATTATTGTGGAAACAAATTGAGTGGTTAGATTATGGTAAATTGCTATTGTCCCTAAAATGCAGTCGTACGATCTATTACCTGCATCTCTTCTATGAATGGAAACTTCTGAGACTTGTTTTCAAGCTTTTGTGGATTAAGGGAGGTTATAACATAATCAGAGCCTGGCCTATACATATTTTTTCTATTTATTTGCCACCTTTCCATTAACCGAATACTTGTTTCTAAAGAGAAAACATGGCTTCCAACTTTTCTAACATGGTTATCCATCTACTCGTCAAACTCTTCTAACTTTGATGATCTGTGCTATTGGTTTTTTAAAATTGTTTTCCAAGTTTAGAATTAAAAACTGTTTTTTTCATTACCTAGCACATGTAATTTTATATCTAAATGATCTAAATAATATAAAATTCAACTAAGTGCAAAATTAATGACTTAGCTTTATTTACCAAAAGGTTTTAGATTACATTATGTCCCAAACTTGCCAAATTAATTGGTAATAGACAATTTCATTGCTGGTTATTGTTCTCCCTAATCAATACAGAGATATTTATCAACTTACATAGTTAATAACATAATTTATTTCCCTGTCTTGGCTACCATATCTTTGATTCTCAATCAGACTTGTTCTCCATTATCTCTACCCTCCCCACATTTTCCTTTCTATAAGGTATTACTTAAGGTTGGTTCTAATTTTTATTTTCCCATTGTAAACATACATTTAAGCACATCTTATGTGCAGTATGCTTTGTTAGGGAATGCAGATGTTTTTCAAGATATGTAGAACAGAAACTAAGAAAACAATCTGCTAAAGCCAGTCCATAGTATGGTGAATGACTGATTATCAATTGCTTTAATCTTTTTTTTTTATCAGTTTCAGAGGTAGAATTTAGTGATTCATCAATTGCATATAACACCCAGTGCTCATTACATCAAGTGCCCTCCTGAATGCACACCACCCAGTTGCTCCATCCCCCCACCCCCTCCCCTCTAGCAACTCTCAGTGCAGCATCTCTTATGGTTTGTCTCCCTCTCTATCTTCATCTTATTTTATTTTTCCTTTCCTTCCCCTATGTTCATCTGTTTTATTTCTTAAATTTCACATATGAGTGAAATCATATGTTATTTGTCTTTCTCTGACTGATTTATTTCGCTTAGCATAATACCCTCTAGTTCCATCCATATTATTGCAAATCGCAAAATTTCATTCTTTTTGATGGTTGAGTAATATTCCATGGGTGTGTGTGTGTGTGTGTGTGTGTGTGTGTGTGTGTGCCACCTCTTCTTTATCTATTCGTCTGTCAATGGATATCTGAGCTCTTTTCATATTTTGTCTATTGTGGACATTGTTGCTATAAACATTAGGGTGCCTGTTCCCCTTCGAATCACTATGTTTGTATCCTTTGAATAAATACCTAGTAGTGCAATTGCTGGGTCATAGGGTAGTTTTATTTTTAACTTTTTGAGGAACCTCCATACTGTTGTCCAGAGTGGCTGTACCAGTTTGCATTCCCACCGGCAGTGTAAGAGTGTTCCCCTTCTTCTTTATCTTTTTTTTTTTTTTTTAAGATTTTATTTATTTATTTATGTGACAGAGAAACAGCCAGCGAGAGAGGGAACACAGCAGGGGAGTGGGAGAGGAAGAAGCAGACTCCCAGCGGAGGAGCCCGATGTGGGACTCGATCCTGGAATGCCGGGATCACGCCCTGAACCGAAGGCAGATGCTTAACGACTGCGCCACCCAGGCGCCCCCCTTCTTCTTTATCTTAATGATGATTTTAAACATTAGAAGCATTGCTTAGAGTTGCGTCCCATGCTTCCAAAAATTAATGATAGATTTTTTCTTCTTCCATTTTACTAGGATGGCTTCACGCCACTCGCCGTGGCACTCCAGCAAGGACACAACCAGGCAGTGGCCATCCTCTTAGAGAATGATACCAAAGGGAAAGTGAGGCTGCCAGCTCTGCATATTGCAGCTAGGAAAGACGACACCAAATCCGCTGCACTCCTGCTTCAGAACGATCACAATGCTGACGTACAATCCAAGGTAAAAAAGCTGAACACATTTGTGGAAAGGAACTCTTCGGCTGCCAGGTTCCTCCTGGTGGATGACAAAGAAGTAGGCCATGGTGATAATGCAAAATTATTTCCCGTCATCGAAAGAGATACATTACTTTCAGAGGTATTTCAGAAAGAAGGGGACCATCTATTGGGTATAGTAACCAAAAAAATTTAAAGATAATTTTCTTTTAAAGATGAGGGTCAGCTTTTTAGAAATCTGCCTATTTATTCTATTTGTAATCAAAAACAATAGAAGCGGAATTAGAAAGATAAAATTGTATTGTGTAGTGTTATGGATGTCTTTTCTCAGTAGAATGTATTCTGGCATGTTGAAACAGTGTATCCAATTGCAGTGAGCGAGATTGACCGTTTCCTTAATTTTGCACTGTGTAATATCTTCCCTCTTTTTCCCATACAACACTGCTTCAGATGATGGTGAATAGGACAACTGAGGTACAGTATTATGGTTATACCACAATATATCTTGTTTTTATTGATTTTAGTTTTTTGCCCAATTAGAATAAGCGCTCACTAATTCATACTAATGATTGGAATTTCCATTAGGAAGAAATTAATTTAAAAACTTTTCCCATAATTAAGGCAAGTGAATAATTCAAAATAGTTAATGTAACATACATCGGAAGGCATTTTTATCAGTGAAACTATTTAAATAGCTTATTAGAATAGATCATGAAATGAAACTCTTCCTTAATATGTATTTTCTGAGTGAGATTTAACTATTAATAAGAAATATGACTTCTCTTAATGAGATTTCTCAGGTTAGAGTTTAGCAAAGTGAAATTTAAGGAGGTTTCTTTGCCACTGTTTTATCCTTTTATCTCCTTGCAGTTGCCCTTTTTTCACCACATTGTATATAATCAATAGTGATATTGAGCATATCATGATTAAAGCATTTGCTTTTATCTCGCTAAGTCTTAACAATAAGTGATATGAGATCATCTATTTTCCACATACCAAAGTAAGTCACATTGATCAGCAGGAACATTCAGTTCAGAAGCCTCTTGGTAGTGTGTGTGTGTGTGTGTGTGTGTGTGTGTGTGTGTGTGTGTAGCAGTCTCTCCTTGACCATTGCTCCAGAGAGGCACTAACACAAACATCGTTGAAAGTATATTGTGAAAATTAAACCTGTATTCAAAGGCAAGTGACTGTGTAGGTTGATTTTCACTTTGTTGAGGGGACTCTAGGCTAACATCTCATGATCCCTGGGTTGTGGACCTGGAGAGGTTTTGAGCATTCATTTAGTATTTACTGAGAGTGGTGTATTTCTAAAACTAATATTTTGTTTATTAACAAATTTACCTATTGAGATGTGAATACTTGAATTAGTCATATTATTTCTTCTGTTCCATATCTGTGCATGGAACTTAGGACATAGATTGGAAAAAAAAAAAAAGCCCAATTGCTTATGAAATTTCTCAAGACTGGAACCATATAAATTGATATCTTAATTACTGATTTTAATACTTTAATTTTTTAGGTGATATTTGGTGATTGTTTAAGAGATATTTTTGAAAGCAATTTTGGCTCTAAACATTGTGTTGAAAGCAGCAGTTTGGGGAGATTTGTACTGAGTTAGAAATATTTCTTTGAGGACAATAGAGTAACACAGAAGGGAACCCTTCCAATGATACCCCTGTAGAAAAGCGAACTAAGCTCTCTACCTTCGTGGTAATCAGGCAAGAGTTCCTCTGAGGGGCTTATACAAGCTTTGTGTTAGTTGCTCCAAGAGTCAGAGTCTGAGGCATCATCACCGATCATTGACGAGGCTGTGTCACACAATAAATTGGTTTATTTTTGCAAATGAGAAAAATAATTTGAAAATGATTCACCAGCAATCACTATGTTTTTTTCTGAAATTAAATTGAAACTTAAAGGATAGACTTACATTCAGGATATGTCTGGATGACAGGAAATATCAAGATAAAAATGAAAAACTTTCAGTCAATTATTTCCTAAAATACAAAAATTTGACATTTTATAAATAACAGCCTGGTTGTAGACTGATTTTTCCCTCCATTTTGACATGAATATTTGGCATCATGTAGACACAAAAATATCTTTACCACAAGTGTGGGATTTGGATTGATAGTTACTATTCTTATTTTGTGTCTTGTTTCTCTATAGTCAGAAATTATTTGCAGCTAATTTGACTGACAGCACGGAGGAATTTCTATTACTTAAGATATCTGAATACTTATTCAGGCCATTAAAAAAAATAAAGTCACCAAAAAATGTTTATCAAGTGAATAGGAAAATAATGGTTGTGATTTAGATAATATTTCTTAAAAACAATATTACATAAATCAAAGTTCATCTCAAATAAAAGGGAATGATACAAAATAACTTCAAAGCTGCAGGATTTGATATCCAATTCTGTAAAACCAGTCTTTATCATTCCTATCACCTTTTATTGAGTAAGGAAAATGACAAAATTATGGAGAGCAAGGATAATATATTTTTGCATACTTTAATAATGAAAGAGTTAATCAACTTCTATTGTGAATGGCAAAAAAGAAATGAAAGGAAGTATACTTTTCTTACATGAAGATTTTCAGACTCATTTTTTAAACATTCTGAGAGTCAACAGTTTTCTAAAGCCTATGTAATTGACTTAACCTGCTTATTTTAGAACAATCTTATTGATAAAATTTGTTTTAATTAGCATTCAAAATGGCATTCAGCTGAATTTTTTTCTTTATTTGATATTTACATTGATGCCAGGTATATTGTTTAGTTTTTGTTTTTTAACTTTTTTTCATTATAACAACCTATTCTCACTAAACACAGCTGTTAAAGAAGACAGACATATGACAGTGTAAATGATGTGGAATGAATAGTGTATCCTCTGTAAGATACAACATATTCGTAGTTCCAAAGACACAATGCCAACCAATTCTGGCTTGTTTTTTGTTTGTTTGTTTGTTTAATTAAAAAGCCCCGAACTAAACAAAACAGTAGTTTTGAGCCTTTCTCTGGAGAAAATTTTTAGTCATAATTATTTTAATCCTACGGCTGAAACCTTATGTTGTTTAATCATACTCTGTTTTTCTCTAAAGCTAAACCAACTCAAGAAACATGGTTTTGTATAAACAATAAATCTCGTAAACAGATAAATCATTAAGCTAATTAGAGATAATGTTGCCAAGAAATGCAGGGTATTTATTTACCTGCTTATATAGTTATTTACTACCTTATAGCACTACAATTGAAAGAGCCTTATTAAAGCATTTATTATCTTCATTGTATTGCTCACATATTAGGTAAACAATTACCATGCGATTTTCTTCACTAATCCAGGGACTGCGACATATGGAAGTGAAATGCTTTACCGACTGTCGTTCTCTTTGCTTTCCATAGAGTGGTTTTACCCCTTTGCACATTGCCGCGCACTACGGAAATGTCAATGTGGCAACTCTTCTTCTAAACCGGGGAGCTGCTGTGGACTTCACAGCTAGGGTATGGATTAAAATACTTTCTCATTTTAGATAGCAGTAAATGGACATTTTACTAAAGTAAAAATGAAAAACAGTAAAAGTTTGTTTCTCTTTCCTTGTCTGGATCTGTGCTGGATATATTAGATTTTTCATTTTTTTCTTTGAATCACACGAAGTCATCATGACCAAATAAATGAAAAATAAGAATGTGTAAATTCACATGTATACAAATCATTTGCAGCAGTTAAGGAGGGTATTAATTCTGACATCAGTGTGAGTAGTTAACATTTAAATATCACTCCATGAATCATGAACGAGCAGCTTCAAGTCAATAAATAATTAAACTGTTAGAACATTAAGTATCAAATGTATAAGTACATTTATACAGTGTTTTAATGATTATGGGACACATAATTTGACAGAAAAATGTTTTTAATGAATTGAGAGTTTGCTCATATAGTCTTACCAAAATACATAACAAGGCCTCATGCTGCATTATATATTTAATGGTAAGCTTTCACTGGAAAGAATTCACTTACATGATAATTATAAACAGTGTACTTAATATGAATCAGTAAATGCAATATTTTAATATTTGTAAAATTATGGCATACAAGAAGTCAGGCACATACTCTTGCCATAATGATGATAGAGAATAGCCAATAAAGTAAATAACTATAATTCGTATATATGGTGTTTGTCCTGAGAAGTCTTCTGTATTGAAACCATGTTGAGTTATTTTCAAGTTGGGCTTCATACTTCATATTCTGAAAAAGGTGTTTTTAAGAATCATTTTTCCAATGGCTATTGAATATATATATTTGCATTCTATTTTGAATAGAGGAAACTGAGTCCCAGAATCTTTCAGTGCATGGATACCGTAACGAAGAAGATAGACTTTGGCTAGGGCTCTGTCCTAAGTAGAATTTGAAATTGTTTTTCTTATGTGAAAGCCCTCCCTTTGCCTCTTGACAATGTGTACGATGTAATGTGTATATTTGACACATACGTTGTCGTTATGGACTGACTTAGTTACACAGTTTCATTCCATCTTTCATCCTCTAACTATAGTGCTGTGTGGTTTGTGTGCTTTTTTGTCCCATAAAAATTAAAGACATTGAAACCTTCTAGTAACCTTGAATCATATTACCACATGGGTCACAGCCTTCATTGTGCCCTCTAACACAAAGTCTTCACCGTCATGCCCTGTCATACCCAACATGCTCTTGTTTGGTCTTTCCATGGTGTAGAATGGAATTACTCCTCTGCATGTGGCTTCCAAAAGGGGAAACACAAACATGGTGAAGCTCTTACTGGATCGTGGTGGTCAGATCGATGCCAAAACTAGGGTGAGTGTTTCTGTTCTTTCAATTTCCTACCATTTTGGTTTTTTGTATTCCTTAAGCTGGCACCTTAAATACCAGTCCCAAAATATAAGCAATGTGTTTTCAAGGAAATTGCTTTTTTGGATTCGATTTAAATCTCATACAATATTTAA
The DNA here is from genome assembly GCF_024610735.1 of Ursus americanus. Lineage (NCBI taxonomy): Eukaryota > Metazoa > Chordata > Mammalia > Carnivora > Ursidae > Ursus > Ursus americanus. The sequence goes on from NC_142139.1 coordinate 8,361,765, forward strand.
AGATTTCTCATTGTCAAATCGAGTTAGTGTTTGCTCAGAAGTGCTGGGGAAACAGAAGGCAAGCCCCTCAATGAGATGGTTTGTCATGTCCTTGCTTATTTGGGGGAACGAAGATGAAAAATTGAACTGAAGCCTCTCTGATTATTAGCTATACATTTCAAACACCCAAATTCAGGAGCATACATTATGCTATGAGGGTGTGGCTTTGACATAAACTATGTGAATACATGTTGATAATCTTTTGCTTCTCACTTTCCAATTTTTAAATTGTTTTTCTCAAGTGATTATGGTTGTCGGGCCTGAGCAGGAGTTCTGCTGAATGCTTGGGGAACAAAGGCATCTGGTTATTATGTTGCACCTTTACTCATTTCAATTTGGTAAAGAGGCAGTGCCCTTCGTTCATTTCAAATTTGTTAAGTAAAATACAAATCTAAGTTTTATATATTCCCAACAAACAGATGATAAGATAGGCAGGAGAATATAGTTGTTCAACTTGCAAACTCTGAAGGCAGACTACCTGATTTCAAATTTACTTTTTTTACTTGCTAGCTGTATGATATTGGCAGTTTACTCATTACCTTCTGTGGACTTAGGCTGATATTGGTACCTATCTCATATGGTTGTAGGAAAATTAACTCTTAGATATTATTATTTATCTTTTTGAAAGTGGGGTGGGTCAATTACTTAGCTACTCATAGTTTTTTATTTTGTTACTAAAATTGTATGTAGTTACTTCCTTAAACATTCAACTCGTTCTTCAGTATTAGTTCTCTGGAGTAGATTTGGTTAATCACAGACTTTAGCAAAACTTTAAACATTCCTATAATGTGAGCATTTTGAAATATATGGTGTGAGATGTCTGTAAAAGATAGTAATGGGATATGTCCCTTGTGATATTTTATCTTCACTTTGTTTAATCCTGGGACTTTATATTCTCATAGTCAAAGGACTAAGGATCAAATCTAGTTCCTTTGCAAATCTTGAGGGTAGCAAATGTTTTTATTTAATAAGCCTTATTGTCTTTGAGCTTCTGGGTACTATACCAGTCCCAGACTATAAATTCTGTTGGTTTTTTTAAAAGATTTTATTTATTTATTTGAGAGAGAGAGTATGTGTGCGCATGCGCACAAACCTGGGGAGGGGTGGAGGGGGTGGGAGATAATCTCAAGCAGACTCCCTGCTGAGTGCCGAGCCAGTCCCCAGGCTGGATCCCAGGACCCTGAGATCGTAACCTGGGCCAAAATCAAGAGTTGGATGCTTAACCAACTGAGCCACCCAGATGCCCCCATAAATTTTAGTTTTTAATGACCTCAGGAAATGTTGCTTTCTTACATTTCTCTAAGACATTTGGTCCAGATCATCTATGTCATATTTTCATGTGGGAGTTCTGGAGTGGTTTGCTCTGTCTGTTAAGATCTTTGTTGTGCTGTCTACTGTCTTTGCATCAGGGTTTTTTATGACTTCTACCCTTTGCTTTGTTGGCATGCCTTTTCCCTTGCTCTGTAGGTATACAGAATTTGGAACAATTATGCACAATGCTGCATGCTTTGCCTACTTGTCCTTCATGTTTAAAGGAAAGGGTTTCTGTGCCTCTTTTAAGTACGTTACTAACATAAGGTCTCCCTCTGCACTTACCTCTCTGTTTCTGTTGAGACTCTAATAATTGAGAGTACCAATGGAAAGAAAGCACTTGGTAAATGCAACAGAATTTTATCTTGGCCAATGTCTTAAGGATCCACATCATTCTTATTAATATTTTTCTGGATTATTCATTCATTTTTGAGATAACTGATTTTATTTTTATTGATCATTGCAATATTTGCTTACTTCTGAAAAATATGTTCTAATTTGCATGGCCTACATACATTTGCATATGTAATTTAAGTCTAACTCCAAATAGGCAGTGCATTTTCATAAAAAGAATACTAAAATATGGAGAGAAATGGACTCTTATGCTAGTTCTGCCATGAAATAATTATCATTAAGCAAGTTAATCAAATGTAAGCCTTGGTTCCTTCTGTGAAGGGAATATTTGGACTGTATTTCATCCAGTGTAGCCTTTAGATATACAAATAAATTGAATTTCATTCAAGAATTTATAAAGCAAAAATAGATTTTATAATTGTATACATCATGTGGATATTCTGTTCATTGATTTCTTAAAAGTAAATTAAAGTACTTCCTCATCTCTAAGGAGTAGGATTTTGAAAGCAGTTGGATTCTTTTAATTCTGTCTAACTCAAATACCTATATCTATTTACCAAAAGCAAAATCAGGTAGGAGGTAATACTAAAATCAAGGACTGTAGTCTGGAATTGGGAGGCTAGTTCTGGAAGTATAATATTTTATTATTAAAACAAAGGAATCTGGTTAGCTTTTTCTTTTTCTTTTTGAAAATATTTTAAAATAGAAAAATTTTACATTTACTTTGGACTATCTTTTTAGGTAGTACAATAGAGCTTCTATATAAGGAATTAAAAATAATATATTTTCATTCATTTCTTTATCATAGGGGTCTCAGTTTCCCCTAGCACTCATATTAGCCATAAACATTCTGAATCTAATATATTCTACCAAGTATTTTCCACTTGATCTTCTCATTATTTTTCTCATTTATAAGGTTTTCATTATCTGGAGAAAAGCAAGATATGTAGACGCTTAGGGGTAATTAAAAAGATAGGGAAGATTAAAAAATAAAAAATTAAAAAATAAAAAAATTAAAAAGGAAGATTAAAAAATCTTCCCCAGTTCCTTCCCCGCTTTTACCAGCACTTTGTCAATCACCGAGGCATTTTGCATCTCATTGACATTCTCACCATTGACTAGGATCTAGTGTGAGACGGAGACATTTTCACCAGACCTCTGGTTTTCTGGTATTTGAACAACCTCATTCTAATGTTAAAACAGAAACTTTGTAGCTAATTAAAAATTATATTATTAATTCAGGTTTTATTAAGAGCATTATTCTTTTTTATTTTTAAACATATATTATTTAAATGTGGAGATACTCAATATAAGGTTAAAATATTGAAATACCTGTTGCAATGCAAACAATACAAGTATACAAAAACATTAAAAGATGATGAACAAAAACCAACGTATCAGGAAAAGGAACAACAATAATTAAAGTAACAATAGTGGCTACCAACTGTCATACGCATGTGATGTTCTAGAACCCTGCTAAGTACTCTTTAAGTATCATTTTATTTCCTCTTCCTAACAATTTATGATGTATTAACTGCTTGTAGGAAAATATGGAGGTCTTCATTTCAGAAAAGAGACTACCAAGGGGAAAAATGACTTTCAGGGGAGTTATGTAACTTGACCTTGGACACACAGGGTAGTAATTATAGTAGCCTGTATTAATACACAGACTTCAGGACACATCTACAATCTAAGCAGAGAGGCAGGAAGGAAAAAGATAAGGAAAGAAATGGTTGTAAAAAGCTAATGCTGTAGATTGCCAGCTGGAAAAGTGGTGTCCCTCTACTGTTGACTGAGATCTAACCTTGTAATGATTATCAACATAATAGTGTTATGAGCTGATACTAGTGAAAAAAAGAAAAAGGAAAACTAGGAAAGGGACTCCGGGGGCTGGCGGAAGTAACCTTCAAACACAGTCTGAAGAATTTAAGTTAAAGTTATTGAACGGATCATCGTCCCTAAGAGTTAATTAAAAAAATTAAGTAAAAAAGTCCTTGAATACAAAACCTTGATAAGATTTTTTTTTTTTGGCAATAATGAGATACTGTACAGAAAATACCTGAGATCAATTCACATTGAGCATGTTGGGAAAATTGAATTTGATATAATTTTCATATCCTTTGTAAGGGCAGATAAATTGCATCAGAGTTAGAATCAATGTAATCGTTATTATTCTTTGATGTTCTTATGGATTTATTACATGTTCTCCATATTTTCCTATTGTTATTCTGAGACTATTTGAAGGTTTCAATGTGATTACATGATGAATATTTCATGTATTCCATGGAAAACAATACCTTTTCTAAAAATGATTTAAGGCAGAGGCCCCTCATCTTTCAAGTGAGGTCGTAAGTTAAATGGGATAAGAAAAATTACCCCATTTTATACATTGTGAAGCTGAGCCTCAGAAAGAATCATCCATGGTGGCTAATGTGAGACTCTATATAATTGTATACGTTGTGTATACAATAATATATTGTACTCCAGAGCCCAGATGCTGGACGATCGCATATAATGCCTTCACTCGCGATGTTGGATTTCTAAAACTCTAGTTTCCATGAAGCCCTCACCAAGAATCTGATTGAGAAATCAAGCTATATCTAATAGTTAAATAATTTAAATAGCAACTAATGTTCTGTACTTCTACCACAAGGTATGCTATCAAGATACAAAAGCATAATCATCTTAATCGCTTTGCCTGCACAGTTTCTTTTTTTGGGCTCCTCTCTAGCAAACTTTAAAAGTAATTTGGCATCCCAACTACAGTAGTTAAATACTTTTTTTTTTTCCTGGAAAGGCAGTCTTCTCATGCTAATTCCTACATATTCAAAATTGCAAGGTCTATTTTGGATATTTAGTATCTGAATACTAGCTAAGTAGATTTAACAAAACAAAGTGTCATTCTAACTCAAGGCCCTAGCTGAAAACAGAAAGCATTTGATCATTTGATCACTTTTGATCATTTGAATATAGATTATTAAAGGATCTATTTCTAACATTGTGGGTGGACTGTAGGGAAGTCACAAGGGATATAGTACAGTCTCCCTGGAGCTAGCCATAGCAGGGCTCATTACCAACCCCAGGCCTGCAAGGAGAGAGGTAGGGTACCAGAACTTCAAAGGAGAGAACTTGATGGCCAAGGCTGCTTTGGCTGGAGCATAAACTTTGGTAAAGAGACACAGCCAGGCTAAGGAGATCCTTTACAGAGTGGCTGCCCTGTCTTGCTGCATTTCCCATACCCAACCAGAAGCCAGAGGGCAAAGGTAGCTCCCTACTGCAATCTAGAGAGCTTTTTCTGTCAGACATGGAGCAGAGGAGAGAAAGGCAGAGCATGGATCTGGAGGGTAAAGGGAAGATACCTAGCATAGAAATCCCAGAATGTTGGGACAGAAGAGTACTGTAAACCCGATGAATTATATTTATTAGGAGGAAAGCATAACCCAGAGCGATGGTCCTGGAAACAGAGACATAAAAGATAGGCTATTAAGTTCTGAATAAATCAGAAGCTTTTGAATTCCTCTTAATTGTTGGCCATCCCTCATTTTCTCTGACTGCTACCTACCTTCTCAACATCTTTCCCTAGGGCAATCTTTTTTTCCCTTAAGCTTGAAATCTTTAGCTAATTTCTGTACTCGGGATTTCACTTTCTCTCTCACTTCTTGCCCATTGTTACATTTCGCCTGATATTACCCACCCACTCTCCTTTCTGGCCATGCCACCCTAAAGAGAAATAAAATCCAAAAGACAGAGGGAATTTGAGGATTGCTCTGGAATCAGAAACTACCTGTGAAGTATCAAGGTCAGAAAGTTGTATAAATAACATAACATGGAGTTGAGCCATAATTTTGTTTGACTCTATTTTAATGCTATTACTGTTAATAACCAGTTTCATCTCTGAGAAATAATTATGTAGTTTAGGTTGAAAAATGTGTCTGGAAACCTTTAGAAGAATGTGAAAAAAAATGTCTATGAGCAACAGGGAGCGTTTTAGGAGGACTTAAAAAATAGCAACAATTCAAGAGATCAAAGAGGACAAATTAGATTAAGAACAATTTGGAGGTAGAAGCTGTATTAGGACAACCAAAACGCAGACAGTTTAATGATATAATCTCAATGCTGTGGTTCTAAACAAGTAGGGCTTTCAAGTTCGACAATTTACAGCAAACTCCGCTTTCCGTCTTCCTGAATATGAAAACACAGGACCAGCGGCATGTTGTTTTACATTGAACCTCTGCACGTGAGATCTCTCTTGCCCTCTCCCTCTCGGTTTCTTTCGTCTCTTTCTTTTTCTCTCTCTTGCTCTCTGTCAAGATCTCTCACTGTCTTGTTTTCTCTCTCACTCTATCAATTAACAAGTAGCGATTCTATTACTGATCTATTGAGGCAGTAGGAATGAGTTCAGGAAACTTTCTCTTTGAAGTGGCAAAAAAGACAATGATTTTTTTTTTTTTTTTTAAGTTCACACCAGCTTAATTCTCTAATTCTTTTGGCAGGATGGGTTGACGCCCCTTCACTGTGCTGCAAGGAGTGGGCATGACCAAGTGGTAGAGCTTCTGCTGGAACGGGGTGCTCCCTTACTGGCAAGGACTAAGGTGGGTCATTAGGAGTGAGACAGGATCTAAAGAAGTCTTTAAGCCACTCTTTTGAAAATCTCTGTTCTTCTTGAAATCAAAGCATCACTCAAATGTTTTCTAGTTACTCAATAATTGTGTGCTAAGAATGAGGAATATATATCAAACTGTTGGAAAATTATTTAAAATAAACAAATACATGCATTAAGATGTATTGATTGTATACCTTCAAGTTCTTTCTATGTTTTTATCTGCTACTCTTCCTACAGATGGACATTTGAATATATTTAAATTATGCGTAAATGAGTATATTGTATATAAATAAGAATATTTCTTACATTCTGTAGGTTTGTACTTTTATGATTCTCTAAGATGCTGTAGAATACATATAAAGTTGTCTTTTAAAGTAGCACAATTAGCAATACAAGGTAGTCTTTTAGCTCTCTGGTCTTTATCTCTCAGGCAATACTAGTAAAAGAAATGACTTACCAGTGGTGTTGGATAATTGTACGTAGAATTAGTAGGGGATATGGAAAGCACAATTTAGGATAGGCCATCTGCAAAGAACCATTAAACAAGCATAATGTTCTCTGTGCCTCAGCACATCTAGCATTTCTTGTCTTATGTCATCAGTTTGCTCAACCATGAAGAAAACTCTAACTGAAACCCCACTGGGAGCTGATTTGTTGGAGGTTTTCATTATAAAATATATTTTACAAGCAGTATTACTATACAAGTCCCCCAGTTTCTAGCAATACTTTGGGTTGCCAAAAAATATCAGGAGACACAAATAAAAGATAATCACGCAGAACTGTTTAATGGGATATGCATCAACCCTCAGATCCTCAATACAACAAAAATTTAGACAAAGGACACTTCTTAAATTTTCTCTGTATTCCATCTCTCCTATAGCCCCTGAACAGGGTTGTTATCAACTGATGCTCTTACTAGGGTAAGCTGAGAAAAATAAGACAGCCAACATCGGCAGATCTTTTTCAATTTATATTGTAATTGAATATTTATTTGAAATTATTTGGAGCAAAAACCAGCCCGCACATTTAAAATATGTGTAGAATGAACTTAATCTTTAAAGATGTGCCCTACAGGCCATGAAATGGTGACTTCAAATTGTATGTATTATTTTCATTCTCATACTGATACCATGAGAATGGTAGAGTTTTATCTTTATTTTATTTATTTATTTTTAAAGATTTTATTTATTCATTTGACAGAGATAGAGACAGCCAGCGAGAGAGGGAACACAAGCAGGGGGAGTGGGAGAGGAAGAAGCAGACTTCCAGCGGAGGAGCCTGATGTGGGGCTCGATCCCAGAAACTGGGATCACGCCCTGAGCCGAAGGCAGACGCTTAATGACTGAGCCACCCAGGCGCCCCGAGTTTTATCTTTAAAATGTGACATTTTGGGCTCAGTAATGCAGAGATAATTGTAGAAAGGTTTTTTTTTTTTTAAAGATTTTATTTATTTATTTATTCATTTGAGAGAGAGACAGAGAGAGAGCATGGGGGGGGAGGGGAGGAACAGAGAGAGGGAGAAGCAGGCTTCCCACTGAGCAGGGAGACCAATGTGGGGCTCAACCCTGGGATCATGACCTGAGTCGAAGGCAGACGCTTAACTGACTGAGCCACCCAGCTGTCCCTGTAGAAAGTTTTGTTGAGTAAACTGATTGAAATTTAAATGGAAATGACAAAATTTCGCCAGTCATGTTACAACCAATAAAAAGCACCTATTAAATTGATTATAGGCCTGTTTGCTCTCCCACAAACTATAAAATAATCTTGTCTACAGAGTTCACTTATAATTGTCATATCACTAATGAAGACAATGGATTACCCAGATGAAATTTTTTTACTGGCCTTCTTATAATATCAAATATCATGTCTATGTAAGGATCTAGCATAAAATGTCTGTGGCTGCATGATTATATCCACTTTAACTCAGTCATTCATTTATCCATTCATCCAGCTATCCTAGTAAGTAGCTACAACGCACCAGGCAGTGTTCTGATCAGTAAGGAACCATCAAGATAAATGATACACAGTCTGTTCAAGAAGCTCGAAATTGAGTGGGTAATTGGGTAAGATAGATAAGGAGATAATAACAAAAAGTAGAGCTATGTTCAAGGTAAAGAACACGGAGAAGATGAACTAACCAGGTTGGTAAGGTGATACCATTTTAGCCTGAGAGTGGAATGGGCACCTAATGCCAGACTATTCTTCCACTTCCATAAAAACTCCCAGTTTTGAATCATCCACTGTTCCTCCCTGAAGCAAATATTCATCTATCTAGTTGTCACTCCACCTCATTTTTGAAAATGCTAGCTCTTGGCAAACTATGACTCTTCTCCACAGCCCCTATTCTAATTCATGATGACTTTAATGATCTTAGAGTAGTAGATGACCTTGCTTGTTGGCCTCTCAGTTTGGTAGCTGTAAACCCTCTGGAATTTCTGCTCTAACCTCTGACTCTCCAAACACTGCCTCTATGTTTCAGCTACCTTTCTCTGGGACCCCAACTCCAGAAATGTGTTTATTTTCCCTGAGTTCATCAGCCATTGTTTTATTGTCCCTTATTCCCCTTATGCCCTTGCCTCTGCCCAACGGGACTATTCATTCCACTCCCTGACATACTCATACTCACTTGCTATATTTTACCCTGATTAAATCCAACTCACATTCTTGCAGCTGAGTGTGGTGGCCGAAAACACCCAACCATACTGCCTGGGCTCACTTTAAATTCATGATTGCTAACCTCAAGTTGGCCTTTAATGCTGCCTGACAATCAGTATATTTCCCAAGTGTATTTACTCTCGTTCCCTGCTACCTTATTATTCTATACTTTTTTCTTTCTTTAGACTTCTTAGACGTCTTTCCTTGTCTTCACTTTCCACAACACTGAAAAAAAATTGAAGCAATCAGCAGAGAATTTCTATAGACTCTTATCTTCCTATCTACCCAATTACATGAATCAGCCCATACCATATAGTCTACGTTCTCTTCTCCTGCTATCATCTGACACAGTTGCTTGCTCCTCCCTTCTCAAACACTTTCCTTCCTTATTTGCCTTCTACAACCTTACACCCCTCTGTCTTCACTTCCGCTCAGTCTCCTTTCCTGTTCCCTCTTCACTCCCAGGTCTCAGAATGTTAGAACCCCCAGAGCCCACTCTTTCTGTATTCGTTTATCTGTAATCACCAAGAAATTTCAACCAGTTTCATCTTAGAATCACAGACCTATGCCCCTGAAACAAATAATACATTATATGTTAATTTAAGTAAATAAATAAATAAATAAAATTTTAAAAAACAAAAAATTTTTTAAAAAATTTTAAATACTACTTATACACTGATGACACACAACTGTGGAGCTCCAGAATTCTGTATTGTAGATGTCAACTCACCAGGGCTGTCCAGATGTCTTCTGTGGATCTCAAATTTAGTAAATTCAAAACTCAGCTGCTGATATTTTCCCCACCCCTATTTTTAATCCCCTTGTAGTCTTCTTATCTCAAATAATGGCCATCCCATTCTTTCAGTATCTCAGGTCAAATACCTCATTCAGTGCTTGGCTCTTCTCACTCTTCATAGCGTTGTCACAGCTTCCTTCAAAATATCTCATAATTCAGCAAATTCTCATTACCACCACCCTGGTCCTGATCACCATCACCCCTACCTGGATGATTGCAAGAGACTCTAATTGGCCCCCCTTTTTCTCTTTTAACCCTGTTCAGTATATTCTCAATACAGCAACCAGAGTAATCCTGTTGTCCTGTACCTTCCACAAGCCCCCCATCTCACTCGGGGTATAAGTCAAAGACTCTATTCAGACTAGCAGGTCTCTTACCTGAGTTCCCCTCCTTATTCACCCCTCTTATTCACTTGCCTTTAGCTGCATTCTCCTCCCTACCCTTCATTAGTCATGCCGGGTGTGGTCTCAGCATGACATGCTTGTATTTGCTTTTCCTCACCCTCAAATGTTCTCCCCCCAGATCAGCAGGACCCACTCTCTTACTGTCATCGTGTCTCTCATTAAAACTCACCTTCTCAGTGAGGCCTTTTCTGGCTAGCCTATCCATAATGCACTCATATACACAACTCCCCTTGGCCATCCTATGATTAATTTTCTTCTTTACACTGGTGGGCTTCTGACATACTATCTATTTTAATTCTTATTCTTTTTGAATTCTCTGACTACTACCCAAAATGTGACCTTCATGAAGACAGGGGTTCCCTGTCGACTGTGTTCCCGGTTGTATTCTCAGTACTTGATCAGGGTTTGAGTAGGTGCTTAGCAAATATCTGTAAAATGTAACAAAGAATTAAATGGTGAAGATTTTATTTTCCACATAACTTTTAAATAGATCAAACAACATTAAAGATTGATAGATATCAGAGAAACATGCCACACAACCCTCTAAACGTTGCCAAGGCCTGAATTTCTTCTACACTTTGCCCTTATGCTATCTTCCCCCTAATGCGTAAAGTACCTTTTTATCAACCTGCTGTTCTTTCTCAGTTCATTTTATGAATTTTTTAAATATAAAAGCAATAATTATGAGTGAAGAGTGTTTCAAAAACCAAGAAAGTATATTAATAATTTCAAAATCACATATACTTCTACCACCCGTGAACCACCACAATTAAGATTGTGCTGTATTTGATTTTAGCTGTCCCTCATTGTTGAAACCACCTTCCTTGTTGAGAATATTGGGCCTTCGGCAGATTCTGGCTTTTTATCCAGACACAATTTTTGCTTCTTTGAATGTAATGACTGCCAAGTTGGATACTTGGTCAACAGTTATTTCCTAGTGACTATATTTGCTTTATTTACACTGATTATTAAGGAAAGACCATATTCCACTCATTTTAATGGGCAAATGTTTTCTAATTTAGTTTCTTCCCTAATTTTACATATTTTTTCTTATGAGCTTAATTATTTAACTTTAAAAAATAAGAGTCTCACCTAGACTGATAATCCTCAGTGAATTACCCTGCCATCTTGTGTCCCTGGTATTGACCTTGTCCAAGAATTAAGACTAAAGCTGTTTTGGGCAGATCGCTGATAATAAGTTTATGTTATCCTCAAAGTTTAAAAGTTGGGATACATGGTCTGGATTTGCCTCATACTTTTCTAGCTCTTACCTGACTGCTTTCTCCAAGTCCAATTCATGTCTCATGATAGGAAAAAGGAATCATAGAATTTCAGAGCAGCGTGGGTCTAAGAGATGATCAAAATATCTTTCTTTCCCTCACACACCCACTTGCTCCTCCATCATCTGCACCCCCTCCCCATTTAGAGGTAGAGAAACTCTTGCAGAGAAACTAACTGAATGGAATTGAATACAAATAATTTGAGCCTCGGCTATCACTTGTTTTATATATCTAATATTGCCTTAATAATTGTGAGATCCATCTGAATTTTTACACAATACTATGTATTCATTCACAAAAAGCATATTAATTTGTTTTTGCCTAAGAATAGCATAATTACGAAACTAAATGTTCTCTTAGTTTCCCTCTGTGCCCCACATAATCCACTGTACCTGTAGATGTCAAATGGAGATTATTTTTTCCTCTGCTACCAACTGTGCCAGATATCAATAATTGACTTTGCTGTGTTTTACAACCTGGAAGTCATGGCTGAAATGTGGGCTTGTTTTGTTTTGTTTGATGTGCAGAATGGGCTGTCTCCACTTCACATGGCTGCACAGGGGGACCACGTGGAATGTGTGAAGCACCTGTTACAGCACAAGGCACCTGTTGATGATGTCACCCTAGACTACCTGACGGCCCTCCACGTTGCTGCACACTGTGGCCACTACCGTGTGACCAAACTCCTTCTGGACAAGAGAGCCAATCCAAACGCCAGAGCCCTGGTAAACCTGGCCTAGTCCACATTAACAGAATATCGGTCGAGACAAGTATACCACAGGGACTGACCAAGGGCACACCAGCAAAGCACGGTTACAGATATGTAGTTAATTCTGCTGAGTTCGTTTCCTCCCACAAGTGGCCTGCCTACTTCATGCCTTCACAGTTTGCTCTTAAATGATGGTGAGCAAGGACAGATTTAGGAAAACGCCAAGGTAACATTTCTACAACTAGCGAGCTGCAGAAGGATATGAAACCTCTGGAGTGATAAGCAATTTTAAATGGAAAATAGATTGAAAAGAGGAAATCATAAAATAAATTCTAAACACCTTTATATAGAGTCAGAATAAAAGTGTGAAAAAATTGAATGTTATTAATCTCTATTTGGGAAAAAAAGGTTTTAAAGTGGTGAACATATTTGACCATTTAAGATAGAGGAAAATGTAAGCCTGTATAGAGTTCACTTAGAGAATTTCCTTATTGACCTGATTCCCTAAACACGGTCTAATGTAAAAGTGACGCTTAGCATTTTACTGCTTCAGGAAGCATTTTATATAAATTATTCCAGGAATCGCTCAAGAGAAACCTACATGAGGCTGTCCCTAGAGCAGCTTCTGTATTTCCCAAGGTCTAATATTGAATAAATCTTCCTTGCTTCCCTTATACTCTAACAATAATCATTGGAAGTATTAGGCATGTACTAATTTATGCTCTTGTTTCCTAATTCTCAAACTAAAAGCAATCCTTTTATCCTATACATGTACATGGTTAATGCTGGTTAAATTAGTCTTCAGATAGCATTTAAAATGAGAATGCCATAAGAATTATTACATAATATATCTTATTTTTATTAGAAAATTTTCCGTTGGAATCCATTTATTCCTAATTGCCCAGGAAGCAAATATACTTTTAGGGTTATGTGCAATTACGAGAGAATACTTATTTTCTCATAAGGAGAAAAATACCCATTTTCAATTGGGTAGTGGTCAATAAGCTTATAAAACATTACAATCTCATAATTAAAAATCATTTGAGTGCTACACAAACTTTTGGCTATTTATGTCTGGCTTACTACATAGCTCATAAACAGGAAATGACTTAACAAACATTGTGAAGAGTAGTAAGACATTAGGTTAAGTGTGAGAACTGCTAAGTGCAGAAGAATATTGACTGACAATCAGTCCCTACTGGGACAAGCAAAATAACTAACTGGCAGGATAGGTATAACTATTTTATGTGTAGGGATCATTGTTCAAATAAAAATATAATGCTTACACATAAGGATTAAGCATGAGACTAGTTAACAGATTTTTATGTAATTGTCCCCAATTCCTACACATTGCCTAGTTTGGAAAGTTAAACATTTCTTAGAGACTTCTCCACATTCCTTTGCCTCTGACAGATATCTTCTTCCAGTTATTCTAGAAATTCTCCATTCTTTTCTTGAAAATATTCAAGGACTTAATAATCACTTCTTTATAAAATAAAATGTTTCTGATTGACATTTGTTATAAAAAACTTTTTAATGTAAGAAATATGACTTCTGGGTGTAAAATGTTCTCAGCGTAGTGATTTCTGGTAATATACAATACCTTACAAAAATTTCTTAATGGAAGATATATTACTTTTGAATATGAAAAATTATTAATGTAAATAATGATTTCTGCTAATTTGCAACACCCCCTCCCTGAAGAAAATGGTAGCAACCCTGAAACATTTATTGTAGAGACAATCATACCCATAGGGTGTTGAAGTAAAACAGACCAACAGTTTGTAGGCTTTAAGAAATGGCCTTTCACCCAAAAAATACATGCTTATCTTCCATGCACCTTCAAGGCATTTCATAACCCACCCAATCAGCATACTTGAAAACACCTTAGAACTTCTAAAGTATCATTGCCCCTCTAGTTTCCTTCTTTCCAGAGCAGGCCCACGTAGCTTTCTTTACTTCTGTTTTTCTCGATAAACACACAAAAAGAATTATATACAGGCCCACCACATAGCAGCCAAGTTGAGTGCCTGCAGGAACACACCCCCCTTTTCTTTCCAAATCCCAGCACCTACAGCATCCGAAGAAATGGTTAACATTACGTGACGATGTAACATTTTTGCCTGCAATGTGCCAGCATGGAGTTGTGTGAGGATCGTTTCTGCATGCTTTCAACTAACTTGATTGTCTTTTGCACAGAATGGTTTTACTCCACTGCACATTGCCTGCAAGAAAAACCGCATCAAAGTCATGGAACTCCTGGTGAAATATGGGGCTTCAATCCAAGCTATCACAGAGGTAGAACAATGTTTCAGCTTGTCACGAAACATTCCTTCTCTTACTCCTCCTATCCCTTCCTGTCGCCCATCCTCTGTCCTCTTCAGTCAAGTCTTATTAATCTGAAGAAGTCCCCAAAGCCCCACCGGTGCAGAGGAGTAAAACTGCTGTTGCTTTGTTCCGCAGTCTGGCCTCACACCAATACATGTGGCTGCCTTCATGGGCCACTTGAACATTGTCCTCCTTCTGCTGCAGAACGGAGCCTCTCCAGATGTCACTAACATTGTGAGTATGGCTTGGGTCAGAATAACCACAGGGAGAAAGAGCGAGAGGAAGAGAGAGTATGGCTGTGTGTAGGGATGTTTGTGTGTGTGTCACCAAAGCGAGCGGCTGAGCTTTGAGCAGAGCCTCTGTAATCCCAGGTTACTGAAATACTCGCGAGAACCTCGCTGAGAAGAAATGGGTTAGGAAAACAAAATGGGAGCTGCCGAGGCTGTTTCAGCTCCCTGGTGCAGAGGACTACACATGCATCTGAAACACGTTTATGAAAACCACATACATTTCGAATGAAGGATTGGTTGGAATAAAATCCAAAGGACTCATGCCAGTTGCTTGAGTGAATTGTGTTCCCGGTAATTTTGATGAACATGTCAAGTCAGTACCACAATCAGTCATAGCAAATGGTTAACCAGAGACAGACCCAGAGGAGGGATTTTTACTTGATACCAAATTCTCCCTCCTTCGAGTACATGGATTTTTCATTTTCTAACCTTGATTTTTCATGTTGATTTGATTTTGTTGGCTAGAGTGGAGTCCTCTCTTATCTCAAATAAATATACCATTGAAGCTTCCTCCTGTATCTTGAAACGAGTGTTAGTCTCCAGACAACTTCTTTTCTGCCAATAACTTCTGGATATCCCGGAATTCTTCTACCTAACTGAATTTAGAATTTTTACTTCCAACTTCCTAATTATTTTTTTCATTTTCTTGGAGTCTGCCCCCTTAAACTTTGATCATTTAATGCAAATGTTCTCCTTACTCTGCACAAGATGTAGTCATGTATTTGAAGCTCAACAGGGAACCTGGAATATTGAGATTTTTTTTTTAAGTATGCAATAGAAGTAACTCTCCCCAAATAAATATCAGTGCTTACTGTTGAGTCATGTTTTCAAAGCAATGATGGACTATTGTTGTTAAATTTTGGTGTATCATTCCATTTGAGTTGTGAAACAGAATGTTCAATTTCACTTTTCATTTGTATTCCCTCTCACATTCTCATTTCTTTGCATTTTGTACACTTTCTGTCCTAAAGTTTCTGATACATGGACAAAATCCATGTGAAATAAATTTATCTGTTTTCAATATTATTATATAATTCACAATTGGAGCATAAAACCATTAAATAATTGAAATATAGTCTATGTTTGTTCCCCTAATTAAAGCTTAGGGATCCTAAAGTAATAATATTATACACTAATGTTTAATTACTCCATTAAGATAAGAGTAATTTTAAAACATGCCAATTTGAGTTGAATTTCTAGTCGCTTCTTAGAACTTTAAAAAGAAATCAACATCATCCTTTTTCTGTACAGAGATGATGCCCACCTCTCTTTTTTAAATTGAAAGCTGTTTGAACCAGTAACTTTCCAGAAAAGTACTCTGTATACTTTTCCACTGTACTTTATTTTCCTTATTTGCATTTCATTGCCCTCAGGATCAAGGAGCAATGGTGATACTGTGTTAAATTATGTTATCATATTATAATAGTAACATATACAAGTATATTCTATGTGATACTTTGTTGAAACCCCTTAGGTTACTATTTTTGAGGGGAGAATTTTGTAAAATCATTAAGAAAATCCACGTGAAATTGTTGTGGGATTCTGTGGCCCCTTTTAACTTGGCTCTTAACTGGCCGATTCCAAATCATTTTGATGGTTATGGATTTACTCCATATTCATATGCTCCCCTTCTGAAAAAAAAAATGTGATATAGAATACCTGTAGATTTTCAAATAAAAATAAATAAAATATCAATTAAAACAATAAAAATATTTACATCTTGTAGGTTCGTAAAACACCCAAGTTTCATAATTGCTTATCAAACTTAACTTCTACCTGCCACTCATTATAAAGTTCATTTTGTTTTATCTTCTCATTTGTCTATTACACATTCTTTCTCTTCAGTCCCCTCAAAACAAATACTTGAGAGGCACTTGCTAATGTAATCCTCTCCTCAAGATACTCTTCATTGTTTTTTTGTTTGTTCATTTTTATTTTTGTATTATGTGTCCTTCAGGGAGCAGATACCATGTAGATAGATAGGGTTGCCAGATAAAATACAGGACTTCCAGTTAAATTTGAATTTCAGATAAATGACAAATAAATTTTTTTCATATATGTATGTCCTGTGCAATAGTTGAGACATCGTTATACTAAAATAATTATTCATTGTTTGCCTGGAATTAAAATTTAAGTGGTCGTCCTGTATTTTTGTTTGCTAAGTCTGGCAACCCTACATTTAGAGGAACTTAATTTCTCTAGCAGTGGGATGCCTGTGAACTTGTACATTCTCAGGACATGAGGATACAGCTACTGAATCCAGAACTCTGTGCAGGTTGATTAAGAAACCGTGTGAACACTTAACTGCCTGCTTGCTGTGTCGGAGTTGGTCATTTCCTGACCCCAAAGTACCCCACCCTTGGAGCCTTTGTGTGTTGCCTGAAATCATGTTGCATTTTTGAATGCAATGCTGTCTGTTGTGCTTTGATGCTTTCCAACTGATGCAGCCAAAGTGGAAGTCAATGTAGTTGTCAGCAAAATCAGTTTTAACAACTGAGAAGAGGGGCATGAAATCTAGTACCTGCTTTGGACGCGAGCATACCCATTCTCTTGCCAGTCTTGTTTTTGTCTCAAAATTCACTCCAAGTGTGAGAGGTACCAATAACTCAATCATGTGCAGATATTATTACTGCAAGGCTTCCTTTCCAGAAAGTTCACAAATGCACTTTAAAACCTAGAAAGTTGAACTACCAGTTATAATACATGCATAATCCAAAGTATTCATTGACAACCACGGGAGTAGAAAACTAAGCACTTTCGGGGCTGTCTAGAGTACCATGTGAGGTGTTACCAAGTTTTCTCATATAAAAATGAATGGACTCATGGCTAAGTTCACACTTCATATTATGTTTATAATTTCCCCCAATACTTAAAGTGAATGAGCTTAAGATAAAGAAAACAAGGGTGTTGAGTAAGATGAGGTGCCCAACAATCAAGAAATGGAAGTTACTAAAATAATATGTCTTTATATATTTTTTATATCTTTATAACAGATCTTTCATTTTTTATTTATACTTACACATAAACAAGGGTAATATAAATATATAAGCATATGGACAATTTACAATAAAAATCAATTACCCAGAGTCATTAAATAAGATTGAACAAGACCATTGCCTTAAATTGGAGAGATGTGTGTGTATGTGTATACAGATATATATAACTTTTCTTTGACTATAATGTTTAATACTTTAGATGAGGTTTTATATCTAACTCATTAATTTCAAATGTATAAATAGCATAAAAATAACTCATTCCAAGTATATAATAAGGATATTGGAAATATTAAGGCTAGTATTGGAAACATTTTACATTGTGAAAACCCCTTATTAATAAAGTTTGGCTTGTAAACTAAACATATGAATCTATCATTAACTAGGTACTCATGATGACTCTTTGACTTAACTTCTTATAAAGAAATTTATTTTTGTCTTTATTTGTAGTAAAATTTAGTAAAATTGCTATACTTTTATAAGACTTAGAGTAAGGATTTGAGGGCTTCTTGTTGTTTTTGAATAATTAGACCTTAACTTCATCTATTTAGAGACAAGTTTTACATGATATAGAAAACAAGTTAAAAGTTATGGTTGTCCAAAGAGAAAAGATCTTGCCATATACCCAAAGTTTGAAGACAAATATTGCTATTCCAATTATGTGCTTTTGTAAGCCAACACACAGTCCAGATACATTTACTTTGCAAAAATCAAAACATCATTAACAAGGCCATTAGAGGATAAATGAATTATCAACAAAAAGAAAAAGAATATTAGAGTAGACGTCCAGTTTAATGCTTTCAAAATCAAATCATTTGAAATGAATTTTTCATAACTTCATAAGGAATGGGTCCCAGATACTAGGAAAAAAATGAACTGTGAGCTATGTACCAAACTTAAGTTGTGCAAGGAATCAGAGGAAATAATTTACTGGAATTAGTCAGAAGTATCCAATTACCACAACCAACTTCAAGATCAATTTAGCTTATTTGGAATGGTTTACTTTACTTGGTTGAAATCAGTTTTATTTTCTAGAATAGTTGTGGTGACTAGAAGTAATCATTTCTGTTCCAATGTCTTGGTTTTTTTTTTTTTAATAACTGTAAAAATGTTTAGAAGAATGAACCCCTGCCTTCTTCAGAACTAATGGGGTTTTAAAATATGTTGATTAAAACAAAAACAAAAACTTTCTCTCTTACAGGCCATAATTAACAGGCTTCTCAATGACAAAATTTCTTTAATCTAACCATCATCCTTCATGCTACAGCTTAAGCTACCAGATCCTGATCAGTGTGCTGTATCTTGATGTGGCACGAAGATACTTGATGAATGACCTGATGCCCAGTGCTGCCCACCTCAGCAGATGACACTGTTAACAGATGCTTTACTCATCTCTTGGTAGTTCTCTCAAATAACTGTCTACAATTGAATATGCTCATTAATAATAGGGGGACATCCTGGGCAAATCAAATTTCTTATGTAAACAGTCATTGTCTAGCCTCACAAAACAAAGACAGATCCAATGTGAAATAGTTTATTTCAAAAGTAAATTTTTAATTCTGAAAAGGAATGACTTAGGTATGGTACAAATGACGTGATTTTTTTGCACTGTGTTGACCTGATCTTCGGCATCTAGAGTTTCTCCTTAAAATGAGATCAAGTTGTAATCACATAGTCAAATGTGACAATGACAGATTTTAGGTTTGAAGGATAAAAGATGACTTTGTACCACCTAAAGCAGTTTAAGTTATGCCATATTGACTATGAAGTTAAACCTCAGGGTGTACTGGATGTTTGGGTAAGTTTGTTTGTTTGTCATGGACTGGAAAAAATGAAATAAATATTTGTTTTATCTTTATGAAGACAGAGAAGATACAAAACTGTATTTTTCCAGACTAAATAATTATGAAATAATTATGCCTTTTCATAGATTTCCTAAACCTTTGGATTGATTGCTGAATTTCACAAAAAGGCACATTTTTATCCTTTACCATAGAGAGCAGTGGGTTTACCTATGACTCAATGATCTTTGTTTTCTGGCAGCGTGGGGAGACTGCATTGCACATGGCAGCCCGGGCAGGGCAGGTCGAGGTGGTCCGATGCCTACTGAGAAATGGTGCCCTTGTCGATGCCAGAGCCAGGGTAGGTGCTGGTGTTCGGGGTTCTCTCCTATTGTGTGCGTGAGTTCCATCTTTAAGAGAGACGGCTATTCTTCATTTCCCTGACTTAGAAATGCCATGGACTGTAAGAGAAAGTGTAAATTCAATAGTTTCTCCAGGCAGAAAAGGAAACGGTATAGTAAATAAATGCAATAAAATGCACCCCAATTTCAGAAACATAACATTTGAAAAAAATATATAACTTAGTATCTAAGAAATGTGGCATTGACTAGCCTAATAATTTTTTAACCTATGAAAATGTTTTTACATGTATTTTTCTTTTCATGAATTAAAAAAATGACCTATGTTATAGAGATACTATGAATATTAAAATTGATTTCACACCATAGAGCCAATCAAATTTCCAGACATTACTTACTAGTTACTTAAAAACTAATTACACTCAAAGTTTTAATATTGTACCTTTATGTGTTTTATTTTCTTCCTTTCTGTAATGAGTTTTACTTTTCTTCTTACTCTGATTTGACATAGTTAGACATTCTGCTCTTTTGCTATTCCAAAATAGAAGAATTTTGGCCCTGGAGATTACTTGATCAGATTCTCTTATTTCTAATTGGCCTCTAATCCCTTTATAGGTTGATTTCTCCTTCCTTTTTTTTTTTAATTCACTTTCCAATTGCTTTTTTCACCTTCTTCCTCTACACTGAATATACTAGTAATTTTTATCACTATACTATATCTTCAGGTTCCTTTTCCATGTCATTCCATTACCTTTTGCACTAGCATCTTTGGGATTCTCATAGGATATTTGAACACTCTCTCTTCTTCAATATTTGATGATTTGAGCTAGAACTCACTTCAGCTCGAATTGTGCCATCATGACTCCCTTTTGGAAATGGTATTGTATTGGAATGAAAGCATCTGGCTAGAGTCCTACACATTGTCATTTCAGGCAAGTCATTGAACATCTAGGTCTTTATCATTAAATATATGGACTTAGAAACCTTGAAACTCTTTTCCAGACTTTCTTAACATTCTCTGACTCTATGAATTTAATAGCATTTTTTCCACAGACCTTCATGAAAAATCCAGTGAAACATGGGCAGTCTTGACATTAGTCTTTTCCTTTTGGATTTTATCTGCCTTTTTATCCATTGTGTGAGTAGTATAATTTATGTTCTTTGGTAATCATCATTGGTATTTTGTGTTCTTATTTTTTTTTTAATAATAATTTTTTTATAATAGTTTTTTATTATGTTAGTCACCATACAGTATATCCTTAGTTTTTGATGTAATGTTCCATGATTCATTATTTGCGTATAACACCCAGTGCTCCATGCAATACGTGCCCTCCTTAATACCCATCACTGGCCTATCCCAATCCCCCACTCTCCTCCCCTCTGAGGCCTTCAGTTTGTTTCCCAGAGTCCACAATCTCTCATGGTTCATTCCCCCTTCTGTTTATCCCCCCTTCATTCTTCCCTTCCTTCTCCTACTGATCTTCCTATTTCTTATAGAGTTTTTGTTGTTCAAACTGTATTCTTCCCAGCTGTGGCATTTTTCTTGTTTCTCTTCCACCTCAAGACTATTTTTTAAGAGCAGTTTTAGGGTCATAGCAAATTGTGAGAAAGTTACAGAGATTTCCCATATATGCCCTGATACCACACGTGCATAGGCTCCCATGTTATCAGCTTTCCCCACTTGGTACATGTGTTGCAATAGATGAACACACATCGACACATCATAATCCCCCAACGTCCATAGTTTACATTAGGGTTTACTCTTGGTGTTTCACATTCTGTGGGTTTGGACAAATGTATAATTACATGTATCCATCCTTATCATGCGGACTGCCCTAAAAAACTTCTGTGCTCTGCCTAGTCTCATTTCCTTTATAGGTTACCTGGCATTCAGCTATTTAAAAAAAAAAAATTATGGTGAATCAATGTACTCTGAGTATCATGAAATTCACTATTTTTATCAGAAATTGTGATAATATTTCTGGTAAATATTTATAATCCATATATAATAATAAAAGGGTTTCCTGTTTATCTCTCAAAATAAAACCCTTAATATTTGTCTGTGTTCAAATTTTAATTTATTTTTAATGGAAATATGCTTATTTTCATGTATCTTTATCAATTTTTTAATGTTATTATTTTAACCTGCTATTATCGCCATATGCTTTTCTGGATACCATCTGAAACCCCTTCCTTCAAACCACTGGCTACAGACTCTTTACTTTGAAATATTATAACATTTATGCATTTTTAATTTTTACACATAAATTCCATCAATTCTATCATTTTGGTGTTTTTTTATTTTTGTTTTTGTTTTAAAGACAGCACATGTGAGTGGGGAGGGGCAGAGGGAGAAGGAGAGAATCTTAAGCAGGCTTCATGTGGGACTTGATCCCGTGACCCTGAAATCATGACCTGAACTGAAATCAAGAGTTAGTTGTATGCTTAACTGACTGAGCCACCCAGGCACCCCCAATTTTATCATTTTACTTCTTTTTGGCAAGTACATTTAGTACCATGGTCTACCTATGTAAATAAACATTTTTAATTTTTTATTCTTCCTTATTTAAACTATCATAATTTCATGATCCTTTGTTTTTTCAGCTCTATCACCTATTCTAAGTTGCAACTAAAATCCCTTCCATATAGCACCCTTCTGGTTGCGGACCGGAGAAACTACCATAGCCTGGTAGAGCCGTGCTATGGAGCCATGCTACTGAAAGGTCATTATGCATGACATTACCTGGGCATCTTGTTAAAATGCAGAATGAACTCAGTAGTCTGGGGTGAGGCCCTAAATCTGTATTTCTTTTTTTTTTTTTTAAGATTTTTTATTTATTTACTTGACAGAGATAGAGACAGCCAGCGAGAGAGGGAAACAAGCAGGGGGAGTGGGAGAGGAACAAGCAGGCTCATAGCGGAGGAGCCTGATGTGGGGCTCGATCCCATAACGCCGGGATCATGCCCTGAGCCGAAGGCAAGCACTTAACCGCTGTGCCACCCAGGCGCCCCCTAAATCTGTATTTCTAAAAAACTCACGGGCAATGCCCATGTTCCCGATCCTGGGATTATACTGAGCAGCAAGAAGCTAAGGCTTTCCTTTTCACATGTTCTATTTTAAGTTGTACTTTCACCATGAGTTTCTATTTTTTTTTAGCCCTTTAGGTTTGCCTGGAAATCTTTGATTTAGTTAACATTTGTACAGTGATCTATACGTCATAAAGCATTTTAACACAAATTATCTTATTTAACACATAGAGCGACCATGTGTTGTAGGGTGGCTTAGAGTCCCGAAATCCAAAATTGTGTTATCTTGCCTGAGGTCATGGAGTTAGAAAGGGTAAAAAAGGGTTCCTCCTTGCTTCTGTATCTTTCTCCTAGCTTTTTTCTGCCAACATCATGGTCTCCTTTTCAGCTGTAAAGAGAGCCCTTATCTCTCCTAAGCAAACAACAGGATTCTAATTAGTCACATGTCCCACCTGTGCTGATCGCTATGGCCAGGATATAGTATCAAGCCTGGGCTCCATGCCCATTCATGTGGTCCATTCATGAAGTGGAGTGAGATGATTGGCAGCCCCTCCAGAGCCACATGTAGTAGGGGATGACCTCTTTCCCCAAAGGAGGGAGGGCTCTTCCCAGAAAAAGGGTGTAGGGGGTATTGAACAGAAAAATGAAAATCTATCTGTTCTGTTTTACCTCCTGGTTTCCCAGCACACATACCCACATGCATGTACTTCTGAAACTCTCTCTCTTAACCTAATTCATTGCTCTATAATTCACTCCCTCCCAAGGGGGAGATGGTCAGCAATTATACTCAGTTACTACGATGAATTCCAAGGGCGAGATCTCTAGATAGTCTGCATTCTTCCCCCCTCCTCCTCCTCACTCTTCTTCTTCTTCTTCTTTTAATATTCTTTTTTTAATAATAATTTTTATTATATTGTATTAGTCACCATACAGTACATCCTTAGTTTTTGATGTAGTGTTCTATGATTCATTATTTGAGTATAACAGCCAGTGCTCCATGCAATACGTGCCCTCCTTAATACCCATCATCGACCTATCCCAATCTCCCACCATCTCCCCTCTGAAGCCCTCAGTTTGTTTCCCAGAGTCCATAGTCTCTCTTGGTTCATTCCCCCTTCTGTTTGCCCCCTTTCATTCTTCCCTTCCTTCTTCTACCAATCTCCCTGCTATTTCTTCTGTTCCATAAATGAGTGAAACCGTATGATAATTGTCTTTCTCTGCTTGACTTATTTCACTTAGCATAATCTCCTCCAGTCCTGTCCATGTTGCTGCAAATGTTGGGTAATCATTCTTTCTGATGGCTGAGTAATATTCCATTGTATATATGGACCACATCTTCTTAATCCATTCGTCTGTTGAAGGGCATCTCGGCTCCTTCCACAATTTAGCTATTGTGGACAATGCTGCTATGAACATTGGGGTGCATATGGCCCTTCTCTTCACTATGTCTGTATCTTTGGGGCAAATACCCAGCAGTGCAATTGCTGGGTCATAGGGTAGCTCAATTTTTAACTTTTTAAGGAATCTCCACACTGTTTTCCAAAGTGGCTGTACCAACTTGCATTCCCACCAACAGTGTAAGAGGGATCCCCTTTCTCCACATCCTCTCCGACATTTGTTGTTTCTTGTCTTGTCAAGTTTTGCCATTCTAACTGGTGTAAGGTGGTATCTCAATGTGGTTTTGATTTGAATTTCCCTGATGGCTAATGATTTTGAACATTTTTTTCATGTGTCTGTTAGCCATTTGTATGTCTTCATTGGAGAAGTGTCTGTTCATATCTTCTGCCCATTTTTTGATTTGATTCTTTGTTTCTCATATATTGAGTTTGAGAAGTTCTTTGTAGATCTTGGATACCAGTCTGTTATCTGTAGTGTCATTCGCAAATATCTTCTCCCATTCCGTGGGCTGCCTCTTAGTTTTTTTGACTGTTTCCTTGGCTGTGCAGAAGCTTTTTATCTTGATGAAGTCCCAAAGTTCATTTTTTTTCGTTTGTTTCTCTTGCCCTTGGAGATGTGTCATGAAAAAATTTGCTGTGGCCGATGTCAGAGAGGTTACAGCCTATGTTCTCCTCTAGGATTTTGATGGATTCCTGTCTCACATCGAGGTCTTTCATCCATTTGGAGTTTATCTTTGTGTATGGTGTGAGAGAGTGGTCAAGTTTTATTCTTTTGCATATAGCTTAATCAGGTTTAGAAATAATATCTCATGGGTATATAATCATGGTGCTACTCCCACTATATAATGAAAGAAAAATCATTTACTACAACAATGTCTCTCATTTAAAAAGTACAAGCTGCATCCTCTTCTAAGTCAAGAGCATAAGGCAATTTTGCTGGACAGACTAGAGAATAGGGACTGCAGTGGCATAAGTTTGTTGGTCAGTCAGTGTGCTTGACCCCAGACCCTGCTCTCACAAAGCTCCTTCCTTGTCCAGTATCCTCCATGGATATGACAGAGAGAACCCACTGGGGCCCACCCATGAGGGAGCTCTCTTACTTGAGGTGCCCATATTCTGTTGGCACAATATGGAGGGCTGGCATTTGCTTTAGGAATTGAGTAATCACAGGGCCCGAGGCTTAAACTCACTTGAAACTTAATTCACCTTAAAACTTGAGTTAGCTGTCAGTCGATTGGTTCCTGAGAATCCTGTTAGCTAGAAACTAATAGCAGAAATTTTATCAAATCTTTGACCCTTGTCCAAGCCATTGCTACATCTGCCTTTTGGTAAACGAGTTGGGGCTCAGCAGGTCTTCCTAATTGTGGAAGACTATAGCTTGTGGGAGTAAGGCAGAACTCATCTCTTCCTGGTCCAGGCTGTATCACAGTTAATAACACATTATGATGAGGGAATTATTGCGCCTTATATACGGGAGAGGCCTAGAGGATCAAGCTAACCCTCCCTTTTTAAAGCCCTTTTCATGAATATTATTTTCTGCTCCTTCCCAATTCTTGGTCTTGGCTTGAATTAGCTTTGGTTTGAAGCAGCAAGTTCAACTTTTGCAATTCAACCGGGAGATAATTACCCAAACATTAAAAGGTTTTATATTTCTAGTTACCAGTGGAAAGACTGTTTGTTCTTCCCTCTTTCACTTTCAGATAGGACTATACCAAAAGTTGAAGAAAGTAGGCAAGACAGTTTATTTCTTAAAAAAAATTAAAAACAAAAACAAGCAAACAAAATCAAGTGCCTAAATACTCTGGGATCTGAGGGCCAAGGGATAAGAATTGACAATTTAACCAAGTAGTTGACTGCTATCAGCTCTGGGGTAAAGTGTCCTCATTGCCCCAGCTCTCCCGCTCACTCATCAAGAACCCCTGTTAGATTATGTCACTTGCAATCCCTGCCTCTATCAAATTGTGCTGGGCAGAAATGCAAGAAGGGAAACCCAGAAACAACAGATGTTCATGCATGATAGCTATTCTCAAATTCTTCTTCTTCTTCTTTTTTTTTTTTTAAAGAAGGCATCTTTAAGATGCTTTTATTTGAAAGAGAGAGCAGGAGCAGAGGGAGGGGGGAGGGAGAAGGAGAAGGAGAACCAGACTGTCCCCTGAGCAGAGAGCCCAACGTGGTGCGCCTGACTGGAGCTGAAGACAGAGGCTTAACGGACTGGGCCACTGAGGCGTCCCTTCAGTTCTTTTATTGTTGTTTTGCTTTCCATTTGTCTTTGTAACTTAATTTCCCCCATTTGCCTATTCTCTGCTGTATTTCAGAAAACAGTTGTATCTTCTAAAGTGTTGTCAGTCTCCTTTCCTGTTGAGAATCACCTCATTCTGTTAGTTTTCTCAGTGGCCAACTTACTGTGTCTATGTCTGTAGGATGTATAAGCCAGTGAGTATCTTTGGAATCCAATGCCTGAATTCAAATCCTGTTTTAATAGCCTGGTGACCTTAAACAATCCTGAAGAACCACTTTAATTCCTCTTAAGCTGTTTTCTAAAAAATGGTCTAATAATACATTTTATCCCTTCCTTTCCGGTCTTTTGTAAGAACAGGGTCAAATATGCATCGTACATGAAGGAAGTTTATAAATTGCATTTTTAAAAAAGATTCCAATTCTATTATTAAAACACTTGTATTATTGTTATTTATTATTTACTTCTCACCACCCTAAAATTCGTACATTGTTATTTCATCTCCTCCTGTAGCTCCCTCTGATATTTTTTTTCTTATACTTTAAGACACTACATTTATTTGAACAGCTCTTCCCCACTCTATTATATCTTTTGTCCATTCATTCTTCGCTTAGGAAGCTGACCCAGCTTTTCCTTCCCCACTTTGACTATGGCATGCCCTTGAACACATTGTAAAGAGATACCTTTTTTCATCACTAAGGTTATGCTCAATTTTCTTTTTATAAAAGAATGGTTTGGCCTAGTTCTCTCAACACTGAAATGAAAATATTTTCCTGACTACACATTAAAATCAGGTGATTTCTTGAGCCTCCTCCAACATATCCTCCCTATTCATTGGACAAGCTATGTCCTTTCTGTGTCTCTAAATGAAAAGCACTTGGGAAATACTTAACCCCATTTGCTTCCTGCCAGAGTTCCATTTCATCTTGAAGTCGTGGATACAAACCCCAGAACCATCTGCAATGTTTCCTGGAAGAACATTTTTAAAAAAATCAGATTGTAATATCTTCTTTATCTGTAGTCTCTCCTTGAAGAAAATGACCAGCATTTCTATCCTTGGCTTGTTTGAGTGGAGTAAGAACAGTTTTCCCAGCATCCATCGTTCTTTTTCTCTTGAGATAGTTCCCAGAATAAATACTGTCTGTTAGTGAAAGCTTTTGGATGGGAATCTAGGTCTTAGTAGTTCTGGACTAGATTTCTTTCTTATTCAGAACCACAAGTCAGTTTATATTTAAGCATTAAGTGAGGGCTGAAGCCTTAATGAGTTGAGCAACATGTTGGTGTGTCCAGGAAACAATGGCCAAGTTCATGGAAGTACATACTACTAAAAAAAAATCTAAGAAAGATTTTTATGACCAAACAGTTCACCTCCATAACAAAACATAAAATAGATCACAGTCAGAGTAGTAATAATTTCCTGTTTTGGGTAGGGGTTCCTAGAGATTCCAAGAAGGCATCAGGCAACATCTCAGTGAGATATGTTATCAGTGAAGTCTGGCTTGTTCTGGCACTAATTTTTTACTTGACTTGAGTTGTAGGAGGAACAGACACCTTTGCACATTGCCTCTCGCCTGGGTAAGACGGAAATTGTCCAGCTGCTTCTACAACACATGGCTCATCCAGATGCAGCCACGACAAACGGGTACACGCCACTGCACATCTCTGCCAGGGAAGGCCAGGTGGATGTGGCCTCAGTCCTCTTGGAAGCAGGAGCAGCCCACTCCTTAGCTACCAAGGTAAGGGGATGGCTCCTTGACGACATGGACTAAGAGGGATCCTGAGCCAGGATTCCTCTGTTTTAGTATCCAGAGTATCAACAAGGGTGGATCTTCTTTAGGCTCTGACTTACTTCTTTCTATTTAAATATTTTAGATTCATTTCCTAAATCATCAAAGGGGATTGTGACATTCCATATGATATCTTCAAATAAAGAGTGCTGGATTCCATCCTTCTAAGTGTTACAAGGATTAGAAGCATTAGTATCTAGTATTGTTTCTAATACAGGTATCTGGTGCTTTAACTAAGATTATTTCCATAGAATGAGGGCTACTTTCTCTTCTCTTTCTGTTAGAAAATCTATAATTTATCCCCAAGAGAAAAAAATATAAGATTCCTAAATATACTGAACTAGTATTACTAATGAAGAAAAGAAAATTGCATTAAATTGGCAATACTATATTTGCAAAGAGTTTTAGGACTATGTAGAAGTTCACCTTACTTGATTCTGCATTTTTCCAAACCTGCTATAAGCTGTCATTCCCATTCTGCTGTCTAATATTTATCAGCCATATTCTTGTCTGGGTATTAACAGTGTCTAAATAGAGCTGGGCTGGAGAAGCACTTATTCGTTGTATATTCTTTGTATACACCAGCCTGAATTTTACTTATGTTCAAAGTTTCATGCTAGGGCAGAATAATTTTTTTTCCACTTGATACGTTCTATTTGAAATTCACTATTTAGATGTGACTTAGAATAAAATATGAACACACTCAGCTAATCAGAACAAAAGAAATTGGACGGGTACAGAAGAGTAGAAAAACGAGACAATTTTAAAGCCCACAACAAGTGTATTGTTTGCAAGGCAAAATAATTCCCATTAATACAATAGTGATTCATATTATTTAAAAGACATTTTCAGTTTGCTCATAACAAATAGGCGTAAGTACTACATCTGAGGGAGAAGTATGAACTCAAGGAGTGTTGCGGCATCGCTCCTCCTAGAAGTATGAGCAGCCCGCTAGCCATTATGACTTAATCTAGTTGCTTGTGGCTTTAAAACATGTTTTATTGTAAGAAACTGATAATTATTCAAATGCTGAAATCTGAAGAGTCGAAAGGATTTTAAGTCTTTTAAAAAAAATCAGAAACTAAGCCACAAACGTGATAGCGATAACAACAAGAACCCAAGAGAGACAGGGCGACCGTCTCATCAGGTGAAGGTGACAAATAAATTCAGATATGTAAAATACAGAAATAGAGAATATACCATAGTGCCTTGCAAAGAGTTTCAGGATTTAAAAAATATATCTAAAGCCATAGTCAAGTACGGCGGTTAAATGGAAGGCACTATTACACTGAGCAGTTCAGCAGTGGAACTCACTGGGGCTCTGATGAGTAGTTGACTCATCATCATTAAAGCTATTTGAGTGTTTCTAAATATCGGAGGATAAATGAAATCCTGATGAGATTAACACAGGGGGAGAAGGAAGACGTGTGACTCAAGAGATGCTTTCCAACCTCTATTTTGTGATTCTACAGTAAAGATTCTCTGTAGTTTTGTCTAATAGCAGGTTCCAAATTTATAAAGGGGCTGGATCACTATTCCAGCAGGACTCTAAGGACAAGGCATTTATTTTTCTTCCTTATCATGTGTTTTTTTTCCTCAAAGAATTCTACTTTATCCTGAGTGTCACCCCAATCATTGTGCACATTGAGCAGAGGGAGAACATTAACAATAAATGTTGGCTGAAATGGACTCACGCAAGAGGAGGAAATACTTCCTATATTTGTCCCACATTTGGAGAAAGTGAAAGAATCACTCTCCTCCAAGGACGGATGAGGACCAAATGTTCAAAAAGAAGCAAAAAGAAAAACAACATCTTAATTAAACATGATTCGTGTGGTGACACTGTGAAAGGGCAGTATTGTTTCTCGGGAGATACTCTATTGTGATGAGGGCTACAGTGGTCCCAAGGATAAGCCATACCTTAGACCACCTACGCCAGGCACATTTGCTTGGTGTGTTTTACAGGCCCCGGTCAGCGTTAGAACTCTCCCACTCTCACTTTAGTGCCAGAAAAGCATGTGGTTAGACTGTCTGGCCAAGAGGATGGATTTGAGATCATGGTGTAGGAACCATGCCATCCTTGAGATCTGAGTCCAGGGACTTGGCTATTTTTGTAACACTGCTAATGACAGAGAATGGCATTAGTTAGGCACACAAGACATTGAATCTGCACATATAAACATGGGTAACAGCATTCTTTTAAAAAAGCTGTACACTGTGGTGTGTTCAAAAGTCTGACATTAATCAGCTCAACATTATGCCAGAACAAGAGCATACTTTACAAAAGGAATTGGTCTTTTATACAGTGTGGGTCTTCTGGGAAAGGGTATAACAGGATGGGAGGTGCTTTTTAAGAGTGAACCTTTTTTTCCCTGTCTACCATTTATCTTGCTATTTCTGCAGAAAATACAAAACAACTGAATCACAATAAGATTTTTTTTTTTACCATGGCTGCTGAAATATCCTAAAATTTAAATGAAGAAATTTGGAATTCAGGTATTATGAAAAGGATAGAAAGAAAGAGAAGGATTGGAGAGAAGGCAGCTATTGTCTCAATCCTATTAATTTCAGAGGCAAGAAAAAGACACGCTCTCCCCACCCCTACCCAAATCACTAATCAGAGCCATTTTGGGGACACTAGTGGCTTTTATAAATCTCAAACCTATAAAATAAAATTTCAGTTTCCACGTCCTTAAAATAAAATTTGTTTTATTAGGTGTATCAAGCCAAACTCTTGTGTGTTAAGTTTCCTTCTTTATTCTAGTCCTTGTTTATGGCGAACAGATTTAATGCTTCTAGTATTTTCCCAAATAGAGACTCAACATCGTTTGATGAATATGTTAACAAATTAAAAAAAGATTTTGTTAGGAGTCAGAAAAATAAATATTACATTTTATTTTTGTTCGCATTTTCAGAAGGGTTTTACTCCCCTGCATGTGGCAGCCAAGTATGGAAGCCTGGATGTGGCAAAACTTCTTTTGCAACGCCGTGCTGCTGCAGATTCTGCAGGGAAGGTAAAGGATTTTACTAATACATGACAGTTACGTAAATCAGTCGGGTTGGAAGCTTTGGAGATTTGTACTTCAAGATATTTTTCTCACTCTTCTGAAAACAATATGAAGGCAACTAATGAAACTATGCCAAATAGACACAATGGGGATATCTGTCGGTGACCTGTCCTCGTACACAGTAGTTTAGAAGGCATTTAGAGCTGTGCCTCCCACATATGTTCTTGTCACAACAGAGCCCAGAACTTCTCTAAGTTTAGAAGAATCCTTGCAACGTGAATGTAGTAATTCTTGCATAGCATTTCAGACTTCAAATATTTATGGTGAATCTCCAGATAACCTGTGCTAACTTACACTCCACCAAACATTTTCAGTTTTAGCTAAGTTTCTAATATGAAAATCATGAGATATTTATTTGATTTGTTATTGACCATATTAATTAATTAACATGGAATTAATCTATACCACTTTCCATGCATTTTGGTAGCTTCAGGGCAGCTCACGCTAATTTATTAATGCTGAATTTAAACACGCCCTTTACAGAACGGCCTTACCCCGCTCCATGTTGCTGCTCATTATGACAACCAGAAGGTGGCACTGCTGTTACTGGAGAAGGGTGCTTCCCCTCATGCCACTGCCAAGGTGAGGACCACAGAAAAGGATTTACAGAGATAGGGTGGAAATGTAATCTCATTGCACATGGGAATTGCTTTTTTATTTTTTTAAATTTTAATTCTGGTATAGTTAATGTACAGTTTGATATTAGTTTCAGGTATACAGTATAGTGATTCAACACTTCCATACATCACCCAGTGCTCATTGTGACAAGTGCCCTTCTTAATCCCCACCACCTGTTTCAACCATCATATTCCACCCCCACCTCCCCTCCCCTCCTGACCCAGTGTGTTCTCTATAGTTAAGAGTTTGTTTCTTGGTTTCTCTCTCTCTCTTTTTTCCCTTTGCTCGGTTGTTTTGTTTCTTAAATTCCACATATGAGTGAAATCATATGGTATTTGTCTTTCTCTCCCCCCATGTTGTTGCAGGGTATTGTTCTTTAAACACACGGTATGGTATAACTGCAAATAGTCCTAGCGATTGTAGCTTTTGGTATTGACTATTTTTTTTTATTTCTACCAGCTACTTCCACAAAGCCTTTTAAGATTTTTTTAAAAGTCAGCATAGATTAAGGGGATGTGCCTATGAATACTAGAGATGACTCTTATTGCCAAGACTCAGTGTTTTAGAGACTAAAGTTTTGAATTTTGAGAAATGAAACATAATAAAAGCAGTACAGGTTTTTCCTTTTCCCCTATAACCAGAATGTTATGATATAACCTTTTTTTTTTTTTTGCTTATTCCTTTAGACCTCAATTTTTTCATTGTGATATATGAAAGACTGTTTCTCTTTTCTTTAAGTATTTCATCCACATTAACTCTAATATACATCCTTTTGAGTTCCTAGGCTAGGAATTCCTTTTTGATGTATATGTATCACCAATCTCTGAGACTGTGCCAGCTAAGACTTGTACCTATGCACAGGGCATTTCTCACTGAGTTGCCCCTTTATTACACTGAAAATATACATGAATCTCATAGAATACATAAAGTAATCATTGCATCTTTCATTAATTCATTCGGCAAACATATATTGAGAACATATCAGGATTTATTTTAAAAGTAATTATTGTGTTAGGAAAATATTCATGCTATGTTAAATGACATAATAAAACAACACAACTACCATTTATTTACCAAATACTGTGCCCACCACTTTGCATGCAATATCTCATTTAATCTCATGATAATGCTGTAAGATTGGTATCATAATAATTTCTGTTTTACAGATAAAGAAGTGAGATTTGAATAGGTTAATTTGTTTATCCAAAGTCACATGACTGATAAGTGATAGAGCTAAGATTTGACCTCAAGTGATTTGACTTTAGAACCAGCACTCTTTTTTTTTAATTTATTTATTATTTATTTACATTTTAGTAATCTCTGCACCTAGGCTGGGGCTTGAACTCACAACCCTGAGATCAAGAGTTACATGCTCTTCTGACTGAGCTAGCCAGGTGTCCCTAGAACCAGCACTCTTTTTTTTTTTTTTTTAAAGATTTTATTTATTTCTTTGACAGAGAGAGAGAGACAGCTAGCGAGAGAGGGAACACAGGCAGGGGGAGTGGGAGAGGAAGAAGCAGGCTCCCAGCCGAGGAGCCTGATATGGGGCTCGATCTCAGGATCCTGGGATCACGCCCTGAGCCAAAGGCAGAAGCTTAAAGACTGAGCCACCTAGACACCCCTAGAACCAGCACTCTTAACCACTAAGTCCACTGTGTCCCAAAATAGTGGAGAGAGAATTATTCAACTTCTATTATATAAATATGTATATATGTACTCACATGTCTACTTAAGTTACACATATACACATATAATAAAATGGGGTATTCTATATAAAAAGTATACGCTGCATAATACCATATATTTTGTATATAAGTATACTATATATAATATTATAAATATACGTAACTTTATACACATACCTACATATGCATATACATACATTCATTTATACATATACATATACATGCATATCTTATTGGTACAGAGACACACTAACAAAATATTTAAACTATCAAAAGAGGAGGGCAAATATTTATAATTATGCATATCATTCTTATTCCTTTATACCCTTCTCTCAGTAGTCTCATCATTATCATTTATTTGATGTCTTTTTTCCTACTAGATGATAAACTACTTGAGGACAGTAATCATGTCATATTCATCTACATATCCCTGAATTATCTCATACTGTACTATGTGGATTCTCAATAACTTTAAATGAAAGAATGAAGACTAAGCAACTATTTCATTATGTTGTCTTTACCTTCATTATATCACAGTTCATGGCAAAGCCACTGTTTTTAATTTCTATTACACGTTGTTCATGGGAAATTCTACCAGACTTGAAAAAGGAAAGGAGACAATATAGGTTCCAGACTAACATTTGTTCTAGAGGTCTGTTTGCTTGTTTGTTTTTTCTTTTAACTAAGTATAGGGTTTAAAGTTTGGCTCTTATAAACAAAGTATGAATTCCTCTGGTCCTCTCCACAAACTGCCTCATAAAACTAGTAGCCTCATATTTCTATTTTTGAGCCCACAGTTTGTAGAGACAAGCGGAAGATCTAGGATTTGAATTTGCCACAGGATTAATATAAGAGATTTTTTTTGCTTAATATATTTTCCACTAGAATGCAGCCCCTCAAAGACAGGGATTGTGTCTTGCCCACCGTTGTATCCCCATACCTAGCACACTGCCTGGCACATGCTTGCAACTTACTAAATAGCTATTGAATGAATAAAAAGCACAATCCACCCAGAAGCATAATAGCAGGAGTGTTATAGCAAGATCATAGAAGGAAGTCCATCTTATTCTGTACTACTGAAACTGTGTCTGAAGTATAGCATTCAGTTCCAGGTCGCACAATTCGGGAGTACTACTGACAAACTAGAATCAGTCTAGAAGAGGTCATGGAGAGGTCTCGCAATGGGGATTTTTATCAGGAACAGTTGAATGATTGGGGAAGTTTAACCTGGGAAAAAAGACTAAAGGCAGATGTGAAAACCATCTCCAGGTATTTGAAGGACAGTCATGTAGGAGAGGAACCTGGCTTATTTTATGTTGCTCTGCAGGAAAGAACCAATATTGTAAGAAGGAGATGTTAAGCTTCGGGGCTTTTGTGTCTATACCTGTCGTACAGTAGAATGGGTGCCTTGTGATATTAGTGGTAAAGATTTGGGTGTTGTTGGATGGGAACTTGTAATGGGTAAGAATTTGGATTTATCATAAACTCACTTTTTAACTTTTTTGTTGATTAAGAGATGCTATTTCCTTTGGAGATATATATTAGGGCAAGTGCTAAGCTTACCAGGTATATTTGTTTTATTTTTTTCTAGAATGGCTATACTCCTTTACATATTGCTGCCAAGAAGAATCAAATGCAGATAGCTTCCACACTCCTGAACTATGGAGCAGAGACTAACATTGTAACAAAACAAGGAGTAACTCCACTCCACCTGGCCTCACAAGAGGGGCACACAGATATGGTCACGTTGCTTCTGGATAAGGGAGCCAATATCCACATGTCAACCAAGGTATGGTTTTTGCCTCTTGTTTTAGCCAAGAGTCACTCAGATAAATGTAAACAGATTTATAATCAAAGATAACTTGGAACAAAAAGAGGGGATGTATTAAAAGGGAACAGAGATTACTTACAGAATTCAAGGACAGTAACATTCAAGCCTTATGAGGAAAAAAACCACAAGGAAGCAAGAAGCAGACTCCCTCTGACTGTATGGCTGCATTTTTGAATCTTGACTTTTCCCTCCAAGTTAGTTTCATTTACCTCCCTCTGCAGATCTACTTTCTCTGTTTCTCTGTGTACGTGACCAAAGTGGTGACCCTATAGCTCCCAAGAGTTACCATCACTGCAGTTCAAGCAGTCCCTCCAGATTGCCAGAGTACCTGCTGGTCTTATTTCCCAGTTTCAGATGGAGAGAGGGAGAGTGAGAGAGAGATACAGAGAGAGAGGTGACAGTTCATCTGGGCTCTGGCCCAAACAACTGCTTCTAAGCTGTTGGTCCATGGCCACTACCCAACCGTTCTCTAGCCTGGCTGAGCAGCGGAGACACCTGGGGGGCTGGGGAAGGGGCTTATCCAGGGAACTCAGTAAAATATAGATTTCTGAGCCAACTTTAGCTTAGTTTGGGCCGTTGTGGTGGTGGTGGCCAGAGAATCAGTGTTTTTAAGAAAGAACCTCAGTCATTTCGGCCTTTGTGGGCAAGCATATTAACTATAATAGAGTAAGAGTCAGGAATAGAGGAGGGAAAGACATTATTCAAATACGGAAATATTTGAATTTTTACAAGTACATGTCTATTTATACATCACCCTCTTTCTCTACATATATATCTGTATTTCTACCTACCTACCTACCTACCTATTTAATCTATCTTACACTTATATATACTCCACTGGAGTCAGCTCCTGAGAAACTAAAAATTGAAACCTATATTTATAAGTTAGCTCATCATTTAATCTCTTAATGCTTTTTGTAACACAAGGTATAGGCTTAGTGGAAGTTAAGTTTCTTTGGATTTTCCACAAATACACAAGTACTATGTTTTCTATATCTCACTGTTGAACTAATTAGTGCTTTTGGAAACTCAGCTGTAAATTGGTCTTAATAATGTTTATCAATAGGTTATATAGCATTATTTCCTTTAGAAATAGTCATGAAAAAGTCAGGTTGTCTTGAATGCCTCTAGAGTCCTGTTCTGTGTCTTTATCACTTAGAGTATTCCAGTAAATCCCTTGCCCTTATATACTTCTTTGTTCTCTATCAAAAGTCCTCACAGATTCTTTTTTTTTTAAGTATAGAGAGAGCTAATTATAGAGTTATTCCTCCAAAAGATATTTGCATTTTAACAGAAATGAACATGGTGAAGCCTTATGGTGAAATTCAATGTCTCAGCTGTCATTAAAGTCTGGGGCATGGATTTCCTTGTGGCCATTGAAATCATGCCATTCAGGTGGTCGTTTCCCCTACTGGGGATGTTCTCGCTGTGAGAACAATTGTGGAGTACTTCATTTAACATCAGTATATGAAGGGGGCAGATAGTGTTTATTGCCCATTAAAAACAATTCTTCATTTGAAAATAAACATAAGAAATCCATAAACAAATCCAGGAAAATTTTGAGTAGACTGAAATTCTAGGCATTTCATGAAACTGATCATGTAATGCTTCTGATAGTGCTGTTTTTAAATTTATTTTAAAAACTCCTATTTTTAATTTATATTCATATCTGGAATCATTTAATTATGTCCTCCCTAATGGTATTCTTCTAAACATATTACTTTCTTTGAGAGGGTTTTAGCAGTCAATCAGCAAATATTCAATGAATATTTTTGATTTGCATACTGTGCAGTGAAGAAATAGATTCAAATTTGGACCACAAAGTAATTATGTTATCTTTATAACAATGATTTCAATATTAGATTTGGGTGCTGTCCTAAAAAGAGGTATGATGTATTTGTCACTAGATTAAATCACCATGTAATAATAAAAACCAGTTGTGGAGTCCTCTAGTTCATCTTAAGAAATAAATTCCTTTTTTTGAAAAGAAGTCCTTCAACATCTTCTATTTTCTTGATTTATTAGAAAAGTTTTCATAATCTGATTTAGGTATGAAAATTTATCATAATAAATTGTAGAGGATTTTCGTACTGACCATTAGTTTGCAATCTTATATTACAGAAAACCCATTCTTCAAATAGTGTAGAAAACAGCACATGTATTTGACACCCCATTGAAAATGTCTTCGAGTTATTTGATGATCATTTCCTTTAATAGTCACTTCAGTAACATTTTTAAAAGGCCAATTGTCTCCATAAAGAGAAATAATTTTATGTTTGCTATTTTCATATGAAGACAACCAGAATGAGGAAGACACTTCTGTTTTGTCCCAATATTCATATTGTTTATACTTTAGGACTAGATAGTATTTGTTTAGAAGTGAGGACATTTTAATGAGAAAGGGTATATCTTCAATCTCATCCTGATGGTTTATGAAACTCAAAGCTGAGCTCAGCCAGAACTGTAAGGATTAAAAAACCCCAAGCCCTCAAATAAAAAAAACCTTCTCTCTAGTTGGAGAATGTTTTTCCCTCTGTACATATCACGTATGTTTTTTAAAGATCAGAGGACTTGTCCATTCTAGAGATCATGAATTTTGAAGAACCTGGCTGACTGTGGAAAAGCAGATCTGCAAAGCCATGGTCAGGGGAGCTGGTAGAATCTAACTGAACATGAATTTGGAGAGCGGGGATGGGGGACTTGCCAACTTGGAGCGTAAGTGAGCTAACTCAGTGTACAGCTGCAGGATGTACAGGGAAGGATGAATATACTAAGTATTTGAGCAGTAGCAGGGGGACAGAAACAGGATATGAATATACTGGTAGCTAGAATATAGGGCAGAAATATTTGTTCACTGATATATTCAAATACCTAGAATACTTCCTGGCGTATATGAAAGGTACTCAGAAAACACCTGTTAAATCACAAATGATTTAGGTTTTAAAGATACTCTTTCAATTTCAGTTTGGTGTGCTGGAAGCCACTTGCACATGTAGTGAGGCTGCTAGATTGTGGCATTGACTGAAGAAAGCACTCTTCCCCTCTCCTTTCTCCATGCTTTCACCTTGTATTAGTTCTTAACTGTATTTGAATTGCATATACAATTAATCAGAATATTTACTTGATGTATCAATGCCAAACATTTTATATAATACTGGCCAGTTTATGGTGCTATATATAAATGATGGGGTCACTTTTATTTAGCATTTAGAGGAACCCCCCAAATAGTATACTATCCTTGAGTACTGGCGAGAACTATTCTGAACTCATTTCCTGTAACTCTGTACATTTTTTACCTTGATATGATATTTTATTGATGAAGATATAGATTATTGCTATGGTTAAAAAGTAGAAGTAGTAGTTGGTTGATTAATTATTTAAGGGAATAAACAGACTCAGCAGGAGGCACAGATGGATTTGAAATGAATGTTGTTTGGAAGCTTATTAGCCGAGTTATTTTAAAGTCTCACATCATAATAGAAGTACCCAAATAAAATGTAATCTGTTGAAAGTGTTGATTAACTTAGAGAGTATGTCTTAGAAAGACATATTAACTTGGAGGGTTTGTTTTAGAGATCAAAAGTTGCAGGTTCTGGGGCTATGAGTTTTCCAGGATTTTTTCAAGAATGATATTATAGAAGATGAAACATACTTTCTTCTTCAAATGTACCCATTTGTTTCCATTCTCTCTACAGAGTGGACTCACGTCTTTACACCTTGCAGCCCAGGAAGATAAAGTGAATGTTGCTGACATTCTTACTAAGCATGGGGCTGACCAGGATGCTCACACGAAGGTAAAGTGAATCACTTTCAATATTGTGACAGGTTCTGACTTGGATGACTACCAGTAGCTCGCATTCAGGTCCCCCCAGTCCAAGCACCCTTCCTCAAAAGTCCATTCTGAATTAATTATGATTCTCTTTGACTCACAAATCTATAATGGTTCTCCATTTTTGCTGGAATCAAGTCCAAATGGAGATCATGATATCAGGACCCTTTATAAAAGGATTCTAATTTCGCTGGCTTAAGTCAGCCTCTCTCCCTTATCGCTCTGCCAGTCCAGATGACTCTTTTCTTCTTGGATTTGCTGGCCTCCAACCCCTGGTCTTGAAACAGCTTTTCCTTCTCTATGCCATTAAAATTTTCAAGCCCACCTAAGCTACATTTTCATGCATCTCCTCCAGATCCTCTCATCAGACTCGGTTTTTCTTCTCTACTTTCAGATCCAATAATCTGTGTCTCTCTCTTAGCTCTTTGTCAGATGAAGTCACACACATGTCTGATTTCCTTTGCTGTCGTTAAGTTCCTTATGCTCAGGGATCTGCTTCTGTCCATATTTGTATCCACAGGAAGTGTAAATAATTTGCTCAGTAATATTTATACAATGGAATAAAATTTTTACCCTTCGTACCATTACTGACATTCTACCTAATCCCTCTCCCTCTGAGTATTAACCGCTAGAGTATGTATGCATTTCTTTATTTATATATTTATGTATTTGTTACAGCTTGGTTACACTCCTTTAATTGTGGCCTGTCACTATGGAAATGTGAAAATGGTCAACTTTCTTCTGAAGCAGGGTGCAAATGTCAATGCAAAAACCAAGGTAAATAAAATACGTGTGCTCATTTTCCTATTCTGTAAGCAAGGAGGTTGAGCCATATGAATACGTCACTAGCTCACCATAGCTACAAATGTATTTTTTTTTTTCTTTTTAGTTCTTCTAAAGTGATTTTGAATGAGCAGTATAGTTTTGTACAGTTGTTTGAGACTTTTCATTCTCAGAACCTTTGACAGCCATGT
Source organism: Ursus americanus (assembly GCF_024610735.1). NCBI lineage: Eukaryota > Metazoa > Chordata > Mammalia > Carnivora > Ursidae > Ursus > Ursus americanus. Next base: position 8,402,119 of record NC_142139.1, read on the forward strand.
GGGTTAGCTTCAGAACTTTTATTATAGAGCTAAAGTAGCTCATGTCCAGTTAACAATTTACCACAGAAAAACAGAAGCCTGCTAGATAGAACACTTTGATATTCTGGCCAATTCTTTATGTTATCTCAAGTTCTTGGTCCCGCTTCCTGAAACCCCCTCCTTCTGCATGAGGAAATACAGATAGGCAGCCTAGACTGTGTGCTTTTCATTTTAAAGAATTTATTTATTTATTTGAGAGAGAGAGAGAGCGTGCGTGAACAAGCATGTGAGTGTGGGGAGGGGCAGAAAGAGAGAGGGAGAATTTCAAGCAGACACCCGATGAGTGAGGAGCCCAATGTGGGGCTCAATCCTAGGACCCTGAGGTCATGACCTGAGCCGAAATCAAGAGTCTGGTGTTCAACTGACTGAGCCACCCAGGTGCCCCTCATTTTTAAAATTTTTAAGCTAATCTTCATTAAGTGCGTGCTGGGAGTCATAGATACATCATATATGACTTACATATATTAAATCACTTAATCCTTAAATAACCTCATAGATGCAATTGCTATCTCTATTTTACATAGTGAATTTAAATAACTTACCTAAGGCAACAAAGTATTAGTTGGAAGAATTGGAATTCAAACCCAGACAATCTGCCTCAGGGCCAAAGCTCTTAACTGTTGCGTATACTGCTCTAAGTTCCATATCGTCACTCACTATACCTCAACTCACTGTATCTGAAATCTCATCAATTGTCATTCAGTCTCCTATCTGGCATTTTGTCCATGCTAACAGATTCTGTAGCTTCCTTCTCCTGTGGAATTCTCTGATCTAGTCATCCTTTGCCATGATTTTGAGCTTCTATGTGACCCGATGTAAGCCGCCATATGACTACTTCTTAACTTCCCTACAACTTAACTAGCCTATTAATGCTTCCCTTTCTCCCAACTAAATATTTTCCTATTTTACTCATAGTCTTTTCCTCTCCTAAGATGCTCTCTTTTACTTATTTAAATCTTATCCATCCTTAAACTACAACCTTTATAATGCTTTCTCATACTACTTGAACATTTTGATTACTATGTCCTATGAATAACAGTAGTGCTTTCTTTTTATTTTTTTATTTTTATTTATTTTTTTTTAGTGCTTTCTTTTTAAATGCACATGTAAAACATGTTTATTATGAGTACATACTTTTAAATCTTTGTGTTTTTATTGGTGATGCATTATAAAAGATGTAGTATGTTCTAATCACCTCCTCTTGACCCCTGACGGAAGGATCCCTCCCTCTAAATATAGAGGAGACAGCTGAACACAGGACACCCAATATCATATAACATTTAAATCCATTTTCTTTCACTTAAAAAATGTTTTTTAACCTGTGATACCTTTCACTCATTTCTCCCAACTCCCCACCCTTGCCTTTAGCAACCATCAATCTGTTCTCTGCATCTGTGAGTTCGGATTTTGTTTTGTTTTGTTTAGATTCCACACATCAGTGAGATCATGCAGTACTTGTGTTTCTCCTACTTATCTCACTTAGCACGCTGCTCTCCAGGCACGCTGCCCTCCAGGTCCATGCATGTTGTCCCAAATGGCAAGATTTCATTCCTTTTTATGGCTGAATATTATATTGTGAGGGGGTATGTGTGTGTGTATGCAATTTTCTTTATTTCTTTATTCGTTCGTCCATTGACAGACACTTAGGTTGCTGCATATCTTGGCTATTATAAATAATGCTGCAAGGAACATGGTAGTGCATATATCTTTTTGAGTTAGTGTTTTTGTTTTCTTGATAAATATCCAGAAGTGGGATTGCTGAACCATATGGTAATCCTATTTTTAATTTTTTGAGGAACCTCCATACTGTTTTCCATAGTGGCTGTACCAGTTTACATCCCCACCATTCCCACCAGCTCTGTTACATTTGGAATATCACATGGTAATGCTTAGTGAGGCAATGATGTGTGAGGTCTGGGTTGGAAGTTGTCAAGGATAATGCAGAGCTGTCTTGATCCCCAATGTTTTTACCCAGTGGCAACTGAAGGGTCCTATTCAGCAAAACAAGGTTGGAACATGATACCACACTTCAGTGCACTCAAATTGTTTCAAGGGAAAGAGAAACGAATAATACAACTGCTGCTACTATGCATAATATAACTTGCAGTTCCAGGTTCCTTGGTCCAAAGAAATATGTAATTATGTTTATTTATTTTTTTTAAGTTTGTATATCAGAAATTCTTAATGCAGCTATGTGGGTGGGCTCAACTAAATTAGTGTGAGTTTTCAAAGTCATCATTCAAAATGCTAATAATTAGAAACAAGAAGTTTTGGAAGTCAGTCTTTTTATATTCTCTTAGAAGCAGAAACAAAATCTTGTCTGTATATCACCATATTTACAAGTGAATTAAAAAGTTATTTTTAAAATTATAAATAATACTATTGATGTTCAAGCTTCAAAACTTTTTTTTTTTAAAGATTTTATTTATTTATTTGACAGAGACAGCCAGCGAGAGAGGGAACACAAGCAGGGGGAGTGGGAGAGGAAGAAGCAGGCTCCCAGAGGAGGAACCTGATGTGGGGCTCGATCCCAGAACGCTGGGATCACGCCCTGAGCCGAAGGCAGACGCTTAATGACTGCACCACCCAGGCACCCCCAAGTTTCAAAACTTCTAATCAGACCCTAGCAAGAATAGCTGCCGCCTAGGTTCTGGGCAGTTCTTGAGTTCTCATGAAATTGTGCTTTGAGCTTATTTAAGAGCCCTAACAGGAATTCTCAGGCATCAGTACTCAACACCATTTTTTGCTGAGTCAGATCACACATAAGCATACAGGAAAGACCTTCCTGTTGGAATCCAGGTCTTCTCCTGGAAGGAATAAATGGAGCTATGCAATGAGACTGTGGAGGAACTTGAAAACAGTTACCATATTTTTTTTTTTGTTAAGTGCATGGTTGTTGAAATATTTACAAGCCAGACATATTGTCTAGATAACATCATTTTACCTACCTGGGGTTTGATGTGCATTCAAATAGACATTTGGTTGAGAGAAAAAAAAAATCTCATTTTAACTTTTGGTTTTTTTTTTTTTTTAAGTGACCTCTGTAGATTTTACTTGCTTTTAGATGTAAATATATCTTTTAATATGTCTTCAGGGGAGTGGATAGGTACATAATCAAAAGATGTTTTTTAATATAATATTTAGAATTTTTTTCACACAGAATGGCATTTTTGGAAAAGGATTTGTGTTTTCTGCCTCGCATCTCGTGTAACTATGGTTACTAAAAATTTGTTTTGTTGCTATGAAAATGTAAACATATGTATTGCCTTTAGTCCTCAAACATTCATGATCTGGTATAAAAATCTAGAAAAGTGAACTTGTTTTATGAGACTATAATTGTTTAAAATTAAAATGAAATCCTACGAACATCAGCTTGAGGTAAACTAGATTTGGTTAATTATATAATTAATTTGCAAAGAATGTTTAGAACATCAGCACGTAAAAGAAAATTTTCTCTAGGGGCGCCTGGGTGGCTTAGTCGTTAAGCATCTGCCTTTGGCTCAGGTCGTGATCCCAGGGTGCTGGGATCGAGCCCGCATTGGGCTCCCTGCTCAGCGGGAAGCCTCCTTCTCCCTCTCCCACTCCTTCTGCTAGTGTTCCCTCTCTCACTGTATCTCTCTCTGTCAAATAAATAAAATCTTAAAAAAATTTTTTTCTTTATAAAATATACTGCAAAGATCATAGACCTCTTCAATGAGAAAGGAAAAAAGTGAAATGTTTGTCAGCATTTTCATAAAACTTTAAAGTTTCATGGACAGCATATATAATCCTTCACCAGACTTGAAATCTTGGCTATTCCCATTTTGTAAATGAGGAAATGGAGGGTTCGAGGGGTTTAGGACCATGCTAGGTAGAACTGGGTCTAGAGCTCCTATGAGATTGGGTCTAAGTCTGTGGATAAGCTGCAACTGAATGTTGGCGAAAAAGTTTTTGAGTTGCTCCAGACTTCCCTAGCAAGTATACTCATGCACCAGAGGCTTCAGGTAAAGGTTCAATTAAATCAGGCCCGGGAGACACTTTCCTGGACACTGTGTGCATTGAAGACTCAGTAAATTGTGAGCTCCTAGGGGAAGAAGGCCACTCTGGCATTATTAATTTACATAAGCATGGGGTCTCCTATCTAGGATATAGCATGTGGTTAGTAAATGCTTGCCGAATGAATTAACTTGATTGATACTGAAGAAGTGAACAAGTTTCGTTGGTAATATTTGTAAACACAATGGAGAAGAAGAATTTTCAGGGAAAAAAATACCACTTACTCTATGCTTCTCAAATGTCCATGGATTACCTCATTTGAGAGCAGAATCCCTGCAATAGCTATAAGTTTCTCAGAGCCCCTGTAATTGGCTTATATTTCCAAGTTTCCTGGGGTGATGCCATGGGAGGGATATATAGCAAACCCGGCTGAGCTGATGATGTTCCAGACTGAAGGACACACAGACTGATAGACTCTAAAAAATACAGGGACATCCCTGTGGATGGAAAGGCCACAGCAAAAGCACAGAAGGAATCATGTGGCACCTTGTGTATACAGACAGATACTTTATGTAAACAGGGGTAGCAAAAATGCATGCTGGTCATGAGGTACCACTGACTACTAGATAAGGGACACAGACTCCTACAAGTTTGTGGTATGAATGGGCTACTCAGAACTTAGAACCCAGACAATGGATAAAATTTTACAGGGTGAGGCAGGTAGATAATAAAAAAAGTAGTCTGATACCCATTGGCTATCATGATCTATACAGGTTCTGAAACTAGAATGATTGCAAAGAAATTACTTAACTGTTATTTTCCATTCCATCATCTCTGAAACAGGAAGAAAACATTTATTCAATCACTTATTCATTCACTCAGCCACTCGTGATTTATGAGACACCTCCTATATACCAAGCAGCCTCATTTTTAGGATGACAATAAAGATTAAAAGACAACTACAAGGTCTGGCATCTGGCACACAATAACTGTTCAATGAATGATATTAGTGTTTTGTTTGCCTCCAAGGATTCCAATGCCCTTTGTTTAACTCAGGTGACTATACAGCCAATCTGTACCGTACCTGCCACCCATTAGAGTTCTGAGCAAGACTGGCTTCACACTAACCTTGGTAGCAATTCCGCACAAATCACGGATTACAGAGCTTTCATCTGTGTGGAAGTTTAGACCAGAATGTGAAAAAGAACTTCATCTTTAAAGTCATTTTTAATTGAGAGTCAACCACTCATGATCCATGAAATCTTGCATTCTCTAAGCATGCCTTTCTTTGACCAAAGGTGCTCTCTGAAAGGAAGATAAGATTTAGATTTACCTCCATTGATTTAGAATCCCTAGAGCTGGTGCAAAGGTTAATTATTAGAAAATCATGACAAACAAGCAGTGGTTGTATTACCCTCTGCAGCTTTCTTTTTCCCTAGGGAAGAAATCGTTGTGATAACGCTCTTTTGTCAGTATAAATCTCTCAGCATACCCATTTTTAATGCTAATTTGTTAAAATACAATAATAGCTATAATTTATAGAGTTAGTCTATTTCATAAGCTAGTCGCTGCGCTTCGTTTAGCGGACCATAAGGTGAGAGGGAGGGTTTGTTGCTGAGAAATGGGTTGGTGGGGATAGCGAGCTCCAAATAAACAGCATCCTTGACAGTTTTGTTGTAAATAAGACTAAGAAATTCAACATGAAGGCTAACCTAGTTTACCTTCTCCCGCTGCAAATCTGTGCTGCGTCCATGGCCACCGTCACCTACAGAACGGCTACACGCCTTTGCACCAGGCCGCCCAGCAGGGCCACACGCACATCATCAACGTCCTGCTGCAGCACGGGGCCAAGCCCAACGCCACCACCGCGGTAAGCCAGGCGCCCGCCGCCCCGCACCACGCTGCTGGTGCTGCTTCCGCCTCCTCGCCCGGCCCGGCGGCCCCAGCTCGCCCGCCCTGGCGGCCCCTTGTCTGAGCCGGGTTCAGACACATCCCCCTTCGATAAGCCCCCGCACTCTGGAAAGCCCGGGATTTCTGGAAAGCCTTCCCAGAAGGCTTTCCAGAAATCAGCGTGACTTCTCCGGCAGCGCTTCCCGGGGAGGGAGAGCGGGGGGCCCGACTCAGCCAGTGTCTCTCGGGAGAGTGGGGCCCAGCGCTTAGGCGGCTGGAACGTGCTCTGCTTACAGCTGGTGCTCAGATGTGAGCGCGAGTCCACCCCTCCCGCCCGGCCTTTCTTAAGGGAGCCGGGTTTGCGAGGCTGCTGGCTTAGACAAAGCTCTTCGGGATGTGGAGCCATTGAAATGTAAACTAAGCGATGCAATTAAACAAACCGGGATCCCCAGTGGCCTGCGCTGGAGCCGGAGCTGCTGGCTTGCGTTATTTTGCTGCACTGGGAGCTCCTGCACAGCTGTGGCTAAGTATGGGACTGAGTTCCCTGCGGTAACATCTTACCTGCAGCAGATGACCTGACCTCTGATGAGGAGTAACAGTACTCGGTACTGGCTAATAATTTTTGGAGGCAGCATCCTCAGTTCAAGAGGTACTTTCCTAAACACAGTGGAATATTTGTAGAGATGTTTGACAACCTCAGGGTTAAAGCGTCAAGTGCTTCTTATTAGAAGAGCAGGCAGATGCAGCTTGTTGTGTTACCATGGTGACCCGGGCTATAGTCTAAAGAAGTTACAAAGAGATTCAGATGTAATGGTAAAAACTAGTGATTTTCCTAAGCTGTGCCTTGTTTTGGAAGGAAATGCTGGCTCATGCGGAGCAGCCGGTGAGCTCATTGGCTCACAGCGCGGTCCTCCCTCTCAGTTCTCACTCTTTCTCTCTTTCACTCTCTTCAGAATGGCAACACCGCCCTGGCGATTGCTAAGCGTCTGGGCTACATCTCCGTGGTCGACACTCTGAAGGTTGTAACGGAGGAGGTTACCACCACCACCACGGTGAGTAGAAGGGGCCCATGGGCTTTGGTTCCACTGTCTTGGCTTTCAAGCCACATACTTTTTCACTTATAAAACGTGTTGAGCTTTTGGTTTGAGACTTCTTTGGGTGAATATATAGTACACCATGGAAGTGTGCAGATGGAAGTGCATTTACACAACTAATATGGGGGTTTTAGCTTCCGTTCGTTAACATAAATCCATATAAAATGTAAACGTAATCGTATAATACTTAGTTCCTTTTTCTCCAGCTGCCTTTTGGGGTGGGGGGTGCTGTTCTGCCCTTTCACTGTAGCTGGGAGTGACACCTCCTGCTGGCAAAGTGGAAGGACACTCCAGGGCAAACTTCTGTTCTTAGCCAGGAGCTCACCCAGCCTCTGGAAAGACCCTGATCCTTCTGATATTGTGCTGATGACTGAGTCAAATGCATTCCCGTGAGAACGGCTCTCATCCTTACTTTCTTCTTAGTTCTGATTATTATTTTTTACTGAAAAAGGAAATTGGTTGTACTTAGTAGGTCAACTGTATCTGTATCACGACAGAGCATATATTTAAAATTTTTTATTTTCGCTGGTTTGAATACGACTGCTGATTCTTTAGGAGGAGCTGGGATCATCGACAGCCTTTGCCAGAGAAACTCCAGGAGAGTGAAAACTACAGGACTAATGAGTCCTAAGGCTCTTGTACCATTCAGCCAGAGTAGAGCTTCAAGGAGGCCTCTCCGTAGGGAGACTCACAGCTGAAAGAGGAAGTGCTGTTCTCTTTGCACGTATTTAACTTATTTTTCTTAAGCATGAACTCTAAGAGCAGCAGCTCTTTAATTTCTCTTTTTAAAATAGAAAAATGGAGCGACAGTAGAACGTTAGATGTTCTTTAGAGACAATAAGATCACAAATCAACATAAACCATCTGAAAGAGGTTCTAGTAAATGCCTTAAGTTAGGAAGGATGTGTATAGAGTTTTAGAACACTTGTTTCTTTTGATAGATATGTGGAAAAGAAAGGAATTTTATTCAGACTGACGCCAAGTCCCTGTTGACATTGAGGCAGATGGAATACAGTTAGTTTGATGTGAAATTTTTAATAGAGTGGAGTATGATTTATTAATGAACTGCGAGACACAGCCTGAATTTAGATGGGAGAGGATCGTACTGCTTGTTTTCTCAAGCAAAATCTTATAAACCTTTGGCTAATACACCACAGAATTTTTTTAAAGATTTAAGGTATGTCTTCAATAAATTATATAGGAGGAAAACAAGTATTGTCACTACCCATCACTACACTTCTGAGTTGCTCTATATGGCTGAATCTTAATGGCTTTTTCTTACTATATGATTTTTTATACCAGGAAAATCTTCATATTAGGGACCTATACATATGTGTCTTTATTTGGCATCTTTTTTTTTTTTTTAAAGATTTTTATTTATTTATTCGACAGAGATAGAGACAGCCAGCGAGAGAGGGAACACAAGCAGGGGGAGCGGGAGAGGAAGAAGCAGGCTCATAGCAGAGGAGCCTGATGTGGGGCTCGATCCCATAACGCCGGGATCACGCCCTGAGCTGAAGGCAGACGCTTAACCGCTGTGCCACCCAGGCGCCCCCATTTGGCATCTTTGAAACAATGTGCAAATCACAGATAAGTGAAGCCTGTAGTGGCAAGATTGGCCAAGTATATCTGTTCTTAGAAGTCATATTTTCTGTGAACTTTATTAGCTTTTCTGGTTGTCATGTACATACATTTTTATGAAGTGACCACTAGATGGCAAGCTTGCATCTTTTTTGCTGCTTGACCTGCTTTTCTTCCATTCATTAACTAATTCATTCCTTCAATATTTATTGGATATAAAATATGCTCTGAGCTCTATGCTGAGTGCTGAAGAGTCATCAGTGGTGAAAACATTCCCCCCTCCCCCCAGCAGCTTACAGTTTAGTGGGAGCGGAGAATGAGACCTACATCTTGTAAGAAAATAAATTCTTCTTTAACATCAACAAAACTACGGAGCTTACGTGTTCGGTTTCAAAGCGATCTCAGGCTCATAAATGTTACTTAGAGTGAATGACTTTAACTATATAGATCTATATTTGAAAAGAGAAGCAATGAGCTTGCTAAATACTATGACCAAACAAGTTCAGAATACCTTTCAGAAATTAGACATGGAGTCCTATCTCTGCCACATCTAGCTTCAGTGGAATACAAAAACCACTTTTAGAGCTGCCTGTGAGCTTTTCTTCTGTTCTGGTAACTATTATTCTCTACCCCGCCCAGCTGAGTATTTCCCCAATAAAAGTCACTATACTTAGAAATCAAGTTTCTAGGTAAAAAGCCAACAAACAAATATAAAACATAATGGCGTGTTTGCTTTTAGTTGGGGTAAGAAGTCATTGCCCACAGTAACTAAACAAGTACCCCCTTTGTCTAAATGGGTGGTTGTATTGGTAACATGTTTTGATGTTGCCCTATTTTTACTTTCTTCCTCTCTTAGAATTGATTCTTCTCTTAGAATTGCGAGTTTTATTGTTTTGTGAAATTGAGTTTGGGGTGAAGGATTGAAAATATGAACTTATTCCTGTCTCTTATGTGAGCCTTATCTTACTTTGCACTTCCTCTCTTTGGGAAGAGATTTTCATATAATGATCCTATTAATGGTATTAAAAATGAATATTTAGTGATTACAGATATGGCAGGCATTGAGGGTAGATATAGGACTCAAATTTAGGTTGTCAGATTCTAAAGTCCATGTTCTTAACCACTCTGACATAACTGATCTTGGCTTCACTAAAAGTTAGCTTAGCGTGAATTTTGTGAAAGAGGTGTTTTCACCTAGTTTTCTCTTAAAAACAACCTACCTAAATAGTGCTTTTTGTTGATTTCCATGGAGGCATCATATTCAATATTATTTTCTAAAGTGAATTTGGAATTACTCACTAGTGATGGGCCAAGATAGCACACTAGACAATTTAATAATTATATAAAACTAAGAAAATTAAATTAGTTTGATGTTATTACCATTTAAGTGTAACAGTTAAATCACAGTTACACAACTAACATACAAATTTCACATCACTGGATTTATACGATGTGCCTTTGAGCAGCCGTGTGAGTTCTCTTTCATCAAAGAAACTTTCCTGTGCTAATCCTCCTTCCAAAGTTCTTTACCCCAAAGTATGAATAAAGTCATTGTGTAGAGAGAAGAGGAAGGCAGCAGTCTGTAAAGGAGAAGCCACTGCTTCAGAAATTTTTGAGACATTTTGGAGTTGTGGTTTGTTTCCTTAACCTTTGCTTTTCTAACTTTACTTTGGGGAACCCAGTAGGGGATATGAGGCAGTTCAGCATTCTCCCAGGATTACAGTCATTGCATGTTTGCCAGAATGGGCATCAGAGTGCGGGGGATGCATGTCTGGCAGCAGAAGCCACCGAGTTCAATCATGTAAGGCAGTTTAGAAGACCGAGATAGGACTCCTCCCTCTACTTATTGATCAGCTGTTGTCGAGTATTTGTATTATTTGCATAATTTTAAAATGATCATTTTTTAAGTTGCATATAATCATTGATATGTAGACCAAAAATTACTAAAATAAAAATGACATCATAAATTGCTGAATAAACTACTAAGATAAAAATGACATTATATTTATATTACCATTTAAACAGTGGGGAAATTTTTGACGGTTAAGAAAATGTAAATATTCAAAGTCCTAAATCTTATCTGATGCTGTAAGTCAGTTAAAATGCAAATCATAGAAATAGCAATGCAGTAAATACACATGAAGTTATTGGACACCTTTTGAAGTGGAGTCAAGATCTTTTCTTTGAATATAGGTCCATTAACTAGAAGGAAGCTCAATGATCATTCTTGCACAAAGAACATCAATATTACATACTATATCCTATAATATCTATATCTTGATAATATTCATCCTGTGTGTGTATATATATGTATACATATATCTTTAAGATTTTTAATTATTTTTTAGAGAGAGAGTGTGCATGAGGGTGGGGAGGGGCAGTGAGAGAGGGAGAGAATCTCAAGCAGACTCCCCACTGAACATGGAGCCTGACGCAAAGCTGGGTCCCAGGACCCTGAGATCATGACCTGAGCTGAAATCGAGAGTTGGACGCTCAACCGACTGAGCCCCCCAGGCACCCCGTATTCATCCTGTGTGTTATCTTAAAGTGACATTATACTGAGTGCAGAACCTTTTTAAACCTTTGACGAACTTTTTTTTTCTCATCTGCTTTAATTGTCTCAACCACACCTAATTGAGTAGCAATTATTTTTGGCAACTCACCTTTGTTGAGATTTCCAAACCATTTATATTAGTTTTTGTAGAAAAATATTTACATACTATTTAAATTATTATAGACATTCTATTAACATGTACGATTGGTATAAATAGGTTTGGGAACAAAGCCAGATTTAGCCTGTGGCCCCATGATGGGAGTCACTGTGTGTGGGCATTAGAAGGTGGCATACTAGCCAAGATTGCTCAAGCTGTGGTGACTTGGTGAGCGTGTGATACAAAGGAGATGGTTGACAAGGGGTGTGGGCTAAGTGGAGGCCAGGTAAGCACGCTTTTTCTTTTGTGTCAAACAAACCAGATTTTATCTATTTACAAAACAGCAATTTAAGGACTCATGTTTTATTTTTTACCTCTTTCCCACATCGTGGTAAATATTAAAAACTCATTATTAAGCGCTCCGTCTATCCTATCCTATTTATATTGCTGTATTATCTGATTTAATTACATACTATTAAATTTGTGCATAGTACACTACCCATTTTAACTTTAAAGTGGTTTCTAATCTTGACTATAGACTCTTAGGTTCTATAGCAGACGGAGTTGCCCATGACCATTTAATTATATCTTTGTTTTCTATGTACTATTCAGATGCATTTGTATAAAACCATATTTATATTTTGATAATCAAGTTTTCAAAGGACACTCCATTTTAAAGGAAAATATGTATTTATTTCTTATAACATTACTCATGAGTAGGAAGACTTAATTATCATCCATTCAACAAATATTTATAGATGGCCTTCTAAAGGCCAAGTACTACATCATGAGCAAATGCATACTGTACTTACTACATTGCATGTAGAGGGCATTTTTACTATCTGTGCAGAAAAATATCTGTGACCAGTGTGGTCACTATGTGTTACTTTTTCTGTTGCCACATATATTTGCTGGTAATAACTGATAGTATTGAATGACCAAACTAAAGCAATGGTATTTCCACTCTGAGAAATTCCAGTCTACTCTTAGAAATTCAAAGAAAATATAGTCCTATTATCAGTGTCCGAAAATATAAACTACGCCAGGCAATATAACTTAATCATTTAAAAAAGTATTTCCATTACTTACTTTCAAATAGAGAAGCATCCTCTTGTGGAATGTTTCCTATGAAGGGCAAATACTCTAGAACATCTCCGTAAAATAAACTTTCTGGTGTAGTCTCACACGGTAGATGTGCCTTCACATTTTTGAATCATTTTATTTACACTGAGAATCTTATAAAAAAGTTTCAGAAAAAGCTTAATAGGTTATCATAGCTTAATAGGCTGTCACTGTCTTTCCTATATATATATTTTTAAAAGATTTTATTTATTTATTCGACAGAGATAGAGACAGCCAGCGAGAGAGGGAACACAAGCAGGGGGAGTGGGAGAGGAAGAAGCAGGCTCATAGCGGAGGAGCCTGATGCGGGGCTTGATCCCATGACACTGGGATCACGCCCTGAGCCGAAGGCAGATGCTTAACCGCTGTGCCACCCAGGCGCCCCTGTCTTTCCTATATTTTAAATGCAAATCACTTTCTGCAATTTATACACTTTTCCAAATGGGTTGCAGTTTGAGCTGCATGATAGATCCCATCTGAGCAACTTTGTCATAGCTGAGCCCCTGGGAGTCTGACTTAATTGTTCTGTGACGGTATCCAAGTGATAGTATTTTAAAATTTTCTCTAATAATTTTAATATGCAGCTAGAGTTGAAAACCATACATACAGAGCATATAAATTTATAAATTAATTACTATTAAAATAATTAAATGAGGGGGCGCCAGGGTTAAGTCGGTTAAGCATCGGACTTGGTTTCGCCTTGGGCCATGATCTCAGGGTTGTGAGATTGAGCCCCGCATCTGGCTCTGTGCTGGATGTGAAGTCTGCTTCAGAGTCTCTCCCTCTCCTCCCGCTCATGTTCTCTCTCTCTCAAATAAATACATTTTTAAAAATAAGCTAAAATTATTAAGTGATCTAAGTCTTAAATTTGCTTAATAAATATTTATTGACCAGCTATTGGTCAGAATTTTGAATGGGTGCTTTTGTCTTTCCTGAAGTTTAATTTGTTTTCAGTGAATAAGACATTATGGAATTATTTAAACATAAGCAACATGCAGGAAAGCTGAATTCAATACTTTAATCTCCAACTGTGCCTTCATCAGGATAACACGAGACTTTCCTTACTTTCTCTGTTTCTTCCCATTCTTTAACTGTTCTGTCATCCCAAAGAAAATCTATTTAGTTGTTATGTGGATTTTAAATATATTTTGCCTAATTTGGTATCGTTGATTTATTCAATATACGTTTGAGGAGCACCTGCTAGATTTCAGGTTCTGTGGAAACAAACCTACTCTTCAACGGCTCACACTCTCACGTGGGAGCAGATAAGGCACAGACCGTTGGGAATGGTGTGGTCTGGTGTTTCCCATATCATAGCACTTTACAGCAGTAGATAATCACAGTGAAACATTCATTACGGAGATTGGGGAATGTTTCTCCACGAAAATTACATCTAATATGAGCCAAGAAAAGAGGGAGAAGAATATTTCTGGTAAAGGAAATAATATATGGAAAAACTTGGAGGTGTAAGAGAACGTGACCTGCAAACATGGCCGGAGCATGGAGAGAGGGAGAGGAGGCCTCCCTGCCTCGCCTTACGACATCATCCGGCTCTCCTGAGCCACTTTGTCTTGTTTTCTGAGGACATGGGGAACCACTGAAAGGGCATGTAGTGTCACATTATGATTTCATGAGCCCCTTTTGACACACAGATACAATACCTGTAGATGTGGGTGTATTTTCAAATTAGTTGAATTTCCTCGTAAATCTATTTGAGGTTCTCTACTGCTTTTGGAAAGAAAAAGAAATTGGTGCTATTCAAAACAGTCTGTAATATCTATGTAGCAAAGCTTAGAAACCTAAGACATCCTGTTTACTATTGTATTTTAGTGACTTTAGCTGAAGACTTGACTTATTTTGAGAGATTAGGTTTTTAGAGTTCCCATAACGATGCCAGTCCGTGCACTTACTTCATTTTCAGTGCAGAAACTAGAGATACGAATTTGAGACTTGACTGTCTGTAGGTGATAGTTAAAGTAGTGAGATTTGTTTTTTGTTTCGTTTTGCTTTAAATCACTGTGGTATCCCTGGTGTCTAAAACAGTGCCTGGCATATGGTAGGCACTAAAAATGTTTCTTGAGTACCTGAATGACTGAAAAGTTCAGAGCTTTTCAGTTATAAGATGAATTTTATATTGAATTACAATTATAATAATGGTGTTATGTTAGCCGATATTTATTGAGTGCTAACATATTTCAAGCACTGTTCTTAGAGCTCTTACATATATTATTTCATTTAATCTTCATAACAATTTTATGAAGTAGTAGTAGAATCCCTGTTTTACAGATGAGAATATTGAGGCCCAGAGAAATAAGGGAACTTGTTAAGAAAGGACAGTTTGAATTCGACCCCAGCCAGCCAGTCTCCAGAATCTGGTCTCTTAACCTTACATCGTTTATCAGGAATGGAAGGCAGTGGACTTGGCAGCTCTGGAGTGCCTTTGCGGAAGGCGAATAAGCAACAAGCCAGAACTGTAGACCAACGAAATAGCAAAGGGATGATTGACTCTCTACTCGTGATCCTCTGATCCCAGATGAGATGCATCACATTTTCTGCCCAAATAGTTTCTCTTTCACATTGTGTGCAACTTCTTTTCCATTGGCTTTGTTTTTAATAAATTACATATGTCCATTGCTTCTTTTTAAAGCTTTTCTGGAGATATTACTTACTTCATTTTAGGGAAGCCCTGAAAACATTAATCTGCTTTCTCAATATGACTAATTATTAATGCCATAGGTAAAAAATTTATTTTTCAAATAGGATCTCAAAATAATGAACTTCTTCTTGTACAACTTCACTGGAGTCAATGAGCACTTATATTCAGAAAGAACAAATGGATTTGCATGAAAGAGAATAAGCTTCCAGAACATACATGTGGGAAGATGAAATGCTCAGGAACTGATGGCTTGCTGGTGCTGTCCACTTGAACCTCCTCTGTGATTCTTTTCTCTTTTGTTTGATTTTAACTTGTGTATTAATGATTTTTTTTTCCTTTCCAGACTATCACTGAAAAACACAAGCTAAATGTTCCTGAGACGATGACTGAGGTTCTTGATGTTTCTGATGAAGAAGGTAAGACTTTTATTCCGTCTTCATTGTCTTACACAAAGACAGGCAAGCCATCGTTTTTCTCAGGGACTAAGCCAGTACCCTGGGT
This sequence comes from Ursus americanus, assembly GCF_024610735.1. Taxonomy (NCBI): domain Eukaryota; kingdom Metazoa; phylum Chordata; class Mammalia; order Carnivora; family Ursidae; genus Ursus; species Ursus americanus. Next base: position 8,417,628 of record NC_142139.1, read on the forward strand.
ATGGGTGACAGTCTCTTAATATTTAAAGTCACTTTTTAACCTCTGTTTCAAAATGTCTACTTTTGTCATTTGGAGAAAGAGGATAGTAATTAGTCTGTTTTCAGTGGGTATTATCTTTAATGTCTTACTAAATAACAGAACTGGAAAAGGGGAAAGACACTGGAAATTGGCCATCTGTTAAATCTACCTGATAATACAATTATTAATATATGTTTTAATTATGTTAACATACATTTTTTAAATTAAAATGCCTTAAAGTGAAAGACTTTGAAGTATACTCTATCAATGGTATATTAAGAAATCTCTGTTTCTGATTGGTTCAAATGATCAGAATAAATTTTAAGTCCGGAGGAAAGGAGGCTTAGATAAGGTTAGAAATAGCATGTAAGTCACACTAATTCAGTATAAGAATTTGATTCCCTAAGGCATAAAATATGCTCTGTATAGTTTTAGAGTTGATGAAAAGTATCTAAGGTAGTGGACTGCAAACGTTGAGAAGGCTGTTGCCCTACAAGGAGTACCAGCGACAGCCTGGGGTGGGGATGGGACATTGTGCTGTGGGTCTGTCCCTCCACGAGAGTTTCGGGCTCCCTACCTCTACTTGGGTTAGAGCAGTTGACCTTTCTTAAACAAAAAAATCTGCCAAAAAATCATGAATGCAGCAAATGAGGTATGTAGCCAAATTTCAATAGTACAGCTTTTGGTCAAATGTATATGTTTGAAAAATTATTGCCATGAAGAATAGTACTCGTTAAAACTTGCCACACACTGGAGAAGGTCCAAACACTCCTCACTGCAGGCAAAGAGAAACTCTGCCGAGACTAATCTGAGGGAAAGAGCAGCCAAAACCCAACAGCAGAGTGCACACAGCACACACCACTTTCTGCAGCACCAGCCCTGGACAGTGTATGACCTCTTCCTAATATACCATTACTCTCAGGAGCAGGAAACATAACAGGTTTTCCTAACACACAGAAGACAGAGATCTAGACAAAATGCCAAGATGGAGGGACTCATCTCAAAAGAAAGAACAAGAAGAGGGCACAGCCAGGGGTCTAATCAAAACATTTAAGTAATATGCCTGAACCAGAATTTAAAACAATAATCATAAGCAGACTAGCTTGGCTTGAGAAAAGCAAGGAAGACACCAGGGAGTCCCTCACTGCAGAGATGAAAGAACTAAAAACTGGTCAGGCTGAAAAGAATAGTACTATCCTCAATAATAACTGCTTTTATTGAGAAATAGTAAAAGTAGATTTTTAGGTTCTTCAGGATGTAATCAGAAGGTGAACCTTTACACTGAAGTTTCATTATTTGGAACTAGTTTGTTCACTGATTGGTAATAGGCATTGAGTTATCTCAGCTTTTGTAAGAACTTATGACAAGAACAAGCAAATGTTTGGTCAGTGCATTATTATAAGTAAATTAATAACTGCCAAAGCTAGCATTTCCAAGTATTATAATAATTTTGTGTTCATCCTAATACCTGCCAGCTAATTTTCAGCATTCATATATGCACATCATATTTTGTTTTGTGGGATCATCTTTCTTAACAGCCTTTAAACAGTTTGGTGACAACTTTATTGATGGGGAAGCGCTTAGTGATTCAGGTACCTTTAGAGGAAGTTATTGGAGTGAAAGCTTTGCTTTTAATTTTTCTTAACTGGATAGAAGCTACTTGCTTAATATTTAAATCTGGGTGCCTGGTACTAATCTGTTTCTTTTGAAATAGCATGTGTAATATGGATGGAGTTGTATATATGCGCATGTGAGCATGTAGATTGTATTAACTTGGAAGCTTAAAGCCATAAATTGCTTATCCTATTAATGATTTTGCTGCTGTTGTTGAGACCTATTAGTATAATGAAATTATCTAATGAGCATTATGTAAATATTTTACCAAAACTTTTCTTCTAATCTCTCTTCTAAGGATACACATTTAGAGAAAAAAAACTATATTCTTTGTAAGTTGACATTTAACTAGCATGAACCTGTTAAAACTAAGTTAGACTGCTTGACTGAATGTACTTCATATCATTCTTGGCTGAAGATAAGTTTTAGATGTGGTTTAAAATATATGAAATTGATAGTTACAATGTGATTTTTGAAGGTAACTAGGAATAAAAATAAAAACCCTTAAAATTATTTAGGAAGAGCTTCGGCATATAGGGAAAAATGAATAATATAAAATATTCTATCTACCAAGAAGGATCCAAAGTACATGTGGTATCACTTGAAGCAAATCTCTTACATGGAAATCTAAATTTATTGATCAATTAGACTGATTATTTAATTTAAAAATAGTGTTTTTTTAAATTTCCTAAATAATGGTTAAATAATTCCAATGCCAATGCATGCAAAGTATTGAGTGAGATTAAAGAAATTCCATTTATATGGAACAGCTTTTTGGGCCTGCTCATTGCCTAATATAAGATCTAGCTATAATATCCTGTATACTTTTATTAAAACTGGTATAGATTAAGAGTTTTTAGTGATAAAAGGTCTTGCTTTGAGAGGAATATTGGCTAATGATCAAGAATATCTTTTATGGCAAGAAAAGAAGCTTTCCTTCTTTTAGACATAGCCAAAAACTTAGTAACATTTTTTTCCCCCAGAAAGAAATTCAAGTTGAATAATTTTTATGTATAGGATATATTTGAGTATTGTGAAGTAACTTTTAGGACAAAGAATGAGTAGAAAGAAATTCTGCTGGTTGACATTGCCAACCCTTTCATGTTTTATGGGCTTAAAATGTTTTCATAGAACCTATCATTCATATGGACAAAGTGCAGCCACATGTATTTAAAGGTATTAGCCAGTTCTTGCTTTGTTTTTTTAATTTTTAAAATTTTTTACAGCTCTTCTGTTTTGATAGTTGTGTACATATCAATACTCAGAAGAATATTCAAGTCAAGTATAGATGTCCTTTCAGGCTACCTTTGTATAGTAACCAGGATATCCACTCGTGAATCCAGTCAACAGATAGTAAAAATGATGTTACTGTGTGTAGAGTTCTATCACTTCTACCACTGGAGAATCAGAGGTGAACACAGGGCAGGCCTTTACAAAACATAGACGGAAAGATAATGTAGAAGTTAAGTATAACAGAAGGCACTATGTCATCCACTTTTCCTGTCTGTCTTGGGAGTTAGAGAAAGAGAGACTTAGCACAAGCCTGCGGACTTGCTGAAACTGAGAGATTAATAGGAAGGTGACACAGGTTTTAGAGAGGGAGAAGGAACAGTATGGGGAGTCCTGAGAGGGGAAAGCGCATGAGAGAGACACAGAGTGGCAGAATAATCTAGTCATTCAGTTTGGCTCACGCATTAAAACATACTGAGCTTCACTGTGAATGTTTGAATTCCTAACTGAAAAGTCTGGGAAATTAGGATATATTAAACATTTTGATTAATGTTTGGAACAAATCTGATTTCCACAAAGATTAAACCAGCAGTGATACACTAAAGGAGTGTATTAGGAAGAAATTGGAAGGAAGCAGATTTGACAGAAAACATTTACTAAACATCTGTAATGCTAGGTGCATTGTCTCATTTAATCCCCATAGCATCCACATGAGATAGGCTATTGATTTCCCCTCATTTTTCTTTCAGGTGAGGAAAGGCTCACTTGAACAGGAGGCGACTAAGACTTAAACACATTAAGTAGTTTGCTCCACAGCACACAGCCATTAAGTGGTGGATGGGGAATGTAAACCCAGTATGCGAGCTGTTATAATAGCTCAGTCATATTATAAATAAGTCCCGATGGAAAACATGGCAAAGAAATGGAAGGAAAAGATAGAATTGGAAATTCAGTCTGAGTGTATTGTACCGTGCAGACGAAAACACAGCTGTAAATGCAATCCTCTATGTCTTCACAGGATCATGAGCTGATCCCTACCTTTGCTGACTCAGCTCCACAGCAGTAAATTATATGGTGGGGCTCAGGGGTGATGACACTTATGTAACTAAAATACCTGTAGAAATGTGACCCATGTGTCCCATATACTCATAGGTTTGTGCATGGATGGCTATACAAACTTCTCCACTGGTTCTCTGGAATGATGGGTACTAATAATAGTCAAGAGAACTCCAGAATGGCTGAGTGTTAATGATGAAGTGATGAAATGCAGAGGAACCATCCATTATCTCCTTTGTCACACTTCTGCTGTGAACACTTGACAGTGGGGCTCCTCACTTCCTCCTCGTATTACATGACAGATTCTGCATCCAACTAGTTCTTTCACTTTTTCATAAATAAGAGTAGAGTTAGTCTTCCCAAATGTTAACAAGGTCACATACTTTTTTTTTTTTTTCTGGAAATAGTTGACTTATATTCAAACCAGATAATAGCTGTGTTTTGGTAAACCAATTTGTAGAATTGATCTTAGATTTTTTTTTCTTCCAGAAATAAACAAAGGGGGGCCCCAACTTATTTGACTCATAAAAACTCTTCTATGTAAAGATTTACCAATTACATAAGAGGAGGGAAGGAGTAGGAACAAGTAAGTCCTACGAGGCTTATAATAAAATGTCTAACCTTGATTTGATCACTATTTAGACACTAACTTTCTTCCTGGACTTTTTGCCGTTGTTCACCATCATGAACACTTACTTTTGCCAAGTTACTTCATGTAGTATTCTCTAAATAAGTAACACATATTACTCTTTCATCCTCCCTGTTTTTATTACTTCTGTGGCTCTTTACACACGAGCCTCTCACCTGAAGAAGCGTCAACCTCTGCCCATTAAAGTTGAATACAAACAAATGATCAGCTCCAGTTCCTTCTCCAGTGATGCCTTCTCCAGCTTCACTGGAATTTCCTAGGAATGTCACAAGAAATTACCACAAACTTGGTGGCTCAAATTTATTCTCTCACAGTTCTGAGAGTGAAAAGTTTATGGCGGGACCATACTAACCTCTGATACTCTAGGGAAGAGTTTCTTGTCTCATCCAGCTTCCAGTGGCTGTCAGCGATCCTTGGCTTGTAGACACATCACTCCAATCTCTGCCTTCATGTGGCATTTTCCTCTGTGTCTCTGTCTAAGAACACGCTCATTGGAGTTATCCAATGTGATCTCATCTCAGTCCTTAACTTAGTTACGTCTATAAAAGCCCTGTCTCCAAGTAAGGCCACATCCTCAGGTTCCAAATGGAAGTGAAATCTGGGGGGGGGGGGGGGGGACACACACTACTGAACCCACCACACCATCCCTCCTCTGACCTTTTTGGTTCTTAAAGTTGACCAACATCATGCGTTTTGTGTTTGACTGTAGTGTTATCTGTTGATTGCTATTGTTACATCTTGCTTTGTGAGGGAATACTTTTTTGTTGTTTCTTTTTTAATAGATTTATTATTTTTTTAAAGATTTTATTCATTTGAGAGAGAGAGAGAGAGCATAAGCAAGGGGAGAGGCAGGGAGAGAGGCAGGGAGAGATGGAGAAGCAGACTTCCCACTGAGCAGGGAGCCCCATGCAGGACTTGATCCCATGACCTGAGCTGAAGGCAGACGCTTAACCCATCTGAGCCACCCAGGTGCCCTGCGAGGGGACACTTTAAAGAAGAAAATATATGTAAGGGCTGTTGGGGGACCCCTTTAACAAACATAATTTTAAAAACTTTACTCACGTTTTCCTTAGAGCTATCAGATTTACGAATATTTAAGCACAGTACAATTATATTTCTTTCTTTATGATATACACATTTAGAAATATTTTTGCATAAGTGAAATTGAGCTCATATTTCCTTGCTGTGTCGCACTTTCACCATTTTGTATTAATAAAAACAATGGCTAGCAATTAGTATATTCTGGCACTTGATTACACATTCTTATATGTTATTTAATTCATACAACTACTGTGTGAGATAGATTATTAGTATCATTCCCATTTACTAGTTGTGGAAATTGAGGCTCTGGAAGATTGACAGACCAATAAATAACAATTACAATTTGAATCTAGGTCTATCTGATACTAAAGACTCAACTTTTAATTAATACTCATTGTGCTAAAACTTGATAAAAATCTCATTGTGTCACTGAAGGAGCCATGAAAATATGTTTAATGGTGAGACTTATTATAACCGTCAAATGTTAAGTGCATTGACTTTGAGACAAAAACCTAATGGTGAATAAATTACATCTCCATTTACTGGAAGGTCTTTTTTAAAATCTGTCATTAGCTTTAAGTAATTTAGAGAGCTAATAATCCTTTGATATATATACCTAAGATCTTAAGATCGTATATATAGACAAACAGTGAAATGTCAAAGACATTTCCTTCTTACAATTATTTAATGTGATACCTTTATAAATTAATGTTGATTTAGAACAATTATTTGAAACAGATGGGAATAAAATAATAAATATTTAACTTAGTTATAGGAATGAAGTACATTCCTTCAAGTTGTCCTTTGCATAGATCATCAGGCTTAAAGTGTGTGATTAGTGTCTTAAGGAGTCATTAAAAATCGTTTCTCTCAGCTATATTATTTATTTCTCCATGTCAGCGTATTAATGGCATATAAAGCATTTCTGTGAGTGAGGTATTACTTATTGACTCACCTGAAAAAGATATTTTTGAAAGCAATTCTATTTCTAGTCATAGGCGGGGAATGTACCCTTACCATTTGGGCTTCTAAATATGAGCTACCACACTTAGTCATCTCTTTCTGCCACTACTTGATTACAAAATTCACTTTTTTCCCCTGTTGTTCACCTTTGGGAAGCCACCTAGTTTCTAACAAAACATCCGTTTCATGCTCTGTAATGTTTTTAAAATTAAATTCCAGGTTGTTTATTAAAATGTCACAATATGCTCACTTTGTTCTAGTGTTCTTTCCCTAATGTGCACATCTTGTTAATCTTATAAATCATATCCCTCCACATACTGTATCACATATTTGTTTTAGAGCAGTAGATATTTCTTCTTTTTTTTTTTTTTTTAAGATTTTATTTATTTGTTTGAGATAGAGATAGCAAGAGAGAGCATGAGCCGGGGTGGGGGGTAGGGAGAGGGAGAAGCAGACTCCGCACTGAGCAGGGGGCCCGATGCAGGGCTCAATGCCAGGACCTGAGATCATGACCTGAGCTGAAAGCAGATGCTTAACCCACTGAGCCACCCAAGTGCCCCGAGCAGTAGAAATTTCTTAACATATTGCCAATGACATGAAGAGACTCTTAGTGCCGGACATTATGTACAAAATTATTGAAACAATGTCTAGAAGTTAAGTAGTCTATATAGTGGAATAGGTTAAATCCTACAAGCTGTAAATCAGCTATGGCGATAAAGAAATGAGTGAAGAAAATTGATACAAAGAGGATTACAATTCAGGTAATTCTTTCTTCTTGGTAAGCAATGGAAAAATGGGTCAAATATTGTTTCTCAAAGTTCTAGCACTTTGTGGTTGCATGTGTTCTGTTTTCTTCGCGTGTGCAGTGTTCCAGTGATGTCTGTGCCATTCTGATGTTTTTCACAATCATCATCCTATTTTGTAGTCCATGTGACATTCAGCAAATAATTCTTCCTCCATCTTCCTTTCATTGCTTCAAGGTGATGACACAATGACAGGCGATGGGGGAGAATACCTGAGGCCCGAGGATCTGAAAGAACTGGGGGATGACTCCCTACCCAGCAGTCAGTTCCTGGATGGTATGAATTACCTGCGCTACAGCTTGGAGGGAGCTCGCTCCGACAGGTAGTCACCTAAAGCTTACGCTTGCTATCAGCCAGAAAGCAATGCAACACTTTCTTATGATGATAAGAAAAAAGTAGGCATAGTTATGGATGCTTAATAGGTCCTGCACTATTATATCTGCATGGTATATCTTACTGCATCCTTGAACAACTTTAAGTGCCCATTTTAAAGAACAGGACCCTGAGGCCTAGAGAGATTAAGTAACTTAATAAAAGTCAAGCAACTAGTAAGAAGCAGAGCAATAGTAAGCACAGAGCTCTGTCCACTTCAGGATAGTGTTTGCAGTCATTTACCACTTTTTTCTCTAGGCCAAAAAAAAGGGCCGTTTTACCTTATGGGTATTTTTGTTAGTGGCATAAATTCTTGAATAAAAGTATGTCGTGAAGAAGGATGAAAAAGAAACAAATTCAGAAAGAAACTGCTTGAAACTGACCTTTTCATGAAAAAGAATTAGGCCAAAATCCTCTAAGATCTTGAATACAAAAGCATTCTGAGCACAATCTGAAGGAGTACAGGTTTTATAGACAAATCTGAAGAGGCTTATGTCCTAGTCTGAAATATAAAGTCAATGTTGTTTTCTCATTATTACTGACTAGCACAACTGGTGTATGTTATTTTTTTGAGGCAAGCTGAATAAGAACATTCTGTGGTACCTCGTCAAAAGATTGACTGCCAATTTAGGTGAACATATGGTTGTCCATATAGTGTAATATTTTTCACTAGTCAATAATCTTAGGTTTATAGTTTTAATCTTGGCTGTATTCTAAGCTGTAGTTAACATATTCATAGTCTAAGATATAAATACCTTAAAGCGGAGTTCATTCTAAATGGATAATTAGCAAAAACAAATTTTTCTTGAGGTTTTTCCTTGAGCATCAATACCTCTTCCCTACTTTTTTCTTTTCTTTTTTTCCCCTTAAATAATTCAGTGTGCATGTAATAAGTGCCTTTCTGGGCTAGCTTTGTGGTAGGTGCTAGAGGTACAAATATGACCAGGACATGGTTGCTAAAATCATAGTCTGATGAGATGTGGGAGAGACTGGCTAGTGGTACCCGCAGAGTGCAACTGAAGCCCCGGGGCTCAGGCTTCCTGGAGGAGATGAGCCCAGACTGAGACACAGTGATGGGAAATGATGGTGAGGAAAGGTGGGGAGGGCATTTGAAGCCTTAATGAGATCTTGAGCAAAGGCTCATGGTGTGTGAGAGAAAGAATAGCGCAGTATTGGTAAAGTGTAATTGTGAAGGAGGAGAGATCTTGTCCACATTTTGGATGGCTCCCTCTGACTATAAACTTAAAGGCTGACTTTTAGGGGAGAGTTGTCAAAGGGCCAAAAACTATTGCAGAATCCAATACATTTCAACTATTAAGCTGCTAAGAGAAGACTTGGCCTTTAACCTTGGTGGTAGCAATCATGGAGAGAATTTGGAAAATGACAGATTTGAGAGCATATCTACGAGGTAAAAGCAGCCAGATGTGGTGATGGATTTCATGGGGTGGGTGAAAAGGAAGATGGTTATATTGACCCTTTGGTTTCGATGACATAGACGGAGGGTGGTCCTTGGGGTCAAGTGACAGAAGGAGGAGCCACTCAGGGTTGAGAGTGGTAGGGGCGGGGGGCGGGGGGGGGGAGATTGGTGACGGGGCTGGTGTTTTATATATTGGATTCTGACATATGGATGGATTTGCACATCACAATCTGAAATTCTTAGGAAAAGATTTCAAATTTCGATAAAATGAAATTTATGGCTTTGCACAAATTCATAATACTCTATAAATAATCATATCGCTGTCAGAGGAAAAAACCTTCATTTTCAGCATGGTCTATTTTATCAGGTTCTTGATCTGATCTTTTTTTCCTTCTTTGAAAATACTAGGTTAAGGAAAGTTTAGAAAGATGCTTTGTATATAACGGGTTCATGGTTTGATGATTCTACTTAAACAGAGCACTTATCAGCATGTAAAGATGAGGATATGAAACAAGCCATGGTCTGTTCTCCAGGTCCACACTAGCATTTCTAGACCCCCAGATTGTACTCATGATCTCCAACATGGAATTACAGGCAACATCTCATTTTCATGGATTTCTTGTTTCACTGATTTTTAAAATTTTCTTTATGCAATTCAATGGGAGTTTTCTTTTTTTGGTAACCATTTTTACTTTTCGTTGTTTATTTGGTATGCTTTCAATAGTACCATGCCCAGGTAGGTATTAAATAGCATGAAAACACTGTAACACTTCCTGGATACATCCACATTTCCCTGCTCACTGTGCAATGTGTGGTGTGTGTGTGTGTGTGTGTGTGTGTGTGTGTGTACGTGTTGGCAGGAGGTGCTTATATTCTAGAATTATGGATTTATTCTCAAGTTAGGATTTTTATGTACTGATTGAATAACTGAGCGAGAAGGGTGAATGTATTACTAGACTACAAGTCTGACATGCCCCGGCCTGACTTTGTTTGAACTGTCACAGCTCCACCTTGTGGTTAATAAAACATTATCATGGCTTCCCCAAAGGAACCTCATCAGTCTGTGTATAGTTGGAGATGGTAGAAAAACCATTCTGATGCCTAAAATGTACATGGATGCAGGAGAACAAAAATAGGAACAATTTAATGTACATTGATAAAAACATATCCAGGTTCTTATTAGTTAGATCTTGTGTCCATTTTATTTCATTTTTGCTTAAAATTAAATTTAATGTAAAACACTAACAATGAGCCACAGAAGCTTTTCCATGCAAGAAAGCAAACATATTGAAATATTTGGATATTCACTAGTTTAATAGGGTTCAAAAACGTCATTAATTGAACATCTAATACTACAGCTTACTAAGATAGTAATTATTACATCTTTCGATGGAATTACAGACTACCTAATATGTGTCTATAAAGTAGTTTACTATAGTGCAAAGAAGTAAAATTTAAGACCACGGCATAACTTTTGGCACAGTCTTTCATTGAACAACAAGTACACATTTATACTCCTATAGATATGTGTTATTATAAATTAACTGAACGGGATGACTTCTGACTTAACGAAAAAGAAATGTATTAGATAGTAAAATACTTAACCTTGTTTGCAATGTTTTAAGTCAGTGTAGAAAATTTTTTATCCAGAGACTTGAATTATTCCCGATGTTTGTGCTGGTCATCATTCCATTAGAATAATTTCTCTACTGCTGAAATATTTTAATTTTATTTAAGTAAGTTCTATACATCAGAGAAAAGAGCAGTTAGAAACTATAAACATTGATTAAACATCCAATTAGAAGGCAGTAAACAGTAAGTCAGAATAAAATGATAGAAGTAGAGATATTTAGGCATAGTTCCAACTTACTCCTTCTCCCTCCCTTCCTCTGTCTCTCCAATTTTTCTCACTCTCTGTCTCCATATCCTAATATTTTTCTCTCTCTACCCTAATCTCCTTTTCGGTTGTAAGTCAACTCTTTCTTTCTTTCCTTCTCCTTCTCTATTTCTTTCCTGTGGGGCTTTAGGAAAGACAAAAAATAACACCAATACCCCCTTTCCCCTCCTGATTCAAACCAATTGAGAGATAGACTTGGGTATCGGTAGATAGATATGAAAAATCCACCTTTATTACTGGTATGTTGATTGCCAAAATGCAGCTCTGTGCTTGCAGCCAAATGAGCTGTTGCATACGTCATTCCTAAGTAGACAGACATCCATCCAGTTATGGTATCTCCCTGAGGGTGGCAGTTGAGACCTGGCTGCCTCCTTTCCAAGTTTAGACCTTTACAGTGGTGGCAGTTAAGTCACGAAGGCAGTTATGTCACCGACAGAGTCTCTACTTGCTGTTGTGAGGAGGTGCGTCTGGTCCTACACCTCAATGCCTCTTGCTCCTTTTGCACTGTTCATTCATATAAATTTAGCACCTTTACATGTATAAAGTTGCAATTTGGATCTTTGAATTCCAAAGCCCCGGATAGAGACTCAGGGTTAGGCCAGAGTTAATCCTAAACGCCTGCAGCCTGTTCATTAAGTGCACCATCAAAATCCAACTGCACATCTGTAAAACCGGCCCTAATATCGGCTGCCAGGACTAGAACCGCCCTGGGTGTTCTCAGTAAGGTGTCTGGGCCGCCCCTGCCTTGGCTGTGTCCGGAGCCTCAGTCTTCTTCGAGAACCTATGTAACATAAAATAGTGAAAATTATATTTAGATTATATTTAGATTTCGTTTTATTATAAACACAAATTTATACAGGGTCAGGCAGTCAACTCCTTTAATTCATGTCACTTACCTTGTAATATTCCAGTCTGTTTTGGGGGCATAAAAACTACAGCAAAGGGTGCCTGGGTGGCTCAGTGGGTTAAGCGACTGCCTTCTGCTCACATCATGATCCTGGGGTCCCAGGAGTCCCGGTTCGCGCTGTCCACTCAGCGGGGAGTCTGCTTCTCCCTCTGACCCTCCCCCCTCTCGTGCTCTCTCTCTCAAATAAATAGTAATAATATAAAAAATTTAAAAAATCTTTATAAAAAAAAGCAAACTACAGCAGAATAGGAAGGAGAAGGCCCTCAATTACTATGAATTATCTACCAAATGATGATTTCCTCAAAGAAAATTGAAGTTGGCTCTATTGACACCTCATAAAAATGACAGTATATGGCTTACAAAATTGGATCTATTGGTAAAATGAAAATAGTTTCTACTAAGAAATATGCTAACCTGACACTTAGTCCATAATTCTACAGTGCTTCACTGGCCAAATACCCACTAGCTGAAAGTAAATGAAACTCTGCTTCTATAAATATTGTGAAAGCTTGCATATCTCTATTTTTCCCTATGGGCTTTGGGCTACTATTTTGAAAACAGATATTTAATTCTTGGACTAGCATGTATAAAATGCAGCTTCTATGAGATATCAGTCTATTTATCATTTGATCGTACAAATTGATCAGGAAGGAATGAATTGCGCTTATGCAAATGTCAGGTTTTACCCATCACATTTGCATATATAATTCAGAACTCTGAAATTCAGATTTCTCAAAAATATAAAGCATTAATTCCCAAGGCCTAAATCCCATGTTGAAGGCAAACCTCGTTTTCGGTTGTGTCCCTGGCCGTCTGTTTCTGTGCTGGCAGATGTGTCTGTGTCCTGGGTTGGTGCTTAGAAACGGTTTCTTGTGCTCTTGCGTCTCATTGCCACAGCAACCAGCACTCTTCGGTGCCTCACTCACCACACAGAGGACACGCAAAGGGAACAATGCTGCCCTTTGAAATAGCATTGTTGGAGACACCAGACAAACAAGAGGAACTCCTCTTCCGCAGGAAGCATGCATCTGGCCACGGTTCATTTCACTCTGTACCTTCCAGGGGAATGCACCCATGTTCAGTCAGTCGCAGTTGGAGAGGAGGAGAATGAGGCACGCAGAGAATGGAAAATGAGCAAAAATGAAACCCGTGCTTTTGTTCTGTTCTCTCTGAGGGTGGTCTCGTTCCCCCCCCCACCACCCCGATATTTTTCTCAGTCGCAGGGAGATTAACATTTAGCACAGATTGAAGCAGTCTATTCTGGCATCATTTCTTGTGTGAATCTCTTGTCCTTGGTAGTAGGTGAGCTACGGTTTGCTGGTTTCAAACGTTTCTGGGAAGGAAATAAATCAGATTAGAAGTATCACATTTTAACTTCTGGATTCCCTTGTGCCCTTGCCATTGAGTGCTAGGAACCAGTCAAAAGATGTGTTGGTTTAGTTGTTGGACAGAGAGGGAGGGCAACACAGAGACCTGTGTTTCCTTCTCCCACGGTTGCGATTCATGTCCCCCTGGAAGTTGCACTGTTAGCTAATAGCGCGCTTTTTTCACTCTCCTGCTCGGCTCATCCTTCCATCCTCCCAACCCTGCTCCTGCTGTTGGTATATGACCATGGCCTCCTGCCAACCTACCAGCCTCCGATCCTTCAGTTCCGACAGGTCTCATACCCTGAGCCATGCCTCTTACCTGAGGGACAGTGCCATGATTGACGACACAGTTGTCATCCCCAGTCACCAGGTACGTGACTTTTTCCTTCGACGTCTCAGCTTTCTGGAGAGCTTTCTGACGTTACTTGTTGCTGGAAATGTCCAGAGAGGGTTTTTCCATGTGGAAAGAAATCGTCTTAATTCAGTTAACAAGCTGGGATAAGAGTTTGAGGGCTTTTCTAAAGTGATATACTGCCTGTGGCTTCAGCTCTATGAATCTTCTGTGGAGATTATATAGAAAAATAGATGTCTTTCTAAAAATCTCTGTTAAAGGAAAAAGTGAGATAGGGTACATTTAAGGTAGAAAATGAAAGGTATGGGTAAAAATACATCTTATATTTAAAATTGTTACAGGGAACTGTTAGAGGTTATTATGGAATATTTTAATCTTCGGTGGGATTTTATCAGTTTTGGCTGGTTGGATATAGAGAAGTAGACGTGAATACCTACTCTCTTCCAGGACAATTACACAGATGTGGTCTTATGTCAATAGTATACTTTAAATGGGAATGTATTATAAAACATACATTTTAAATGGCTTGGTCTTATATTTTTAAATGAAAAGATGGTAACGTCACACCTTGCTGTGATACCACTTTTTAGAGTTCTTTATATTGTATTTAATTGAAGGAAAGTATTTTTATTAAATCCAGTGTTCTTTGTATTTAGGTGTCAACTCTAGCCAAGGAGGCAGAAAGGAATTCTTACCGTCTCAGCTGGGGCACTGAGAACTTAGACAACGTGGCTCTTTCTTCCAGCCCTATTCATTCAGGGTGAGTAAATCAATATTATGTATCCAGATCAAGAGGTAAAAAGAGATGAGCGTGAAAATAACAGCTTTGTCCAGTAGCTTTAGCTGATGGCTAGCTTACAGGGGAAGTGACCTTTGTTTAAACTTGTAAATAACAATGCTTTATCCAGTGCGGACTCTACCTACACAAATGAACCAGCTAATAGGGTTGAATTCAGCATAGAAAAACTGACTATTGTTTTAAAATAACTAGTAGAATTGCATCAGATAGCTTGCTAACTAACCAGAATATACCAGTGGCCTCCTTACTATTCACATTTTTTCTTAAAGGTTTCTTAAAAAGAGGAGCAGGATCATTTGGTTTCTAGAAAGTTCTATGTACTAAGATTAACTGACTAGTTTAATAAATGCCTTTCCTCACATATTCATGCATTTAAAATCATGTTTACAGAAGTTTGAATCACACAAATATATAGAGGAGTTCATATCTGTTTGAAGTAGGGATATACCAAAAAAGGGAAATTTGAATGCAACCAGTCAGGTTCTTGGTCACCTTCTAAAAGCCATCCAGGTACTATGTAAGTCATTACTTAAGAAATGCTGCCTGGGGGCGCCTGGGTGGCACAGCGGTTAAGCGTCTGCCTTCGGCTCAGGGCGCGATCCCGGCGTTATGGGATCGAGCCCCACATCAGGCTCTTCCACTATGAGCCTGCTTCTTCCTCTCCCACTCCCCCTGCTTGTGTTCCCTCTCTCGCTGGCTGTCTCTATCTCTGTTGAATAAATAAATAAAATATTAAAAAAAAAAAAAAGAAATGCTGCCTGTTTGTATAAACTCATTAAAAAGTAAGACTTTGAGTTAATAATTTTAAACAAAGATGTTTGTGAGGTGTAAGAATTCAATTATGCAGAAAATAACTTTCTTAAGGAGTTTTAAATTGTGACCCTCTTCACAGTTGGTTTTTCCCTTACATTTTGGTAGTTTCAACTTATAGAGTAATTTTATTATTATATATAAACTTTATTTTTTTTTAAAGATTTTATTTATTTATTCGACAGAGATAGAGACAGCCAGCGAGAGGGAACACAAGCAGGGGGACTGGGAGAGGAAGAAGTAGGCTCATAGCGGAGGAGCCTGATGTGGGACTCGATCCCATAGCGCCGGGATCACGCCCTGAGCCGAAGGCAGACGCTTAACCGCTGTGCCACCCAGGCGCCCCTATATATAAACTTTAAAAATATTTTTCCTTTAATCACTTTTATTCTCATTTTAAAAAGCCCCACTTGTATTTTACCTATTTTGACTTAATTTGATTTAAATTACTACCCCAAACTCCTAATCCATAATCCCCAGAACTATTTTGAGTGGTGGATCCTTTCTTGTTTTTATTATTCTAAAATATTCTCTCAGAAAAGCATTTGAAAATTTGGGATCTTTTAGTTTAATTTTCTACCACAGGCTAATAGAATGTAAAATTAGTTATACAGATATTGAAAATAATCATAATACTTTTTTCCTTGTTAGATAAGTAAAAGCCAGTTCTTGATGCAAAAGTCATTTCAAGGGAATAAAAACCAAGTTAAACCTCATCCAAATTTACTAACATATCTTTAGGTACAAAATGAAATAATTAAAATCTGACACCTGTACATCATTCTAAAAGCATAACATTGCATTTTGCTACTAAATTTCTCAACAAGTCTAAGGAGGAAAAGAGGCTTGAGCTGTAGTATCAGAGGATGGTAGAATCTAGAAACCATAATAAAATATTTGAAGTCTATATCCAGACAACAAAGTGACAAGATTATTTTAGGCAAAGTGTGATTAACTAAAAGTAGCCAAATTTGCAAGAGTCAAAGTATTATGGTAATACTTCAGTTTTCAAAATAAATAATTTACTTTAAAAAAGGAATTTCTTAAAGTCTTTTAACTGCTGAAGCACAATAAAATACTCAGCTTAAGTACATCAGTATACATACCAATTGTATAAAACTAGATATATACATAAGTAATTCTAGACGATCACTTACATTGAAACAAGATCATCCAGTGGTTAAAAGTTAACCACTTGTTAAGATAAGGGTCTTTAAACTCTTGTTCTGTAATAAACCAAATTTTCTACAAACTTCAAACATCATTTTTTTTTAAGATTTTATTTATTTATTTGACAGAGAGGGAACACAAGCAGGGGGAGTGGGAGAGTGGGAAGCAGGCTCCCTGCTGAGCAGGGAGCCCGATGTGGGGCTTGATCCCAGGATCTGGGCAGACGCTTAATGACTGAGCCACCCATGATCACTGATTGTAAATAACTTTCAACTCTGGCTGTAAATTAGAATCACCTTGGAGCTTTAAAAAATATATCCAGGCCCAGCTCAAACCAGTTACATCCAAATCTCTGTTGTTGGGGCCTTAGCATGGGCATTTTCTGCAAGCACCAATAGTCCAAATATGTGTGTTTTATGTATACACTGTTAGAAAGGAACAACTTTGCCTGATAAAGCTTTGATTATTGGGGAGATCTGGGTAATTAATATATACCTAGTTCTCTCACATGTTTTTTTTTTTTTTAAATCTCTTTCATTCACTTGTTTTTCACACATTGTTGATTGAATTCTATAAAGTACCAAACTTGGTGCCAGGCAGTAAGCAAAATAGATAAGTAAGATCTAGCCCTTACCTTTAAGAAACACGCCCCTCTGTCATTGGAAGATAATCCATGGAAGAGAGATAACATGGTGGTTAAGAGTGTGCTTTGGAGTCAGACCAGTCAGAATTCAGCTCCCAGCCCTGACAGTCAGGATGTGACACTGGGCAGGTTATGGAAAATATCCGAGTTTCAGTTTATCTGTAAGATGAGTGTTATATCATGGACCCCATAGGGGAGGTTTATGGATTAAATGCTTCTTAAATAATTAGCATTTTGTCTAGAAAGAATAAGTACTCAATAGATTATAGCCACCAGTATTTCTATAACCCTCATATACATCTTCCAAATCCTTCACCAATTCCAAATCAGTTAAGCAGAATCCTCTAAATGACAATACCACTATAGTACAATTCATAATGGTAATATTTGACTTGTTATTTTTATCAGGTAATCTGTCATCTAGTGAGGTCTCTAGAATTTGAATGCACACAGTGCCACAGATAACTCTAATGGGATGAATACTCACACTGAAAACACAATGATTTTGAGTGTCATGGTATTTGAAAGCTACCATGCTATTTAAGTATAGGAATAACTTTCATAATATCATCTAATAATGATTTCTTTTTTTAAACTTGTTCATTATACACGAGGCACCTGTGTAGTAGTTTTTATATATTTTTAAGGAACTAAGTTTTTCTTTAATTGAAAGAATTCTTAAGCCACTTCAAAATCTGCCCAAAATGTAAGAAATAAATGATTTTTAGACAGAGGAGATAACAAAGTCAGCTTTTTTATGCACATGCCACTAATTTTGTGTATAATGTTCTATTTGATTCCATAAAGGGATTTTAGAGTAATAGAAGACACAGCTTCTACCAGTAAGCAGTATTAGTAATTTTCTTTTATTTTTCTAATGAAAATGAGTAGGTAGCAGTGCTTAAAAAATTCTGTTCTGGCCAATATATACAGGTAATATCTGGCAAGAGAAAGGCTGACAGTAATATTTTTGTTCTTTGGATTGTGTTACTGATTCACAGTCTAATCAGTAGTCAGTTCTAGCACCCTGGTCATGATCATACCAACATAAGCTTGGACAAGAATTTGAATTTTATAATTCTTCTCCATTTCGGAAGTGCATAATGAATTAACAAATGAAAGGCACAGTTTCTAGTAATAGTTTTGTGATTCATTTTAAATGTTATTATTTCAGTGGTATTATCTTTGTAGTTCCTTAATGCCAGCCAAGTGCCAACAATTAAATGCCACTTCATGATGTTGTGCTACAAAATATTATAGTAACTAGAAGTCCGTAAGACAGTGATCTCTTAAAGGACTTCTTTTTCATAAAAACATGTTGACAATTTTGCTGTGAACCTAAAGCTACTCTAAAAAACAAAATCAGTTAAAAAAAAAACTTGTGAAGGTAATTAGCTCAGATAGTAGAAGTTGACCTTAGAAACTCAAGGAAGTCAAGACTGTTTCTCATTTGACAGTGTTAGTATTTATCAAATACCTAGATCAGTTGATTTGGTTGCTTATGGATTTCAAAAACCCTAGTTTTTTTTAAGGTACATGAAGGTAAATTCCTTTGGACGAAGACAGTTATTTTCTAAGTGGCAAAACAACTGTTTTATAAGGTTGGATATCTGTCCATTCAGCATGTATCCTTTTGTATATTGTCAGGTGTTGAAAACACACGTGAATCATATGAAAACTTACGGAGGGTTTTGCACAAGAGCAGACTCAGGTAGAAGAGGCATGAAAGGACTGTAAAGTGGGATCAGTCAATATGACCAGTGAGACAGCAAACCACAAGGCAGGGAATGAAAGTCTTGAGAAAAGCACTCTTTGCGTAGTTTTTTGTTACCTACTGGTAGGTAATTAATGTTACCTGCTCTGCCTTAGAGTTGATGCTACTGTTTGTCATTGAAGCTCTTCTTTAAATTGTGCCACTTCTGTTTGCATTTCTTTGGTAGAAGCCCAAAAGGGCATTACCATTATTTTGAAAGTATTAAAAAAGTATGAGTGAAAAGTTTGGAGACAAACTATGTCCATCAAATCGAAGACTCTGTGACGTTCATTATAAGAACCCTTGATGTTTTGCAACTTTGTGGACCCTTAGACTTGGTCACATGACCTCCCCCAGCCAGTGTTGAATAAGGCTACAAATCCAAATCCAGTGATTTTTAAATCTTATCCCCAGTTCCCTCAACTGGGAGTCACTGTGAACCCCCATACCTTGCTCTTCTCTCCGCATTTGCATAGAGCTATATCTCATTTGTATTTCCATCTTTTTTTCGATGAATACTGTATTGGTGTATAAGTAATATATTTTGGTTGAAAGTCGCTTCTGATTTCCTTCTTTATATTTCACTTTATCCATTCCTTCTCTGTGCTAAAGTATCTATTCTGTTGCAGCCGCTCCTCTCCATGTCTTGATCGTGACAACAGCAGGTGAACTTCTGCATAATTCCTTCTCTGACCATGTGGCCTCCCCCTCTGCCCCTTTCACCATCTCCTTCTGCCTTTACCCCATCTCAGGATGCTTTAGTGTGAAGATACCTAGCCAGAGAGAGAGAGAGAGATTTATATTCTCCAAATTGTGGCCATCGCTGAATTCCCTTTCTCTATGGTGGAAAAAAAGTGGGTACTTTTTTTATTTCTTTGGAAATCAGGCGGGGTTGCACCAAAATTAATGGAGACCACTGTGAAAGCCTGTTTTGGCCATGGGTCTCCACGTCCCCATTTCTTTTGTGAGAAGAAGTGCTACATTGAGCTGAAGGATGTCATTTCTGGCAATTATGCAAATTGGGTGAGCTATTTTAAAGTTATATTAAAGGTTATGATTTTAAGTATCACTTAGTAGAGTTTTTGGGTTTGGTTTTGTTTTTTAGCTATATTCTAGGTGAACCAAAGGCTGAAAGTTTATTAATAGTGCATTTCCTTTCTAGTACTGCTTTAAGTACAACCTTTTGATATTTTGGAAATTGTGCTATAGGATGATGCTAGTCGGTGTTCTAAAAATATCTATTCTTTATTATTTCAGTAAGGTTATTTTTAAAGGTTCTTATCAGACTGCCGATGCTAGTATTTTTATTATACAGTCTGCACCATGATACTACAGATTGTCTACAGATATGACACTTTTTATTATCTAATTTTGGAAATTTTGTATCCATCCTTTTACTTTTTCTGAAACACTAAATATTATGTTTCTATACATGAACATAGTGAGTAATAAATAATTGGTGATTTTAGCAAATTAGAGCCAATTTTTTCAAAGTCATTTTCCATCAGTTTTTCAGTTTATGGAATTCAGAGGACGAGGAAGGAATTAAGGGAATTACAGAGGAGAAAGTGCTCATGTTGTTTTCTCACATAAACCAGCAATCAGATTTAATTTAAAGCCCTCTTGCTATGTATATGTGGATCACTGAAGCACCCTGATGACTTTTTTTTTTTTTTCCTATTTTTACCCGATAACTAACTCTGAATGCTGTAATCTCCTCCCTGTCCCCACCCCATGGTCCTGGATGAATTAAAAGTAAACCTAAGGATTAGTAACTTTTGGGGTGGAGGACACTGTCTTCAAGAGACCAGAATCGTTGTTTCTGCTGCCTCCTCTGAAGCATGTACCTACTTAGCTAATCAAATTGTGTATTTGCAGGCAAATTGTCTGCATAATAATCGTGGACTGCTTTTGCTTTTATTCTTTTTAAATTGTGATAACACTGTATCTCACAATTTAGAAAACTTCAATAAGAATTTCTATTTTGCATGATTGCTGAATTTCATTTGGAGAGTAAGATATGCAATTAAAGCTGAGTATATTCTGTGATAAATTTTGTCTGTACAGTCTTCAGTCAGTGTTGAGTGCAATGTGTGTACACATTTTCTCCACAACTGTTCGTTGACTGTCTTAACCATACAGCAAAAATAACATATCTTTCTTGGAGTAAAAGCAGTTTATTTTCCAAATAAAAATTCTTACAGAGCATCTGACAGTCATGAAACATTTCAGTGGCTTTCCTAACCTTGGTTAACAGGAAATGGCACATTGAATTTTAACACCAGATCGCCATAGAGTTTATTTAGCTGAGGTCTTTCATTTTATGGATGAGAAAACTAAAACTTGAAGACAGGAAGTGACTTGCTTGAGGTTATGGCAATACTTCAAGACAGAGATCAATTTAATGATAGATGGCATCCAGGAAAGAGCATGGTACTTGCTGCATTTTGTGCTCTGTGATAATAGTCCCTTTATAGCTTATTTAAATAGTGAAGTTCATACACTACTAAAACCCCCACCATCACATTAAATTGCTTTAGCAAAGTTCCTCGTTCATTTTAGGTATTCAATAAAAGTTAGTTTCTCTCTTTTTTAGGTGTTGTATTACACTATAATTTTTAAGACATTCGAAATACAGAAAATCATCTGGGCATAGGGAAAGGAAAATGATGGCAACAAGTATTTATTGAATTCTGAATGCTTTACCCATGCATGGTTTAATCCTCACTGCACCCTCAGTGGTAATATTATGATTCTCCCTCATCAGCATACTAGGCTTAGGTCTTTAAGCTCACAAACAGCAGAGATGAGCTTCAGTCCATACATATATCCTGTCCTCTGTACATATTTAATTATGTGTTTTTACTTTAATTCCTTTTATCTCCAAATGTTTGCGGTTTATCTTGTCCCATTTTTAATCTTCTGAAAATATGAGAAAATCATATTTACTTAATCATCTCTAGTATGTGAGCTGATTCATCTCATGACTCATAGCTTCCAGCCTTTCACTTTTTCCTGTGGTACAAAAAAGTAAATGGTCTCTTACAGTCTGTTTTTTACATTGCAGAATAACTTTACTGATTCTACCACCTATCCAAATAGCGAAACCGTCTGATATTCTGGCACTTTTAATAAAAGTGTTCAAACGCTTACCCAGTTGTATATTATAAACTATTGGGGTTAACTAGCATGTTTTATCTCAAAGACTTTTCATCAGCACTTGAATTATTTCTCTTATTCCCTCTTATTTGAAGCAAAGACTTCTTTTAGTGTACAATTCTGCATATTCAGCTTTTTTATTGTTACTCTGGAATTACGTTATTTGAGTCTGATTTCTATAGAGTATTTTCTTGCTGAATTTATAAACATTTTTATTCATGTTGACTACTAATATTCAGTTCTTTCATGTCTCCTAACCTTTTCTGTTTCTTTCTTGACCTCTTTCTGTTTTGCTCTCCTCTCAAGTCTCCTGCCTCTGACTCTTCCCCCCTCCCTTCCCATCTCCTTTCCCACTCTCTAGTCTCCCTTCTCTCTGGCTAAAGACAATTCCTTCACCAGAACTTGTCACTTTTGTTAGTCCGTTAGTTCCTTTAGTTAGTTGAGAAAGACACAAAGGCTTGGTTTCCTTGGAAATGTAATTTTTCTTTTCTCTGAATTATGAGTATTGGCACCTTTTCCCGGTTTGCTGTGGTTGGGTGCAGTACTTAAGCATTACTCTCCAAATCTATAGGGTACGGAGACACTTACAGTTAAATATGTCTACTTGCAGATTCAGTCTTTAAGTTCTTGTATTTTGATTTCCCAATCTTTGGTCTTTCTTCATGAAATTTTCACTCCTATAGGAAAGTTATTTCCTTTGTTATATTCAAAGTCTTGATTCTTGGTTATTCCCATTTTCTACTAATCATCTGCCAAGGTAAATTAACATATCAAATCTTTTACTTGGGAGCAGGAAAAGACCTATAGAAAAATATTTAACATTGAGTATAGTCCTTCCCAACTATTTTGCTATTTTATTGGCTGAAATATTGGAGTGTAGTAATTTGAATGATTTCTGGCTGGATTGGTTGTCTAGAGACCAAGCAATTAAATTACTTTCAATTTTGCTGCCTTTTTTTTTATTAGATCTAAATATATACAACTTCTTTCAACTTGCTCTTTTCATTCTTCCATTCATTCACTTATTCAACAATTATTTATTGACTGCCTACTATGTGCTCCATGTACATTGTGCTAGGCACTGGGGGAACATAGGAAGAACAAGGTCACTGCCAATATGGTACTTACATGGCTCCTGTATGTGGTTATAATTCACTTCTTATTGACCAGGAAACGAAGTGATTCTGAGTCAGCAACACCATCATGTGAAACCTGGGGCTTAGACTGTGAGCTGCTTGGCAGGAGCAAGTATGTTTTTATTTTCAGTATCCTCAGTTCATGCAGGGCACCTGCCAATAGGAGGGTAACAAACACTGCATGCTTCTCAGGCATGGAAATGGAAGTTATGGAGTACATGAGAACAAAAGAGGATCTCAAAGGGAACAGTCAATGACACAAAATCAGAGAAAGTAATCAAACATGTAGTTATTGGAACATTGTTATAGCTAAGAACATAGCAACTGTCCTTCACTTTTTTAGAAGATGCACCCCTAGAAGACATTCTCCATGTTTTTCTGGTTGGAGACATCATGTAGGCCATAAGTCATCAATGGAATAAATCTAGTGGAAACACAATAGCATATAACCGTGGGTGTGAAAGGTCCTTAAAAGCCTTCAAAAGGTAAAAAGACTGGTAAAACTGAGTAGATGTATTATAATAATTTCTTATGAGTGTGAGTCCCTGTTCTGTTCATCAGTGGTGACAGTAATCAAAAGATGAAAAAACAATTAGGGAAAGTCAGAAATATTACAATGCACCTTGGAACAGCACTGGGTGAAACTTAGTAGCTTTGCTCCTAGTTTTTATACAAATTGACGTTAATATCACAGTCAAATAAAAATAAATGGGGAAGAAACTTTTGTATTCATCTAGAAGTGTTATCAGTTTTTTTCCATTCTTTTGAGCAATACTACATTTTAAAAAACAAATAGAAAAGAATTTTTTTAAGAATTTATGCTTAGACTAGTAAGAAGAAAAGCAGCCAACCTTTTTTTCATTGTGTTTTAACAAAGACCAGAAACATCCATTCTTGAGTAGTGAACAATTGATTATACTCCCCACTTTTTGCCCTGTACTAAAAACTTAGAGGGCTGGGTGTGAATGGTAGTTCTAGGCTGGCTCCTGCACGTGGGAAGGGCGGTAATGGCTCTTCTTGTGGTCTCATCCTGCATGACGGGCTTCAGACAGGCAGCCGGCTCCTCCGCATCCATTTTTATTACTAGCAACAGGATTTCTGTTTAACAGCATGCTTAATGAGTTCTGTGTCCTGCTATGAAGAAGATGCTAACATATTTTTCATCACGTGTCTAAAAATAACATCAATGTATTGTGTTTCTATCCTATAACTTACTTGGATAAAATGTCTTTCAAATGTTTTCAGTGTTGTCATGGATGCAATATCTAGACGTGGTGGATCTGATGTAGTTCTTGTGTTGGTTGAATAGAAGTTGATCCCTAATACACCTGTATGTTGCTTTCCTCTTTGTTTTGGTATATGAAATCTTGCAAATGCGATGAAAATTGGGGAAGACAGTAATGTAATCTGTAAAAGGGTGTACACACTGTTTGTTTGTGTCTTTGTGTATATGTGTACAACACTTGGATTGCCTGATTTAATTTTCGCTCCTTGAGGAAGTGAGTGCCTCCAAGACTTTAATGAGTGTTAGGACCATCAGAGTGACAAGAAGTCGAACTAAACTGTATCAGGATCCATTAAGACCATCCCACAAGAAATAACAATCAAGTTAAAACTAATCGTTTCTCCTGGTACGCTTAAACAGGCACTTGGATTATAGTTCGTTTATGCATGAACAATTAGCAGTAGAAGAACAAAAATAATAGAGATAGAAGCCTTTACGTTTCTAAATTTTTAGCTGTGATTTTCCACATGCAGTTTACTATAATTTGGGGAAAATCATGAGGCACAGATCTCTTCCGTCAGCATGAGCCCAGGGTTTCTCACTTAAAAACACAGAGCGGAGGGAATTTATAATCTTATTTTCTGCCCACCCCATCTTTGCTTCAGTTAGACCAGGATGGCAGACAGCTTCCTACTTAAGAACTGAAAAGGGACATGTCAACCAGTAAATTGATTCTATCCAAACACTTAATTTTTTGCTTTTCCTTCTCCTTTAGAATGCAATAAGTTAAAAACCTGCTTCCTGGGTAAGATGATGTTGGAGCAGGATGCATGTACATGATCTTGGGAGAAGGCCTATGAATCTTTTTTTTTTTTTAAGTCATAGAATTATATTCAAATGGGTTGGACAAGATGTAATTTTGAAAAGTCAGGTTGGATTAACTTAGAAAAACTGCAATTTGGTCTTTTTTCTCTATCCTTACATTATTTCAGCATGTGGATTTTTCAGGACACACCTAGACAGAAGCAGAAGCCTTTGCATTTATAATGAAAGAAGACTCCTCAGCGTTCATTATATAATTTTATTCCACTTTCTAAGTCAATTGGACAGATTCTTAATTTACAGTTTGTATTTAATAGCACCGTTGTCAACAAAAACCAGGATTCTTTAGTTATGGATCAAACTAATGCAAAAACTGAAACAATGACAAAACAAATAAAGGCATTGGCATAAAGCGAAATAACTTTTAAGGACAAATATTTTGCCACCATGCAAATAAATTAAAAAGAACAAAGCATTATGAGAAAAAAAATTAACTTGACAAAACCTGTTTATCTGCTTCCAGTATTTCAAAACATAGCTAATCTTCTATTTTAATTTTTAGTTTCCTGGTTAGTTTTATGGTGGATGCCCGAGGTGGTGCTATGCGAGGATGCAGACACAACGGGCTCCGTATCATTATTCCACCTCGGAAGTGTACTGCCCCAACTCGAGTCACCTGCCGTCTGGTCAAACGCCATAGACTGGCGACAATGCCCCCAATGGTGGAAGGAGAAGGCCTGGCCAGTCGCCTGATCGAAGTCGGACCTTCTGGTGCTCAGTTCCTTGGGTAAGGGTTTCTGATAAACCTCCCACTTAGTCACCGATGGGCTTGTGTCCTCTACGTGAAATCACTAGGATGGAATGAAAAAAGGTACGTCGATAATGTTGTGAAAGAAGATCGGCCCCTGTGAAATTACTTAAAAATCGGAAGTCGCACCTCGGTGCTTGACTCCTACCACATGCCTCTTATTTTGAGGCATTAATGAGTTCAACATTCAGATGAATTATGATTCCTTCTCTTGGGATGTGACAATAGCTGCTAGACCCCCAGTGTGAATAATCATGGTTTAGCTGATGGTAGGTATTTTTTTTTTCTTATCCTGAGACTCACATGGTAAAGTCATAAAGAAAAAAAATACTGTCCATTCCAAACATAAATTTAAAGTCTTGTGTAGTTATGAAATAGAATGATTATTTGTGGAAAGCAGTGTGGTCTTTATAGGATATATAAAAATTTACTCCATGTGACTTGTTTCTGTTATCGAAATTGCTATCTTGAGTCTTAAAATCACACCAGCAGTCTTTTTAGTTGTAGTTTTCATTAAGAGGACAAAATCAAGACTAACTTCTGCCATGCTCATTTTAGCAATTTCTTCCGTTTGTACGGCTGCTCTTATATATCAAGTGGTGTCTCAATATGCCAAGAAATGACTAGCTACCACTGAAAACTGACAAAAGGATGAAGTTTTGGAGGGGGACAAGTTTCAAAATATTTTGAAACAAATCAATTGTATTTAAGTCTTGTCATATAAAGCCTTTGTGCTCAGAAATTGGGAGAAAATTCTATTAATTATGAACTCTTTGCTTTGCCGGTGTCGTTTGGGGTAGAGGATTTGCTTTAGAACTTGGGGAAATGTTCTAAAGCCTTATAATTTGGAGCAAATTATTAACAGATTGCTGCAAATTATGTTCACACCTGAAAATGGGTGTCCGTATTGCCCAGTTATAGAAGCCACCTCCCATGTCCTCCTCAATGGCCAGAGATTTAGAAGGAGCCTGTGAAGTTCTGGGTTGCATCAGAAATGCCATTATGGTTGGAATAATTGCCCGACAATCCCTTTCGTCTTCTGTACCAGGCCCTTTTCCCTCCCTTATGCTCAGGTAGTTTTAGGCTTTTTAATAAAGTTCACATCTGTTGAGGAATATCGATGAAAACATCTGCCCTCTACAGAGTTAGAGTTTTCATTATATTCCCAACAGCTTTGTCTTTCCTGTGGAGCATATTTTTTTTTATTTTTATTTTTGGCTCGTGCCCTGGCAGTGAACGTAACTAGGGACAGATCCAACATCTAAGTGTCTCCTTCCACGCGCCTCCATTGTACACTCTGGGTCTCAGTTCCTTGCTCTTTGTGACCAATGGAGGGGGCAGAACCAAACGCAGTGTGAAACCAGACTTCACCCTGTTGATCAGCCGGTGACGCTGGGGTTCTGTGGAAAACAATACCTGAAGCTTACTTCTGTTCTTTCTTTCACTGCTGCTTTGGATGTACTCAGTAAACTTCACCTGCCAACGGCTCCTCCCCCACTTAATGAGGGAGAAAGTTTGGTCAGCCGCATCCTTCAGCTGGGGCCTCCTGGAACCAAATTCCTTGGGTAGGAGTGACTTAAAACAAATTGATGGCTGCTGGCCCCCATTCTTCTCCTCCTTCTGCAATATGATTTCTCTTTTTGTCATTGTGCCCATGACATGTCCCTCCCTATGATTTAAATTCTGTATAACCTATCTTTAGTGGACCATTTCTGACCCTTGTGGTATGTGACTTTTTATTTTTGAGTGATGTTTTTTATATCTTTTCCCTTAAAGTGCTGTGACCTTCATTTTCGTTTAAAGCATGAGATCTGCCTAGTTGTACTATGTGCTAGTTATGATGTTGTTATGATAAATTCAAAGTCTGTATCAAAGCAACCTGGACTGAAAAATCAAAAGCCTCTATAAATTTTGAAAGTGAATGCGACCTAAAAATGCCAGGGCAGTGCATGTTCTGGATCCTGGGTCTAACAGGCATGGGACACAATGGGCTGTCTGCTGAGGAGCAGCTCAGTTAGGGCCACGCTGTGTATACA
This sequence comes from Ursus americanus, assembly GCF_024610735.1. NCBI lineage: Eukaryota > Metazoa > Chordata > Mammalia > Carnivora > Ursidae > Ursus > Ursus americanus. The sequence continues at coordinate 8,445,675 of NC_142139.1, forward strand.
TGCCTATTATTCCCTTGAATGAAAAAAGAAGAAAACATAAGCAGAAAACCATGAGTGCATGTCTCTTTAGTTCCCGAGTAGTTAACTCTTCTGACATCTTTTTGCTGACAACACATCAAATTATGTAACATATGAGCCATTTTCCTTCTCAAACCATTTTGTCATTTGCACCTTATAGCAAATGTTTTGGGAGACTGGCACACATCATGGATATGCATGCCCATTTCTTTTGGTTAAATGTGTTATACTTACATTGATCAAAGGAGAAGTTCCAGAATGCCACATGCACTCACAGGGAAGCATTATTTGGCTTAAGGTAGCAGCATGCCCCTAAGGATTGGTGCCCCCGAGGTGGAGTGCTACTGTGTGACCATCTGCTAGCCAGTGGGCTCCGGAGGACAGCCCAGTATGCCCTGTCCCGAGACAGAGAACAATTCCAGGTCACTTTGCAACAGACAAAGTCAAGGTGCTTGTCTTGCTGTTGGTTAGCTCTTGTCCACACTGGATGTTCTGCCTTACTGTGTCAGGCCTGTGATCGTGGAGATCCCTCATTTTGCTGCCCTCCGAGGAAAGGAGCGGGAGCTGGTGGTCCTACGCAGTGAGAACGGGGACAGCTGGAAAGAGCATTACTGTGAATACACTGAAGATGAGTTGAATGAAATCCTTAATGGCATGGATGAAGGTACTTCATATTAAGGGTTTTAAAAGAATTCTAAAGGGGAAGCATTAAAATTATCTCTTTCTTATGACTAAGGGAGTATGTATATGTGTGGGGCAGGGAGGGGACGTGGGCTTGGGCATGTGTGGTCCTGCTGTTATTTTAATGCATTAGAGAATAATATGATTTCCTGTTTAAACTTTCTATTAAGGAGATAGGAAAATTAAGTTCACTCAACCTTCTACATGTAATTCAAACAAGGAGTTCGTCAGGGAGAATTTCATATATACACCTACACATAGAGTTAAGGAATTTATTTTTTTCGTTGGGGCTTTGTTCTCTGTACATCCCAAATCCAGCTTGGGCCATCTAGCCACAGGGTGAAATGTCTCAGTGTGACTGGAGGGAATTGGCTTGTTCTCTGGCCTCCTTAGGCTGCACAAAAATGAAGGCCTAGTCCTAAAACCAGGAGATGGGTTCCACTTTATTTCTTTTTAAAAAGATTTTATTTATTTGAAAGAGAGAGAGAGTGAATGAGCAGTGAGGAGGGGCAGAGGCAGAGGTAGAAGCAGGCTCCCCACTGAGCAGGTAGCCCGTCTCAGGACTTGATCCAAGGATCCTGGGATCATGACCCAAGCCAAAGGCAGACGCTTAACCGACTGAGCCACCTAGGTGCCCCATGGTTCCACTTTAAGTAACTACACAAATAGGGTAATTCCTTTGTCTGAGTGCCAAGAGCATACCAAATTTTGTACAAATCTGGACACCCAGCAGTGAGGCTATTTGTCATGTTTACCAGGCTTGCAGATGACCGCCAGAAGCTTCGGGTGTGGCTCGCAGACAGTAAGTGGAGCTGGACAGCCGCGGCTTTAGTGTATTTCTTTCTGCATCCTGCTGAGGTGGGATAAGAATAGAGGCCAGGCTTACCTACCCAAGGGGTGGTTGGAACAAGAAAGTACGCCCTCTAGTTGCATAGGTCAGTATTTTCCAAACAGGATAAAAGATCAGGGTTCTTCCTGATAAAGCTTGTTCCATGCAATGTTGAGCTGCTTCTGTTTCTTGGAGCCATTTCTTTTGCCTGCATGTAGGTTTAGGATGCCTCCCTCTGAGATATTTACCTGTCATGAACACTGCCACGAGCATTGGCGTCTTGTCCTTGACTGAGTACTCTCATATAACTCTATGTGTATAAAGCCTGTTTTAAAACAAAGAATCCGATTTTTGTATTTTTATGTCCTCTATGATTGGAAATGCATCCTTTCGTAAGTATGTGCTAGTGTTTGCCAGTGCATCGGTTTTCAGTTAGGCATGATCAGATCCTGGGACTTCTGGCTTTTGCTCTCTTGTTATATTCAATTGTCAAGAAAAATATAGTTGCTGCTCCTGCCTCTAGAATGGATTGGTAATGATTTCCAAAAATAAACAACTTTCTGTGATCCCTGAAAATCCAGTGATCCCCTTAGTGCAAATTTTCTGCCATTTAAGCTAGTCTGCTTTTCGTGTTACCCTACATAGCTACACTAATGCAATTTACAAAGAACCCATTATCCTATCTTGCTGACAGTAGATATGTTTGATAAGTTGATGGTTTCAGGGAAGTACTCAAACCCCGAATTCATAATCACTGATTTTTTTTTAAATATCTGACTCTTTCAGAGACAACCATGTCACTAGAATAAACACACAAACACAACCCTTACCCTTACAGGACAGATTTTATTCCTTCACTATTGCCCTGAGAACTGAAAGGGCCATATTTCTTCTTAAAACCACAATAACTGGTTTTTGAGCTAACTTTGAAATTTGCGAAGAAAAGGAGCCCAGGAGCTATTTCCTCTCCCTCAGGTGAACCAAGAATAGGACAGGTTTGTTTCCATTCCAGGTTTGCCCTCAACACCCCTCATTTACAAAGGCAGCCGGCCTGCATTACTGCTTCTGGAACTGGGCGCTTTCCTTTCACAGTGCCCTGGAAAGACCTAGTTTCCACAGAGAAATAAAACATGCAGACCAACTGCTGATAGGTCTTGAAAAACTGCATTTTTTTTTTTCTGGTGTTGTTAGGTTAGATAGTCTTGCTCTTTAAAATTTCCTATTTAAAAAAAAAAAGTGTTTTGCTTCCACATTTGTTTACTATTAACTCTGCCACGGAGTTTGCTAGAATGCTTTTGGAAGGAAATCTTTGCTGTATGAAGATGGGTCATTTCTTGTCTCAGTGCTGGATAGCCCGGAAGACCTGGAAAAGAAGCGAATCTGCCGCATCATCACCCGTGACTTCCCACAGTACTTTGCGGTGGTGTCACGCATCAAACAGGACAGCAACCTGATTGGCCCAGAGGGAGGCGTGCTGAGCAGCACCGTGGTGCCCCAGGTGCAGGCCGTCTTCCCAGAGGGGGCTCTAACCAAGAGGATCCGTGTGGGCCTACAGGTATGCCCTTGTTGAATACCAGTTAACCTAACAAGGATTTTTACTCTAGTAAAATCAGCTTTTCAGGTGGGAAGTACATGGTTAATGCATCAAATTATCCCCAGATGAGCAAAAGCTGCCCTTAAAGATCGTGGATCTCCGAAAGTTTTTTTCTTTTTTTTTTTTTACGCTTTATTTATTTATTTATTTGACACAGAGAGAGACAGCCAGCGAGAGAGGGAACACAAGCAGGGGGAGTGGGAGATGAAGAAGCAGGCTCCCAATGAAGCAGGGAGCCCAATGAGGGGCTTGATCCCAGGACCCTGGGATTGGGCCCTGAGCCGAAGCCAAACGCTTAACGACTGAGCCACCCAGGCGCCACTGTAGGTCTCCTAAAGTTTTATAGGAGTGCTTAGTACTAAACTTACAATTGCCATATTTGGAGTCACCAAACTGATTTATGAACTAAAAAGCAATGCATTGAGTAAGAAATTTGACATCAATATAGATATATTGTTTATTTTAATATTTTTTTCTTTGAAAAGGCTCAACCTATGCACAGTGAGCTGGTTAAGAAGATTCTAGGCAACAAAGCTACCTTCAGCCCTATAGTCACTTTGGAACCTAGAAGAAGAAAATTCCACAAGCCAATTACCATGACCATTCCTGTCCCCAAAGCTTCAAGTGATGTCATGTTGAATGGTTTTGGGGGAGATGCACCAACCTTAAGATTACTATGCAGCATAACAGGTGAGTCCCATATGACTATGCTAGTAGAAAGTTCTGAAGGAAGAAACATAGACTGTTGTAAATATTAAATTACCTTTGTCATCAGATACCTGTGAGGTTATATGCATTAATTCAGGAAAAGCATTCTAATTAGGCAAGTGAAAGGTAAAAGGAAATGAACTAATATTTATCAAATACAGCTAGTATGCCAAACTATTGGACACTTTACATGCACTGTCATTTCAGTCTTTACAGTGGCCCTGTAAGAGAGTGTTAACCCTATTTACTGAAAAGGAAGTCAAGGCCGAGAGAAGTTCTATAACTTGCCAGAAATCATACCATAAATATTTGGCAGAGTTGGAATCCAAATCCAAATTTACATACCTCAAAGCCCAAGTGTTTAGCCTTCTTGAAGACTTCATCTGATATTTTTCATGCAAGACTTCATCTTACATGAAAAATAAATAGCATCTTGAATAATTATACACAGTAGTTCAAACATCTGTCTAGGAATTGGTTTGTCTTTATCATTGATCTGTTGAACTAACTTTGGAAAAACAAAATACAGGTTTTTAATGATTAACTGAATTTTGGTCTTTTCAATTAGAAGTTGTAATAGCTTTCAGAAAACTACAACACTCCAGAAAGACATTCCCAGAACATTGTTTTGTTTTGTTTCTGCTCAATAATACCACCGCAAACGGTGAGAGGAAAAAATCCACACAAATAACCTGTGTTAAGCCTATGTCACTGGACTGATAATTTCCCTGTTTAACAATAACTATGTGGTGTCGGCATTCAGTAAATATACTGTTGTCAACAGAAATAATCACCATCCCTGGTTGTTTAGGTATTGTTAGATTTTTTTTTTCATTTCTCCTCTATATTAAAAGGAATGTTCACCCTTATTTTGTTCTCTAATTCTCCCTTATTAATGTTTTTTTCTGTACTTATGATAGCAAACCTTTGACAAAAGCTTAATAATATGACATCAGTTTAATAAGATGACAGAATTTTAAAATACACAGACTACAATGAGTATAGAAGGAAATCTTAGGCTTCACTTATGATTGCTTTCCCAGTTACCCATTTCTGGGTGTTATCAGCATTTCTGGGTGTCATTCCCATGCTTTTTGTTCCATGGGTATACAATTAACCTTTCTATAATGTACAACATAATGGCATGGGAGCAAAAGAAGGAAGACTGAAAAATGTGGCGCACCTGCCCCTGTAGATGATGGAATGAAGATACCGCCTGGGCCTAGACGCCATCTAATCTAATTATTCCAGCCATAGATCTTCAGATAGGTTTGCACTAAACAATTCCTTAAATTTATTTGTTAATTTAAAAAAATATATGTTAACCAGAGTGTTTGGATTTTTGTGTTTTGCTCTGCTATATGGTTCTGCTGAGAATTTCTATTTTAGGAAGCTGCTTAATAAGTTTCCATGAACTTTCTTTGATAACTCATTTCCTTCTTTAAGGAATTTTAGAGTCACAACTTTTTCTCATATCAAACATATATTCCTCCTGCAATGCTTTAAGACTGTTTTATCCTCATCTATGCCAACGTAATTTCCCAGTAGAATGAAAGTCAATATCAGCCTCCATGGTGATCTTTCTGTGCACATAGGCCATCCTTCAGCACTCATTCATTCATTCACTTATCTTGCAGTATTACCGAGCTCTTAATATTTTCCAAGCATTTTTTTTTTTTGCTAACCTTGAACTGCAAATTGAGAAGAAATTTTATTTCTTAAAAATAATTCCAGAAAATATGAAGTTCAGGAACAAAAGATTTTTTGGATTTTTTGTTATTTTAACAAAGTATGCAGCTCCTTAGTTGATCGAAGTAGCTTTTAAAATCATCAGATGTTACGATTTAAAATGATCTTCAAAGCCTGGCAATTACAATAAAAGCTTCAGAATATCAGTCAGATCTTAACAATAGAGAACAAACTGAGGGTTGCTGGACGGGGGCGTGGACAGGGGATGGGCCAGATGGGTGATGGGTATTAAGGAGGGCACTTGTGACGAGCACTGGGTGTTGTATGTAAGTGATGAATCACTAAATTCTACTCCTAAAAACTAATACTGCACTATATGTTAATTATATAGAATTTAAATAAAGACTTGAAACATAAAAAAAAGTCAGAGAATAGAACACTTAGTAGGTAATTTGAGGCAGTTATTCAAAGACCCTCCCTTAAGTTAAGTTCCTTGAAAGGTGGTGTCTGCTGTTTGTTTTCAGTGTGTTGTTTTTTAGCATGTGGTTTTTAGACATGCTGTTTCCAATATGTCATTCAGAGGGGTGGATGGGAGGGATGATTGAACACAGCCAGAACCACAAAGACTTTATTTTACAATTCAAAGTCTGGAGTTTTGCCTGATTTTTTTAAACAATCATATTATTTCAGGTGGAACCACTCCTGCACAATGGGAAGATATTACAGGAACTACGCCATTAACATTTGTCAATGAATGTGTTTCCTTTACAACCAATGTGTCTGCCAGGTATGGTTATGCAGCCCAGAAAAGCCCACTATGATATTGCCCTTCCCCATTGTCTTTTGTTTTGTTTCTTACGGTCTTTAAAGATTCTGGTTTGCTTTTAAATATCATCTGCATTTACTTTCATATTTAAAACTGGACCCACCAGCAAATGTAATAGTGATTGGACAACAAAGGACAACCAGTCAGATTAAAATCTAAGACAAATAAGGGACTGTGACCCTGACTCTGGTTTTAGCAGCCACCACTGATTTTTCCAGTCCCAAGGGTCTTAGAAAAGATAAATTTCCTGTTGTGAAAAAATAGCCTGAACTACTTTTTCCAACAGAATAGTTAAACCACAAATCCCGCTGTGGCTTGAAGGTTTCAGTGACTTACAACGCATTCTAACACATGTGCATATCCCCCACTTACATATCACACATCTTTTAAAAGCTGAAGCTATCTAGTTTTATGTCATGCACACATTAACTCAGTTGATTACTATTAGTTCACATTTGCTTTGGGATTAATGGATTGCTAAGCATTTCCCCATTTAATTTGATTACTACAACAACTGTGTGACTTAAATAGGACAGGAGGTAGTGTGTCCACTTTACAGATGAGAAAACTGAAGTTGAGAGTGGTTAAAATTTAAACTTCTATTTGAGGGGAAAGAAAAAATAGAAATTCATGAATAATTCAGTAATGGTGAGTGGCAGTACCTGGGTGTGGTAGCACGGGTTTGTCCTTTCAGCTGCTCAGGCTCAGCTACTGAGTCGTGGGCTCTATGTGCCAGTGTGATCTGCCACTCAGGCATCTACACTCTAATGCAAGACAATGGCAAGTTTTGAATGAGAGGTACCCCATAGGTACTAAAGAATTCAGCTCAGGGTATTTGCATTGAAGTAGAGCAGATGTTTGAGAAGAGGTGACATGTAGGAACGTTTTGGGCAGAATAAAAGTGGAAGAGAGAGTAACATGAGTAAAGACGCCAAGATAGAATGCAGAAGGGTACGGGGGTGGGGGGCGACGGTGATACATTTAGTCTGTAATCAGGGCTAATGCAGGATTGTGCATTGTTTGTGGGAGGCCTTGTGGGATGGACCAAGAAGTCGGTATTGTAAGTGTACTTAATGCCAATGAATTGTACACTTAAAAATGGTTAAAATGGTAAATTTTGTATATATTTTACCAAAAGCCAATAAAAAGAGAGTTGGATCAAGAAATTAAAAGAGAGGCTAAGACAGCAGAGAAATCTCAGGAATGTTGAATGATTATGGGTAATTAAGAGAAGGAGGTGATCATTGGTGGGGAAAGGTTTCAGCGCAAGAGGATGTGAACCAACCTTTGAAAATGTCATCATAGTAAATTTTAAAAAATGTCCATGGTGGCCTCTACTTTCTTAGTGAAGTTATCTTTCTTAGGGCCTCAGGTGAGGAGGGAGCTCGAGGAGTGTCAGAAAGATTTAGCAAAGTTACTATACTGAATACATGATATCTGAAGAAAAAGTTGCCAGACAATGTCACAAACTTAGCTGAGGCTAGAACTCATAAATTGGTCACAAATCCAGTGATTTTTATATCCAGTAATATTTAGCAGTTCTGGAGCAAAAGCAATTTTTAAAAAATGATATTATTTCACCTTGGTGACTGGAGTGGAAAAGAATGATGAAGAAAAGCTGGGTAGACTTTATTGAAAAGGGTTTCAGGAAATGAATCAAAGAATAGGAGAGGGAATCAAGGAAAATAGAAACGCTCATTCAGTGAGATACTTGTCATAATGTCTGATACCGAGCTTACATGTTAGAAGATTCTAAAGCACTGAGATATAGTTCAGAAGACTCAATACTGAGAAGAGTCACCAAAGAAGAAAATTACAAATGCAATGTTTGATAGTTGATTTTAAACACCTAATCTTTCTCTTTTCCCCACACTCCCTTCTTCCTTCCCATCTTTCCTTCTGCCTTTCCTCCGTTCACTTTCTTTCTCTTTCCTTTAGTTTCTCTCTCTTCTTCTCTCTCTCTTCTTTTCCCAAGAAATACTTAATGACTATTTTGATCATAGTGAAGGGACTGTTGTTGTTATTATTATTATTATTATTATTATTAAACTGGTGTACTTTAAATTTCAGATAACTGACCTTATTCCATTTTGTAGGTTCTGGCTGATAGATTGTCGACAAATCCAGGAATCTGTTACCTTTGCATCACAAGTGTATAGAGAAATTATCTGTGTACCGTATATGGCCAAATTTGTTGTGTTTGCCAAATCACATGACCCCATTGAAGCCAGGTTGAGATGTTTCTGCATGACTGATGATAAAGTGGATAAGACCTTAGAACAACAAGAAAACTTTGCTGAGGTGGCCAGAAGCAGGGACGTAGAGGTACTGTATTTACGAAATAATATATGTTAACCTGTTGTTTATAACCTTACTAGTAGATTATATTTAAAACAGTATTTAATAAATAGAGCCATTAAAAAAAACAGCCCACATTTTGATCAGTCATTCATTATCATTGGTCATTGATCATTTGGGTCAAGATCCAAAGTCTGCTGTTTTTGGCCAGTTTGGATATAGGGATAGTCTCAGTGTATGTGAGGAGATAAAAGGACTCTCTTTAAAGTTATCTTGGGAAAAATTTTGAGTTATTGGTAAAGTATGTAAGTGACTGTAATAGTTTAGATATCTTTATATTTCCTTATTGTTTTTATTTTTAATACTAAAGGAAACAGTTGGGAAGTATATCCTTTGTGTAAATGTGAAGGTACCATATCCAGGGCTTTTCTACATTATTTATTCTTATTTCAGAATTTTCTATCTGTGGGCCTTTGGATATTGAAGTCAAATAACCTGACTCATTCCAGTGTCAAAAATTACCCAATCAGGAGTTTAAATTTAGGACTTAGAGAGATACTGGTTTGGGGGGGAGAGGGTAACATGAAACAGTGATAGACATGAAAACATTAACATTAAATGCCACCATGCATTTGAAGATTCCCATACCACTAAGAAGAGGGCTAGCGCATGCTTTGTCACAGATAAGACAAAATGTCAGTCAGCAATTTAAAGATTATGTATGTATATTTTAAGAATTTTGATGTTCCAAGTAGTACCACCACTTTTTTATATAAATAACAATAATTATAGCTATTATATCCTGTGTTACTTGTCTCTGTTTTCACCAGGTACTGGAAGGAAAACCCATCTATGTTGATTGTTTTGGCAACCTGGTGCCATTAACCAAGAGTGGCCAACATCATATCTTCAGTTTTTTTGCCTTCAAAGAAAACCGACTTCCTCTCTTTGTCAAGGTAGTATACACATGGCCTTTTGTAATGCATTTTACTTCAGATCAAGTAAAGATTTGATTTCCTCTAGTAGGAGATAATACTTGCTTTTCAGTCATTACAAAACCGTATCTGTGAAATTTTAAAATCCTATAAAACCATTTTTATTTTTGAAGTTCAGATCAACCTTAATTTTTACTTATAGACTGAGGCTGAGAATTAGGACAAATAGCCAATTCATTAATTAGAAAAACTGGTTACTTTTTTGCTAAATTTTACAGAAAGTCTTTCTCTCTTTTTTTTACTATCATTACTTTTAAATATAAATTTAATTAAATTTTAAAAATGTATGAATTTCATTAATGTGGAGACCAAAAGAGTTCTAAGTGACAACTTTTTGTAATAAAAGGGACTGGGGATCTCACTTAATCTAGTAAGAGATTATCCCAGATAGAGCTGTGAACTGGATATATTTTCATAAATTCATCCAACAAACATTTATGGAGATACTTCAGTGTACCGTGAATTTGTTGTCTCTGTTTAAGAATATTAATCCAAGTTAGGAATTTGGTAGCGATATACATACATTTCATTTTAGATTCCAATTCTAAAAAGGGACAAAAATGTGTGATGGCGTGATTCATGAAATGAAAAGGAAGTAAAAATTCTGTGCTCTATTTCTCCAGCCAATCATTTTTTTTTTCTTCTCACAGTGTATTTCACTAATCTAGAAGTCCCATTGCTCAATCCTCACAAGATAGAAGCTGGTCTTCATCAGTTTTTTACTACACCGACTTCAGACTACTAATTCCCAGTTTTTCAGCAATGACTCATTTTAATCCCTTATGATTTTCCAAGAATATGTCAGTAAACCTCTCTCAAGTTTTTGAAAGTCTATTAAGCTTTCCCAAACTCTCTACTGAGTCCTTCGTTGTGCCATTTCTGGTTTGGTTGTTTTACCTGATTAAAGATAGGTTCTAAGAGATCACCACATTAAGCCATAACTGCTGAGGGGTAGTGGATCCATTTAACTCAAATGGCTGTATAATTAGTCTAATACTTGATATTGTTGATGTGCAAAGTCATCGTATAAACAAATACAGAAATGAGCAAAGGATTTAGACATTTCTCCAAAGAAGGCAAACAGATGGCCAATAAGCATATGAAAAGATGCTCAACAGCTTAAGGAAATTCAGATTCAAATCACAACGAGATACTTTGTACCCATTAAGATGGCAGTTGTTAAAAAATAAATATATAGATAATATGAAATAGCTAACACATGTTGGCAAGAATGTGGTGAAATTGGGACCCCGATCATTGCTGGTAGGAATACAAAATGATGCAGCCACTGTGGAAAACAAGATGATGATTCCTCAAAAATTTAAACCTAGCTTAGCATATGATCCAGCAATTCCACTTCCAGGTATATACCCAAAAGAACTGAAAGCAGGGACTCAAAACAGTTATGTGCATCCCAGTGTTCATAAGAGCATGATTCATAGTAACCAAAAAAGGTGGAAACATCCCAAATATCCATTGACAGGTGAATGGATAAAATATGGTATGTACGTACAATGGAATATTATCCAGCCTTCATAAGGAATGACATTCTGATACATGCTGTAACATGCATGAACCTCGAGGATATATGTTAAGCGAAATTAGCTAGACACAAAAGGACAAATGTTCTGTTTCCACTTATATGAGGTACCTAGAGAGGTCAAATGCATAGAGTCAGAAAATAGAGTGGTGGTTGCCAGGGGATGAGGGAAGGGAACACCTCCAAATCCTTTGAGTTATCAAATGAATTTATTTCTTCCTCATTCTTTTGGGTATCATCTAATTAAAATAAACAGTACACATCATATGTGGGTGAAGTATGTATGTCTTTCTTGTTCAAGGTACGTGACACGACTCAGGAACCTTGCGGGCGACTATCATTTATGAAAGAGCCAAAATCCACGAGAGGCCTGGTGCATCAAGCTATTTGCAACTTAAACATCACCCTGCCGATTTATACAAAGGTATTGTCAAATCTGTTGTAGTGCAGTTCAGTCTCTATAGGATTTAATTTTCAAACCCTTTAAAACAAGTAAAAGCAAAAGCACTGAATGAAAGCACATGTAACAGTCATTTTTGATTCCCTGTCAAATTTATGATTTTCTATTTAAGTAAGGAAAAAAAGTAGCTCTCCTTTATTTTGCATTAAATTCACTGTGATGGAAAATTTTCTATAAACACATATTGGATAGGAAAGAGAAAGTTTGAATTTAAGATTTAACTTTTTGGACTAATTTTTAAAAATAAATTGGCTTTGTCTTCATTGTTGTTTGTATGTGCCCTTCTGGGAGGATACTAGTCCGTCTGTCCCTAGCAAAGTATTATGAGTCCATTAGCTTCTGTTCACTGCCAATTCACAGGTGGATTATATATTATTAAATTCAGAGCAACCTCATGAGATTTTATCTTATTGCTAAAATAAATACCTGTTCATCTTATAATCTATAATGTTTTTGGGGTATCAAACCAATTTTTCAACTATTTTAACATGATTAGTATACAAAATACTTCCATGTTACAAGGAGTAGATTTGAAACATTGTTGAAAAGGAACAATTCATCAGCTCCTGACCCAAAGTCTCCTTACCAGCTATTACTTTCTATTCAGACTGCCCACCATTACAGAATTCCTAGCTTACGCTGATCAAGTTGAAGAGGACAACTGAATGAATTAAATGTTGGGGATGACTTCATTTTTATTACTTAAAAAATTTTTAATGAATATCTTTACAATGGAAGCCCCCCCCCCCCCCCCCGCCATGGTGGTCTATAGGGGCTGCAGCGGGTTGTCAGTGTGTGTGTACTGGAGGTTGGAGTGGGAGATGAATAGTGGCAGATAAGACCTGGAGGAGATGTAGAAATATATTTAAAACCCTAAATCTTGACTCCACAAAACAAAGCATTTTCTACACTTCTTTTTACCCACCATGGCATATTTTTCTTAATTATTTTTGTAAGTAGAGATCAGACACATAGAGAAAAGCTCACAGCATCATGTTTAACATTGCAAAGTCTCATTATATGATAAAAATGAAATATTATCTGTATACGTAAACATACGTGTTATTCCAGTAATTGGAATACATCAGTAGGTATGTCATCCACATGAGGCTAATCTAGTTTCACCCCAATGATGCAAAATGTACTTTGGGTTTGTAGATTTGTGAGTCACCGAAGCAGAATGCCAGATAAGAAGCACAAGAGAATATATACTGCTATGGGCAGTCCACTTGAGTGATGTTTAAGGATGAATGAGCTTTGTCTCTGATTTCAGTGAACTTTCAATGTGCGATAAAAGAAAGCATTTACTTCATTATGACCCTATATTTCTAAGTCAAGGCATATCATTAATGCTATGATGGTCCAGGATAGCTTTCCATTTAGTAACTCAAAGCAAAGAGGAAAACAATGCCAAACATTGTTCACTTCAGATAAACTTTAGAATGTAGTAGCTCTTTATTATAATAGAATTCCTAAAGATTGCCTGTGTGTTCAAAATATTTTCACCATGTGTTTATTTGTGGCTTTTAACATTTTCAGCCAGTATCTGTAATGTAATGATGTAAAGATCATCACCATTTCTCTAGACATATGCATCAAATCCATTAAATATCAAACTTTAAGGCTGTGAGTAACCTAGTATCTGAAATGAGTATATTGTGAGTTTAGTTCTTTTGTCTAATAAATTAGTATACTTACAATTTTGGTTCTTTTGCCTCTTGAATCTACAGACTTTCACATTTAGATCAAGCCTTTTAAATTTTTGTGCCTGTCTTCTATAAACTGTTAGTAAGAAAAAAACAAGAGCACGCTGACTGTATGTTTCCTATTGATGTTTGTTGGCAGTGTATTTAATCTTTTCTTCTAAATGCTCTCTACTCTTCCTGCTCTCTTTTTTCCATCTTGCATGGCATCTTGGGGCGGCAAGGAATCAGAGTCAGATCAAGAACAGGAAGAAGAGGTAATTGTATGGCATTGTCGCTTGTCGATGGTTGTATTTGCTATTACCGCTAATAAGAGCACATAGTTAACCTGTGTTCTTAGAAGGGTTATACAGTTGTTAGTAACTGAAGGGTCACAGTTTTACTTAACCTCTCTGAGCCTCTGTTTTCTCATCTCATGTACCGAGTTCAAAGAATAGTGAAGCTTTCCCTGCAAATTGTTACCCTGTCTCTGTGCAATAATATATGTTGCTCTACCGACTACTGACGGCCAAGCCATTATTTCAGTTCTCAAAGGTTGGTTTGGAGATGCCTGGAGGTCCAAACTTTTTTTTTTTTTAAATATGTCTGAAACATTGTTTGTCTTTTACCACCCATATCTCCACAAGCTATAGAGGAGTTTTCCAGAAGCTATGTTACATATGATGGCATCATCACTCTGACTCTGGAATGAGTCCTTGCGTATACTTGGGTTCTAGCATTTTCTCAGTTTTAACATATAAAACAGATATTTACTTGTATATATCAAACATAAACAAATGTTCTTCAAGGTCCTCAGTAATTTTTAGGAGTGTGAAGGAGTCTTAAGACCGTAAAGTTTGAGAACCACTAAGACTAAAAACTTTAAGGAGTGTATAGTTCAAGCATTAGGCTATAATATTATAATGCAGAGCTCTGTTAATAATGAGCACTTCTTAGAAGGTTGATTCTTTATTAAGTGCTCCACATACCTCATCAGCACTGATCCTCACGATTGCCCTGTGAGGTCTGCGCTATCATATCATAGATGAAGAGAGAGTCTGCAAGAGGTTACCTCGAGTACAGAACCATTTGAATAAGACTTCTTTGATCGTTCAGGCACATATGTGTTTGTTTCCCTTATAAAGATTTGAGTGCCCAAACATCATCATAGAAATGAAAGGAAATTCCTTCTACTTTCCTATTTACATATTGGTTCCTGTTTCTAAGATAGACAAATGCAATTGTTATTAGTTGCACATAAATATTTTCAAATATACTAGTTTTATATTTTTAATGTTACTCTGATGGGGTTGGAATACAAAAGCATGAAGAAAAATATAATAAATACCCTTGTATCCACCAGCTTAAAATGTAAGACCTTTTCAGTGCAGAGAATTGCCCTGAATTCACTTTTTACTCCTACTCTGGCGGTGGAGCAGGACAAGAGGGGTGATTGTAGCCTCACTGTCCTGCCATATATAACCAAATGCACAGTAATTATGACAAGACAGATGTCATCCTTTCCCTCAATTGTATAGCCGCTCTTTGCTTCACATACTGTTTCCTTCTTGCACTTGGTGACCCCATCACCAAGCCTGTTCAAAATGGTACCTACACACCTTCTTAATAGAGTGATGCAATTATAAAACCATTTTTGCTATATTTAAATGAGTTTCTTGCGTTATGTTTATGATTGTTCTATTGAATATTTTCAGGAGCTGTGCAGGGCAATAGACCCAGTTTGTATTCTTTTCAGGATTTGGAATTTTGGCTTGTAATTAGTGACAATGAAACTACTTCTGTAGAATGTATTAACCTGGCATGCTGTTTGATCTTTCCTTATTTTTCTCAGTTAAATCGACACTGTTTAACCCCCACTTCACTCTTTTCCTGGCTTTTCCCTAATAAATATGTATTTCTAACATCAAACGCACCTTGGATCATATCTTGCTAGAAATAACATATTAAAAAGTGCTTTCCACCTATAACGTCTAGAAAGGAGATGGGTTTTTTCAAAGTTAGGATAGGAATCAAGGAGACTTTCAGGAAGAACTGTAGCAAATTACTTTGACCTTCCTCTAGCTTACGTTGTCTCCCCATGGGTGTGGTTATGAATAGGAGCTTATTTGCACATCAGGGGTTGTGAAACAAGACACAATTTATAACCATTCAATTTATGTATGTTTTCTTTCAGATCGATATGACATCAGAAAAAAGTAAGATTTTAAATAAAATTGAGTTTGTTTGAGAGCTGGCTACAATAAGGAGAAGCATGAATTAAGATGCAGCTAGTTGCCATTACTAACCACTATAATAATTATATTTTTATATTGTCCTTATTAATCATTAATGTATATTTAGAAAAGCAGCTTGGCCAGTTAAATTACAAAAATATCTAATTTGTGAGCTAATTAGCAGTAAAATGCAATGATTATTCATCTAAGCATTCACTTTCTTTTGATACCCCCGTTAACCCTGCTATTGCTGTTATGCTTGTTTAGAAACCCACCCTACCGTTTTTGTCCATTTGTTAGCATAACATTTTCATCTCATTTTTTTTAAGCACTGACATGACAGTATCACTTTTTATATCAAGCAACACTGACTTCGGGAGAGAGCTCATTATTTTTGTAGGCTACACCTGCAAAAGTGATACTGTCTTAATAGTTCTCAGCTAAAGCTAACCCTCCCCCCACCCCTACCTCCTAGCCCCTCTTACTGTGGTGAAGTGTAACTGACTTCTTTAGGGCTGAGGTCTAACGAACATTTGTGAAACTTTCTGAAAAAAAATAAGAACCAAGGATGCAAAAATCGAAACTTCCTGGATGAAATTACTTATAACAACATTGTGCCATTATAGGGCTAATTTTGAATAATGATGCAAATCCCAAACATAATTTAATACAGAAAGAACTGGTTTTTACAGACCATATGAGAGCTATCTTAGAACTCATTTTGGGTTTATAACAATTTATTAACATTTTAGTTTTGGGACCTGTTTCTGGTGACTTTAGCTTTTTGTGTGGAAGACGTTAAATTTTGGGGGTTTCTTTCTTGCTTCTATGCCCCCAAATAGTTTCGGGAAAAAATTACTAATTTTTATTGCCTATTCATTTAAAAATTCATTTTGAGTCACTTATTTCAGGTGCTTTCCCAAAAGGAGAGAACTTAGAACCATGTTTAATATGGTCATCTGGCCCTATGCAATAATCTGGAGGCTTTTTTTTTCTTTTTTTTTTTTTTGAAGACCTAGTACAATGTAAACTACTAAGTTATTAGGTTGCTTTTTTTTTTTTTAAGATTTGATGTATTTATTTGAGAAAGAGAGCGGGAGCATGGGGTGAAGGGCAGAGGGAGAAGGCCCCCCGCTGAGCAGGGAGCCCAAGGTGGGGCTCCATCCCAGGACCCTGGGATCATGACCTGAGCAGAAGGCAGCCGCCTAACAGACTAAGCCAGCCAGGCGCCCCTAGAAAGCTTTTAATTGAGAGTCTCTTTGTTCTTACGTTAAATTGCCATTCAGGACTAGATT
The DNA here is from genome assembly GCF_024610735.1 of Ursus americanus. Classification (NCBI taxonomy): domain Eukaryota; kingdom Metazoa; phylum Chordata; class Mammalia; order Carnivora; family Ursidae; genus Ursus; species Ursus americanus. Next base: position 8,462,524 of record NC_142139.1, read on the forward strand.
ATTTGAAATTCTGGATGTTTTCATTTGGTTTATACTTGAACAAATTTGCATTGATATAAATTATTTTAATATATCTTTATATATGCATAGTCACAGAGTATATCTCCTCAACAAATACCGATTCTCTCAAGAGAAGACACTTGTTAAAAAAGTGACATTATCATTGCCTTAATTCCTTTTTTTAAAAAGAGATTTAATTTTTTTATCCCACTTCTTCAGAACGACTATGTTTATTTAAATGGCCCTTTCCTTTCTTTCTTGTATAGTAGCTAGTAGAAATGAAAGTTTAGTACATTCCCTGGCTCAATCGTTTAAAAAAGAAAAAGGAAAAAGCTACAATATTGCTATAATGCCACAGATTCTCCTAAATGCCTCTAAGTGTTGTGAATATTTTTTAAAGTTTGGACATAGACCCGTGTTTGGGCTTTTTTTTTTTTTTTTTAAAGACAATCATTAAATAATCTTCATCTAGCTATAAAATAATCTCTAAATAAGGGCTCTATGCAGGAACTTTTTCCTAGGTCTTTTCAAGAGCAAATCCTAAAAGAGTTTGACCGAGTTTTCCTTTTTTGCTTTGAATGGGTACAGGTCCCCACTAGCTGTCCCTTGAATATACTACATTCAGCACCTTTGTACAGACTTGTAGGGAAAAAAATACACTTCACCACAGTAATGTTTTACATACTTGTTCTAATTTCTTAACCATCCTCCTGCCCGTGCATTTCAGCAAAGCCACCACTCCCACCAGTTTTCTTCCACCTTTGCTTTGCATGGAAATAACTTGGCTTACATAAACTGTGCGTGTGTCCCGTGTGACTGTCTCTGATTTGGGTTGCCATGCATCACATTTTAACTTTGGACTCACATATAAGTTTAATCACAGTGTTGTTGTGTTGTTTTTTCCTTTCCTTTCCTTTCCTTTATTTCCCTCCTTGGTCTGTCCGTTATGTGTCTAAACCAGGAGGTTGCTCCAAGGAAAGGACCATGCCTCTTAGCACAAGACCATTCGTTTCATTGTTAGGTGTGAATTTCCCTTAGATGAAATGCCGGTTTGCAGCTGATTCAGACATCTTTTATATAGTCATTGTATATTGGCAGAACAAAACATACTGAATTCCATATTTTTATATGATTAAAAAACATATATACATCGTTAGAAGGCATTCTGAGTTTGCTACTACTGGCTTTCTCCTAGAGGAAATCAACTTTCTGCAATTTCTAATGCTTTTTTTTCCTTTTTTCCCCATGTTTATATTTTTTTTCAACATTGATCTGTAACATCTGAACAATCTTGAGATACCTCTGTGTAATTTCACTGCGTTCGTTCTTTGTTTTGATCTGTGATGGTGTGTGTGTGTGTGTGTGTGTGTGTGTGTGTGTGTCTGTCAGTCTGTCTTGGCTATTTGTTATAGCTTTGTTGTATGTGTGGACGTGCTACAAGTGAGAAAATTAAGCAAGTTATTTCCTGCTCATTTTTCCTTTTCAGTTTTTTTTTTTTTCCGTTAGCCTTGCTTTGCTTTTGTATCCTGAGACCTTGTGGATCCACCATTCCCAGCCCATTCTGTTGTCCCTCCCGCCACAACAGGAAAAGACACTGTGTCGTTTCAGTCCTGATTACATTTGCCAATATATTTTTTGATTTCCATTTTACTTTCAATGTTTTTCATTCACATCAAAGATGATGAGACAGAATCTACAGAAACATCTGTCCTGAAAAGTCACCTGGTTAATGAAGTTCCTGTCCTAGCCAGTCCGGACTTGCTCTCTGAAGTTTCTGAGATGAAACAAGATTTGATCAAAATGACCGCCATCTTGACCACAGATGTATCTGATAGGGCAGGTTCTATCAAAGTGAAGGAGCTGGTGAAGGCTGCTGAGGAAGAGCCAGGAGAGCCTTTTGAAATTGTTGAAAGAGTTAAAGAGGACTTAGAGAAAGTGAATGAAATCCTGAGAAGTGGAACCTGCGCGAGAGATGAAGGCAGCGTGCCAAGGTCTCAGTCGGAGAGAGAATTAGTGGAAGAGGAATGGGTGATTGTCAGTGATGAGGAAATAGAGGAGGCTAAGCTAAAGGCGCCTTTAGAAATCACCGAATATCCATGCGTAGAAGTTAGAATAGATAAAGAGCGCAATGTCGAAGTAGAGAAAGACTCAACTGGGCTGGTGAACTACCTTACTGAGGATCTAAACTCCTATGTGTCTACTCATGAAAAGCTACTGCAGACAGTTCAAGAAATAGCAGGGGAGAAACGTGAGGTTCCGGCTACTGGCAGGAGCTCTGAAAATGAAGGGAAAGATGTGCCCCCAGATGAGACAAAGAGTGCACAGAAACAACACAAACCAAGCCTGGGAATAAAGAAGCCAGTGAGGAGGAAATTAAAAGAAAAACAAAAACAAAAAGAGGAAAGTGTACAAGGTAGTGCAGAAAAAAGTGAACTTAAAAAATGTAGTTCAGAAGAGTCATTAGATGAAGATGCAGGTTTAGCCCCCGAGCCCCAGCCCACTGTAAAGGCCACTTCACCTTTGATAGAAGAAACTCCCATTGGTTCCATCAAGGACAAAGTAAAGGCCCTTCAGAAACGAGTGGAAGATGAACAAAAAGGCCGAAGCAAGTTGCCTGTCAGAGTCAAAGGCAAAGAGGATGTGCCAAAAAAGATAACCCACAGGACACACCCAGCTGCATCACCCTCTCTAAGATCAGAGAGGCATGTGCCGGCATCATCCTCCTCTAAAACAGAAAGACACTCTTCTCTTTCCTCCTCTACAAAAACTGAGAGGCATCCTCCAGTATCACCATCAAGTAAAACTGAGAAACACTCACCTGTGTCACCCTCTGCAAGAACTGAAAGGCACTCCCCTGTGTCATCAGGTAAAACTGAGAAACACTCACCTGTATCACCCTCAACAAAGACTGAAAGGCAGTCCCCTGTGTCATCTACAAAAACAGAAAGACACCCACCTGTTTCACCTTCAGGTAAAATGGACAAACGCCCACCTGTATCGCCCTCTGGGAGAATGGAGAAACATGCACCAGTATCACCTGGGAGAACAGAAAAACGCTTGCCTGTGTCACCAGCTGGACGAATGGAAAAGCATCCACCTGTATCAACCTCTGGGAAAACTGAGAAGCACTTGCCTGTGTCGCCTTCTGGGAAAACAGAAAAGCAACCACCTGTATCCCCCACCTCAAAAACAGAAAGAATCGAGGAGACAATGTCTGTTCGGGAGTTGATGAAAGCTTTCCAGTCAGGTCAGGACCCATCTAAACATAAGACTGGACTCTTTGAACACAAATCAGCAAAACAAAAGCAGCCACAAGAAAAAGGCAAAGCTCGGGTAGAAAAAGAAAAGGGGCAGGTGCTAAACCACAGAGAAACACAGAAAACAGAGAGTCAGACAATCAAACGAGGCCAGAGATTTGTAGTAACAGGAGTTTCTGAATCCAAGAGAGCAGTCCGTGCTTCCTCCGTAGGGTTTAAGAGAGAAGACGTAGTTGTAGAGAAGGAGAAAGCTCTTAGCCACAAAACACCTGAACCTGTTCAGTCAGCACCAGAAGAAGAAAGCCATAAAGAGAGTGAAGTTCCCAAAGAAAAGCTGGCTGATGAACAGGGAGACATGGATCTCCAGATCAGCCCAGATAGGAAAACCTCTACTGATTTTTCTGACGTCATTAAGCAAGAACTGGAAGACAATGACAAATACCAACAATTCCGAATGAGTGAGAAGACAGAAGAAGTACAGCTTCACTTAGATCAAGTACTCACTAGTCCTTTCAACACAACCTTTCCACTAGATTACATGAAAGATGAATTTCTTCCGGCTCTGTCTTTACAAAGTGGTGCTTTGGATGGCAGTTCTGAGAGCCTCAAGCCTGAAGGGGTGGCAGGTTCTCCATGTGGCAGCCTGATGGAAGGGACCCCTCAGATTAGTTCGGAAGAAAGCTATAAGCATGAGGGCCTCGCAGAGACTCCTGAGACAAGCCCAGAAAGCCTTTCTTTCTCACCAAAGAAAAGTGAGGAGCAAATTGGGGAAATAAGCAAAACGACCAAGTTAGAAACACCAACAGCAGTTCCTTCAGAAAAAGATCATCCCTCAATCAAAGACATCACCGATGGTTCTGAAGAGCAAGGTACCGTAGTCACTGAAGGCACAGAGCCCTCAGTCGAGTCTTTGCTGAAGGAGGCCACCTTAGACACTTCCAAAGACACATGCCCCAAACAAGAAGATGATTCCCTTGGCAGCTGTAGTGTGTTACTAGCAAAAGAAACACCCAAAGGATTGACTGAGGAAGCATCCACTGATGAGGGTCAACTTAAGAAAGTTGGTTCAGCCCACAAGACCCACAGTGATACTGAAACTCAGAAATCCACAACCACTGAGCCCTCAGATGAGACAAAAGCCTCTCCGCTGCCTGACGCTTGTGTACAGACAGGCACAGGAACTGAATCAAAGCCCCAGGGAGTTGCTAGAAGTCCCCAAGGATTAGAACTTGCACTCCCTAGCCGAGATAGTGAGGTCCTCAGCCCTGGTGCTGATGAATCATTTGCAGTGAGCCACAGAGACTCCCTGGAAGGCAGCCCTGTGCTAGAGGATAACTCCTCACACAAAACTCCGGATTCTCTGGAGCCAAGTCCTCTGAAAGAATCCCCTTGCCGTGACTCTCTTGAAAGCAGCCCTGTGGAACCAAAGATGAAGGCTGGAGTTCTCCCAAGTCACTTCCCTCTTCCTGCAGCTGCAGCCAAAACAGAACTCTTTACGGAAGTGGCCTCTGTGCGGTCCCGGCTGCTCCGAGACCCAGACGGCAGTGCCGAGGATGACAGTCTTGAGCAGACGTCACTGGTAGAGAGCTCAGGGAAGAGTCCCCTTTCTCCTGACACCCCCAGCTCAGAAGAAATTAGCTATGAGGTCACACCCAAAGCCACAGATGCAAGCACACCCAAACCAGCTGTAATTCATGAATGTGCAGAGGAGGATGACTTGGAAAATGGGGAGAAAAAGAGATTCACACCTGAAGAGGAAATGTTTAAAATGGTAACCAAAATCAAAACATTTGACGAACTTGAACAAGAAGCAAAGCAGAAAAGGGACTACAAGAAAGAACCCAAACAAGAAGAATCTTCTTCATCCTCTGACCCAGATGCTGACTCTTCAGCAGATGTGGATGAACCAAAACATGTGGAGAGTATAGAGGATGAAAGCGATGTCCCTGTGGTGGTAACATCAGAGAGCAGAAAGGCTTCTTCCTCCTCTGAGAGTGAACCTGAGTTGGCACAGCTGAAAAAAGGTGCTGATGCAGGCCTCTTACCAGAGCCAGTTATTCGAGTGCAGCCTCCTTCCCCACTTCCATCCAGTGTAGACTCCAATTCCAGTCCTGAAGAAGTACAATTTCAACCTATTGTTTCCAAACAATACACTTTCAAAATGAATGAAGATACTCAGGAAGAGTCAGGTAAATCAGAAGAAGAAAAAGATCGTGAGTCCCATGTACCTGAAGAGAGTCATACCATTTCTACTAATGGCCCAGATATGTCTTATGATGATCTGAACAGAGATGCTGATGAACCAGAAGTCTGTGAGGGCCATGGGTGTGAGACCGGGAGTCCCAGCAGCTCAGTCACTCCTATATCTTCGGGTCTCTACAGCTCTCCTAGAGAGGATATCAATGAGCAGTTAGCTATTCATGAGGAATCAGTCCCTCTGCAAGACACTGATGAAAAAGACACAGAAGGAGAAGAGCTTGATGTTTCTCGAGTGGAATCTCTACAAGTAGATTGCCCCAGTGAAATCTCTTCATCTTTGTCTTCCTTACCTCACTGTCCAGCATCTGAAGGACAAGAATTAGATGAAGACATCTCCTCTCTATCTTCTGCTACAAAAACAGAGGACACCAAAACTGACCAAGCTTTTGAGAGCTTACCAAAGGACTATTCCACTCAAAACTCATCGATTACTACTCAAACAGATAAATTGTCCATGGATGTTCCAGTGTCTGACCCAGCTGAGACTGATGAAATCTGTGATCCTCAAATAATAAGCCCTTATGAAAATGTTCCTCCCCAATCTTTTTTCTCCAGTGAAGAAAGCAAAACCCAAACGGATGGAGGACACACAAGTTTTCACTCTTCGGAAGTGTGTTCTGTTACCATCACATCCTCTGTTGAAGATGTGGTAGTAACAAGCTCCTCCAATAGAACTGTTTCAAGCCAAGAATCTAATTTTGAGGACCAAAACATGGAAAAAGAATCCAAACAAAAAAGCACCTCATGGGAAAAGCAATCAGATCAAGTCCCTTCATCTTTAGAGCCTTCTGTACCAAATACATCAGCAGTTGTTAGTGACCAAATCAGCAAAGTCATCATCACAAAAACTGATGTGGATTCTGATTCCTGGAGTGAAATCCGTGAAGATGATGAAGCCTTTGAGGCTCGAGTGAAAGAGGAAGAACAAAAGATATTTGGTTTGATGGTAGACAGACAATCCCAGGGTACCACCCCTGACACCACTCCTGCAAGGACCCCAACTGAAGAGGGGACTCCAACCAGTGAGCAAAACCCGTTTCTCTTTCAGGAAGGAAAATTGTTTGAGATGACCCGAAGTGGCGCCATTGACATGACCAAAAGGTCCTATGCCGATGAAAGTTTTCACTTTTTCCAAATTGGGCAAGAATCCAGGGAAGAGACTCTCTCCGAAGACATGAAAGAAGGGAGTCCTGGCACTGAGCCCCCACAACAGGAGACATCAGCTGAGTCACTAGCTCTCTCAGAATCAAAAGAAGCAGTGAGTGATGAAGCAGATCTACTTCCAGATGACCTGAGTAAGGAAGTAGAGGAAATATCTGCTTCAGATGCTCAACTTCACACCCCCGTGGGGAATTCAACCTCCACTGAAACATCAACAAAAGAAGCTCCTTCTGCAGGTGCCGAGGATCTCCCTACCACACCAATGGGTGATATGCCTCCTAAGTCTAGTGTGAAAGATCCATCTTGCCCTGACTCCCCTGAACCAGTTGTACACGTTCAGTTAGATTTTTCCACAGTTACCAGGTCTGTGTATTCAGGTCGGGATGATGATTCTCCTGATTCTTCCCCAGAGGAACAGAAATCAGTAATTGAAATCCCTACTGCACCCATGGAGAATGTGCCTTCTACTGAAAGCAAATCCAAAATTCCTGTAAGGACTATACCCACGTCAACTCCAGCACCTCCATCTGTGGAGTATGAGAGTTCCCTTTATGAAGATTTTTTGCCCAGCCTGGGTGAGGAAAGTAAAGAGGATGAAACAAAACCAAAGTCTAAAATCCCCGTGAAAGCACCTGTCCAAAGAGTAGAGCAGCAGCTTTCGCATCTAGATTCATCTCTCCAGAAAATAGTGGCTCCTCAGGGTCAGGACATGACAAGCAGAACACCAGATAGTAGAAGCAAATCTGAATCTGATGCCAGTGCTTTGGACTCAAAGACCAAATGTCCAGTAAAAACTAGAAGTTACATTGAGACAGAAACAGAGAGCAGAGAGAGGGCAGAGGAGCTGGAGTTAGAATCAGACGAGGGGGCCACCAGACCAAAGATATTTACATCCCGATTGCCAGTTAAGAGCAAAAGCACCACATCTTCCTGCAAGGGGGCTGTGAGCCCTACAAAAGAAAGTAAGGAGCATTTCTTTGACCTTTACAGGAACTCCATAGAATTCTTTGAGGAGATTAGTGATGAGGCTTCCAAGTTAGTGGATAGACTTACACAGTCAGAAAGGGAGCAAGAATTAGTTTCAGATGATGAAAGTAGTAGTGCCCTGGAAGTTTCAGTAATTGAAAATCTGCCACCTGTTGAAACCGAGCATTCAATTCCTGAGGACATCTTTGACACAAGGCCTATTTGGGATGAGTCCATTGAGACTCTGATTGAACGCATCCCTGATGAAAATGGCCATGACCATGCTGAAGGTATTTGCCAGCCACTGGGATTCCCTGTGCTACGCATGTCATAAATTTGATATAGTTTTTTTTTTTTTGGTATATCTTTTATTTGGTGATTTGTGTCTCATTTTCTTTAAGCTTTCTGTAGTGGTTACTGTGTTGTGTAAGCCCTTTGTGTTTCGTGCTTTCTCTGTGTACTCTTGTCTATGAAAACAATCTCAAGATTGAGTAATGAGAATGCTTATGGAAAACATCAACATGATGAGCAGGCAGCGGTGACCCTGCCTTTCTCAAGCCGCTGCACGTAAGGCCATGCAAGCTTTGAGTTTTGTTGCTCTGGAGTCCCAGGCTTAGCCTCAAATTAAGCACTTTTGCTTTTGCACATGAATATGTTGGGCTTTGTTTCATATGGTAAGGATTCATTGCTTTTTCTTCTTACCCTTACGTACTTTAAAATCATTTGTACTCAACTTAGTAATTCGGTAATCATTAGGAAGCCATTTGCCCAAAAAGATTTCACATTATCATGAAATCCCAATTGTTGTGGATCTGTTTTTGATTCAAAAAGTTGGATCTCAGATATCACTGGTAAACACTTTAAGCAAACAAATATAAGGTGAAAAAAACCCATGCTTTTTGTTTCAGTGTTAGGTGAATGGAGAATGTACTCTGATTAGACGCAGCAGACAACAAAAACTCAAACTTTGCATGATGTAAGTGACCATGAGAGGATGATGACCCTTTGAATTATAAAAAAGGAAACCATAGATGGCTTTGAGAAGTAGCCTCTGGTCTTCCAATATCTCTACAATAAAGACTATTATTCTTAAATTTGTGTCCTAAGAAAATGTCCTGATGTCTAAAATGCTGCCCATCAATTAATGGGGGTTAAAAACCAATGGGAAAATTAAAGTTTGTGGGAGTAATATATAAGCTTACTTAGTAGTAAGCACACAGAAATTTCACAGAAAGTACATCTATACCTATTGATACAACAGACACAAATACGTATGCTTTTATCTTCCATTCTTCCAAGGTCACCAGGACCAAGGAAAATGTTTCTGGCCAGACTGAAAAAAAAAAACCCAGGATGGCCCGATTAACCCATGATCTATGTCTTTTATGAATCTTGGATGTGATTTCTTTCAGATGTGATCCGGAAGTGATCTAGGCTGCCACAGGCAATAACAGGAGGTCCTAACCAGTTACTCCACTTCTGCATCCCACTTATGATTTTTCTGGTTTTTGATGAACAAGATGATTGTCTCCTGGTGGGCAGTATTCTCTCAGATAATTTAAACAGAAAGTCCTAAGATTACTAGAAATCAGCAACTGATATGTCCAGTGACTAGTCTTGATTAAAGAGATATGGAAGCAGTTGGTTTTCATGATTTATAATTAAGTTGATTCCCCATTCCATTCCAGAAATCAGGCAAACACCCCATTTAAAATGATTTGAAATATAATAGCTAATTTGTGCTATTATCAAATATTTGGACAAGTGACTTCCTCTCTTTGGATGATCAGTACTATGGGTGCTCTCCTATCATAGACAACCTTTGGCCATTCTGTTTTTGACCTTCTGTAGATGAACAGGATGAGCAGGAGCGGATCGAGGAAAGGCTGGCTTATATTGCTGATCACCTTGGCTTCAGCTGGACAGGTAAAATTAGCGTGACTCATTTTTTCAACAAAACTTGCTTCATTTAAGTAACACAACTGCACAGCCAAGTGTCATTAACAATGAAAAAGTTTTTTGTTTTTTGTTTTTTTCTTTCCTTAAGGAACACCCGATGGAATAGTGAAAAGAATAATAAACTCTGAACTAGAAAATCCAGGCAGGCCTTTTGATATCTCTGGAATTTAGAAAAATAGAGCTTTAAGTTAGGGGATTTTGAGAATATACCAAATGTCACTGTCCTCCTTTGGGAGTCAGGGATATCCAAATTCGAGGACATTACTGTGTTTCAAAATCATTGTTAGACGTAATTGCCATAAAGCTTAGTTGGAGATTTAACCCAGGGCTCCTTATTTTAGATACCTTATATCAGATATCTTCATTGTGAACAGCACTAAAATTTGCTTTGGATGCATGTTGAAAGACCTATGAGTAAGATGTTTCACGAATTTTCTGAGAAATTAGGATACTTAAGCATAAAAATTATAATGTATGTAAAATTATTAAAAGAAAGTGAATTATAAAATCAATATGAGGAATGGAAACCCATAAGACCCTTAACAAAGATAATTAGTAACAGAGCAGAAAGAATAGTCATTTCTTCACTTTTAAACATTTTAAAGTAATTGTTAAATACTGATCAGGTTTTTTTAATTGAGGGATTTAGGGGAAAGAAGGACATCAAAATATCTCTGGCTAAATAGGTGACATTCAGAATTATTTATTTTGTTTCTTTAAGTACGTGTGTTTGTGTATAAAACGTAGTATCTATATACTTGCTGAAAATTCAAACCCCACAACCGTACAGAATGGTATAAAATTAAAAGTGTAAATAAGTGTCTCATACCTGCATCCCGTCTTCTAGCTCCATGCCTCAAAAGTAACTGCTTACACTTTCTCGTGTATTCAGAAAAAAATATGCAGTACCCACATCTATGTGTACTATTTAAAAATAGCACAATTTTCCTCAATAATATTCCTTGTAAATATTCCATCAGCATTGACCTATCTATCTCATTCTTTGAAATGACTATTTAGTTTTACTGTGTGGAAGTATCATAGTTAGTGGCCTTTATTGCTGGACATTTAAGTTGTTTCCTGTTAATGACAAACATCCTAGTGCATTGGTGTATTTTCATGAGTATCTCTATAGGGCATATCACTACAAGTAGAACTGAGTGTCTGGATAAAGGGTATATATATTTTGAATTTTGAAAGATATTGGCCAGTTGCCATCCAAAGAGGACTTATTTACTTACACACACACACACACACACACACACACACCACAATTTATAAGTGTCCATGTACAATGTTAATGGTAGACATTAAAGGAAAATTTTGTGGCTTTTTCCCTAGGCCAGTTAATGCTTCTCAGAGCTTTTATTCAAGTGACATCAAATCAAAGAAAGGAGTTTATCCAACCACCGTAATATAACCACAGCCAGTATTTATCCAAGTATCCAGAAATAGGACCACAGCCAGTATTTATCCAAGTATCCAGAAATAGGATTTACAGTACTTAAAACGTTACTTAGTGATGATCAAAAGTGAGAAAGTCTGTTACTCCTGTTTCAGTCATTTATTTTCCATTATCTTAGTTAAGAATATAAGCCTGTATTAATGGTCCAGTCTGCATTTTGGAATTAAATGGGCCTGAATTATACGTGTTTTATCATCCGTTGCCTCAAATTTAGTGGTTCCACTGTGAAAGTGATCAATTCTATACTCAGTTTCAAGGAGAACATCCACAATTAGGGCTAGAAGAACACAGGCATCTTGAGAGCCACTTCTAATGCATGGGGGGAGCAAAAGAACCCTATTAAAACAATACAAAGAACACATCATTTACAAAATCACAGAGCCCGGTGTGGAGACTTGGACTTCGAAGTTCAGGTGTTTATGGAGCAATATTTTCTTTTCTAGAATTAGCAAGGGAACTGGATTTCACTGAGGAGCAGATTCATCAAATTCGAATTGAGAACCCTAACTCCCTCCAAGACCAGAGCCATGCGCTATTGAAGTACTGGCTGGAAAGGGACGGCAGGCAGGCTACAGGTAGGTGGGGAGCTATATGTGAAAAGCATTAGGCTAAACGTTGAGCTATAAGTCTTGCTTTCCTGCAAATTCAGTAAAATAATAACAAATGCCATCAATCTGAAATACTACTGCAAGCAAATGAGAACGAGCTATGACATTTCTAAAATATGCGTGTTGCTTAACAATTCTTACACTGTATTGCCATGACTAGTGTCAATTAGGGGAAACCCTGGCTGCTAACAGGAATGTTATTAAAGTCCTAAAATTTTCTAAATGTTGAGAGTGGACACAATTACTTTGCCATTGCTTTATTGGTAGTGCATTGCCCTCAGTTCCTACTTCCTTTACTCTTAAGTAACTTAAATGAGGGAAAGATGTCACATAGATATTCTTTATAATGGTTTGTATACAATATTCTGACCATATCAAATCAAATGAGACCATCGCTTCATCTCATTCCTCAGCTAAATTTTCTACTTCCTTTAATATCTCTCTGAAGATCTACCTAGAGACCTCCCTCATTTACATCCAGTCTACATTTGCCTTTCCTTCTCTAGCCATTCTTGTAGGTAGGATTGCCAGCTTTGGCAAATAAAACTAGAGGACACCCAGTTAAATTTCAGAGAGTCAACAGATAGTTTTTTAGTATAAGTACACTCCATGCAATATTTGGGATATACTTATACTTTAAAATTTGTTTGTTTGTTTTATCTGAAATTCAAATTTGACAGAGTGTCCTATATAATATCTGGCAACTCTGGTTTTAGAGCTTATGCCTATGCTTTCCCATATATCTTTTCTGTTTGCTTTTTTTTTTTTTACAAAGACCTTTATTTTATTTTATTTTATTTATTTTTTAAAGATTTTAATTATTTATTTGACATAGACAGCCAGCAAGAGAGGGATCACAAGCAGGGGGGGTGGGAGAGGAAGAAGCAGGCTCCCAGCGGAAGGGCCTGATGTGGGGCTCGATCCCAGAACGCTGGGATCATGTCCTGAGCCTAAGGCAGACGCTTAACGACTGCACCACCCAGGCGCCCCTACAAAGACCTTTAATTAGGCTTTGGTTGTTTCCTATACAAAGTCCAATGTTTTAGTAAGGCAACTAAATGAAAGAGATCTTAAAAAGAGTAGCCCTCAAATGTAATAAATACGTTTTCTCTAATATCCCAGATACCAGTCTCATTGAATGTCTCACCAAGATCAACAGAATGGATATTGTTCATCTCATGGAGGCCAGCACGGAGCCTCTCCAGGAGCGCATCAGTCATAGCTATGCAGAAATTGAACAGACAATTGCACTGGATCATAGTGAAGGTCAGACAATGTGTGTGCGTGTGTGTTGTATATGTAGTTAATTCAGGCAACTGGACCAAATCTTCCCTTTTTTTAGATGGTGGTTTATGGACTTTGGTAATCACACATTTTTCTCATTTTATAGGCTCCCATACTGCTCATTCTTTGTTATTTCACCATTGTCCTAACCAGTTGGGACTGCAATAACAAAATGCCGTAAACTTGGGGGCTTAAACAAGAGAAATTTATTTCTCACAGTTCTAGAGAATGGAAGTCAGAGATCAGGATGACAGCATAGGTTCTGGCAAGGGCCCTCCTTTGGGTTGCAGATGGCTGTCTTCTCGCTGTGTCCGCACACGGGGGAAAGAGCTAGCTAGAGAGCTCTTTGGCCTCTTCTTATCAGGGCACTAACCCCATTCCTGAGGACTCTACCCTCATGACCCAATTATAGTCCAAAGGCACCACCTCCAAATATTATCACATTGCGATTAGGGTTTCATCGTATGAATATTAAGGGGATACAAAAACTCAGTTCATAATAACATGGATGACCTATCCAGTGCCCTTGCTTCAGTTTCTTGATGACACTTCTGATATTTGTGTCTTTTATTCTACTTTACCCATTTCAGTGCTCACAACCAAGACTATATCATTACTGATGATGATACTACTCCCGCATCCTAACTTGAAGCATTACACTTACTTCCTCTTTTGCTTCCACACCAACAATTCTTCAAACCCACTGGGACCTCCAGCCATTGGCCCTACCACCTTTCCATTACTTAAAGTTTCTCTAATCCATTTCCATTTATTCACATGCTCACTCACTCGGTTTCTTCTTCTCTCTCATCTCTATTTTATACCAAGAATTCTGTTCTTTTTCCAGCCTCCAGCATTTCTCTTCTTCTTATTCAAAGGTGATGACAGAGTTTCATATTTCTTAGAAAAAATAAGAATTGTCCGAAGCAAATGTCCATATTCTTTCACAAAATCTACCAACTTAAATGCATCTCAGTGCCTATACTCTACCTTCCCTCCACTATGAAATGTCTTTGCTTTGCTAAGACCATCATCTCCTCTTTTGTCCTGGATCTCTTCCCTTTTTATCCAATTAAGGACCTCACTGCTGTTGTCCTCTATGGCTTCCTACAACTAGACCAGTCAACAGCACTAAAACATGCTTTAATGGAGCCCATCTTTAAAAACAAAACAAAACAACTCCTTTCACCCCATATTCCTCCTTGTATGATTGTTCTGTTTCTCCATTCATTTTATAGAAGATCTTCAAAAATACAGTCTAAATTTCCTGTATCCGCTTCTTGTCTTCCTGTTCTCTCCAGAACTGTCTCTAGAATCCATGCCAGTCAGTCTTTTGTCATTACCTCCCAACAGAAAACAATCTTATAAAATTCACCAGTTATTTCCTCATTGCCGAATACAGTGAGTAATTTTTCAGTCTTCGCCTCATGTGTAACGTTTGACCAAAAAATTAATTTCTTCTTAAAATATTTTCTTCATTCACTTTCCATGATACACGCCCTTCATGGTTCCCGCCCCCCATTTTATTGGCTATTCTTCCTGAGTTTCTTTCTGTATCTTCTTACTTTTCCCAGATTTCAGTGATGGTGTATGTTACTGTTTGGTGAGAGCTTGTCCTATCTCCCATCTTGCTCCTTCTTTCATCAATACGTGGCCTCCCTGCTGTTCCCCAGGCACCCTATGCGTTCTCAGGCTTCAGGGCTCTGCTCCTTTTGGTTATCTCCACTCTGGAATATTCTTCCCTTAGAGCATCAATACTTTTTTCTCTCACTTAATTCAGGCCTCTGCTTAAATCATCTCTCTCTTTTTCTTTTGCATAATTCAATGAGAATTTAATGTATGTAAGTTTTCCGTGGTCTTATAATTAATATAATTTGGTATAGATTAAGTCCATTATTTGTCACGAAGTAGGAGGTCAGCAGCTGCCACTCTTAGCTGGGCACAGCAGCTCACTGTGGAATAGACTTCCAAAGCAGTGCAGGCTGGCCGTGGGGAGCACAGTCTCTAGGCCTTGTGCCAGCTGTGTGAGGCGTGTGCCTGTTTTCCAATCTGAAAACCAGAGATGATAATAGTACTTCCCACCTCACCTGAAGGAATCAAGTGGACAGCATGAGTGACATCTCATTAAATCATCTCCTAATAGGATTCTTTCCTGACAGGTCTATCTAAACTACTAGCCCTATTTGCTCTATACTTCTACCCTGGTTTCTTTTTCTCCTAAAATTTATAATAAATGTATATCTGCAGAAATAAAAGTTCAGTGAGGACTTTTTTATCTTGTTCACTGCTGTATGTCTGACGTCTAAACAGCATCTACTGCATAGTCGATACTCAGTATAGATCTGCTGCGTCAATAAGTAAGTAGATGGATGTCAGTCATACCTCTGCTAAAAATGTTTCAGTGACTCCTCATTGCCCTGGATATAATAAAATCCCTGAGCCTGGCTTGAGAGACCCTCCATAAAAAGGGTACTCACCTCAGAGCGTTGTTAATACTCACCAAGCACCTAGAACAGTGCCTGACGTGTAATTAATATTTAAAATGTATTCGCTATTATTAATTAATCTTAAACTCTAATTCTTCTTACCGCTTACATTCTACGCTTAGTATCACAGTCAATGCCTCCTTATCACTAGGGCTCCTTAAAATGTCACACCCTCTGCATTTCCTTTCCTAATTCTTTAACCCTGGGTCGGTGCTCCCCGTTCATTGGCTGGCACTGTGGCCCGGTCACTCTGCATTTCAGTAGACTTACTTGCCTGAGCTTGGCTAGCAGGTCTGCATCTTGCAGGTCAGCTGTGTAGCCTGGGATCGGTCACAGGGTGTGGCGCAATAATGGTTCCTTAACAAATACCCTTTTACTGCAAGTGAGCTTCCATTAAATAATTTAAATTGTTCTCCCCCGTAGGCTTCTCCGCCCTTCAGGAGGAGCTGTGCACTGCACAGCACAAGCAGAAGGAGGAGCAAGCTGTTTCTAAGGAGAGCGAATCCTGCGATCAGCCTCCCATTGTGTCCGAGGAAGACATTTCGGTCGGCTATTCCACTTTTCAGGACTGCATCCCCAAAGCCGAGGGGGACAGCTCCGGAACAGAGCTCTTTCCCCAAACTCGCAAGGAGCAGGTTCAACAGGATCTCTCAGGGAACATGCAAGACCGGCCTGAAGAGTCCTCCCTGGAGTGTCAGCAGGAGTACTTGTGAGTTTCACAAGAAAGCCTGTAGCATGTAATTCCAAGAAACAAGCCAGTGTGACAAGAGTGCCAGGCGTAAACCGCTGTCAGTTGTTTTCAGAGGGTGTCCAAATACCGCCCCCCCCCCCCACAACAAGGGCTAGACCTATGGAAAAAGAGCAAAAGATTTGAGATGTAATTGTGACAGCATTGTGTGGGAGATCTGCTTGAACCAACTTACAGTTCTGTGACCTTGGGCAAGTCCCAAAGCCCTTTTGCTTTCTGTTTCCACATCTCTAAATTATAGTAATTTATACCTTATTCATCTCATAGTGTCACAGGTCAAGGATGTGCCCATGAAAGCATTGTTTCAAGTATAAAATTTCACACAGACCTCATTCTTAGTGCTTCTAAGAGTCCTGCCCGTCACTTCTCTGTAACACTTTGATACGTGCCAGTTGTCCCATAGCTCGTTCAGTGTGGGAATGGTGACAGCGTAGGTGAGGCAGCCCTCAGTGTGTTTCACCAAAGCGATGGGGTGGCTAACAGTAAAACTGGAAACACAGCACAGATTATTCACACAGAATGAAGGACCATGAAAACGAGGTGGGATGGGGTCAGCGTGGGAGGAAAGAGAAGTTTTTCAGAGAGCTTCTGGCTCAAGGAGGCTTCTACAGAGCAGGCAGCTCAGAACTCAAGTTCTGGGCTTTAGAGAAGCAAAGGAGAAAGAGAGCTGTTTAAATGGCACCTGTTATTTAGAGAAAGACAACAGATTGTGCAAAAGGCAAATGTGTCCCCGGCCCCGAAATCTGAGAATAGTGTGTCAGGAGATTACATCATAGCATTTCTCTTGTCATTAAACAAGCTTTGTGCTGGGGTCACTGGAACTTGAGAAGAGGGTGAAATGGTAATAAAATCATCCCCTTTTTCCACTGAGCCACCACCTCCCAACTACCTTTTAGATTTTGGTGGAGAGTAGAAAGAAGAGAGAAAGAAAAAGAAAAAGGTGGGAAGCAAAGAGGGCATATCAGAGAGGTACTCTGGGCACTTAATATCTAGGGAGGGACAGAAATTTGCAATAAGTTAAACAGAAAAAGCAGAGAATTTTCTTAGAAAATGAGATTATAAAGATTGCCTTGAAGTAACTCCAAATGATGTCAGTAGAAAAAGTTTTAACCAGGTCTTTCCGTCAAGTAATACTGTTTTCCAGAGGCATAATAAGATTCTCTCTATATTTACAATTATGATAACGATATTAACATGGGGTTTATATATTGGTTTTTAAAATTTTTTCCCAAAAATTTTTTGACTCTTGATTCGAAAGCCTTATGATCTACAGATCTTTGTTATATAAACCTCCTCAAATCTTCAAGATCACCTTGAGTTATCAAAGAAAAGATGAAATTATAATTTATATACTTTGTAGAGATTAGGAAATGGTAATACATTTTAGGATAATTTTTATCCTTAGAATACATCTTTCCCAGTCAGTGCTAGATCAATGAGCTATAACTCTATACAATAGCTTACATGATTTTTATTCAATTTTCATTTCTTGGCCACATTTACAAAACTTATTTTGACTTCCCTGGGCCATGAAGATAAATTCCATTTTTCCTTCTAATTCCCTTACTTCAGCAGGAGAAATGTGTATGCTGTCATGGTATAACTTGGCTTTTCCATTTCAGCGTGACAACCCCAGGGACAGAAGTGTCAGAGACTCAAAAGGCTACGGCTGTATCTGACTCTCCCAGCAAGACCCCTGAGGAAATTAGGACCCCTCCTGAGGAGGAGAGGCCATACCTCCAGACCCCAACATCTAGTGAGCAGGGAGACTCTCCCATCATACAAGAACCCGAAGAGCCCCCAGAACATGGGGAGGAGAGTTCTCAGAAAACCAGCCTTGTGATAGTGGAGTCTGCTGGTGACCAGCCACAGGCCCTTGATAGACTCGATGAAGATGCAGCTTTCCATAAGGTAGGACTGTCCTCCGTTTCCTTGCCCACAGGCAGCAAAGCTACAAACCTTCCCCGTTCCCATTTCTCTGGTGGCTTATTTTTTCTCTGAAAAAAATTAACCTGGGTCATGTGAACCCCTCGGTCCCTTTTAAAACCTGGGGACCAGAGAATCTAGGAAAAAAAGATACATGTTCCCGTTCTAGCTATTTGACCCTGAGCCCTCATTTTACAATTGGAAAACCCTTTGCTAAGGAAGATGAACACTGGGGTGAAACAAGATACCTGAGGTAGCTTTTCAGAATTGATAACCATGGGCGTGCAGATGAGTGAGAGGGATTACCAGGGCCTCAGGTAAGCGCCAGACATGGCAACGTGTGGGAGCCAGACCCCGGTTAGATCTGTCTACAGTCACGTGACGAGCATGCAGACTGTGGATATCCAGTGGGGTTCACCTCCCCAAACAAATTTTTCTCCTTAAAGGAAAGATTATTTCCAAAATAGATCTCCTTATGTCTATTTTAAGAATGTCTTTAAAAAAGGACGTGGTACCTGAACTTACTGCTGATTCAGAATGTTGGAATCCCTGACAGGAGCAGGAGCTTACACCACACTGTTTCCTTTGTCATTACGTGAGTTTTGATGTTGTAGAGAGGGGTGGAGACCATCTTAAGAAATTCATTTAAACCATTTATTCTCAAAATATATTCTAAACAGTTCATATCCCTCAGCATTCACGGCGGGGGTGTTGAGCCCCCCTCAGAGCGCCCGAATCAAAATGAATCTCAGGAAGGGAAGGGGGACCCAGAATCTGTTTGCATTAAACGTAATTTAATATGGATAAAATCATATATTTTTCCTTTTAGAATTCAAAAGCATTTTATACATCAAAGTGTTTTTAAAGCATTAATATCTGTCTCAGCAGTAAAGAATGAGTTATATGAAAGAACTGAAACTTTTTGGAGAAACGAATGATACAACTTATCTGTGGGCATAAGACCTACTTTTATTTTTGTTCACTACGAGGATGACATTTGCTAGCAGGATTTGTCTAAAATCATAACTAAAATTAGGAGAGGTTCAGGCAAATGAGAACTGTGTCCCAATTTTGGCAGTTATCTTAAATAATGAATTCATCCCATGAATGGAATTTTATTTTAAGTTTACCTTTGCACAGAATTACTCATCTCCCAAGTTCTTGGCTTAAATGAATTCAAATAAAAATGTTTCAAAGACGCTATCTGGCCCTAGAAGTTAACTAAATTTAGCCTCAGAATCCACTGGCTAAATGAAGTTTAGATTTCAAACAGTTATCTGGATAATTCATTTATTTTTTTCAACGCACATAAGCAAATTTTGATAAGTCCTTCTGTATTCTACTTTATACAGGTCTGTTCCATTTATTTTTGATGAATATCCAATTACCTCTGCGATGCTTCCTATTGTGACCCTTAACTTCTCATGACCCTATCTTGAGGATCCAATTTCAGTCACTTTTCTCGCTGATATTTCTAGGCAGCAGATTCCTGAATGTATTTGAAGTATAATTTGGTTTAGATTTTACATGTTTTCCTTTGGCAGAAAAGCATATAGAAATACATCAGATATCTAAAAATATGTTGAAAAAATTTCATTGAGTTTTCTTTTTTAAAAAAAAACAGCATCCTATTAGGAAAGAGTAATTTGATAGAATGCTCCTGAGATGTATGTTCTAATCTAAAATTACGTTTTTAGCTCCATCTCTGACTCTGGGCCAGACCCATAATATCAGACTGGCCAGTGCATCTTAACTACTCTGCAAAATGAGTCTAATATTATTCATAGGCTGCTTCTTTGTTGCCAGGGAGACGCTCTACTGGCTAGATAACAGCTCTTAGGAAATTGTGACTTTTTGCAGAAAGTTCTGCTACAAGCATTAAGTTTTTTCTATACCTGCAGGTTAATCATTCCAAGCCTTAAGCCTGAGTGTCAATGGCTTATAAATGCTTTTTGTGCTGCTTAAGTTCTGTGTTTTCAGCTGGTTATTTATCAGGAGTTTAAGTCCAAGAAGTGATGTGGGCAAGCTGCATATTTCTTCTGACAGATTTTGACAGATGGGCACTCAGACAGCTTTCAGAATTCCAGAATTTTTTTTTTCATTCATTGAACAAAAACACTATATTCTAACCGAAGTGCGGGACAGACATCCACCTGTTTGCCCTGCTGGCTTTTCTACCAAAGCCTCCATGAATGAGACTTTCAGAGAAACAGTGTGAACTAAACCAGAAACCAGTAGTGAAGACATTCCTTAGCCTATTAAACAAAACAATGCTTCCATGCTTCCACCAGGAGCTAACAGAGGAATTAGGTGAGCTGGAGGCCAGCTCAGATGAGGAGGCGATGGTAACTACCAGGGTTGTCCGCCGACGAGTGATTATTCAGGTACCAGCTGTTACATTACTGCACGTCCGGGACACTTCTGTCCCCATAACCCCTAGAGAGTGACAGGCCTGGAGCAATGAGGGCTTGGCATGCTCTTTTAGGTAGTGCATGGCCATTCAAAAGCAGATCCCTAACTCTCCTAAGTTTGGTTTGTTAAGACAATGCAGCGGTGATCGCGTTGGCAGCCCACCTCCAAGGGAGTGAACAGCAAGAGCGAGAGCGCTTCTTCAGTTCCGCCCACCTCACCTCGCTTGTCTGTTTTTGTTTGTGTGTTTGTTTTACACCTAACTTTGGTCCAGTTCTCCTAAGCATGTTATTACCCACCTTTTTTTCCCGTTTCTTTCTTTTAAACATACTACTCGACAAGACTTGGCATCTCAGCAGTGCTTCTCAGTAGCTCCCTTCGTTTTCTAACATGGCTCACATTATAAGCCCTTGGGAGGAGTTTCTTGGAATTGGGGCCAAACACTGAAGTGACCCTTTTCTCTCAACCGTTTAGGGAGATGCTATGCCTGACATACCCCCAGAAACAGTCACGGAAGAAGAATACATTGATGAGCATGGACACACTGTGGTCAAGAAGGTATTGTCCTAATGTGGTTGATTTCAACCTTCCTGTTTAAAACTTATCAGTCCCCTGGTACTGTCCCTGAAAAACAAGATACATGAACAAAATATCTTTCAGGTCACTAGGAAAATCATCAGGCGGTACGTATCCTCTGATGGCACAGAGAAAGAGGAGGTTACGATGCAAGGAACAGCCCAGGGACCCATCAGCATTGAGGAAGGAGATGGCTATTCCAAAGTCATGAAGCGCATTGTATTAAAGAGTGACACCGAACAGTCAGAGGTAAGATCACCTGGTTCTCCAACCTGATTTTATGGAGAAGTGTGAAATGGAGTCGGAAGAGGTGGGTGCAATAGTTTACCCACATTGGCCCCACTGCTCCCCCTTATATGGCACTTTCACATGCACGTTCATTTTTTTCTTCATGATTTTGTGGCATTTTAAAAGAACCATCGAGGAAATTTGTAGCCATTATACTCATGATCTCTGTTTGGTCCTCCTTATTTCTATTTTCTGTTTAATTCATGGTTGCGTACATACAACAGAAATCCAAAAGTCAAATTTTAAGAGACCAGAATTCCATTGGCTGGCAAACAGTATGTCATGGAGAGACCCCGTACAATTGTGTCGTGGTACTTGTTCCCCAGGCAGGGTGGCAGCCTGTGTAGGGCCCTGTTGATAAATATTTGTGATTTAAACTTGTGCATTTCAGAGTCATTAAAGCCAGGGTCCAGAAGCTCCCTGATCTATAGTTTTATTTCTTTCCATTCTACTGTCTTTGAGGAATGTTTACTCTCTTTGACATATAATTTGTGATATCCTCACTGTCTTGCATTCATTCACATCCTCAAAATTTTATTATTATGCACAAAGTTTCTCCAGAAATCTACTTTTTTGGTCTCTCCTATCTTTGAGAGTTTCTCCTTTGTGGATTAATTTCATCTTCATCATGCCAAAACCATTTAAACGTGGGAGAGAGGGTTCATCAACAGGCTGTTACGTCTGCATTGCACTGAGCAATCGGTTTTTTATACGCAGTACTTCCTGACGGATTTTCGTTCAGGTGACTCGTGAGTGGTTGGTTTGGTGCTGTGTACATAGAGTCATGACAGAGGCATTACCAATTGAATATTGGCTTTTTCTATCTTTTTGTAACTGCTTCTCTTTTCCAAAATACTGTTTTCTGGAAGACCAGTATATACCATTGAAGGGTTTTGGTTTTTTGTTTGTTTGTTTTTACATAGAAAAATCCATCACTGTGACATTGTGGCAGTCAGAAACCATGTATCGTGTGTCCTTCATTCATTAGGTAACTTTGTCTGAGCCCAGCATTTTGTCCAGTGCCTCACAATTTCAGGCTGAACCAGTGGAAGGCCGTAGAGTCAGCAAAGTTGTTAAAACAACTATGGTACATGGAGAGAGGATGGAGAAACATCTGGGTGATTCTAGTTTAGCCACTGATCTTCCTTCAGCCAAAGATGACTTTGAAGAGGTATCGAAGCATTATCACTTTTTTGTTGTTGTGTATGTGTGTTTTATGTTTGCTTTGAGTTTAAAAAGAAAATGGTTTATCCTTATGTCATTCCATATATGTATTCATGGAAGGGTGCAGAATAATTCAAGAGAGTAGAATTCCTGTGTGAGTAACTTGTACAGTGAGGTAATGTTTCCACAACTCGTGGTATTCATCGGTGTCGCCTTAAATGATTTTAAAAATCTAGATGACCAGGATTTGCTTCAGCTGAATCAGAATCAGAATTTCTGGAATTACATCTTGCCTGGAGGTCCCAGAGGTGACTTCCCAATTAATAAGAGAAAGACATAAATAAGTTGCAAATTGTCTTTACTAGCTAATATTCTCAAATATTTCCAAAGATTGGCATTAAAGTCAGTTTTATTTTAAACCTAGAAATAAAATAAACCTTTATAATTATTTAAGTTCTGATTTTCAGTAAGTAGCAAGCTAATTTGGCAGTAAGACTTAATAGGAAATGACATGGAGCTATTAGGACATGGAAGGGTTTTTAGTCCTACCTAGAGTGAATTATATATATGCATATATATTGCTCTTGATCTATTTTTGAGTTTGATTACGGGATGCTGCCCAACCTCTTCTGATATATTAGAACGTACAGTGTATATATCATATCACCTTTCTAAAATCCAAAAAGAAAAACTTCTGGGTCCTGAAACACTTCTGACCCCAAGGGTTTTGACTAAGGGATTGTGGGCATATGCAAACATCTACAGAACATTTTTTGCTATTGAGACATTTTGAAGCTAAATGTTACATGTGTGTCCTCTTCTATACCCACAATATGCATTGAGATTATATATGAATGCACTGGGATGTGAAAAGCATACCTTATTTAAATACTTTGAAGGAAAGTACCTTGACCTTGGATAATCAGAAGATGAATTGTGTGAGTTGCACACATTGGGCCTTATTCATTTCTTGCTTATTTTGCCTCTGATCATTATAGTTATCGGTAGAATCTCCGCTGGGGAAAGGAGGGGGGTGAGATGAGGAGAAAATGAAAAGTCAATCAGTACAGATGTTATTTACCAGCATTTATAAAGCATTGTAGTATGTGTCCGTCACAAATGGGGAGAATTTAAATAAAACTCAATTCTTATATTTGATCCCAAGATTGTTACTATTTATCCGTGCAAGTATAGCTTTTTATACTTACTATCGATTAAGCACAGGAATAGATTATTTTTAAGTCTATGGTTTACGATGGGTTTTGTCCTGTTTTCTCTTTTCTTCAGGCTTTGAGTTATACAGGTAGCCACATGAAAGTGCACTTCCCCAGTTTAGTAGAGAATGAAATCCTGAAAGAGGATGGATCAATAATTAAAAGGTTTGGGTTAGCATGGGGTTATGCTTTGCCAACTAACACCTTAATTTTTTTTCCAATTTTAAGAAAAGAAAAACAGCCCCTACGTATTTACCTTAACATCCCTTGGTAACTTCCAATTCTCTCGTATTGTATGTTTTTGTCGAGTGGTAGATCTGTCGTGTGTCATACCCTTAGTGTCCTCTTGATGCTTTGAAAGTAACACCAAGGCTTGAGGAGAATGAGACTTCTGTTTACATGGTCACTCCTTGGGTTTCAACAAGTCCTCCATTTTGCTGGGGCCAGCGGGCTGGGATCTTCCATTGTGTTGTCAGATTTGGAGCGCAAATGAAGAGGAATCTAAGCAGCTGCTCACAAATTAATCTCGTGACCTGCTGCCTTCAGCTCAATCTTAGCAAATCATAACTGGGCGTGGTATATGCTTTTGGGTTTGTTTGGGTTTTTTTGCCTCCTTTCAAAAGCTTTAAGCTGTTTCACGATCCCGCATGTGAGTGGCAAATCACCTGAGCGTGAGTTTGATGCCCACAAACCTGAATGTCCCTAGAAGTGCTGAAACCAGGGAGGCTACTGAGTTGAGAAAGTGCCGTAAAAGCAGTAAGCAGCTCACGTTTGTGCCTGTGAAAGGGGAGCAGCTGGAAGCTCTCTGGTTAGCCCGTCCCATCACCTATTCCCCGTGGGAGCTTGAGCCCCCTCGCCTCGTCTCCTGGCCCTTCTCTCTGGTTCTGTAGCAGCACCGTGCCAGTAAAGTGCTCTCAGCTTCTCCGTGAAAACACAGTGGAAATTCAAGTTACTATTGTGCTTTTCACCTCATTGTAAAGAGGAAAAAGATTGTCATTGGTAGTACTCTGCAAAGCTATTTTTAGCCTGTAGAACATAATAATTAGGAACAGTGAATTAAGGGTTCTGTCATGATCCCGCCCTCCAATCACATGTGAACAACAGCAGCGGCTAAGAACTTAGGAGTGTAATTGCTCAGAGAACTTTCAAAATGCTGCATAAATTAAGGATAAAGTGCCTTCTATACTCTGAACTTTTAAGTCTTGTATTCAGTTACTCAGATAAAACCACATAAACCATGTACACACTCTAGCATCGTGAGGTCTTTAAGTTGGACATTTAGAGACCGGTTAATCCAAAGTTCTCAGTCACAGCTGGTGAATTTAAAGCCAGGACATAGACAACTCAACTAAATTCTATAGCTATTTAGTTACGGAACTGTATTTGTCATATACAACACTTTTATCTTGTGTGTTGCTGAAGGCGTTTTACCATATCCACTGCCCTCCGATATACATACGAGTAGATTCATCCCACTGCTTGTGGATATGCATACTCATAAACACATTCATCCACATAGATCTGCACAAAATATCAGGGATTGTCCTGTGATAGAAGCTTATCCTACCGCCCTCCCCCAACCCACATATACACACCAATGCCATGAAGGCTTCTCTCAGCTCTTGGCACAAATAATCAGGTATTTGCCTTTTGAGAGAAGAAAAATATGGGTGCTGAACAGTTAGAAAAACATGATCTGATTTCAATCATTAGAACCAAATTTGACCTTTTTATCAAGAGGGACAAATTTGGTGCATTTGGGTGGCTCAGTTGGTTAAACGTCTGCCTCAGGTCATGATCTCAGGGTCCTGGGATTGAGCCCTGCGTTGGATTCCACACTCAATGGGTAGTCTCCTTGAGGATTCTTTCTCCCTTTGCCTTTCCCCCAGCTCTCTCTTTCTTTAAAATAAATAAATTTTTTAATTATAAAAATCTAAATATTTTTTAGATAATTTTTAAAAAATACTAAAAATATCTAAAATAAATTTTTTTTCAAGATTTTTATTTATTTATTTATTCGACAGAGATAGAGACAGCCAGCGAGAGAGGGAGCACAAGCAGGGGGAGTGGGAGAGGAAGAAGCAGGCTCATAGCGGAGGAGCCTGATGTGAGGCTTGATCCCATAACGCCGGGATCACGCCCTGAGCCGAAGGCAGACGCTTTAACCGCTGTGCCCCTAAAATAAATATTTTTTTTAAAAAGGAACAAATTTAAGTTCGCTTTCAGATACAAAATAATTTCACGTGGTGTTGAAGGAAGGGAGAGAAGAAGAGAACGTGAAAGAAGAAGGAAGAAGGACGCAAGGATGCCCAAAAGAAAGCTGAAAGTATTTTGGCTAATAGAAGTCTTCTAAAAAAAAAAAAAAAAAATCAGGGTGATCTTCAATGCATGGCAGTGTTAGAAGGTAGAGTAATGATAAGGGCAGAACCTCCAGCTTCTTAACACTAGGAATCCATAAGAAAAATGCTGGGTAAAGTGCTAAAAACTGCTCATTTCTACCGTGGTTTTCAGTGAAGATGCGTGGCATCGTGGTTACGGATTCAGGCTCTGGAATCTTTGAGTCTTGGCCCCACTTCATACTAACTGTGTTATTTTGTATTTGGAGCATTGCTTAAAATCTCTGAGATTCACTTTCCTTATTCATTGTAATAATAGGGCCTGGCACATAAAATGTTCACCACATATTTACGGAATGAATACTTCTATTTAGAAGTAGTGAGAAGAAGAGAGGGTGTACAACTTACAGCATAATCGTTTTCAAGTAGGGATACAGGAAAATGGTAATACAAAATATCACCGTACATCAGAGCCCCTTTTGTCGAGTAATCACTAGTCAGGAGGGAGCCAAGAAAGCAGCAGACTGTTCAATGGCATAGAAGACCAAAAATGGGCAAAGTCTACGGAGATCAGAGCAGATGGAGGAAGAATTTGTCTCTCCGTGTTTTTTCTCTTTTCTCTTCCCCACCATCTCCAGATGAAGTTTTGGCGCCTGGGGAAACTCATCTCTCATTAGTAGTCACCTTCCTCTAGGTTGATAGAATAAGATTTCGGTTTTTAAAGATCTATGTCTCATGGAAAAGTTTTCCAAGAACAGGATGCAACTCTAAGGATTAAGTTGGCAGCTAAGGTGTTTAAAAAAATAAAAAACTATTTTTCTCAGCCTGTCAAAAAGTACATATGGAATCCCTGTTTCAGGACGAGCCGAGCTCTTTCTTTTTTTAAAGATTTATTTATTTATATTGTTTATATTAGGAAGAGAGAGAGAGCACGAGCAGAAGGGGCAGAAGGAGGGAGAGAGATTCTCATATCCCGGCTGAGCGTGGAGCCTGATGCCGGGCTCGATCCCACAACTCCAAGATCACGACCTGAGCCTAAATGAAGAGTTGGATGCTTAACCGACTGCGCCACCCAGGAGCCCCGAGCCAAGCTCTTTCAAATCAGTGCACCTTAAACAAAATATGAATGATTATATGGTTACTTTTGGAGAGACTCTTATTAAAGCATGGTTTTATTTATTTCAAATAGTTCTTAAAGTTTTAAAAAATATTCTTTGTTCTGAAACACTTTAAAACATTTCCTGACTCATGTCAGATAGGAGAGGCCACGTTTAAAAGAAAGATGTGGAAAGATGGCTCAGTGTAGAAGTATCTAGAGGTAGGACAGTAAAGTACTTTCATGTCATGGTTACCCCCATTGAAAAGATGGTGTGGCTGCGTTTTAGTGAAGAAAGCATAATTCTCTCTTGTCTGCTCTCCTCCAGGACAACAATGAGTAAAGCCAGTACACAGAAGAGGGCTGTGGTGAAGGACCAGCATGGAAAACACATTTACTTGGAGCACCTGGAGGACGTACCGGAAGCACTAGACCAAGATGACCTCCAGCGCGACCTCCAGCAACTCCTTCGGCATTTCTGCAAGGAGGACTCGAAACAAGAGGCCAAATGAGGGGCTGCCCAGTCCTCACACCAGAAACCACACATTCACTCAATATGCAACTTCCCGTTTCATTAGCAGAGTGACCTACCCGGCCTAATGGGATTCCCTGACACTTCCACTTTTAGCAAATACACACTGCATTCTGTTTCAGTTTTTCCCCATCCTCTTTAACTGTAAGCTAATTTGTGACCAAAGATAGCATCCTTCAGCCTGGATGCTGTATCCACTACTTTGTCGTGTCTGTGCTAAACTGGGAACTGGCCACCTCCATCGTTCTTTGCTCCTGCACAAGCTCCACGAAAATCCATCGATCAGAAGAACTTCACCTACAGACCTCTTCAAGTGACGGTATCTGGGAGTCCTTCCGAGGGATGTCCTTGGACCATGTATATAGCTAAAATGCTCGGATGAACAACATATTAAAATTAAACCACTGCCTATCATAACTACACTGGGCATCATGGAATAAAAGGCCTCTAGAAATTGCTGAACAATGGTTAATTAAGATATTGCTAACACAATCGAATGATAATACAGTTCTGCAAAAGAAGCACTTCAGACCTACCATGTCCTTAGAACTTCCAGAGTAGCCATTGCTCCTACTTAAAGATGGGTTAATAACCTCAAGGAACTATCCTAACTAAGCACTTACTGCTGGTGCTGGCCAGCCTTGATTTAGGATTCTCCAACGCCACACGAGGGAGGGGAGAAGGGGAGCAGAAGGCCAACGGAATGAGACAATGAGGTATTCAGCTGCTAGCAGCCACATCGTGTGGCCTTCTAGCATCTTCAGGTCTTTTAGATTTTGGACACATTGGCAGGGTATTTTAAAAGCTATAACTACTGTAGTTTTCCAGTTTTCATTGCTGCTTTAGCAAACCACGCTGTCTTATTGGTGGTACTTTCTTCTGGCCACTGCACTGTAGATAATCCATTGGAAACAAGATTTACCCACTACACAAAAGGTTAAACTCCTTCACCATGTTGGAGTGGTTCCCCCCCCCCCCGGGTTTATATCTTCTCTAATACCTGCATGTAGCATTTAAAAATCAAAACAAGTCAAAACTCCTCTTCTAATCACACTGATGGTTTTCATTCTCTTGACCCTGAGCAAGCACTTTTCACTTTTCCGCTAGGTCTGTTTTTTAGCTTGCAGACAAGGTTGAGAAATCCTTACAAATTTGGTTTTGGTTAAAATTTTTGATTTATTTATTTGAAATCCAAACTCCCTTGGAAACTCAAGTGCATTTGTGCACTTTTTTGTTTGTTTCAGAGAAGGAACTTTAATCGTCTGAGTGATTTCCATGTCCTATTCCTTATTCCTCTAGTGGTTGAAGCTGTGTAGCATTTTAACATATATATATATTCACAAATATATTCATATAAACAGTATACATTTCGAATCAGTTATTTGTTAAAGAAAAGTATATTCAATGAAGATGAAATTAAATAAAAAAAAGAGTCTATCCTCCAGGGATTGAACATTTTCCAATTCTATCTGGTCTTTTCCTGTTGTGCAAAAATGACTCATTGCTCCAAATGTCAAAAACAAATGTGACAAACAATGGCACTTCATCATTTCAAGTAATGTTGCCAAGGGAGAAAATTTCCTGGGAGGGAGGTTTCCCACAAGCCAAATCTCTTAAAGCCTCAAATGCTAGCACTTTCTGGCAGTTGGATAGGAAATAAAGCTTTCTTTGGCAGCCAAAATGAGAGAGGTTCATGGTGAAACTTTTTGAGACGTACCATGGCCTTCTTGTCAAACCCTTCACTGGAGCTCAAGAAAAGCATTTCTGTTGTGTTATTTGCAGTGCAGATGATGTCTGTGTAACAACATAATGGTTATTCACCTTTTTTTGATTTTTGATTTTTGCTGTGTAATCAAAAAACTTGAATACTGTGAGAAGAAGTGAATTTTCAGTTGATGAATCAGCATCTTGTTCCCATGGTGATAACACTAATTGAATATATCTATGAGGGCATGTATTAGTTAATGGAAAAAAAATACAACACTAACAATACATAGCTGCAATGTGTACAATGGCTGATTTAATTAAATAAAATGTACAAGTGTTAAATGTGGCAACGGTGATTTATTCTTCTTTGACACTTAATCTGTGATTTCAGGAGATAAGATATTTAAAGAGGTGACACAGATTTGAAGCCAAAAAGGACACAAATCGGTCTTTTCCTTGTAGTTTTTATTTGGTGACAAATACGCTTTATGCCCCAACACTGTATTAAGCGCTGAGATGAACAGAGTTTGTCCTTGCCCTCAAAAAAACCCTTCTGTTTTTGTTATGCAGAAGATGAAAAACAAAGATTTATGTTAGTTTTGGGATTGTTAGTAAATAAAAAATAGGAATTTGGGGGCTGGAGGGGAAATGAGGAGACAGTAACCAGGGACTGGTAGGACAGCGAGGCCCACGGGCAGGATCCTCCCATTTCAGTTCTCGCTCCCAAGGCGGTGGTGTCTGGAAACACCTTCCTTTGTGAGCAGCATTTCGCTGGGGTGGATGGGCTGTTATTTTTATCTCATAGCCTGAGAGTTAAACATTAAATGGATACATCGGTGTAAATAACCAAAGGGCAGAAATACACAAAATTGTATCAGTTGTATTGGGAGAGTTTTTGTTTTCTGAAAAAGGCTTTAGTGCTCTATAATATTTCTTTTACTGGAAAAACAGTGCAAGAAGACATGGTTAGGAAATCGAGTAGGTTTACTTAAGTCCTATCCAGCATGAGATGTGAGGTTCACTGGATCTGGCGTATCTGCCTAGTTGATTGACAAGATCTCCCGAAATTAAAATACCAATTGGGCTTGAAATTAAAAAAAAAACAGAGTCAAGATTAAACAAAATTTCCCAAAGTAGGATTGTCTGTGTGACCACCCTCTTCCTCTCATTTTCCTCATGGGCTGTACTTTCTCTTGGCAGGAACTCTGGGCTTCCATTGCCTTGACTTTGATTAAGGAGATGAAAGCATCAGGGAATATTCAATGTCTTCTCAAGTTTCAATACTTGCTGTACAAATTCCATTAAAAGATGAACAGTGATTCATCTGCACTTTTACAGAAACATTTAAAATGTAAGGTGGGGCAAACCCTCCAGACTGAGGGAAGATTATATACATCTCATAAATGACTTGAATTAGGTATAAAGAGGTGAAAATTACATCTAAGTACATTGAAACCAGCTTGAATTGAATTTGAACTTTGGTTGCTAGTGGAGTGATTCAATTTATGTCAGCATAGAGGGTCTGGGTGTGGGCAAGGAGACCAGCCCATGAATAAAACAGATAAAGAAAAGCTGTAAACAAATATTTAATGAGAGCCAAAATCACTACAAGGTTTTCTTGAATAATGGAAAAAAGATGGCCAACTTGCTTTCAGTATACCATAGGAAAATAATTGTTTAAATGTCTTTGTCTTCGGTTGCCACTCTGCTTAAAAATTATACTCTTTTCCTTCAGTTATGGTCTGATTTCTGTTTCTGATCTAATTAAAGCTACAATTACAATCTTAGAACCACCCACGTAAATATGTAATACAACTTTTGTTTCACTGTAGTAATGGAACATTTGAGAAAATCTTTGAAATATCTTAAGAAAAACCTTTATTCCTAACTCCTACACACAAATTATTCTTTTTTGGTTAGACTCCCTGGGAAAAACAAAAGTACTCCTTTACTTTAAATAAGCTCCACAGAGTGGAATAGATGGTACACGTGAATACTGTGGGGAGAGCTGCTGTGTTTGGTGGACAGGGACATGTGAAGGTGGTATTTGTAGTACAGCCGCAGATCGCTTCATCACTGGCAATGCTCGGTTGGTAGGCCCTGAAGTGCTTCGGTGAGGCAATATGACAAAATGGCAAAATAGGTGATCTTGGAGTAAGATTGGATTGGAATCAATCCAGCTATGGCAGTACTTAGGCGACATTGTGCGAGTTTACCCTCTGGAATCCTCATCAGTAAAATAAAAGAGAACAATGCCTTAGAACCCTCTCACCATACCAGATGCAGGGAAAGGCAGCAAGTCCTGTCCCCTCTGTCATACCTTCTTTATTTATTTATTTGTTTGTTTATTTATTTATTTATTTAAATAATATTTTTTTATTATGTTAGTCACCATACAGTACATCCCTGGTTTTTGATGTAAAGTTCGATGATTCAGTAGTTGCGTATAACACCCAGTGCACCATGCAATACATGCCCTCCTTACTACCCATCACCAACCTATCCCATTCCCCTCCCCCCTCCCCTCTGAAGCCCTCAGTTTGTTTCTCAGAGTCCATAGTCTCTCATGCTTCATTCCCCCTTCTGATTACCCCCCTTTCTTTATCCCTTTCTTCCCCTACCGATCATCCTATTTCTTATGTTCCATAGATGAGAGAAACCATATGATAATTGTCTTTCTCTGCTTGATTTATTTCACTTAGCATTATCTCCTCCAGTGCCGTCCATGTTGCAGCAAATGTTGAGAAATCGTTCTTTTTGATAGCTAAGTAATATTCCATTATATATATGGACCACATCTTCTTAATCCAGTCATCTGTTGAAGGGCATCTCAGCTCCTTCCACGATTTAGCTATTGTGGACAATGCTGCTGTGAACATTGGGGTGCATATGGCCCTTCTCTTCACTACGTCTGTATCTCTGGGGTAAACACCCAGTAGTGCAATGGCTGGATCATAGGGTAGCTCAATTTTTAACTTTTTAAGGGACCTCCACACTGTTTTCCAGAGTGGCTGTACCAACTTGCATTCCCACCAACAGTGTAAGAGGGATCCCCTTTCTCCACATCCTCTCCAACAATTGTTATTTCTTGCCTTGTCAATTTTTGCCATTCTAACTGGCGTAAGGTGGTATCTCAGTGTGGTTTTGATTTGAATTTCCCTGATGGCTAATGATTTTGAACAGGAAACAAATGAATAAATCATAAAATGGGCAGAAGATATGAATAGACACTTTTCCAATGAAGACATACAAATGGCTAACAGATACATGAAAAAATGCTCTGTCATCACTTTAATCTGGAAGTGCCACTGGGGCCTATGTGTCCTTGGAGCCCATGAGATATGGACCTCTATTTGTGACCTTCCACCTCTCTGGGAAGGGTGAGCCTGGGCAGGGGGGAGGCGTTGAAGGCTGTCTCCCCTCTAGATTAGAAAGTAGAGTTAACCACTTCCTCGTAGGCTCTGCCAGGACCGTTTTTGTCTCTCAGGCCCCTTAGTTCACTTCCTGCTCTGACGAAGGATTCTTCAGGATCTCTTTTTCTCAGTAGGACTTCATAACTCAGTTCTGGTTTCCAGTCCTTCCAACGCCCTGCACATACTCTATGTTGGGTTTTCATTTCTTCTTTACCCTCAAAACTGAATTAGATAAAGCCACCCAAACTCCCCTACTGAATGTTCTCTACTGGCAACCAGTTCGGTGTAGTGGCTGCAAAGCTCTGTGCTGGTGGGGCCCTGGGCTGGCCTGGAGGTGGGGAGGAATGCAACGGTGGTCTCTGTGGGTGTGCAGAAAAAACTGAGTGACCATGTTGCATGACAGCCACACCAGGCCAGTTTTTCCTGGGTGTTGATCTGAACTCAGCTCTGATCCAGGCCAGGAGCTAGAATTTTCATGGCATTAGTATAGCAGCAACTTCTGGATGAGTTGGACCTTGTGTGAATTTTTCAGGTGACTCACAAATACGTGTTACCTTCAACTCCTCTCCAACCACGCTGTCTCACCCCAAAGAATCAGAGGGACAACTGAGACTCAGTGTTCGAGCAATCCAGTTACTGTTCAGACTAGTATATTGGTTTCCTAGGACTGCCATGACAAAACACCCCAGGATAGTATTTATTTTCTCCCAGTGCTGGAGGCTAGAAACCTGAGCTCATGGTCTCAACAGATTGGTTTCTATCGAGGCCTTTCTCTTTGGCCTGTAGATGGCCACCTTCTTGAGATGTCCTCAGTGGTCTTTCTTCTTTGGGAATTCATCCCTGGTGTCTCCTTGTGTATCCAAATGTCCTCCTCTTATCAGAACACTGGTCAGACTTGATGAAGCCCACCTGAAAGCCTTATTTTAACTTAATCACTTCTCTAAATGTCTATTTCCAAATGTAGTCACAATCTGAGGTACTAGACGTGAGTGCTTCAACCTAGGAACTTGGGGAGGACACAATTCAGCCCATAACAATTGGGTTTAGTCTAAAAAGCAAAGCCCATGAGATATTCTAAGCAGGAAAGGCTTTAATGAAGTGAATTAGAAACTTATACAAGTGTTGGAAGAGCCAAAAAAATGAAGGCAGGGAAATCTGTTGCTGCCTTGAAGAAACCCACAGTGCAGAAATCAGAGCTCTAAGCTGCCACTGATGGGTTTGGTCTCACGTAGCAGTGAAATCTATACTTTTTAGGAGAATGCCCGAAACCCTTCATCTGTCTTCTGCCATAGTCCTGCACACTGCCCAGTCACCTCTGAACAAATAATTGTTTTCCCTCTCTTTCCCTTTCAAGCTTTGGGCAAACACTTATTATTGGCAGAATCTGTAACACCCCACTGGAAAGGGATTCTAAGGAATATAGTTCTGAGGCTCTTCCTTCAACCTGCAGAGAATATAGAATAGGATGGAAATGATGCTGAGTTGGTAACCTTTAACCACAGAGGCTAAGCCAAAGAAGAATAATCTTCATCCATACACCAACTCATGCATTCAAGATCTATATTCCCGGCATGGGGCTAAGTGTTCAGGTAGATTGAGGCCAAGATGATCACGATTTCTACTATTGCCAGTCACCATTGAATGTGCCCTTGAGATTTCTTTAGTTTCTACCACAAACCTATGAAGTAAACACAGATGAGGAATCCAAGGAGCAGAAAGGTTGAATATCTTACCCAAGATCATGCATCTAGAAAACAACAAATCTGGGGTAAGAACCCAAGCAAATGGTTCCAACAGTGAACCATGCTCCATCTTCGAAAGACAATCCTTGCCTCTTGAATTTATAATCTTGCGGGGGAGATATATGGAGCCAATAAGTTCATAAATACTTAATTAAACATTAATTTTCTTTGAGATAAATACCTTTTATGCAAAGAAACAAGCCCTGTTCAGTACCATTCTCACTTCCATTCTTGTGCAAAATCTCTTCCTTTTTTCTCAAACCTTCTTTCCTTTCCTCACCCACCTCATGCTCAGCAGATGACCTGGACTCTGTTTTATAAGAAAGTAGGTGTGAATGGGCATGAGTTACTTCAATGCTGTATGGGTCAGGGTTCTCTAGAGAAACAAAAATGATAGGATGTGTGTATATATAAAGAGACATTTATTATAAGGAATTAGCTCATGTGTTTATAGAGATTGCAGTCCCACGATCTGCAGTCAGCAAGCTGAGACCCAGGAGAGCTAATGGTACAGTTCCAGTCCTCAAATTGGCAGACCAAGACCTAAGAGCTGATGTTTCAGTTCAGGTTGGAAGGCAGAAAAAGACTGATGTCCCAGGTAAAGGAAGTCAGGCAGGAAGAGTTCCTTCTTACTCGAGGGAGGGTAAGGCTTTTTGTACTATTCAGGGCTTCAGTTGATTCGATGAGGCCCACCAACACTGGGGAGGGCAGTTTGCTTTACTCAGTCTACCAATTCAAATTTTAATCTCATCCAGAAATACTCTCAGAGACATATTCAGAATAAAGTTTGACCAAATGTCTGTCCTCCATGGCCCAGACAAGTTGATGCATAAAATTAATCATCACAAGTGTCCTTCCTATTCCTACATCCAAAATTATATATATCTACCTCCACCCTAGCACATGTTAAAAAAAATCTAAGTTTTACAGATCTTATTGGCTTTATTCAGAGATTCCTGAATTGGGCAGCATCCTATCTAGCAGATAGAAAGGAGCTCCAAGGAGCTGTACATCTTCCAAAAATTAAACACTTTTATAGGCAGAAGGGAGCAGGAACAAGGAAGTTATACTAGGCAAAAAGTGGGTTAGTTATTGCAAAGTTACTTTCCCTTAGGGGATGGCTGGGGTCTTTCAGGCAGACTACTGCAGTAGCATTGATCAGGAGATTCCTGACTGATGTTTAAGATTACATTTCTAGGAGACCTGAAACTGTAATTAAGTCTTGATCTGGTGAGGTGGAGCTTAGCATCAGTGACTCCATTTTGCATCTGTGGTCTTGCTTTTAACACATTCTTGGTTCTTACCAATGTTCTCCATAGTTCTCTCTCCCAGCTGAGGCGTACATTTAGGTTTCTCCTGGTTGCAGAGAAAAAAGTTATCCTTCAATCCTGGCTTTGCATCTAACTAATGCTTTCTTTGTTTCTCTCTTTCTGTCTCTCACTCTTTCTCTCTTCTTCTTTTTTTTCCTCTTACATATGCTTTCCCAGTTTCTCACAGTGCTTCAGTCTGGTTTTGAAGAATCTAAAACTTCATGT
This sequence comes from Ursus americanus, assembly GCF_024610735.1. Classification (NCBI taxonomy): domain Eukaryota; kingdom Metazoa; phylum Chordata; class Mammalia; order Carnivora; family Ursidae; genus Ursus; species Ursus americanus. The sequence continues at coordinate 8,498,655 of NC_142139.1, forward strand.
ATTAGAAACTGTATCTGGTTCAGCAGAGGTCACAGGAAAACCAAAAGCCTTAAATGGAAGAGTCGTAATTATAATGCCTACAGTGGCCAGAGAGGAAAATCATGTATGAATTGTCTAGGCATGGGAAATAAGAACTATTGGGGCCTGTGGCAAACTTAAGAGAGCATGCTGCATGTTATATATATTAAAATAACTGTAAACCATCGATAATTAATGTATTATTTAGAATAGAAAAATAGTAAAAATACAAAATATACCCAAGAGCTCTTTTTCGAAATAATATAGATAATGGCCACTAACATAAATAAGAGGTAAAGAAGCAGAAATGTGCAATGTTAAAAAAAGGAAATTGAGGAGTACGATATTGTGACTTACAATAAATATAATTTGGTTTTCATTCGTTTCTGTCACAGAGCTTCTAAAACCCTTGGAATTGCCTGAGCTACAAGAGGATCCTCTCTTACAACATTTGATCTCTCACCATCAGTTCCTGAAATGACTTTTAGCCATGAGGTGAAATGTGTGTCTTGTTATTCTTAACAAGCCCCTTTCCACCACACCTGAGTCTATGTTAATGAGGTGACTTTTGGAAAGCCCCTAGGGATGGGGGCTGGTTGCCATGGGGAGCAACCATGAACAGAGGGGAGGAACTTTTGGTTCCACCCTCTGATATCCAGGGAGGGGAGAAGGGGCTAGATATTCAATCAATTGCCAATGGCCAGTGATTTAATCAATCATGTCTATGTATAAAGCCTCCATAAAAACCCTGAAAGGAGGGAGTCTGGAAACTTTCGGGTTGGTTAACATGTAAAGACTTTGGGAGAGTGGTGCCCCTAGAGAGAGCGTGGAAGCTCTGCGCTGTTCGCCTCATGCATTGCCCTGTGCTTCTCTTTTGTCCGGGAGTTCCTAAAGTATATCCTTTTATAAATAAACTATAACCTAGTAAGTAATATCTGAGTTCTATGAGATGCTTTAGTAAGTTCGTCAAACCCAAGGAGTTTGTCAGAACCTCCCATCTATAGCTGGTTGGTCAGAAGCACAAGTAATAATATGGGCTTTTGACTGGTGTGGATTTTGGGGGGGGGGGTTGTCCTGCAGGACTGAGCCCTTAATCTGCGGGATCTTAAGCTATCTCCAGGAAGATAGTATGAGAATCGAGTTGAATTGTAGGACTCCCAGCTGGTGTGAGAGAATTGTTTGTTGGTACGGGAAACCCCCTCCCCCCACCCTCCACACACTGGAATTAGAAGCAGAACCCCTTTAGCGAGATAATCAAAGAGGAAATAGCTATAAGAAAATGTTACCCAATTTTATGTAAGTAAATGTAGAAACCTAAATGAGAGAGATGATTTTGTTTAAATGGAAATTAATAAAATTTGCCGCAGAAGAGATAGCAAAGGTAAACCCCAGTGTGATGATAATTTTATGTGTCTACTTGACTGGGCTAAAGGGATGCCTAGAAAGCTGGTACATTATTTCTGGGTGTGTCTACTTGCTGTTTCCAGAAGGATTAGCATTTGAATGGGTAGATGGAGTAATGAAAACCCACCCTCAACAATGCAGGTGGGCATGATCTAATCCACTGAGGGCCTGGATAGAACAAAAGTGCAGAGGAAGGGCGAATTTGCTTTAGTTGAAACATGTAACTTCTGCCTTTGAACATCAGTGGTCCTGGTTCTTAGGCAATGGGACTCGTACCGGGACTTAAGTCATGGGCCCCCTAGTTCACATGCCTTTCTAAGCATTCCTTAGCCCAGTCAAGTAGACACATAAAATTATCATTTATGTGTATGTATAAACAGCACTTATTTAACAAATGTTCAAATACATTTAAATTAACAGCATATAAGTTATGCTCATTTTAGCACAGCTTTTGCAATAATTTGCTGTAATAGAGAAAACCTTATCTCTGACTCCACACCACACACAACTGACTCGTTCCTTGTAAGGTGATATCAGTTATGGAATGTTTATGAATCCTGTCATGTAAAAGGTTCAAAATTAATACATTCATTAAATAAGTTATTTTTTTTAGTGCATGAGAAAAGAAGGAATGTGTAATGGAGGGTTCTTTTATTTATCACATAATACAATTAGAAAGAATTTACATTTAAGACGTCGTTCACAAATGAAATTGCAATTTTAGCCAAAATTTTTGCTTCATAGGAAATAACTTTTATTTCATATTTTTTTATTTGCAATTTTTTTTTAAAATGAGTTTTTAAAAAATGGATTAAAACACTACAGAGGGGACACGTGCCCTTCATGACAAATTCGTCTTGCTCAATGATGAACACTGGGAGCTTTCCTATTTTAAAACTGTGAAAAAAAACAAAAAAGTTTTTTATTTCCATAACTATACAGAATCGATCAGGAAGTATTAATCCATGAAAATTTTAGAAATCCAAAGAAATAAAGCATAACAATTGGAAAACAAGTGACAAACATTATCAATATAGGCAGATGATATGTTTGTGAGCCAGGAAAACCAAACAATAAAACCAAAAGAAAAATTTGTCAACATTTTTGTCACAATCTTCAAAGTTAATATAGAAAATATGCAACTTTCCTTAACATAGAAAAGTTCCAAATTAAAAATAAAAATGGAAGAAATAGTTCATCTAATTTACAACAGCAGTAAAAAAAGATTAAATGCCTAGTTATAAATTTAACAAGAAATGTACAGGGCCTATTAAAAAATGTTTAAAGGTTTTACTTAAATAATTGGATGAACATACACTCTCTTATATGTAATTATAAAATATTGGGAAGATGTCAATTCTCCATTAATTTATTTCCTAATATGATCATAATAAAATTGCTTGTGAGATTTTAACTTGACTTTATACGACAAAAAAGCAAGCATGGAGAATTAATCTTAAGATACTAGGGGCTAAAAAAAAAAAAAGAGTGTATGTAGCAAATTAGCCCTACTAGATATTAAAATGTATTTTAAGCTACTGTTTCTAGAACAGTTTGATATTAGTGTAGTTACTAACAGTGAGAATGTAACATAACTAACATGAGTTTGCTCCTCTGTGAGTCACAGATAGAAACTACACTAGGTGAGTTGTCACACAAAGGAAACTTTGAAGCCAATAAGATCACAGGGAATAACTTAAATGCCTAGAGGGCTAATGGGTACTTTTTGTTTAGGATTAGAACGAATATTTAGATAAGGAAGCCTTGTCATCCTATGTAGAGCCAGGCACAGGGTTGGGCAGGTGCCCTAAGGAAACATGCCCATACATACATTGCCTGTTATGTAAATGAGGCTTGTGCTCCTCCTTGGGAGGAGATTTTAATATTATAATGAAGTAAAGGTAATTGTTGGTCATTCCAATGGCCACTCCATGATCCGTCTCTGCAGGTGCAAGCTTGGGATTTAGCTCAAGCTGGTCTGGGTGGTCTGGGCCACTGGAGCTCTTCCTGCAGGCAGTCATTATTCTTTGAGGGGTAATCTTGGTTTCCATCTAGGATATTATGCCCATCCTCTGGGTACTCTTTTGCCCGAGTTGAGAGAGACACTGGAAAGAAGAGCGTAAGGAAAGATGTGAGACAAAGGTCAGTGGGTATAAGCAGGTGAGTAGTAAAGGTCAGGTCTTGGGGTCTAGCTGGTGACATGAACAATGAAATAGAATGGAGAACCCAGAAAGAGAAGTTGATTCAAAATAAAAAGAAATTTGCCATATAATAAATGTAATCTTTCAAATCAGGGAAAGAGTAGACCACTCTACATGGTGTTGGGTCAAATGACTAGTTATTTGGAGGAAGAGATAAAACTAACCCCCTATGTGTTTCCTTCATTAAAACAAATTAGAGATAGCTCAATTATTTAAATTTTTATAATTATTTTGATTATAACTGATTAATAATTCAACTATTTATAATTTTTTTAAAAGTAAAAGTTATAAAGAAAGCAAAGGCAAGTTGTATACTACCTTCAATGAGGAAGATCTTTGTAGACAAACAAACAAAAACAAAAGCCTGGGTAGGAAAAAAAAAGCCCATACATTTAACTATATATGTATTTAACATTTCCACAAGGAAAAAATAAAAATAAAATTAAGAGTTAAATTGAAAATTATAAATTTACTGATTATATGAAGAGATTGCATATGTCAACAAGTAACATAAAAATAGCGAAGACTGTTCATACAGGCTCAGGAAGAAATTCAAATGACTTGTTTAGCTGGGAAAATAACCCACTATCACCTATAATTAGACATCATAAATTAAAACACTAAGATGCTATTTTTAAATGTATCAATTTGGAAACAATTACAATTTTTATAAGACCAAGTGTTAACCCAAGAGTGGGAAAATGGGTCACATATGCCAGTGTGAATGAAAAATGTCTTTCAGAATTAACTATGTACAAATTCTTGGACTCCACAGTTCTACTTTAAAGGATTTATTGATAGTCTCCATGTGGAAGGAAAATATTTTGCCTTTTTAAAATAATAAACTGGAGACGAATTTCATATCCATAATAAGATGCATAATGGGAACAGTATGTTATTGTCTTCAAGTATGTCTATGTGAATAAGTATGAATAAGGCCCAAGGAGAGGGGCATAATATGCCCACATCTATGTAAAACTTACTTGTGTTGGTGTAAAAGTGTGACAGTAGTTCTTCAAGTCTGTAGGTAAGGGAGACTAACCCAGTACTACATAGCCTCTGGCTCTGTTTAATTTCACTCTTCTTTTTTAAAAATCACATTCTACTTGAAAGAAAGGGGTAAAGGTCCACTTATATAGATGATTAAGCCAAAGTGGAAATAGATACTAGTAATGAGCTGTTGTTGAAACACCAACAACAAAAACAATCAACGCTTTAAGTAATTTTTTAAAAACAGGGAGGTGAATTAAACAGGGAAATGTTGTAAATATTCATAACGAGGGAAAATCCCTTGTATTATTTGCATGAAAAGAATTTCAGTTACTGGTAAATATAAATAACAAAAACTTCTAGTAGTTTTAACTTTTACTTCAATATAGAGACAATATATAGAGACTTCATTGCATGCCTGATGAGTCCTCTATGAAGTGGTTCTTGAGGCATCTTTCCCTTTGCACATAAGAAAATTTCTCCCATCTGCCATTAGAGGGCAGCAGATGATCGGTCATTTGCTCATCAGTTCCAGGTGGTGGCTGCCACAATTAAATGGAAATCTCCCAGCTCAGGCGCTTTGCGACTGCAAAAGTTGCTCAGCTTTTCTAGATCTCAACTTTACCAGCAAAATGTGTGTGTGGGGGGGTGGGGTGGGGGGGGGGGTCAGGGGTGCTGACAGAAGACTCTAAGACCTTTCCCAGGAATATCAGGCTGTGATTTAACTCCGTAGATTCACATGATTCTAGGGATTGCTGTTAAGATAAAAGGTAACCATGTCAAAGTGTAACTATTAAACAAAAACTGTTTAAGCCCAAATCTGTCTAGATAATACTCTATTCTTTTAGGAATAGCTAACAGTTTTTGAGAATTCTTATGAGCCAGATACAGTTCTCAGCACTTTGGTTGTCTTATTATTTACATAGCACTCCCGTTGAGGTAAATGTGGTCATTATTCCCATTTTGCAGATGAGCAAGGTGGGCACAGAATGGTAGGGCCAGAATGTGAGAGCTCTGACACCAGAGGCCGAGTGTATAACAGCTCCATCATGCGATGAAACTTCCAGCGTAATGAAAGGCAACCCAATTGTCTAATAAAAATCTTAATAATTTCATCTGGCTGGCAATGCTTAGCTTTGTCCTTATAGAAAATGCTTTTCTTGGGAGCTTTTCAGGGCATATTATCATACAATTGTACCCTATACTTTGTACTTAAGCAATATTTTGTTATCATAAAAACATTGTAATCTGTCCATTGCAATAACTGTTGATCTCTGAGCGAGTCTCTGCCCCCCCCAACCCATCCCATAGCTGCTGGCAACGTCTCACACAGCTTTGCTGCCAGCACCACTGCAGTTCACACGAGCTGCTCACTGAATGGTTCTTTCCTGTCCCCCTGGGCCATGCTTCTTTATTCATTCATTCATTCATTCATTCATTCATTCATTCATTCATTCATTCATTCACTCGTTCATTCGTTTGAGAGAGAGAGCGTGCACGCAAGCACACGCTTGTGAGTAAGAGGAGGCGCAGAGGCGGAGGGAGAGGAGAATCCTCAAGCGGACTCTCTGCTGAGTGTGGAGCCAGACACCAGGCTCCAACCCAGGACCCTGAGGTCAGGACCTGAGCCAAAATAAGCGTCAGACGCTTACCTGACCGAGCCGCCTAGGCGCCCCTCCATGGGCCATGCTTCTAAACCGCGCTCAGGTGTGCTCTCCCTGTAAGGCTGTGCCCGACCCTCCGACGCGGTCGAACACGCACCTTCTTGCACATGCCTACTTTGGCAGCAACCTCATTGTACTGTATTTGTTCATTTTGTTGGTTTTTTCCCAGTAGATATAAACTCTCAGCTATTTTCTCTCTTTTCATCTTTGTCTCCTAAGTTCTAACATAGTACTTGGAAAATAGCAGATAATAAATATTCTTCAAAGGAAGGGAGGGAGGGAGGAAGGAAGGAAGGAAGGGGGAGGGAGGAAGGAAGGAAGGAAGGGAGGGAGGGAGGGAGGGAGGAAGGAATGTTGTTTTTCAAACCTTTGCTCTGAAGTCTTTTAACCAATCTACCTTTTACATAGATTTTTTTTCCTGCAGGTGACCTTAATGATTTTGAATAACCTAAAAATAATTCTCTGAACATAAAATAATTCTCTATTTAATTGTTCAATAAGTTTACAATGACATTTCTTTTGTTTTATCTTTTAAGTCATTGTGCCCAGGTATTTTGGATGCTGCAAACTTCATTAACAATCTCTGGGCACACACTGGTATGCCCGATAATTCTGAGAACCAGAATTAGATATCAATTGTAGGGAGGCAGGAATGCAAAAACCAGTACAGTGTGGGAGAGTCCCTGCATCTCCTGGGGGATGCAGATGGCCAGCTAGATGGAGACGCAGCTGCTTATCCATTTTGGAATAAGCAATTAAAGTCAGAACCACATGACTTCCATCTAGAAACACCTTACCCTGCTTGAGGGGTCACTGGATTGAAAACATTCTTGCTGAGTCTAGAACTAGATTGTTTCTCCTCACAGGTGCTCAGGATTTAGGCCCGGGATAATCATTACATGCCTCTTGGGTTGGCTCCGCTAGCTTTTGTTTGGTTTTAAATTGGTCTTTGCATCAGTTTCCATCAGGCTTTGGTACTTTAGGTAAAATGTCTTTCTACAATGGATGTCCTTCTGTTTACAAAGATATATGAAATCAGTGTCCTCAAAATACTTCAACTCCCCACACTTTTCTATAAGTAGCAATCTGCCTCCTTGACCTGTGTTTTTGATGGCATCCTATCTCATCTCAGTCCTTCTATCTCTCTGAGATGTGAAGTTCTCGCTCCTTGACTATAAATATGTTTAAACTTTTTCCAGCCTAATTTTTTAAAAAACCTCACTAGAATCTGCTATTGCCCTGTCCCCCAAAATACTTTCAAGCGCTCAAGCTCTTCTGCTCTCTTTCTTTCTTTTCAAACCAAAATGTTCAACTAACATTCCTAGAAAGGTAGAGAAGAGCCTGGAGAAATGTATGAGCACAGCAGGGAAGAGAACGTGCAAAGCATATTCAGGGAGTGTGAACAGACCAGTTCCCTGACAGAGCGAGTTTTGGGGAATGATGAGAAGTAAATCTGAAAAGATTTTTTTTAGTTAAATTACAGAAAGTCTTGCCTGCCAAGCTGTGAAGCTTGGACGTTATGTGGTTGGCCATGATAACTATAGCAGATATTTGATAAGGAAAATGCTGGGGAGAGTGAGCGTAGGGGTCCAGACAAGAGACTTTAGAAGGCTGTTGTGTGGAATGAGGTCCTAAAACACACTGCAAAGAAAATTAGATCCTGATCATGTTATCAGGATTAAACTTTTTGAAAATAAGGTTATTGGAAATAGAATATAGTTTACCAAATTCGGGGCTTGTTAAAATAAAGCTGTAACTAGTCTTAAAAATGTGTTTGTAAATGTGTTTATACAAAAATGTGTTTACACAAGTTGAAAATCTCAAATGAATGTTACTAGCATGTGGAATAAAATGTTATTTTGCAAAGGAGAAACACACCTACAAACACATATATGCATAATTACTGTTTTGAAAAAACCTAAGAAGGATTAAGAGGGGCAGGTCAGTCTTCCGTGCTGTGTGTGTGTGTGTGTGTGTGTGTGTGTGTGTGTGTGTGTGTGAGATTTGGCCTGGAGCGCTGCCTCCATCCTTCTCTCCCTCTGACTGCAGGTCCCATCTCTGAAGCCCTTTGCTGGCTGCTTGCTAGCGCCCCCCCCCGCCCCCCCCCCCCACCGATAGTCCGCACTGGGGGCTACCTCTCTCTGCCATGTCCTCATAATGAGTCCTCAGGCAACTCAAAGCCAGTCACCTTTTCTTGTCTGCTTGACTCTTGTATATTCTTGCCCTATTAATATCCAACCATTCGGAGCATGCCAGAGTAGAGCTGTTTCTTCTCCCTGTCCTGCCACCAGAGACCACTCTAGACCTCCCAGTTCAATCTCCCCATTTCAGACAGCATATGTGTGTTTCTGCAAGTGGCTTCCCCGAAGCTCCATGTGCTTAGCTGGGAAGTGAAGGAGGAATCCACAGGACATCAGCAGTCTCTGCAAAGTACTCCGCTTCAACAGGCCTGGCTCTTTGCCTACTTTCTCCGTGTTTGATTCTTGCAAAGTAAGGGGTGAGCTTGAGCTGCTAAACTGGTTTCACAAACTCAGCCTGTCCTGCATGGGGGGCTAGTCAGGCACCTATAGTTGTTGACCTTTGGGGGTCTGAAAGCTCTAAGCTCTGAGTCAGAAGGAAATTCATCATTTAGCATCTCTCTCTCTCTCTCTCTCTCTCTCTCACACACACACACACACACACACACACACACACACACATTCACATGCTCACCCACTCACGCACATGGACAAAGGGCTAGCTGGACAATAGTTACCTGAGTACAAGAATTAGCTTAAACTTTTTCTCTGTGTCTTTCTGTGTTTTCCAGGTTTTCTGCCTGGAAAATATATTACTTTTTCAAGTAATAAAATAGTAAATATTGTAAAATAAAAGAAATCATAAGCAAAATAAATTTTATATATTATCTGCTCTAATTTAATAAAACTCCTTAGTGAAAAAAATATTTCTAGTATGTCTGATGACCCATTCTAGTCATTTCTATTTGCGAAAATTTATGATTTTATTACTTTTCAGATCTCCTTACTAATTTATGTAATAAAATCAGTGAAATGTTTATATATTTTTAGTTATTGTACCTTGAAAAGGAGACCTTATAATTGTGTTGATTTCCCATTTCATTGAAAATTCCGTCTGGGACTTTATATTGCATTAGGAACTGTTGTGGCTCATAAATATTTATTTAGAAAATTTGATTAATGCCTGAATGTTCTTCCTTTCCTTTAAATAGTCACAACAGTAGCCCTGAATCACACATACAACATTGACAAAACTTTGTCCCTACGCCATTTATCTCACCACAGACCAGAGGTTCTGAACTTAGATTTTGGCCTCATGTATCCCACCTGCCTTATCATCTAGAGTGAGGTTCACAGGTGACCCTGAATTTGATCAACAACAAACTCAAAAATGAGTTTTTGAAATCAATTTTTATAAACCAAATCTCAAATATGTATAAAGAAGTTAATCTTCTTCCCTAATTATCCCTCTGCTTGGAGTGAGGTCTGAGGGCCTGGGTGAATCACATCCCCTCTCCTGTGAGTTCGTATCCAGATGGGGAAAGTTATAGGGGTAAATATCAGCTTTATTTGGTAAGTAAAAATAAAATAGGATTAGGCATAGATTTAGAACCCAAACTGGGCCTTCTTCTCTGACTTTCCTACCCAGTTCCAGGGTGGGTGGAAAGGTTTTGCCCTCATGACTGACTTTTCATGTGGCAGCATGGCACTTGTCCTGGAAGAAGTATGTTCTGCAAATGTCTGGACCTGCCAAAGGATGGTGAAAAAAAAAAAATGTTTTCTTCTAAAATTGTTGATTCGTAGGAACTAGAGCTCCCTCTTTAGCAGTATGAGGAATAAAGCAATCAAAGTCATGCTTACTACTGAACATGTCAGAATGCTTTTTTCCCGTTGCTAAAAATGTAAGACTCTAGATGAAATCAGATTGGTGAAGCACCTCTCACAATGTGCTTGGTGGTTATTTTAATTGTGCTTTACTTAGGGTTTCGTGTATTTTCTTATTTTGGATTAAATGAGTGGACTTAGTGATATTCAAAATAAAGAGTAGATCATGAGGATTTTGTGATTAAGATCTCCTTCCAAGAAGAGTGCGTGACAATGTCTATTCGTTGCTTTCGTGTATTGGTTTGACATGATTTCAAATGCACCTGTTTATGACAAATACCAAAAGAAAAAAGTTTTTTTTCTTTTTTTTAGAGACAGAGAGGGAGAGAGAGAGAGCAAGTGAGCACAGAAGGAGAAGCAGACTCCCGCCCAGCGGAGGGCCCAATGTGGGGCTTGATCCCAGAACCCTGGGATCATGACCTGCCGAAGGCAGACGCTTAACTGACTGAACCACCCAGACGCCCCCCAAAAAGGTTTTCTTTTGATACAAGAAAGAAGTTGTGTCGGGATGGCATCATCTCATCTGTTCTCACTGATAAGAACTCAGTAACTCAGCGGCTGAGGGGCCCTGCTGGGGGCTGATGGATAAAAAGACACCTGAAGAAGCAACGAACTGTGGCAAGGAGACATTTAGACTATCAATACCGAGAGTTTGTGGGAACTATCCGAGAGTGTTCGGTCTGGGCAAGGTGGCTCTTTACTGATCTAAATAGCTCTCCAAAGACCTTGGGGCATTTGGCGCCTGCATTGCAAAGATAATTGTTTTACCAAGCATAGCAAAAGGTGTGCAGCAGTCTCGGGAAGAAAATCCTCTTGTCCATCAACACCGGCGCTCTCGTTGCCTGGTAACGAGCTGGAACAACAGGGACTTTTACTTCTGCGCTGGACCTCGGCTCTCTGTTGGCTGAAGCATCTCACCCGGCACCAACTTGCATCAAGGTACACCTCAACTAAATTTGGGCTTTATTCCTTTTATCTCCCCTAGCCTGGAATAACAGTGTGATCAATCTATCATTGATTTGGAGCCTGTTGTTTCCTTATTGGCTTATTAAGAGACCTTATCCTCTATGCTATTGGCTGTGAAATTCACGCAGTGAACCTGTGTTAAATAAATTGTCGGCAAAGACAAACTCAGTCTCTGAGTATTAATTCGCCTCCCAAACAAAACATTGCTTTTCCTGTTTGGCCTAGGGACGAATGGAGTAAACAGGTCATTACGCTATCATGTGCTTCCCTATCGGAGGAAGATCTGCTAACTGAGCATCCCCGGATTGACCTGTGAGTCCTGCAACAAATGGAAAGTGATGAATAAAGGTCTTATTTGTTTCTGGCCTCGATTCCTCAACAGTGATCCAAGATTTTGTGCAGAGAACCAAGATTTGGTGTTGATCCAGGGTTTTGTATTAGGAGCCAATTTGAATCAAGAGCAAATTGCTAAGGAGAGGTTCAAACGCCTGTCGATGGGGGAAGAAGGACGGGAGCAGAGAAGAGGAATAAGGCTCCTGGAACTTCGCTTCTTTACAGTGATTCATATTCTCCTTCGCCCTCAGCTGCTGCCTTAATGGAGGTCAACCTGTTCTGAACTTCAGTCTCCCAGAACATGGGGAGATGTGGACATGAGGGGGAAAGTTCTCCCTAGTAAAGGAAAAGTAGGGGAGTTTATGCTCCCAGCAAATGCCTAATGCCCAGTACGTAGTAGATCCTCAGTAAATGCTATTCTATGAGGTTGAAGTAGTTTGAAAACGGCTATTTGTATCAGGAAAACAAATCACATATCATTATATTGAGCGGCAAAGCCAAAAGAGACTAACAGATCAAAGGTCCTTTGGAAGCAGCATCAGCCCTCACTTTATCCAGCGGGAGTCCCCACCTGTGGTGGCCTTGAGTTATAGACGTGAGCCCCACCTTGCTCTGGGGGAAGCCCAGTCATCAGCATCGGGGATCTGTTAAGCCCTGGAGGGGAAGGCAGCTCTTTTGGACATGTGTACAGTGGCTGACGCATTCCCTCAGCAAATAGAGGGAAACTTCTTTAAATATGCCCCCGGAGGACAGTAGACACTTGCGTGACTGGTCTTTTGAGCTGGGCGGAGACAGAAGCCATACAGTTTAGGAGCACAGAGGGGTGGGGTTTGGTCTTATCAAGTCCATCACATTGGTTGGAGCGTGTTCCTCGCAAAGCTGCAAAGGACACAAAGGTCACCCTCACCCACACTTTCGGGGTCCTGATCTCTTCTTATATGTTCCTCCCTTTTTATATGTCCTCTCCTCTGTGACCCATGTCATAATCGCTTCTCAGGAAACCTCTGATCGAATCATCTCACTAAGGAGAAAACTACTACTATGTATTATATATCCCAGACAAATTTGTCTTTTATTGAGGTTGGACAAAAAAGTTGGAATTCAAAGTAGTACATTTCCAACAGTGGAGTTTAAGGCAGTGTTTTTGGTAGGATGAGTGGGTAAGTAAGCCGCCGTATCAATGGTTCAAACACAACAGAATTTGATTTCTCGTTCGCATAACAGTTCAGTGAGGATGTTCAAGTGATTGAATAGATTTCCTTCCCACGTAATTCAGAGACCGTGTCCTAGGCCTCACAACTGCAGCCAGCAGTGGAAGACAGAGCGTGCCGAGCCCAGCTTCTCTGTTAAGAGCTGCCATCAGGAAGCGGTGCAATCACCTGTGTAGTGTTTCATGGCTGAGAGCTTAGTCATGCGGCCACACCTACTTGCCTGCTAGCGTTCTCTATCACCCTGGAAGGAGCGGAGGGTGCATTTTGGCATAAAACCAATAGTCTCGGCCCAAATTGTTAACCCAGGGTGTGGAGCAGGGTTGCCCTGGAGGGGTGCGGACCCTGAGGACGATCTCTCTCAGTTACCACGTAACCTGAAGCCCTCTGCTGCTGCTGAAACTCATTCCCAGGATTTTTCAAACAGATTTATTAACATCATTTTGCCTCTCTGTAGACCTCCCTAGTTTTGCAACAGTAGACATATTCTGCGTGGTGCTGTATGTCAGTGGCCACTGGCCCGGGGCTGTTCGTGAGCTCCTCCACTGCTCCAGCCGACCCAGGGAGTCGATCCCAAATGCCACTACAGTGGAAGGGCTCCTATTCACCGACTCCAGGCCTTTGCTTTTTTTGGGATCTGCCACTGGGCCTCTGATTTCTCCTCCTTTCTCTGATTCTTTTCCCGGGACTGTTTCAGTGCTGATCAGCATCTGAACCACATGGTGAGGAAAAGGTGAGGGAGGTGGCAAAATAAACATAAGCCTGTTAATTACTTCTTAAAACTGTAGAACATAGGGTTGACTGGTTGCAGCTGAAATGCGGTTACAGCTGTGGATAATCACCCTTTATCTTCTGGTAGCATAAACACAGATACTTAAGAGGTGTCTGTGATATTATTTAACACTCTAAACTTATCTCATATTTATGGGAAGAAGAGTTTAATGCATTTTTCTAATTGTAACGTTGTAATGCTGTAATGTGATTTATAGTAAGAAATATATATTTGGTTTTCATCCCATTTCTGGTGTGGAGCTCCTAAAACCCTTGGAATTTCCTAAGTGGTGAGAGCGATAAAGTTGTCTTGTTATGCTAATGCCCAAACTTTTAGGAAGCACTCCAGTGTGAGGGCTGGTTGCCACTGGAGCCAACCTCTCCTGCCAGGAGAGGGTTGGAACTTTTCAGTCCCACCTCCTGACCTCTGGGGAGGAGAAAGGAGGGCTGAAAGCTAAACCAGTTACCAATGGCCAAGGAGTTAATCAATCACGCCTGTGTAATCAAGCCTCTTTAAAAACGGAAAGGGGCCGGGGTTCGGAGAGCTTCCGGGTTGGTGAGCACGTGGGCAGTGGTGGGAGACTGGCGTCGCTGGAGGGTTCCTCGTCCTTTCTGGGTAACTGGCCCCTAGGCATCTCTTCCGTCTGGATGTTCATCTGTATCCTTTCCCATATCCTTTTACTTATTTATTTGTTTATTTTTTACAGAGAGAGAGCGCACGAGCTGAGGGGGGAGAGGGGCAGAGGGAGAGAGAGAACCTCCAGCAGGCTCCGCAGCACGGAGCACGTCGTAGGGCTCGGTCTCGCGGAACCCAGGAGATCGTGACCTGAATCAAGAGTCCAACACTTGACTGACTGAGCCGCCCAGGCACGCCTCCCATATCTTTTTATAACTAAGGTAAGTAAAATGTTCTTTTTAGCCCAGTGAGCTGCTCTAGCAAATTAAACCCAAGGAGAGGGTTGTTGGAAGTTCTCATTGACAGCTGGTGGGTCGGAAGCACAGGTGACAACCTGGTCTTGCCTGTTGGCGTCTCAGGTGGGGGTGGGGCAATCTTGTGGGATTTGATGCTGCCTCTGCCTAAACAGTGTCAGAACTGGGTTAAACTGTAGCATACCCAGCCGGTGTGAATAATTGCTTGGTGTGGGGGAAAATCTCCTACACATTTGATGGCCAAAAGTGTCCGAAATGAAGTGTTCTGTGTGGATAGTAAAGGAGGCACACGGGAGAGAAAAACACAAGAGAAAGAGTCATAGGAGGGAAAGACTGGGTTTTCCTCCCCCCACACTGTGTGAAAGAACTGTAGGTTTTTCTTTTCAAACATGTTAACAAGAAATAATTGTAACGGTGAATGTTTATTGAGAGATTACTTGTCCAGTGTGGTCTTAAACTTTATGTACGCAGTTTCATTTAATTCCCTCTACAACCCCGGTAGTAGGTACTTTTATTGCCCCTATTTCATAGTCAAGAAAATTGGGCCATAGCCAAACGCACATACCTAATAAGGGACAGAGGCAGAGCTATGTAATTGCAGAGCCCAAGAATTGAACTTTTATGTTCTTTGCCGTCTTACTCCAGTACCAAACTGTGGTCTGCCCATTTTTAAAGAAAATATGGCAAACCTATTTTTCTTTTGGAGAAAGTGAATTAATTTGTGAAATTTTGCTTTTTTTCCATGGGGTTAGAATGGAATGGGATATTGAATCAAGAGCCGAGAGGCCCCATTCTCTGTTGATAACTCTGTCGTCAAAGCAACACTCCCTGAATGGTCCTCATCAAATCAGTGGGTAATGAACTATCATGGAATTTAGGTGACACCCCCCCCCACTCTAAAGGGAGAAGAAAGTTTACAGGAAATGAAAATGGAAGGCAGAGGTGGGGGGCCACACGGTGTACCCCTGGCCCCCACGTAGAGCACAGCATGGACACTGCTGATACCAGTTCCTGTTGACTGGTCTACCTAGTTTATGAAGCAGATCTCCTGTGAGGTTCAATAGCAGCTGTGGGCTGCCATCACAGATCACATGAAATCTTGTTCTGTCCTTCGTGTTCTGTAACTCAACAAACTGTAAACGGTGCTCCAGCAAGTGCCAAACAAGGTGCAGGCAGCTCAGGTCGCCTGGGGACACACCGATTGCTGTGCCTAATGACGAATATCGGAAAGCCAATTAGGCCCCAGAAAGTTCCCCTGAGCAATCCCTGATGTGGTGTTGACTTTTGTGAGGCCTCAGCAATGCGGAGCACCTGCAAAGGGCTCATTAGCTACAGGAAGTCTCTTTTGCTGTGCGGCTGCGCCTCCAGCGCGGAAACAGGAAACTCTTGGCAGGTGGAGCCTGCCAGCAGCTCAGGGAAATTTTTTCTTTGGTTTTTGTTCACAAGGCTAAGCAACCTCTTCAGGCACCTGAAAATCCACAGTCAGATGCCGCCAGATGCCGCATGTATAATAGTTACGGCCACCGCCCTGCTTCTTGTTGCAGAGTTCCTAGCATTGTAAAGCACTTTGGAGAATTAGTCTCCTCATACAGAATTTTTATAGGGTTCCCCACCCCGACAGAGCTCACGCTTTCTTTTTCGTAACATCTAGAAATAACCTCACACGTATTATCGCTATCTGTTACGGTATGTTTGATTTGCCCTGCGGCAACCTTTTAGAATGTTTTTCCTGGATATATAAATTAAATTAGCTAAGTGACTTCAGAGATAACTTCAAGGCAATTTTTCTTTTTCAAGGCAAATTTTTAATCGGTCTCTCCTCCCTTCATTCAGTAAGTCCTTATTTACTGTGCAGTATGCTCTGCACTTTAGGCCCTGGGAATGTGACAGCAAAGAAGACCCCAAGTCCCTTCCCTCATGGAAAAAGGGGAGACCTTCCTAAATAAGTTAAATGAGTAAATAACACCGATGGTGAAGGTTCTGTTGAGAGGACTAGATCAGGGAAGCACAATAGGAACTGGAGTGTAGGGATGGGATTGTTGTTTTGAACCAACTAGGCAGGGAGGGTCTCACTAACATGCAGTAAAGACTTAAAAGTGGCAAGAAAATGAGGCTGCTCTGAGCAGGGAAGAGCAACTGGTCAGAGAAGGAGTGCGGTTTTATATGGACTGATTCCTTCTGGTCCTTGCATTGCAAAGGGAGCAACAATTCTATATTGACTGGTTGTATTATGACCAAAATGCGATGGATTGCATTTCTGTGTTCCTCTCAAATTCGCATGCTGAAACCCTTATCCCAGTGGGATGGTATTTGGAGATGGGGGGCCTTTGGGAGGCAGTCCAGTGATGAGGATGGAGCTGTCACAAATGGAACTGGTGCCCTTATAAGAGGATATCAAAGAGCTCCCTCATGCTCTGCCCTTGCCATGAGGACACAGCCAGAAGTTAGCATTCTGCAACCTGGAAGAGTGCTCCCAACAGGACCTGACCATGTAGGCACCTTGATCTTTGAGCTTCAGCTTCCAGAACTGTGAGAAATAAATTTCTATTGTTCATAATCCACCCAGACTATGGCAGTTTGTAGCAGCCCAAATGGATAAAGACACCCATAAAATTAACTAATGAGTTTGGAAGGATAAAACATTGTGAAGAAATCTCAAAAGATTTGGTCTAAAATAGCTATGTTTATACAAACAGATTTGACTGTTTTTAGTGTTGAATGCAGACCAAACAAAAGTATATTTTATCAAATAACTGTCTTCACTACATTTCATTTTGAAGCAGTTATTTTTATGGCAAGTAACAACAAAGAGGCCCTGTACGGAGAAAGCATGAAGCTATTAGGCAATCATCAATGATATTCAGGTAAAAATCTTTCTTGAGGAGCAAATTAATCTGACTTGATTTCCCAGCTTCTGTTTATCGGTCAGATAAATTTAATAATTTGAAAGTGTTTCATTTTGCAAGCCTGATATGATCTACATCTCTGAATCTTCTCTTAATCACTGAGGACATCCCTAAACTGTTCTTGTGTGTGAAAACAACAGTTCTGGTCATCCCCTCTCTATGTTGATAACCACAGTGGGAAATCCTTTAGTGTCTATGCAATTGTTATCCTATTTTCCACCATGAGAAACTATAGGGAAGAAGACAGTAAGAAAGCAAGGATGCTGTAACTCCAATGGTTTTGCTCAGTGGTGACTCTGTCAAAGTCCCAGGGAGAGAAGAAAAGTATCCATGTCCGTCCTACGTCAGAGAGGGAGTCCCACTCTGCTCTGGGGTTGCAGTGGGCACAACACACCTTCAAATTCCTTGAAGGTGAGTAAAGCTTCTACACTCAACAAGTGCTCAGAAAACTTTTCAATGTGGGTGCAGTGATTCACTTAGTTTGAAGAGTTGAAAGGCTGGTTCTGTTATTTTGAGTAAGTGACAGCACAGAGTACAGGAAAAAAATAAAAAAGCCCAAAGGAATGGGATCAAGGGTCTCTGGCAATGTGTAGAAGGTTCCAGATAGGGTTCTGCACTCAGGTCAGGTCTGATGTTGTAAGACCTGCCCTCAAAGAGGCATTGGTACATTTAAGGCCATGAAAGGTTAAGATCCACTAGGAATTTAAAATCTGTCATTTAAACATTGTCCAGTTCCAGCTGAGAACCACGTTTTCATTTTCCCAGTTCCTTTTAAACACACTCAGTATCTGTTACTGGTTTGGAATCCTAACACTGAAATGGCCTCTTTCTTTGTAGAGACCTCAGGAATCTGCCAGGATTTTTCAGGGCCTTCATATTCTTCGGCAGTGGTTTTAACTTTTTGGGTTTTTGTGGGTTTTTTTTTGTTGTTGTTGTTGTATGTTGATTTGCTTTTAATCCTAACTGCATTATGTAGTTTGTCAGCTAAATGGGTTCTCTCTATCTGGTGTGTTGTTCTTAATGATTCTCTGTGGTGTCCTTTCCATTTCTCACTCCCTGATCACCAGAAGTTAATAACAGAACTCTAAACAAATGAGCCACTATTTCCAAGGGACCATTTCTGCCAGTATTAGATTATTTTTGTATCGTGTGAGGTTGTTGCCTAGGAAGCTTTTATTTTCAGTCACCACAGTTTTTGTTGTTTCTTGATTTCAGGGATGGTTAAAAAAAAAAAAGGCAGTTTTGGAGTATGTGTAGAAAAATTATCTTTAAAATCCCCTGTTACCATAGCATATAATTTCTTATAAAATTTTTACTGTGAAACACAGAAAAGCAACCTCTTAATGGAAATGATTACTATAAGCTTTATATGAAAACGCCTGTGAAGAGAGATTTTAGAAGCTAAATCCCATATCCTAGAGTCTATTTTAAGTTCAGTGGGTGAACTAACCAAAACCAGTTTCAGCCTTGGAAAATAATTTTACCGAACTATTTACTCACCTGAAAAAGTCTCTAACAATGGACAAGGACATTTAACTGATGGACAGATATTTGGTTGAACCCTACAAAATAGCCTTTTTTTCCCCCCATCAAAAATGGTGGGATATCAGCAATTTCGTAGGATCTGATTTAATACACTTAAGATAGAAGTTAAAAAATACAGCAATCCAGATCCATACAAAGACCTGGAGAAGTGGGGGAGAAGAGCTCTATAAGGATAAAATAGAGAACTAGGCAACCAGGGGCCAATTCTCCAAACTGGGTGCTCTATTACAATAGTTCAAAATTTAATGCTGTCTGTTTTCGTGGAACACTTACAATGAGCTAGTCATTACATTAATCTCTCTGTATTATCTATGTGTGCTGTCTAGAGATACCTCCTAGATTGACAACATAATGCACTTGCATCATTTTTATGTGTCAAGGAATTGTTTCCCAGGATTGAAACAACTTTCCCAAGGCTGGATAACATTTGAGACTCTTCTTGGCCTGATCCTAAAATTTTTGCTCTGAATCATTATGCTATTTTCCTCTTGTGACTAGAAAACAGGAAAAAGCCTAGATGCTGGAGAGTTTTGGGGGTGCCCTTTCTCTTGTATTATTAAGAGAAGAATCTATACCCAAAAGCAAATTCTGCAGTGTTTCCCTTTTTCAGGCTACTCTTTTTTTTTTTTTTTAAATGTAGCAGAGCTTTGAACCACCAGGTGTCAGAGTCATGCAGATTTTAAAAGAAATCCTTTCCTTTCTTGCTATACCTCAAAGACTAGAGTGTTTTATTTACAGTCGAATTCAAAGTTATAAATGCCATCTTTTAATTTTCTGCCAAGGATGCATCACAGGTAGAAAATAGCTCAGCTGTAAGAGTTATGGGTGGATAGGGATGGGGCATGAGGATGCTAAGGAGACAAGAAGATTTTCTTTCCCCTTCTTTGGTGGGATTGGAGAAATGTCTTCGTGTTTCATCCTAGGTTCCTGATACACTAACCATATCTTGGAAGATGGTGAATAGTGAACCCTTCCCCATTGCCGTATTTCCTTTCCCAACTTCTGATTTATATTTAAAAAATAAAAATACAGATGGATTACAAGAAGGGATGAAGTGTAAAAACAAGGAAAAAGGTGTTTTAAAAAATTAAGGCCTTGGACAAATCTACATATGTGGGTTTATAAATGTTACTTTAGTTGGGGGGAGTTAGATCCAGAATCTTCATAAGCCATGACGGTGCCTTTACCATCCCTCCCTCACCCCAGAAAAAGAACCCACATGTGCCTCCTTCATATTTGTAAGCTTGCCTTCTACCTTGGACATCTCCTATTTGAGAGCCTCAGCTGGTATGTGTTTGTTTAAATTTCTCTGCCCCATCAGTCTTAAAACAGATCTGGTAAAGTGGATGCAGTGTAGGCCTGAGACATGGGGAACTGGCTGGGTAGACAGTGTGAGTTCCACTATGGGTCTGACACCACTAGAGATATTAAGAAATTTCCTAGAAGCTTGTGGGAGAAACTAGCTCTACTTTTCCAGGAGGTTAGTTTATTGATTCATTCATTAGACTCCTATTTTTTTAATTGCCTACTTTAAGTCAGGCATTTTGCCAAGAGTTGTGGATACACAGATGGTTTGAGCATAATTTTTACCCTCAATGAGAAATGACAATGGGTTTAGCTAAATAAACTGTCAATGACACAGTACCGTAGGAGGGTGGTGACAGGGCTGAGGGGAGCACAGGGTGCTAGGCTATTCCAAAGGCAGTCAGATAAAGTGTCTGCTGAAGTGATCGGGCTGTTCATACTGAAACCTTTGCCTTAGTGGGATGGCATGCCTCAGTTTTTTCGGCCCACTGGGTAAAGATTTATTTAGGGCACAATGCTTCTAGGTCTCTGAGTACTTTCCTTCATGTGCAGTATTTTTGTGATTCATAAAATAAATGCATCTTCCTCAACATCAGACAAATGTGAAGAGAGGTGATAAGCTGATGGGCAACAGAAAAGACATGAGTACATCTCTGTATGTCCTCCATGGTCAACCATGAAGAGCCTAGCCATTCGTAGAAACTGTTGGTAGTCCAAAGAATTGTATGCACCAAAGATAAAGTTTTAGTGACTTGTCTAAGAATTAATGGCCATCTCTACTGCTAAGGAAGAAAGTCCATCAGTCCCTTATTCTGTTTTTTAGTGGCTAATAAATGACATAAAACACCATTTCTGCGTAGCAAGTTGGCTCTGAGGAGTGCTTAGAATGTAGTTAGCAGCAGCCAGCAACTAGGATTAAATATCTGTCGACATGGAGCTCTCTCCATGAATGTTATAAATCCTCTAAAATTGGTCCCTACCCTTTTAGTTTGTCCCCTAGAGTGGGATCTAAGGACTGGCTGCATTAGAACCCTATAGGCTGCTTGTTACAGGTACAGTTACTTGGGTTTCTCTTCCAGATCTATTGGTTCAGAATTTCTTTAGGTAAGGACTCTAATATGAATTTTAAAAAGTAAATCTCAGTGATTTTTTTTTTTCCCTTTCTGTGTATGCCAATGTTCAGGAAGGATTGCTATGGGAGCTTATAATCTTAGAGCATAATCTGGAATAGACCTACATATAAATGTAGAGATAAAAGCAATACATTTAATACATGGATAGAAAGAGAGGGAATAATATCCATAATATTGCAGTCCTGAAAACCATTGAAATACAATCTACATTGAGCAAGAAGGCACAAAGAAAACAAGTTCAGAGTTTCTTGGACCTGCTAAGATTACAAAAAAGAAAATCTTTCAGCTGGACTTCAAAAGAGGCAGCCTAAAAATCCTTACCAAATTTGTCAAATAATGAAGTAGTTCCTTCCATGTGGCATGCAACTTTAGACCTATTGCATATATATAAATGGCAAGAGCTCACAGGTACCAAGGAGCAAGACATGGGGGTGATCTGTGAAGAGTTCGAGCACACATGCCCCTTTTCTCTGTCCTGCCTTTCCAAAAGGAGCAAAAAGTTTTCAGTATGTTCCATGCCTTCCAGCATTAGAATCTTTGTTGCTACTAAGTGCAAACTGTAGGTGCTAACTGCTGACCAGTCTCGGATCCAGCAGTTTTAGGTAAAATTTTCTGGTGGGTTTAATTGGCATTTATGCTATGTGGATCTTACTAGCACTAAGTTCAAGGATTGTTTCCTAGGCACTGATGGCACCTTGGCATAAATACAAATTCGAAGCCAGGGGCGCCTGGGTAGCGCAGTCGTTAAAGCGTCTGCCTTCGGCTCAGGGCGTGATCCCGGCGTTCCGGGATCGAGTCCCACATCGGGCTCCTCCGCTGGGAGCCTGCTTCTTCCTCTCTCACTCACCTGCTGTGTTCCCTCTCTCGCTGGCTGTCTCTCTGTGACATAAATAAAATCTTTAAAAAAAAAAAAATTCGAAGCCAGAGTGTATTTATTCCATGATATTAGCCAGGATCTGGGGTGAGGGGCTGTCCTATCACAACCAAAAATGTACAAATTTTATTAGCTTTACCACCGATTTTCTTAATTATTCAAGTCTGAATTAATGGACTTGCACCTTCAGAATCTCCCTTTCCTCAACCACTATTCATCTTGCAGATGCTGATTTCACCCTCTCTTGGCTCAGCCCCCTCCCTCTTTCCTGGGTTTAAGCCCACATACTCCTAGCAATCCTTGCTAAACAAATAATTCCATGTTATCCATATTGGCTACAGCTGACTTAGTGAGATAATTAGAAGAAAACAGAAGGCTCAAAAGTCTGCATCAAGTACTTAGATCTTCATATTGTAGAGGAAGAAAGAAAGGAAGTGATGGGAAAAGGGAAATATTGGGGAGAAAATTACACAAACATAAAGCAAGATTATGCCAACGGGAAACATCAGGTGACAGTAATATTTTATAAAGGTCAATCTTGGAGGGGGAAACCCTTTTACCTATTCTTTGGGATAACGTTGCTTCCCTTCCTTCTTGTTATGGGTTGTATTGTGTCCTCCCAAAAGATGTTGGAGTCCTAACCTCCAGTATCTATGAGTGTGAACTTATTTGGAAATAAAGTCTTCGCAGATTATCAAAGTAAGATGAGGTCATTAGGGTGGGCCCTAGCCAATATGACTGATGTCCTTATAAAAAGAAGAAATTTGGGCATAGAAAAAAACAAGGATGGGGGAAAGCCAGGTGAAGACTCAGGAAACCATCTTCAATGAAGGAATGCCTGAGGCTACCAGGAACCAGGGTTAGAAGCAGGAAACAGATTCTTTCTTATAGACCGCAGTAGGAACCAGCCCTTTCAACACTTTTCCTGACTTCCAGCCTCCAGAACTTTGAATCAATGTATTTTTGCTGGTCAGTCACCCAGTTCATGGTATTTTGTTGTGGCAGCCCCAGGAAATACATATACTTCTTAAAAAGTATTTAAGAATTAGAACAAATTAGAATGTCATCAAGGTATAGAACTTTGTTCTGTGGGACGTGAGAATTTTCTAAGCAATTTTCTGGTGTGGTAAATGATTGATAGAAATCGAGAGTGGGCAAATCCTAGAAATTAGCCATTTCTCTGAGCCTTGGTTCCTTTCACTGGAGGATGGTATACTTATTGCTATGGGGTATTGTTTCTCATAGGTCCTCCTCTCAGCTCACAGAGCAAGAAAATGTGTGTATAATCATCCATCCATCCATCCATCCATCCATTAAAAATATATGTAACCATCTGTATCTACGTTGGACTAAACAGGAGTTCATACTGATCTCTCCAACTGGAATCCATTACTACATGGATCATTCTACTCGCTGTCCCTCATTTATTTTAACCTCCCATTCAAACTGTCCATTTTCCATTTATGTAATGTTTGCTTCCAGGGTGTACGTATAGCAGTATCATAATTATAAATCCATACACCCAGAGGAAACAGCTTTCTCAATGAGAGTAGATAATCTTTTGCTTTTAGTCTTACAGACTCCACTCTTTTTACATAGTTACCTAGGTCAGCACCTTTTCCCTCGCCCTCTTCAGTGAGGCTGTTTCATCCATTGGTAAGACAGTGAGATTGTATTGTCACATTCTGTATGCTATCCTTGGAGCCCCTCAATTTCCTATATGCTATTTAAAAAATTTGTATAAAGATTCATTCTTCATACTGCAAAATTCTGTGGGTTTTGACAAATTCATAGTGTCATGTATTCACCACTACGATATCATACTGGATTTTTTTCACAGCCTTGAAAAAATGAGTTGTGTCATTTTGAATAGGAACATTGCATATTCAACGTGTCCCCCACTCTTACCTCTCTGCCAACCATTACTTTTTTTTAACCATCACTAGAATTTAATCTTTGCCTGGATGTCCTGTAATTGAAATCATAGATTATGTACCTTTGCAGACTGGTTTCTTTCACTTATCAATATGGATTTAAGATTCATACATGGCTTTTTGTAACTTTATATCTTTCTTTTATTAATCGCTAAAAAAATATTCCATCATGTGGTGTACGATTTTGTTTATCCATTCACCTTTTGAAGGACTTGGTTGCCTCTAGTTTGAGGTATGAATAAAACTGCTATAAATATTTTAGTACTGACTTTTGAGCACACATACATTTTCCCTCATTTGGGTAAACATGTAGAAAAGTGAGATTACTGGATTGTATGGTAAATCTGTGTTTAGCCTTGAAAGAAGTGGCCAAACTGACTTCTACAGTGGCTGTACCATTTTACGTTCCCATCAGCAATGAATGAGAATTCCTGTTGCTTCAAATCCTTGCCAGCAATTTGTGTTATCAAGTGTTTTGGATTTTAACCAATCTAGTGAGTATACAGTGCCATCCTGTTGCTGTTTTAATTTCCAATTTCGTAATGACATATAATGTTAAGCATTTTCATATGTTTATTTGGCATCTGTATATAGTCTTTGGTGAGGTGTCTGGATGTTTTTCACCTATTTTTAAAATGTGTTTGTTGTCAACTGTTAAGAGTTTTTTGTATATTTGGGGTACAAGTCCCTTATCAGACATGGGCTTTGCAAATATTTTTTTTTTTCAGTCTCACATGTCTTTTCATTCTCTTAACAATGTCTTCCATAGGGTGAAAGTTCAACTTAACAACATTTTTTTCTTCCATGAATTACTCTTTTGGTCTTGTATCTAAAAAGTCACCACTGAACCCAACATTACATAGCTTTTCTTCTTCTAGAAGGTTTATATTTCAAAGAAACTATATAAGAACTATAGCTTACCATTTAATATTTAGGTTTGTGATATAGTTTGAGTTAAGCTTTGTGAAAAGTGTAAGGTCTATGTTCAGGTTCTTTTGTTGCTGCTGCATTTGGGCGTCTAATTGTTTAGCGCATCATTTGTTGAAAAAACTAGTCATTCTTCATTGAATTGCATTTGCTCCTTTGTCAGAGATCTGTTGACTATATTTCTTTGGGTGTATTTTGTGGCTTTATAGTTCGGTCTAATGATTGATACGTCTGTTCTTTCACTAATGACACACTGGTATTGATTACTTGGTTACTGGAGTTTTACAGTACACACTGAAATTGGGTAGTGTAAGTCTTCCAGCTTTCTTCAATATTGTTGGCTATGCTAGGTCTTTTGTCTTTCCTTATAAGCTGTGGAATCATTTTGTCAATTGTCTACAAAACCACCTGATTTTGACTGGGATCGCATTGAAGTTATAGAACAAGTTAGGAAGAAAAGACCTCTTAACAATATTGAGTCTTCCAATCAATAACCATACAATATTTCTCTGTTAATTTATATCTTTATTTCTTTCACCAGAGTTTATAGTTTTCTGCATATAGATTATGCATATATTTTGTTAGTATGTCATTTTTTAGTGCTATTAAAAGCAGTATTTTTTAATTGAAGTATAGCCGACCACAATGTTAACATTGGTTTCATGTGTACAACTTAGTGATTCAACAAGTCTATATATATTGTTATGCTCACCATAAGTCTAGCTACCATCAGTCATCATACAATGCTATCACAATACCATTGACTATATTCTCTATTCCCTCTTATGCCTATAAATGATTCACTCCGTAACTGGAAGCCTTTATCTCCTATTCCCCTTCATCCATTTTGCCCATTGCCTTATTCCCCTTCCCTCTGGCGACCACTGGTTTGTTCTCTGTATTTATGCGTCTGTTTCTGCTTTTTGTTTTTACATTTGTTTTTTAGATTCTACATATATATGAAATCATATGGTATTTATCTTTTTCTGTTTGACTTTTATCACTTAGCTTAATACTCTCCATGTTGTCACAAATGGCAAGATCTTATTCTTTTTTTTATGGCTGAATAGTACCCCATTGTGTGTGTGTGTGTGTGTGTGTGTGTAGACATATTTTTATCAATTCATCTGTTGGTGGACATTGGGTCACTTTCATATGTTGGCTATTATAAATATGCTTCAATAAACGTAAGGGTGCATGTATCTTTTGAAATTAGTGTTTTTGTTTTCTTTGGGTAAATACCTAGTAGTGGAATTTCTGGGTATTGTGGGTATTTCTACTTTTAAATTTTTTGAGGAAACCTGCATACTGCTTTCTACAGTGGCTGTACCAATTTACAGTCTCACCAATAGTGTATGAGGGTTTCTTTTTTTCCACATCCTCACCAATACTTGTTATTTCTTGTCCTTTTGACTCTAGCCATTCTGACAGATGTCAGGTGATATTTCCTCATGGTTTTGATTTGCATTTCCTTCAGCATCTTCCCGTGTGTCTGTTTACCATCCATATGTCTCCTTTGGAAAAATCTGTTCAGACCCTCTGTTCATTTTTTAATTGCCTGGGTTGTTTTTGTTTTTGTTTTTTCCTCTGTGTGTGTTGAGTTGTATAGTTTCTTTGTGTATTTTGGATATTAATCCTTTATCAGATATATCATTTGTAAATATCTTCTCTCATATGGTTGCCTTTTTGTTGATAGTTTCTTTTTTGTGCAAAAGCTTTTTATTTTGATGTAGTCTTGATAGTTTATTTCTGCTTTTCTTTCCCTTGTCTGAGGAGATATATCCATAAATACTTAGACTGGTGCCCAAGAGATTATGTCTATATTTTCTTGCAGGAGTTTTATGGTTTCAGGTCTCAAATTTAGGTCTCTACTCCATTTTGAGTTTATTTTTGTGAATATTGTCAGAAAGTGGTCCAATTTCATTCTTTTGCATGTAGCTGTCCAGTTTTCTCAGCACTATTTATTGAAGAGACTGTCTTTTCTTTATTTGTATATTTTTGCCTCTTTTGTCATAGATTGACATAGATTAATTAAGCATGGGTTTATTTCTGGGTTCTCTGTTCTGCGCCATTGATCTGTGTGTATTTTGGGGCCAGTACCACACTGTTTTAATTACTACAGCTTTGTAATACATCTTGAAATCTGGGTTTGTGATATCTTTGGCTTTGTTTTTTTCCAAGATTGGTTTGGCTATTCAGGGTCTTTTGTGGTTCCACACAAATTTTGGTATTATTCTAGTTTTCCATGAAAAATGCTGTTGGTATTTAATAGGGATTACATTGAATCTGTAGATTGCTTTGGATAGTATGGTCATTTTAATGTTGCTAATTCTTCCAATCCATGAATATGAAATATCTTTCCATTTGTTTGTGTCATCTTCAGTTTCTTTCATCAATATTTTAGTTTTCAGAGTACAAGTCTTTCACCATCTTGGTTAAGCTTATTCCCTTGACGAAACTGTAAATGGAATTGTTTCCTTAATTTCTCTTTATGTTATGCTGTTATTGTATAGGAACACAACTGATTTCTGTGTATTAATATTGTGTCAACTTTACTGAATTCATTTATCAATTCTGATAGTTTTTTTTGTGGATTATTTAGTGTTTTCTACATATAGCATTATGTCATCTTCAGATAGTGACAGCTTAACTTCTTCCTTACCAATTCGGATGTCTTTTATTTCTTGTCTGATTGCTGTTGCTAAGACTTCTATTACTATGTTGAATAAAAGTGGTGAGAGTGGAATCCTTGTCTTCCTGACCTCAGAGGAAAAGCTCTGTTTTTTTTGCCATTGAGTATGATGTTAGCTGTGGGTTTTTCATATATGGTCTTTATTATGTTGAGGTATGTTCCCTCTAATCCCACTTTTTATCATATATGGACTATATGGACGTTGAATTTTGTCAAATGCTTTATCTGAATCTACTGAGATGATCATGATTTTTATCCTTTGTTTTGTTAATGTAGTGTATCGCATTGATTGATTTGCAAATATTGAACCAAGCTTGTATCCCCAGAATAAATGCTGCTCGATTGTGAATGATCCTCTTAATGTATCGTTAAATGTGCTTAAATGAATTCACTCGTGAATCTATTTGGTCCTGGACTTTTGTTAGGAATTTTTTTTTTTAAGATTTTATTTATTTATTTGACAGAGAGCGAGACAGCCAGCGAGAGAGGGAACACAAGCAGGGGGAGTGGGAGAGGAAGAAGCAGGCTCATAGCGGAAGAGCCTGATGTGGGGCTCGATCCCATAATGCCGGGATCACGCCCTGAGTGGAAGGCAGACGCTTAACCGCTGTGCCACCCAGGTGCCCCAGGAATTTCTTTTTTATTTTTTTAAAGATTTTATTTATTTATTTGACAGGATAGAGACAGCCAGCGAGAGAGGGAACACAAGCAGGGGGAGTGGGAGAGGAAGAAGCAGGCTCATAGCAGAGGAGCCTGATGTGGGGCTCGATCCCATAATGCCGGGATCACGCCCTGAGCGGAAGGCAGATGCTCAACCGCTGTGCCACCGAGGCGCCCCGCCCCAGGAATTTCTTGATTACCAATTTAACTTCTTTATTAGTACTTGGTCAGTCAGACTTGCTTCCTGATTCAGTTTTGGAAGATTTTATGTTTCTAGGAATTTATCGCTATCTCCAGGTTGTCTGATTCCATGGCATAGAAATTTCATAGTAGTCTCTTATAAGCCTTTGTGTTTCTGTGGTGTTGGCTGTTTCTTCTCCTCTTTCATTTCTAATTGTATTTCTTTGGGTCCTATTTCATTTTTTCTTGATGAGTCTGGTTAAAGATTTATCAGTGTTATATATATATCTTTTCAAAGAACCAGCTCTTGGTTTCACTAATCTTTTCTATTTTTTTTTAATTTTAGTCTCTAGTTCATGTATTTCTGCTCTCATCATCCTTTTTCCTGCTACTAATCTTCTCTCTTTCTCTCTCCTTTTTTGTTTTTACTTTCCTTGTAAGATTGGAATGTTTATTTCAGATTTCTCTTGTTTCTTGAGGTAGACTGGTATCACTATAAATTTCCCTCTTAGAACTGCTTTTGCTGTATCCCAGAGATTTTGGACGATTATGTTTTCATTTTAATTTGTTTCCATGTATTTTTTAATTTCCTCTTTGATTTCTTCTTTGAGCGATTAGTTTTTTAGTAGCATGTTGTTTAGCTTCACATACTTGTATTTTGTCTAGTTTTTTTTCCTTGTGATTGACTTCTAGTTTCATACCATTGTGGTTAAAAAAGATGCAAGCTGTGATATCAATTTTAAATTTATCGAGACTTGTTTTGTGGCCTAATATTGATCCATCCTGGAAAATGTACATGTGCACTTGAAAAGAATGTGTATTGTGTTATTTTTGGGTGGAATGTTCCATATATATTTGTTAAATCTGGTCTAATGTGTCATTCAAAGATACTGTTTCCTTATTTATTTTTGGCCTTTGATGATTTGTCCCATTGATTAAGTGGGATATTAAAAGTCCCCTTTTAGGCACCTGTGTGGCATAGTCAGTTGAGCGTCCAAGTCTTGGTTTTGGCTCAGGTCATGATCTTAGGGTCCTGAGACTGAGCCCTGTGTCCAAATCTTGGTTTTGTCCCATTGATTAAGTGGGATATTAAAAGTCCCCTTTTAGGCACCTGTGTGGTATAGTCACTTGAGCGTCCAAGTCTTGGTTTTGGCTCAGGTCATGATCTTAGGGTCCTGAGACTGAGCCCTGTGTCCACACTTTGTGCCAAGACTCTTTGGGATTCTATCTCTCCCTTCCTCTCTTCCCCTCCCCCTGTTCTCTCTCTCATACACAAATAAATAAATAAAATCTTTAAAAAAAAGTCCCCTTTTATTGTACTACTGTCAGTGTCTCTCATTATGTCTGTCAATATTGGCTTTATTTAGGTGCTCCAATGTTGGGTACATAGGTATTTATGATTGTTATATCCCCTTGTTGGATTGGCCCCTTTATTACTACTTAATACTGTCTTTGTCTCTGGTTACAGACTTTGTTTTAGAGTGTATTTTATCCAATTGTCATACCCCCTCCACCCCCGCCTGGACTTCCATTTGCCTGGAATCTTTTTTTCTAGTCTTTTACTTTCATTCTGTATGTGTCTTTAGGTCTGAAATGAGTCCCTTCCCTCCACACTTTATGTATATGTTGTTGTATTTTACATCTTTTTATTCGTAATTATCTTCTAATTATGGCCTTTTTTTTTTCTTTCCCCCCTCACTTAGAGAAGTCTCTTTAAGATTTCTTATGAGGCTGGTTTAGGGGTGATGAACTCCTTTAACTTTTTGTTTGTCTGGGAAGCTCTATCTTTCCTTCAATTCTTAATGATAATCTTATCATGTAGAGTATTCTTGGTTGTAGGTTTTTTCCTTTCAGCATTTCGAATATATCATGCCTCTTCTGGTCTGCAAAATTTCTGTTAAAGACCAGCTGATAGACTTACGGGGTTCCACTTGTATGTAATGTCTTAATTCTCTCTTGCTGCTTTTAAAACTCTTAAACTTTGACATTTTAATTACAATATGTTGTGTGGACCATATTGGATTTGTCTTGATTGAAACTCTCTGTGCTTCCTAAACCTGAATGTTTCCTTCTTCAGGTTAGGGAAGTTTTCAGCTATTACTTCTTCAAATAAGTTTTCTGCCCCTTTCTCTCCCTCTTCTTTTAGGATCCCTAGAATTTGAATGTTTGTTTATTTGATGTCCAAGAGATCCTTTAACTTATCCTTGGTTTTGTTGTTCTTGTTTGTTTGTTTTTTAATTCTTTTTTTCTCTTCACTGTTCAGCTTGGGCACTTTCCATTACCCTGTCTTCCAGATTGCTGATCCATTCTTCTGCATCTGTTAATACACTGTTGATTCCCTCTAGTGTAGTTTTCAATTCAGTTATTGTAATCTTCATTTCTGTTTGGTTGTTTTTTACATTTTCTGTCTTTGTTTAAGTTCTTGCTGAGTTCTTCTACCCTTCTCTCTAGTCCAGTGAGCAAATTTATGACCATTAATTTAAACTCTTTATTGGACATATTGCTTATCTCTGCCTCATTTAGTTTTTTCCCCTGTGGTTTTGTCTTATTCTTTCATTTGAAGAATTCCTCTGCCTCCTCATTTTGCTTGACTTTTTGTGTTTGTTTCTGTAAATTAGCCAGAACTGCTACTTATCCTAAACTTGAAAGAACAGTCTTACATATGATCATCCCCTTTATAGACTATGTATGCCTCGTGACTTTGACTGGAGCTGTGGCTGGATGGGATTGGGGTCCTGGGGCACTCCTTGCTGGTGCTGCCCCAGTGGGATGGCTGGGGCTGAAGTAGGCATGGGCTGGGGCACTGCCAGGGCTCTCCATATAGAGTGTATCCTGGCTGGGCAACTGAAACTGAAGTGGGTGCAAGCCAGAGGATCTCAGAGCTTTCTTCGCAGGGGTGTCCTGGGGAGTTCTATGCAGGGGTACCTTGGCAGGGCAGCTGGGGCTGAGACACATTGTGGGCTGGGAGGTTGTGGGCACCACCCAGGGTGACCTGCCTGGGCAGCTGGAACCAAGGTGGGCATGGACCTGGGGTTCACAGAGCTCTCTGCACAGGGTGTGCCCTGGCAGGATGACTGGAGCTGAAGCAAGAGTAAGCTGAGAGGTCATGGGGTACTCTGTGTCTGGGATGCCTAAGCAAGCTGTCTAAAGTCAAGGTGTATGGGCCTGAAGTGTTCAGGGTGCTCTGCACCTGTGTCACCTTGACAAAATGGCTGGAACTGTAGTGAGTGCTGACCAGGTGTTTCCTGGTGTGCACCACACTGGGGTTGCCTTAGTGGGATGGCTGGGAGCCTGGGGCTCACTGAAGTGGTAGGTTAGCTAGGGCACCCAGACCTTTCTCCTTCTCATGTTGTCAAGGTGGAGGGGGATCTTAATCCATGGTGTTTGCTAGCTCCTCGAAACCCAAGAGCATTCCAGCGCCTGCCCGGCCATTTGGCAGAGTTCTAGGATTAGTTTCTTTATAATATAGTTGCTCTTTTAAACTGCGACATTTTTTTCTGTGCCTCAGAGCATCTGGGACTGGTGTGGGCTAAGGGGCTTGGACTTGCTGAGGCAACATGCTAGCTATGACAACCAGACCCTGCTCCTGTCTGCATAATCAAGGTGGGTGTGCAACATAAACCATGGCCCTTGCCAGCCCCTCTAACCTGGAGAGAGTTCCACTAGCTTCCCTGCCACTGAGGGAGTTCTAAGGCTGGGTCTAATAAATACTACTTTTTCAAACCACAGCTTTTTTTTTTCTCCGCCCCAGTGGAGAAAAATCTGCCCATGGTCCCTCAATATTATCCCTCCCCCTGCATTTCACAGTGTTGCTGAGTGGGAGTTTCCTTTGTTACTGTCTCTGTGTCTCTTGCCATTCTATCTGTGGTCTCTCTATCTTTTGCGCGGAAGCTGTTCAGTCAGCCCTCAGGAGGTATTGCTCTATAAATAGGCACAGATGTGTGATGTGTCCATGGAGGGAGGAGGTGAGTTCAAGGTCTTGCTGTGTCACCATTTTGGACCAAAACTCATCTAAATGGTGTTTTTATTTTTAATTGATCATTGAATTGTTCATTCCTGGTGTATAGACAAGCAATTGAACTTCTTATATTAACTTTGTATTCTCCAACCTTGTATTCAGTTACTCATTCCAGGAGTTTCTTTTCATTTGGGACTTTTGACATAGGCAATGTGTAATGACAGTTTGTCATCTGCAAACAAGGACAGTTTTATTTCTTCCTTTCCAATCCGTATACTTTTTATTTTCTTATTGCACTAGCTCAGACTTCTGGTAAGATACTGAGTAGGAGTTGCAAAGGAGGACGTCTTTGTGTTGTGCCTAATTTTAAGGGGGATGTGTTCAGTTTTTTACTATTAGGGTGACGTTAGCTGTTGGTATTTTGTAGATGTTGAGAAGAGCTACTTTAAAAAAAAAACCAGCTTTATTGAGGTATGGCAAATAAAAATTTTATCCATTTAAGTTGTACAGTGTGATTTTTTTTTTTTAAAGATTTTATTTATTTATGTGACAGAGAGACAGCCAGCGAGAGTGGGAACACAGCAAGCGAGTGGGAGAGGAAGAAGCAGGCTCCCAGCAGAGGAGCCCGATGTGGGACTCGATCCCGAAACGCCAGGATCACGCCCTGAGCCGAAAGCAGACGCTTTAACGACTGCGCTACCCAGGCGCCCCTACAGTGTGATGTTTTGACATATACATACATCGTGAAATGATTACCACAATCAAACTAATTAACATATCTAGCACCTCACATAATTACCCCCCCCTTTTGTGGTGAGAACACTTTAGATTTACTGTTAGCAAATTGCGGGTATACAATATGTTGTTCACAATAGTCATCATGCTGTATATTAGGTCTCCAGAACTTAAAGTTTGTTTCATCTGACAGACATTTCCCCTTCTACTCCCCAGCTCCTGGCAACCACAGTCCTACTCTGTCACCGTGAATGATCTTTTTTCCTAGATTGCAAATATAAGTGAGATCAGCAATGTTTGTCTTTCTGTGTCTGGCTTGTTTTAAATGGCATAATTGCCTCCCAGGGCACCTGGGTGGCGCAGTCGTTAAGCGTCTGCCTTTGGCTCAGGGCATGATTCCAGTGCGCTGGGATCGAGCCCCACATTGGGCTCTTCCACTAGGAGCCTGCTTCTTCCTCTCCTGTTCCCCCTGCTTGTGTTCCCTCTCTGGCTGGCTGTCTCTCTCTGTCAAATAAATAAATAAAATCTTTAAAAATAATAATAATAATAATAAAAATAAATGGCATAATTGCCTCTAAATTCCTTCATGTTTTGACAAATGGCAGGATTTCCTTCTTTATTAAGTCCTTATAATTTCTATTGTATATGCATGTATATTCTGTATATATGTATATATTGTATTATATGTGTATACACACATATACGCTACATTTTCTTGACCCATTCATCTGTGGATGGATACTTAAATTGTTACCCTGTGTTGGTTTCTGTGGATGTTTCAATGAATGTGGAAACATAGATATCTCTTCAAGGTAGTGATTTTATTTCCTTTTGAGATATTCCCAGATATTATATTGTTGGATCATATGGTAGTTATATTTTTAATTTTTTGAGGAAACTCTATACTATTTTCCATAATGACTATAAAACTTAAGTTTGCACGAATAGAATACAAGTGTTCCTTATTCTCCACATCCTCACCAACACTTGTTATCTTTTCACTTTTTGTTAGTAGACATCTTAACAAATGTGATATTATATCTCATTGTGGTTTTGATTTTAATTTCCCTGATTATTAGAGTTTTAGATTTTTATTCCTATAACTGTTGGTCATTTGTATGGCTATCCAGTCTTTTACCGATTTTTAAATGAGGTTTTGTTTTTACCATTGAGTTGTTTCCTTTTATATTTTGGATATTTACCCCTTATTAGATAGATGGTTTCCAAATAATTTTTCTCATTCCTTTTCAGGTAGGTTGCCTTTTTACTTTGTTGGTTGTTTCCTTTAATGTGCAGGAACTGTATAGTTTGATGTAGTTTAACTTGTTTACTTATTTTGCTTTTGTTACTTGTGCTTTTGGTGTCAAAACCAAAAAATCATTGCTAAGACCAATGTCAAGAAGATTCGCCCTCTATTTTCTTCTAGGACCTGTACAGTTTCAGATCTTCCATTCAAGTCTTTCATTCATTTTGAGTTGATTTTTGTGTGTGGTGTGAGATAATGGTCCAGTTTCATTTGCATGTGGATATCCAGTTTTCCCAACACCGTTTATTGAAGACTGTCCTTTCCCTATTGTGTATTCTTGGTGTCTTTGTCAATGATTAGTTAACTGTTTATGAGTGAGTCTATTTCTGGCCTCTTTAGTCTATTCCATCGGTTTATGTGTCTTTGCACCCAGAACCATACTGTTTTGATTACTCTAGCTTTGTAATATAATTTTAAATGAGGAGGTGTGATGCCTCTAGCTTTGTTTTTCTTGCTGAAGATTGCATTACCTATATGGGGTCTTTTGTGATGCCATATGGATTTTAGGATTTTAAGAATTTTTCTGTGAAAAATGCCATTGGAATTTTTATAGATTCCGTTCAATCTGTAGATCACTTTGGATAGTGTGAACATTTTAATAATATTAGTTCTTCTAATCCACACACACAAGTTGTTCTTTCATTTATTTGTGTCTTCAATTTATTTCATCAGTGTGTTAGTTTTCCGTGTACAGATCTTTCACCCACTTGATTAATTTATTCTTAGGTATTTTAATCTTTTTCATGCTCTTGTAAATGAGATTGTGTTCTTCTCTGTCTTCAAATAATTTGTATTCAGTGTATAGAAATGTAACTGATTTTTGCACAGACGTATGTTGGAGATATTATGTGTTTGGTTTCAGACCACTGCAATAAAGTGAATATTGCAATAAAGAAGTCAAATGAATTTTTTGCTTTCCCAGTGCATAAAAAAGATGTTTATACTATACTGTAGTTTATTAAGTGTGCAGTAGCATTATGTCTAAAAATAGTACATACCTTATTTTTAAAACACTTTATGCTGAATAATGCTAACCGTTATCTGAGCTTACAGCAAGTTGTATCTTTTCGCTCGTGGAGGATCTTGCTCTGACATTGATGACTGCTGACTAATCAGGGTGGTGGTTGATGAAGGTTGGGGAGGCTGTGGCAATTTCTTAAAATAAGGCAACAATGAAGTTTGCTGCATTGATTCTTCCTTTCATTTGAACACTTACAGGGCATTGAAGTGTTCTTAATTGGCCTAATTTCAATATCATTGTGTCTCAGGAAATGGGGAGGCCCAAGGAGCGGGAGAGGGATGGAGAAGTCTGGTCAGTGGACTAGCCAGAACACACACAACATTTATTGATTAGGTTTGCCATCTTATACTGCCACAGTTCACAGTGCAGCAGAACAATTGTGTTGTAATACCAAAGATCACTGATCTGCGATCACCACAACAAAAATAATAAAAAAGTTTGAAATGTTGTAAGAATTACCAAAATGTGACATGGAGACGTGAAGTGAGCAGATGCTGTCAGAAAAATGGCGCCAATGGACGTGTTTAACAGGGTTGCCACAAACCTTTACTTTGAAAACAAAAGGGGGGGTGAGCAATATCTGAGAAGCACAGTGAAGGTAAGTGCAGTAAAATGTGGTTTGCCTGTATGTTGATTTTGTATCTTGCAGTTTTACTGACTTCGTTTATGAGTCTTGACAGTTTTTTTTTAGTGGAGTCTTTAGATTTTTCTCTATATGAGTTCATGTCATCTGCAAACAGATAATTTTACTTCTTTTCCAATTTAGAAGATTTTATTTTATTTTTTTTTTTGTTACCTAATTGCTCTCGCTTGGACTTTCCAGTACTGTGTTGAATAAAAGTGGTGAGAGGGGACCTGCTTGTCTTATTCCTGATCTTAGAGGAAAAACTTTTAGCTTTTTAATGTTGAGTATGATCTTAGCTATGGGCTTGTCTAAATGGCCTTTATTGTGTTGAGGTACATTTCGTCTCTACCTAATTTGTTGAGTCTTTATCATAAAGCAATGTTAAATTCTGTCAGATGTTTTTTCTGCATCTACTGAGAAGATTTTTTCCCTCCATTTTGTTAATGCGATACATCACATTGATTTCCTTATGTTGATTTATTTCATCCCAGGAATAAAGCTCACTTAATTCTGGGATATGATACTTTTAATGTGCTGTTGAATTTGATTTGTTAGTATTGTGTTGAGGATTTTTTAAAAATCTATGGTTATCAGTAATATTAGCCCTGTAATTTGCTTTTTCCTTATGTCCTTATTTGGCCATGGTATCAGGGTAGTGCTAAACTTGCAAAATAAATTTGGAAGTGTTTCTACTACTTCAGGTTTTGAATGTGTTTGAAAAGGTTGGTATTAATTCTTTAAATGCTGGTAGAATTCACCAGTGAAGTTCTCTAATCATAGACTTTTCTCTGTTCGAAGATATTGACAACTGATTCGATATCCTTACTTAATATAGTTAGGTGCTCCAGTGTTAGGTAAAACTGTATTTACAATTGTTACATCCTGTTAATGAATTGACCCCTTTATCATTGTATGATGACTGTCTTAGTCTTATTGGAGTTTTGGACTTGAAATCTGTTTTGTCTGACGTAATTATTGCTACCTCCTCTTTTGGGTTTCCATTTGCATGAATATTTTTTCATCCCTTCACTTTCAGCCTGTGGGTGCCCTTAAGGTGAAGTGAGTCTCTTGTAGGCAGCACACAAGTAGTTGGACCTTGTTTTTTAATCCATTCAACCCCTCTGTCATTTGATTGGAGAATTAAATCCATTTATCTTTAAAGTAAATTATTAATAGATTCAGAATTGTTGCTGTTTTGTTAATTGCTTTCTAGCTATTAGTTTCTTCTTTTCTTCCTCTCTCTTTTTTTTTTCTTTTTTCCCCATTTTAATAATGATTTTTTATTATATTACGTTAGTCACCATACAGTACATCCCCGGTTTTCGATGTAAGGCTCCATGATTCATTAGTTGCATATATCACCCACTGCACCATGCAATACGTGCCCTCCTTACTACCCATCACCGGTCTATCCCACTCCCCCACCCCCCTCCCCTCTGTAGCCCTCAGTTTGTTTCTCATAGTCCACAGTCTCTCATGTTTCATTCCCCCTTCTGATTACCCCCCCTTTCTTTATCCCTTTCTTCCCCTACTGATCATTCTAGTTCTTATGTTCCATAGATGAGAGAAATCATATGATAGTTGTCTTTCTTTGCTTGACTTATTTCACTTAGCATTATCTCCTCCAGTGCCGTCCATGTTGTAGCAAATGTTGAGAACTCATTCTTTCTGATTGCTGAGTAATATTCCATTGTATATATGGACCACAACTTCTTAATCCAGTCATCTGTTGCAGGGCATCTCGGCTCCTTCCACGATTTAGCTATTGTGGACATTGCTGCTATGAACATTGGGGTGCATATGGCCCTTCTCTTCACTACGTCTGTATCTTTGGGGTAAATACCCAGTAGTGCAATGGCTGGGTCATAGGGTAGCTCAATTTTTAACTTTTTAAGGGACCTCCACACTGTTTTGCAGAGTGGCTGTACCAACTTGCATTCCCACCAACAATGTAGGAGGGATCCCCTTTCTCCACATCCTCTCCAGCAATTGTTGTTTCTTGCCTTGTCTATTTTTGCCATTCTAACTGGCGTAAGGTGGTATCTCAGTGTGGTTTTGATTTGAATTTCCTTGATGGCTAATGATTTTGAACATTTTTTCATGTGTCTGTCAGCCATTTGTATGTCTTCATTGGAAAAGTGTCTGTTCATATCTTCTGCCCATTTTTTGATTTGTTTATTTGTTTCTCGTGTATTGAGTTTGAGAAGTTCTTTGTAGATCTTGGATACCAGTCCTTTATCTGTAGTGTCATTTGCAAATATCTTCTCCCATTCCGTGGGCTGCCTCTTAGTTTTTCTGACTGTTTCCTTGGCTGTGCAGAAACTTTTAATCTTGATGAAGTCCCATAAATTCATTTTGTCTTTTGTTTCTCTTGCCTTTGGGGATGTATCATGAAAAAGGTTGCTTTGGCTGATGTCGTAGAGGTTGCTGCCTATGTTCTCCTCTAGAATTTTGATGGATTCCTGTCTCACATCGAGGTCTTTCATCCATTTGGAGTTTATTTTTGTGTATGGTGTGAGATAGTGGTCAAGTTTCATTCTTTTGCATGTAGCTGTCCAATTTTCCCAGCACCATTTATTGAAGAGACTGTCTTTTTCCCACCGGATGTTTTTTCCTGCTTTATCAAATATTAGTTGCCCAAAGAGCTGAGGGTCCATTTCTGGGCTCTCTATTCTGTTCCATTGGTCTATGTGTCTGTTTTTGTGCCAGTACAATGCTGTCTTTGTGATCACAGCTTTGTAGTACAGCTCGAAACCCGGCATTGTGATGCCCCCAGCTTTGTTTTTCCTTTTCAACAGTTCCTTGGAGATTCGGGGTCTTTTCTGGTTCCATACAAATTTAAGGACTATTTGTTCCAGTTCTTTGAAAAACGTTCTCGGTATTTTGATCGGGATAGCATTGAAAGTGTAGATTGCTCTGGGTAGCATGGACATTTTAACTATGTTAATTCTTCCGATCCATGAGCATGGAATATCTTTCCATCTTTTTATGTCTTCCTCAATGTCTTTTAAGAGTGATTTATAGTTTCTAGAATAAAGGTCCTTTACGTCTCTGGTTAAGTTAATTCCAAGGTAACGTATGGTTTTTGGTGCTATTGTAAATGGGATGGATTCCCTGATTTCTCTTTCTTCGTTCTCGTTATTCGTGTACAGAAATGCAACTGATTTCTGAGCATTGATTTTGTATCCCGCCACGTTACTGAATTGCTCTATAACTTCTAATAGTTTGGGAGTGGCTTCTTTTGGGTTTTCCATATAGAGTATCATGTCGTCTGCGAAGAGAGACATTTTGACTTCTTCTTGCCGATTTGAATACCTTTGATCCCTTTTTGTTGTCTGATTGCTGTTGCAAGGACTTCTAGTACTATGTTGAATAATAGTGGCGAGAGTGGGCATCCTTGTCGTGTTCCTGATCTTAAGGGATAGGCTTCCAGCTTTTCCCCATTGAGAATAATATTTGCAGTAGGCTTTTCATAGATGGCTTTTATGAGATTGAGAAATGTACCTTCTATTCCTACACTCTGAAGGGTTTTAATCAGGAAAGGATGCTGTATTTTGTCAAATGCTTTTTCGGCATCGATTGAGAGGATCATATGGTTCTTGAGTTTTTTCTTGTTGATATGATGTATCACGCTGATTGATTTGCGAATATTGAACCACGCTTGCATCCCAGGTATGAATCCCACTTTTAATGAACTGTTGGATTCTATTAGCAAGTATCTTGTTGAGGATTTTGGCGTCCATATTCATTAGGGAAATCGGTCTGTAATTCTCCTTTTAGAGGGGGTCTTTGCCTGGTTTGGGGATCAAGGTAATATTGGCCTCATAGAATGAGTTTGGTAGCTTTCCTTCTGTTTCTATTTTTTGAAATAGCTTTAGGAGAATAGGTATTATTTCTTCTTTGAATGTTTGGTAGAATTCCCCAGGAAAACCGTCCGGGCCTGGAGTTTTGTTATTTGGAAGGTTGTTTATCACTGACTCAATTTCTTCATAATTAATTGGCCTGTTTAAGAAATCAATTTCTTCCTTTTTCAATCTTGGTAGTTTATAGGTTTCCAGGAAGGATTCCATCTCTTCCAGATTGCTTAGTTTATTGGCATATAGCTGTAGATAAAAATTTCTAATAATCCTTCCAATTTCAATGGTGTTCGTCGTGACCTCTCCTTTTTCATTCATAATTTTAATAATCTGGGTCCTTTCTCTTTTCTTTTGGGTAAGTCTTGCCAGTGGTCTGTCAATTTTATTGATTCTCTCCAAGAACCAGCTTCTAGTCCTGTTGATCTGCTCTACTGTACTTCTGGTTTCTGCTTGATTGATTTCAGCTTTAATTTTGGTCAACTGCTTCCTTGTGCGTGGATTAGGCCTGTCCCTCTGTTGCTGTTCCATCTTCTTGAGGTGAGAATATAAAAACTGCATTTTAGATTTTTCTCTTCTTTTGAGTGAGGCCTGGATGGCTATGTATTTCCCCCTTAGGACTGCCTTTGCAGTATCCCATAGGTTTTGGACTGTTGTATTTTCATTCTCATTGGTCTCCATAAATTGTTTAATTTGATTTTTGATTTCCTGGTTTATCGAGTCATTCCTGAGCAGGATGGTTCTTAGTCTCCAAGTGTTTGAGTTTCTTCCAAATTTTTCCTTGTGGTTGAGTTCCAATTTCAGAGCGTCGTGGTCTGAGAATATGCAGGGGATAATTTCAATCTTTTGGTATCGGCTGAGACCTGTTTTGTGTCCCAGAACATGGTCTATTCTTGAAAATGTTCCATGGGCATTAGAATAGAATGACTATTCTTTGGTTCTGGGGTGTAGTGTTCTATATATATCTAAGAGGTCCAACTCGTCGAGTATGGCATTCAAAGCCTTTGATTCTTTGCTTAGTTTTTGCCAGGGTGTTCTGTCTATTTCTGAGAGTGGAGTGTTGAGGTCCCCTACTATTAATGTATTTTTATCTATATGTCTCTTTATTCTGGTTAAGAGTTGGCTTGTGTATCTTGCTGCTCCCCTGTTGGGGGCATATATATTTATAATTGTCATATCCACTTGTTGAATACTTCCTTTAAGAATAATATAGTGCCC
This sequence comes from Ursus americanus, assembly GCF_024610735.1. Taxonomy (NCBI): domain Eukaryota; kingdom Metazoa; phylum Chordata; class Mammalia; order Carnivora; family Ursidae; genus Ursus; species Ursus americanus. Next base: position 8,539,915 of record NC_142139.1, read on the forward strand.
TTCTGCATCTCTAAGTATAGTCTGTAGTTTAAAATCCAATTTATCTGATATGAGAATTGCTACCCCAGCTTTCTTTTGAGGTCCATTTGCGTGAAAGATGGTACTCCATCCCCTTACTCTCAGTCTGAATGCATCTTTGGGTTCGAAATGAGTCTCTTGTAGACAGCAAATGGATGGGTCATTTCTTTTTATCCAATCTGCAACCCTGTGACGTTTAAAGCAAGAATTTAAACCATTAATGTTAAGGCTGAGTACTGAGAGATATGCTTTTAATTCTGCCATGTTGTCAGTAAAGTCTTTGTTTGTATTGGCTGTGACTTTCTGTTTTGTGTCACTCTTGGGGCCTTTTTACTTTTATAGAACCCCCCTTAATACCTCCTGTAGGGCTGGTTTCGTGGTTACGAAATTGGCTAGTGACTGTCAATTCTGAAATGTCTTTATTTCTCCATCAATTCTGAATGACAGCCTTGCTGGATAAAGGATCCTTGGCTGCATGTTTTTCTCTGAAAGAGCTTTAAAAATGCTCCCCCAACCCTTTCTCTCATTCCAGGTCTGTGTAGACAGGTCTGACGTAATTCTGATGCCTTTGCCTTGGTACATGAGAAATTTCTTTGCCCTGGCCGCTTTCAATACTGTATCCTTGGATCTCATATTTGCGAAATGCACTATGACGTGACGTGGTGTAGGTCTGTCATGGTTGAGCTTGGGAGGGGTCCTCTCTGCCTCTTGGACACGAATTTTTGTTTCCCTTGCTAGATTAGGGAAGTTTTCAGCTACAATTTGTTCAAATATCTCTTCTAGACCTCTGTTTTTCTCCACCCCCTTGGGGATGCCAATGATTCTAACATTGGATCGTTTCGTTGAGTCAGTAATCTCCCGTAGCCAACATTTGTGGGCGTGGATTTTTTTAAGACCATCTTCTATTTTTATTTTTTCCTCTATTAACCCATCCTCCAATTCACTAACCCTTTCCTCCGCTTCAGTGACCCTGGCCGTCAGAGCCTCTAGTTTTGCCTGCATTTGGCTCATAGAATTTTTAATTTCTGTCAAATTCGCTCTCATTTCCGCCCTTAGGGATTGTATATTCTCAGTAATATTTTCCTGAATACTTTTTTCAAGTCTACTCATTATCTTGACCATTGTTACTCTGAATTCCATTTCTGATAATTTGGTTACATCCATATCCGTTACTTCTGTGGCAGAGGCCACTGACTCACTGTCTTTTCTTTGCTGGGGGGGGTTTCTCCTTCTTGTCATTTTAATGAGGGGAGGTTGCGGGGTTGTCCAGAGCCCAAAATTATGTACTGGGTCCCAGGCCGTGCCCCTTGTTTTATAGGGATCTTAGAGATGTGGGCTTCTTCTTTAAAGATTTTATTTATTTACTTATCTGAGAGAGGGAGACAGACAGTCAGCAAGAACGGAACAGAAGCAGGGGAGTGAGAGAGGAAGACGCAGGCTCCCAGCGGAGGAACCCGATGAGGGACTCCTTTCTGGAACGCTGGGATCACGCCCTAAGCCGGAGACAGGCGCTCAATGACTGCGCCACCCAGGCGCCTCGGGTTGTGGGCTTCTTGATTTTTCAGCCTGCCTTCTGTGTTCTGGGGGAGGGGCCTGCCGCGCCGATACTCAGGCAACCCTGTTTGGGTAGAGTCTCCGTGTCCCCTGCGAGGGAGGATGGGGATGGGCACTCTCTGAGCCGGTATTTCCAGGCTTTTGTTCTCTGGCGGCTTTCCCTGGCGGCAGGCTATGCCTCTTCTGAGGGTCAGAGCAGCAGAGGCTGCATTGTCTCAGAACAGAGGGATTGCGGCCCGTTCTCCACTGATGTTCTGGCCACTTTAACTCTATTACTGTTGGTGCTGCTCAACCCTGCAGCGTCCCGGGATGCGCGCACCAACTCGGCGACCCTGCCCTCACTTCCAGGGCCGGCGCGTCTCTGTCCTTTGTGTTTCTAATGCCGTCAGCCACCGGCCTGCGCGTCTCTGTCCTTTGTGTTTCTAATGCCGCCAGCCACCGGCCTGTGCGTCTCTGTCCTTTGTGTTTCTAATGCCGCCAGCCACCGGCCGCCCCGCGCGCTCCCGGGTCTCCCGGTCTCAGTCTATGCCCGGTGAGCACACCTCGATTCCGGAGTTTCGTGAGAAGCCTGGTGGCGCGCGCACCCGGTTCAGGGTCTCAGTCTGCTGTTTCGCGGGTGCCGACCGCGAGTCTGCCCGCTCCCCCGTGCAGGTGGCCCGCCAGCCGCCAGCCGCCCCGCGCGCGCTCCGGGAGTTCCCGGTCTCAGTCTGGATCCCGTGAGCACACCGGGATTCCGGTGTTCCGGGAGATGCCTGGTGGCGCGCGTTCACGGCTCACCGGTCACAGTCCGCTCTCTCACGGGTGCCCTCTGTGAGTCTGCCCGCTCCCCCGTGCAGGTGGCTGCCGCTTCCCGGCGCCCAAACGCGGCGGCTCCCTCCCCCTTCCGTTTATCTTCCGATATCCGTGCATGGTTTACAGCTCCCCTCTTTGTACCTAAATACTCAGCGCTGGAGATGTTCATTTGTAGAGATCCAGATGCATCATCCTGCGTCTCAGGCTGATTCCGTGGTTATTTAGGCTGGTCTGGTACCTATCCAGCTCGACTCAGGGGACCGGCTGAAAAAGGGGTCCCCTACTCCTCCGCCATCTTAACTCCAGGATCCTTTTCTTCCTCTCTTGCTGGCTTTTGTTATTTGACTTTTGTATTGATGTGCTTTGATTGCTTTTTCTTTATCTTTTGTGTATTTACGGTAGTTTTTTTTTATGAATGCCATAAGCCTTACATAAAACATCTTATAGTTATAACAGTATTTTAAGCCGATAATTTTGTATTAAAAAGCTACTGTTTTACTCTTCTACCCACATTTTGTGGGTTTTTTCAAAAGTGGCATATTGCTCATCCTCCCATTTTATTGAGAAATAATTACACATCATTCTGTAAGTTTGAGGCATAAAACATGATAGTTTGAGCTACATACATTGTTAGATGATTACGTTAGGTTCAGCTAACCTCCATCTTCTATATAGATGACATTAAAAGAATAAAGAACAAAAAAAATTTTTTTCCTGTGATGAGAACCCAGGATTTACTCTCTTTTTACAGCTTTCCTATATATCACAGAGCATTGCCTACTACCGTCATCGTGTTGTATATTGCATCCCTAGTACTTATATATCCGGAAATTTGTACCTTTTGACCATTTCCTCTTATTCCCCCTTCCTACAACCCCACCTCTGGTAACGAGTCTGATCTCTTTTCTGTGAGTTTGATCTTCTTCTCTTCCTTTCTTTATAGTTTACATTAAAGTGAGATAATATAGTATTTTTCTTTCTCTGTCTGACTTCACTTAGCATAATACCTTCAAGTTCCATTGTTGCAAAGGGTAGGATTTCCTTGTTTTTGTTTTTGTTTTGCTTTTTTTTAAAGGCTGAAGAACAACCCAGTGGGTGTGTGTGTGTGTGTGTGTGTGTGTGTGTGACAAATTTTTTATCCATTCATCCACGAATAGACACTTATTTTCATGTGTTTACTGTTATAATGATGCTATAAACATGGGTATGCAGGTATCTTTTTGAGTTAGTGTTTCCTTTTTTTGAATATATTCCCAGAAGTAGAGTTACTGAATCTTAGAGTAGTTCTATTTTAATTTTTTGAGGTTCCTCCTGTTTTCCATAGTTGCTGTACCAATTTACAGTCCCACCACCAGTGCACAAGGATTCCCTTTTCTCCACATCTACACCAGAAGATATCTCTTGTCTTTTTGATGATGACCATTCTAACAGGTGTGAGGTGATAAGTCACTGTGATTTTACTTTGTATTTGCCTTATGATTAGTGATATTGAATATCTTTTCATCTGTTTGCTTTACATATATGTTGTTTGCAGAAGTGTTTATTGAGGTGCTTTGCCCATTTTTTAACTGGGTTTTTTTTTTTGGCTTTGGTTTGACTGAGTTTTTAAAATATTTTGGATATTAACCTTTTATCAGATATATGATTTACAAATATATTTTTTTCCATTCTGTAGGTTGTCTTTTCACTTTGTTGATGTTTTCCTTTGCTGTGTGGGAGCTTTTTAATTTAATGTGATACCACTTATTTTTTATTTTGTTGCTTGTGATTTAGGTGTCATATCCAAAAGAATCATTACTAAGAGCCATGTCAAGGAGCTTGGTTCCTGTCTTTTCTTCTAGAAGGTTAATGGTTTCAGGTCTTATGTTTGAGTCTCCAATCCATTTTGATTTAATTTTTATACATGGTAAAATATATGGGTCCAGTTTCATTCTTTTACATGTGAATATTCAATTATCCCAGCTCTGTTAATAGAAGAGATTGTCTTTTTTCCATTGACTATTCTTGGCTCCCTTTTCAAATATTAGTTGACTGTATATGCTCAGGTTTATATCTGGGCTCTGGATTCTATTTCATTGGTCTATTTGTCTGTTTTTATGCCAGTACTATACTGTTTTGATGATTATAGCTTTATAGTATAACTTAAAAGCAAGAGTGTGATACCTCCTGCTTTGTTCTTTTTCAATATTTCTTTGGCTAATTGGGGTCTTTAGTGGTTCCATATAAATTTTAGGAATTTTTTTTCTACTTCTGTAAAAAAAAAAAAATGACATTGGCGTCTAGATCGGGATTGCATTGAATTTATTAATTGCTTTTATTAGGTTAGATATTTTAACGATATTCTTTCAATCCATGAATATGGGATAGCTTTCCATTTATTTGTGTCTTTTTTTATTACTTTAATCAGTGTCTCATAGTTTTGCATAGATATCTTTCACTTCTTTAGATAAATGTATTTCTAAGTGTTTTATTCTTTTTGATGCTATTGTAAATGAGATGGATTTCATTTCTTTTTCAGAAAATTTATTGTTAATGTATAGAAATACTACTGATTTTTGTATGTGAATTTTGTGTCCTGAACCTTTTCTGAATTCTTTGATTAGATCTAACAATTTTTTGGTAGAGTCTTTAGGATGTCCTAAATCATGGCCTTTGCAAATAGAGACAATTTTACTTCTTCCTTTACAGTTTTGATACCTTATATTTTTCTTGCCTAATTGCTCTACCTAGGACTTCCAGTACCATGTCGAATAGGAGTGGTGAGAGTGGACACCTTTGTCTTGTTCCTGTTCTTAAAGAAAATCTTTCATCCTTTCACCATTGAGTATGATGTTAGCTGTAGGGTTGCCATATATGGTCTTTGTTGAATTGAGTATGTTCCTTCTATGCCTAATTTGTTAAGAGTGTTTATTATAAATGTTGAATTTTGTCAAATAATTCTTCTGAGTCTATTGAGATGATTATATGATTATTTTCTTGCATTCTTTTAATGTGATGTATCACATTGATATATTTGCATATGTTGATACATCCTTGCGTTCCAGGGATAAATTCTGCTTGATCATGGTGAGTGATCTATTTAATGTGCTGCTGAATTTAGGTTGCTGGTATTTTATTAAGAATTTTTGTATCTATATTCATCAAGGATAATGGCCTGTAGTTTTCTAGTAGTGTCTGTTTCTGATTTCGGTTTCATGATGATGCTGGCTTCTTACAATAAGTTTGGGAGTTCCCTCCTTTTTCATTTTTTTTTTCTTTTTGAAGAGTTTGCTAAGAATTGGTGTATATTCTTCAAGTCTTTTCCAAAATTCACTAGTAACACCATCTCATCCTAGGCTTTTCTTTCTTGGGAGATTTTTGATTACTGATTCAGCCTCCTTACTAATAATTGGTCTAGTCAGATTGTATTTCTTCCTGATTTTAAAAATCGAGCTGTAAGTTGATTCCTGATTCAACCAATTGATAAATTTTATGTTTTTGAGGATTTTTCCATTTCTTCCAGTTGTCCAGTTTGTTGGCATATAATTTAATTGTTCATAGTAGCCTCTTACAATCTTTTGAATTTCTCTGGCATCAGTTGTAATGTCTCCCTTTTCATTTATAATTTTGTATAGTTTTGTTGGTGGGAGTCTTTTTTCCCCCCCCCCACTTTGTTAGTCTGTTCATATCAATTTCATTTGTCTTTTCAAAGAAGCAATTCTTGGTTATTTTTTTCTATTTATTTCTGTTGTCTATTTTTTCTTTTGCTCTAATATTTATTATTTCCTTTCTTCTGCTAACTTTAGTCTGTTTCTTCACTTTCTACTGCCTCTAGGAATAAAGTTGGGTTGTTTATATGGAATCTCTTTTGCTTCTCAATGTAGGTGTGTATTGCTATGAACTTCCTTCTTAGAACTGCTCTTGGTGGATATCATAAATTCTGGTATTTTTGGTTCCATTTCATTTGTCTCAAACTTTATTTCCCCTTTAATCTCTTTTTTAATCTGTTGTTCAAGAAACTTGCTTAATTTCCATGTGTTCATAACTTTTTCCTTTTTTCACTTGTTGGTTTCTAGTTTCATGCCATTGTAGTCAAAGAAGATACTTGGTATGATTTCAATAATTTTGAATTTGCTAAAACTTGTTTTGTGACCTAACATGTGGTCTATCCAAGAAAATGTTCTATGTGCACTTGAGAAGAATGTATATTCTGTTTTTTTGGATAGAATGTTTTATATGTATTTGTTAGGTCCATGTGGTCTATAGTGTTATTTAAGTCTCTGTTTCCTTATTGATTGTCTGGATAACCTACCCATTGTTGAGAGTGAGGTATTGAAGTCCCCAGTTATCATTGTAATACTGTTTATTTCTCCTTTTAGTTCTGTTAGCTGCTTTATATATTTAGGTGGCCTAATATGGGGCACATAAAAACTTAAAATTGTTATTCTTCTTGATGTTTTGACCCCTTTATCATTATATAATGACCTTCTTTGTCTTTTTTTTTTTTTTGGCCATTTTTAATTTAAAGTTTATTTTGTCTGATATAAGTATAGCTACCCCTGCTGTTTTGTTTTGTTTGTTTGTTTTTGGTTACCACTTGCATGAAATGTTTTTTCTATCCCTTCTCGATCTACATGTGTCTTTAAGGCTAAAGTGAGTCTCTTGTAGACAGCATATTATTGCATCTTATTTTTTATCCATTTAGCCATTCCGTGTCTTTTGATTGGTGAATTGAATCCATTTACATTTAAAGTAATTATTGGTAAGAACTTAAAATTGCCATTTTGTTAATTGTTTTCTTGTTGTTGTGTACTTCCTTTGTTCTTTGTTTTTTATCCTGCTGTATATTTTGCACGTGTGTTTTGATGTTGTTGGTTTGCAACACTCTTGTGAGCAGGCTGAGCACGGAGCCTGATGTTGGACTTGATCCCAGGACCCCAGAATCATGACCTGAACTGAAGGCAGACACTTAACTGACTGAGCCACCCAGGTTCCCAGATAGATGGCAGTATTTTTTTTTTAATGATTTTTTATTATATTATGTTAGTCACCATACAGTACATCCCCGGTTTCCGAGGTAAAGCTCGATGATTCATTAGTTGCCTATAACACCCAGTGCACCATGCAATACATGCCCTCCTTACTACCCATCACCAGCCTATCCCATTCCCCCACCCCCCTCCCCTCTGAGGCCCTCAGTTTGTTTCTCATAGTCCATAGTCTCTCATGGTTCATTCCCTCTTCTGATTACCCCCCCTTTCTTTATCCCTTTCTTCCCCTACCAATCATCCTAGTTCTTATGTTCCATAGATGAAATCATATGATAGTTGTCTTTCTCTGCTTGACTTATTTCACTTAGCATTATCTCCTCCAGTGCAGTCCATGTTGTAGCAAATGTTGAGAACTTGTTCTGATAGCTGAGTAATATTCCATTGTATATATGGACCACAACTTCTTAATCCAGTCATCTGTTGAAGGGCATCTCGGCTCCTTCCATGATTTAGCTATTGTGGACATTGCTGCTATGAACATTGGGGTGCATATGGCCCTTCTCTTCACTACGTCTGTATCTTTGGGGTAAACACCCAGTAGTGTAATGGCTGGATCATAGGGTAGCTCAATATTTAACTTTTTAAGGGACCTCCACACTGTTTTCCAGAGTGGCTGTACCAACTTGCATTCCCACCAACAAGGTAGGAGGGATCCCCTTTCTCCACATCCACTCCAGCAATTGTTGTTTCTTGCCTTGTCTATTTTTGCCATTCTAACTGGAGTAAGGTGGTTTTGATTTGAATTTCCCTGATGGCTAATGATTTTGAACATTTTTTCATGTGTCTGTTAGCCATTTGTATGTCTTCATTGGAAAAGTGTCTGTTCATATCTTCTGCCCATTTTTTGATTTATTTGTTTCTCGTGTATTGAGTTTGAGAAGTTCTTTGTAGATCTTGGATACCAGTCTTTTATCTGTAGTGTCATTTGCAAATATCTTCTCCCATTCCGTGGGCTGCCTCTTAGTTTTTTGACTGTTTCCTTGGCTGTGCAGAAGCTTTTTATCTTGATGAAGTCCCACAAGTTCATTTTATCTTTTGTTTCTCTTGCCTTTGGGGATGTATCATGAAAAAGGTTGCTTTGGCCGATGTCGTAGAGGTTGCTGCCTATGTTCTCCTCTAGAATTGTGATGGGTTCCTGTCTCACATCAAGGTCTTTCATCCATTTGGAGTTTATTTTTTTTTTTTAAAGATTTTATTTATTTATGTGACAGAGAGACAGCCAGCGAGAGAGGGAACACAGCAGGGGGAGTGGGAGAGGAAGAAGCAGGCTCCTAGCGGAGGAGCCTGATGTGAGGCTCGCTCCCATAACGCCAGGATCATGCCCTGAGCCGAAGACAGACGCTTAACCGCTGTGCCACCCAGGCGCCCCTGGAGTTTATTTTTGTGTATGGTGTGAGAGAGTGGTCAAGTTTCATTCTTTTGCATGTAGCTGTCCAATTTTCCCAGCACCATTTATTGAAGAAACTGTCTTTTTTCCACCGGATGTTTTTTCCTGCTTTATCAAAGATTAGTTGCCCAAAGAGCCGAGGGTCCATTTCTGGGTTCTCTATTCTGTTCCATTGGTCTATGTGTCTGTTTTTGTGCCAGTACCATGCTGTCTTTGTGATCACAGCTTTGTAGTACAGCTCGAAATCCGGCATTGTGATGCCCCCAGCTTTGTTTTTCCTTTTCAGCAGTTCCTTGGAGATTCGGGGCCTTTTCTGGTTCCATGCAAATTTAAGGACTATTTGTTCTTTGAAAAATGTCCTCAGTATTTTGATCAGGATAGCATTGAAAGTGTAGATTGCTCTGGGTAGCATGGATATTTTAACTATGTTAATTCTTCCGATCCATGAGCATGGAATATCTTTCTATCTTTTTATGTCTTCCTCAATGTCTTTCAAGAGTGATTTATAGTCTCTAGAATATAGGTCCTTTACGTCTCTGGTTAAGTTAATTCCAAGGTAACGTATGGTTTTTGGTGCTATTGTAAATGGGATGGATTCCCTAATTTCTCTTTCTTCAGTCTCGTTATTCATGTATAGAAATGCAACTGATTTCTGAGCATTGATTTTGTATCCTGCCACATTACTGAATTGCTCTATAACTTCTAATAGTTTGGGAGTGGCTTCTTTTGGGTTTTGCATATAGAGTATCATGTCATCTGCAAAGAGAGACATTTTGACTTCTTCTTGCCGATTTGGATACCTTTGATCCCTTTTTGTCGTCTGATTGCTGTTGCAAGGACTTCTAGTACTATGTTGAATAATAGTGGCGAGAGTGGGCATCCTTGTCGTGTTCCTGATCTTAAGGGAAAGGCTTCCAGCTTTTCCCCATTGAGAATGATATTTGCTGTAGGCTTTTCATAGATGGCTTTTATGAGATTGAGAAGTGTACCCTCTATTCCTACACTCTGAAGGGTTTTAATCAGGAAAGGATGCTGTTTTTTGTCAAATGCTTTTTCGGCATCAATTGAGAGGATCATATGTTTCCTGAGTCTTTTCTTGTTGATATGATGTATCACGCTGATTCATTTGCGAATGTTGAACCACGCTTGCATCCCAGGTATGAATCCCACTTGGTCATGGTGGATAATCCTTTTAATGAACTGTTGGATTCTATTAGCAAGGATCTTGTTGAGGATTTTGGCGTCCATATTCATTAGGGAGATCGGTCTGTAATTCTCCTTTTTGAGGGGGTCTTTGCCTGGTTTGGGGATCAAGGTAATATTGGCCTCATAGAATGAGTTTGGTAGCTTTCCTTCTGTTTCTATTTTTTGAAATAGCTTTAGGAGAATAGGTATTATTTTTTCTTTGAATGTTTGGTAGAATTCCCCAGGAAAACTGTCCGGGCCTGGAGTTTTGTTATTTGGAAGGTTGTTTATCACTGACTCAATTTCTTCATAATTAATTGGCCTGTTTAAGAAATCAATTTCTTCCTTTTTCAGTCTTGGTAGTTTATAGGTTTCCAGGAAGGCCTCCATCTCTTCCAGATTGCTTAGTTTTTTGGCATATAGCTGTTGATAATAGTTTCTAATAATCCTTCCAATTTCATTGGTGTTGGTCGTGACCTCTCCTTTTTCATTCATAATTTTAATAATTTGCATCCTTTTTCTTTTCTCTTGGATAAGTCTTGCCAGTGGTCTGTCAATTTTATTGATTCTCTCAAAGAACCAGCTTCTAGTCCTGTTGATTTGCTCTACTGTACTTCTGGTTTCTAATTCATTGATTTCTGCTCTCATCTTGGTCAACTGCTTCCTCATGAGTGGATTAGGCCTGTCCCTCTGTTGCTGTTCCATCTTCTTGAGGTGAGAATATAAAAACTGCATTTTAGATTTTTCTATTCTTTTGAGTGAGGCTTGGATGGCTATGTATTTCCCCCTTAGGACTGCCTTTGCAGTATCCCATAGGTTTTGGACCGTTGTTTTCATTCTTGTTGGTCTCCATAAATTGTTTAAATTGATTTTTGATTTCCTGGTTTATCGAGTCATTCGTGAGCAGGATGGTTCTTAGTCTCCAAGTGTTTGAGTTTCTTCCAAATTTTTCCTTGTGGTCGAGTTCCAATTTCAGAGCGTTGTGGTCTGAGAACATGCAGGGGATAATTTCAATCTTTTGGTATCGGCTGAGACCTGTTTTGTGTCCCAGAACATGGTCTGTTCTTGAGAATGTTCCATGGGCATTAGAATAGAATGAGTATTCTTTGGTTCTGGGGTGTAGTGTTGTATATATATTTATGAGGTCCAACTCGTCGAGTATGGCATTCAAAGCCTTTGATTCTTTGCTTAGTTTTTGCCAGGGTGTTCTGTCTATTTCTGATAGTGGAGTGTTGAGGTCCCCTACTATTAATGTATTTTTATCTATATTATCTCTTTATTCTGGTTAAGAGTGGACTTGTGTATCTTGTTGCTCCCCTGTTGGGGGCATATATATTTATAATGGTCATATCCACTTGTTGAATACTTCCTTTAAGAATAATATAGTGCCCTTCTGTGTCTCTAACTATAGTCTCTAGTTTAAAATCCAATCTATCTGATATGAGAATTGCTACCCCAGCTTTCTTTTGAGGTCCATTTGCGTGAAAGATGGTACTCTATCCCCTTACTCTCAGTCTGAATGCATCTTTGGGTTCGAAATGAGTCTCTTGTAGACATAAAATGGATGGGTCATTTCTTTTTATCCAATCTGCAGCCCTGTTTCATTTATGGGAGCATTTAAACCATTTACATTGACACTAAGAACTGAGAGATAGAATTTTAATGATGCCATGTTGCCAGTAAAGTCTTTGTTTGTATCGGTTGTGACTTTCTGTTCTGTATCACTCTTGGGGCCTTTTTACCTTTATAGAACCCCCCTTAATATCTCCAGTAGGGCTAGTTTCGTGGTTACGAAATTGGTTAATGACTGGCGATTCTGGAATGTCTTTATTTCTCCATCAATTCTGAATGACAGCCTTGCTGGATAAAGGATACTTGGCTGCATGTTTTTCTTTGAAAGAGCTTTAAAAATGGCCCCCCAACCCTTTCTCTCATTCCAGGTCTGTGTAGACAGGTCTGACGTAATTCTGATGCCTTTGCCTTGGTACGTGAGAAATTTCTTTGCCCTGGCCGCTTTCAATACTGTATCCTTGGATCTAATATTTGCGAAATGCACTATGACGTGACGTGGCGTAGGTTTGTCGTGGTTGAGCTTGGGAGGGGTCTTCTCTGCCTCTTGGACACGAATGTTTGTTTCCCTTGCTAGATTAGGGAAGTTTTCAGCTACAATTTGTTCAAATATCTCTTCTAGACCTCTGTTTTTTTCCACCCCCTCGGGGATGCCGATGATTCTGACATTGGATCGTTTCATTGAGTCAGTAATCTCCTGTAACCTACATTCGTGGGTGTGGATTTTTTTAAGACCAGCTTCTTTTTTCGTTTTTTCCTCTATTAACCCATCCTCCAATTCACTAATACGTTCCTCTGCTTCGGTGACCCTGGCTGTCAGAGCTTCTAATTTTGCCTGCATTTTGCTCATAGAAGTTTTAATTTCTGTCAGATTTGCTCTCATTTCTGTCCTTAGGGATTCTATATTCTCAGTAACCTGTTTGTTAATACTTTTTTCAATTCTACTCATCATTTTGGCCATCGTTACTCTGAATTCCATTTCTGATAATTTGGTTACATCCATATCCATTATTTCTGTGGCAGAGGCCACAGACTCACTGGCTTTTCTTTGCTGGTGGGGGGGCTTCTCTTTCTTGTCATTCTGATGAGGAGAGGTTGCGGGGTTGTCCAGAGCCCAAATTATGTACTGGGTCCCAGGCCGTGCCCCTTGTTTTATAGGGATCTTAGGGATGTGGGCTTCTTCTTTTAAGATTTTATTTATGTATGTATGTATGTATGTATGTATGTATGTGGCAGAGAGCCAACCAGTGAGAGAGGGAACACAAGCAGGGGAGTGGGAGAGGAAGAAGCAGGCTCCCAGCGGAGGAGCCCGATGAGGGACTCCTTTCTGGAACGCCGGGATCACTCCCTAAGCCAAAGACAGGCGCTCAGTGACTGTGCCACCCTGGCGCCCCGGGTTGTGGGCTTCTTGATTTTTCAGCCGGTCTTCTGTGTTCTGGGGGAGGAGCCTGCCTCGTGGATACTCAGGCAACCCTGTTTGGGTAGAGTCTCCGTGTCCCCTGCGGGGGGATGGGGATGGGCACGCTGTGAGCCGGTATTTCCATGCTTTTGTTCTCTGGCAGCTTTCCCTGGCGGTGTGCTGTGCCTCTTCTGAGAGAGCAGCAGCAGCCGAATTTCAGCCTCTGTCACAGAACAGAGGGATTGCCTAGTGGCGCGCCTCCCGGCTCACGGTCTCAGTCTGCTGTTTCGCGGGTGCCGGTCCTCGAGCCCTCCCGCTCCCTCGTGCAGGTGGCTACTGCTTCCGGGCGTGCGAATGCGGCGGCTCCCTCCCCCTTCCGTTTATCTTCCGATATCTGTTCCGATATCTGTGTGCGGTTTCACGGCTCCCCGCTTCGTACCTCAATACTCAGCACTGGAGATGTTCATTTGTAGAGATCCAGATGTATCTTCCTGTGTCTTAGGCTGATTCCGTGGTTGTTTAGGCTGGTCTGGTACCTATCGAGCTTGACTCAGGGGACCGGCTGAAAAAGGGGTCCCCTACTCCTTCGCCATCTTAACTCCAATCCAGATGGCAGTTTCAATAAGCAAAGGAAACTTACAAATGAGGCTTGTCTTGAGTGTCAGCAAGACAAATGGATCCCTGCACCTACCCACCAAATATTAAAAGTTTATGAAGAGGCCTTAACTTGGTTCAGTCATTGTATTGGGAAGATGTTCACAACCCTATGTCATTATCTCAAGACTCTGTCTTTGGAGGCCTTTGGAAAGAAGAAAGGTAAGTGCAACCCACATTCAAAGGACCAAGAAGGGGGTGAGGAGCATCCCAGTGCCTGTGGCCAGCTCATGGGTCAATCAGTGGTCATGTCTTTTTGATGATAGTCACCAACAGATGTCTTTGGGTATCAGCATTCATTGACTTCTTTATCATGTTTTCTTTGTGTAATTACTACAAGATTTTACCTCTTGGTGCCATGAGGCTTACACAAAATACTGTAAACCTGGAACACCCTATTTTAAACTGATTGCAACTTCAATAGAATTTACCTAGTAATATTAAACTCCCTTAGCTTTTGTTTGTTCAGGAAAGAAAATCTGTATCCCTCCTTTGTTTCTAAAGGACTGCTTTGCTGGGTATAGAATTGTTGATTGACAGTTATTTTCTTTCAGTGTTTTGGATATGACATCCCATTCTCTACTGAACTGATGGGTTTCTGTTGAGAAATCTGCCTATAGTGTTATGGGGGTTCCCTTGTATGTAACTTCTCTTTTTTTTCTTGCTGCTCTTAAAGTTCTTTATCTTTGACTTCTGTCAATTTATTTTTTTAAGATTTTATTTTTTTAAAGTAATCTCTACCCCCAACTTGGGGCTTGAACTCATGACTCTGAGATCAAGAGTCACTTGCTGACTGTAAGTTCCATCAGTTGAGCCAGCCAGGCACCCCTGACTTCTGTCAGCTTATAATATGTCTTGCTGTAGACCTTTTCAGGTTCAACCTGTTTTAGTTTTTTTTGGCCTCATGGATCTGGATGTCCATTTCTCTCCCCAGATTTGGAAAGTTTTCAGCCACTATTGCTTTAAAACTGTTTGCCATCCCTTTCTCTCTCTCTTCTTCTGGAATTATGCAAGTAGTATTTCTTTTCATTGTGTCTCATAATTTCTATAGGCTCTCTTCACTCTTTTTAATTCTTTTTTTCTTTTTGTTCTTCTGACCAGATAATTTCCAGTCATATCTTCCAGGTTGCTGTTTCTTTTTTCTGCATGGTCAGCCTACTTTTGAAACTACAGAATTCTTCAGTTATTGTATTTTTCAACTCTAGGATTTCTGGGTTGTTTTGGTTTGGTTTGGTTTTTTGATGGTTATTTCCTTGTCACTCTCCTCATTTTATTCATGCATTATTTTCCTAATTTTGTTTAGTTGCCTGTGCTCCTGTAGTTCACTAACCTTCCTTAAGAGGATTATTCTTGATTCTTTGTTGACAGTTCATAGACCTCTGTTTCTTCAGTGTCAGTTATTGGAGCTTTATTTCATTCAGTGTTGTTTTATTTACCTAAGTTTTCATTATCCTTGATTCCTTATGTCAGTGTCTACTCATTTGAGTAATCAGGCTCCCCTTAAGTATTTTACAGGTTTGCTTTGGCAGGGAAAGTTTCTCACCAGTCAGCTCAGTTTGGATTTCTGGGTGTGTCTGCTGGTAATGTCCTTGCACAGGTGGGGCCTGTCATTATGGTCTGTTTTTGGGTGAGGTTAGCATTTGAGTTCTGAGGACAGGGATGGGTATTGTGCCACTGGCTGAGAAGAGTTAGATATGACCATTGGCTTGGATTCTTACACAAGTGACACTGTATGGTGGGTTCCATGGTTGCCTGGATTCTCTAGTCAGGCTTGCTAGATGGTCAGGACTGGATGCTATGTTCAGTAGTAGCTGGGGCTATGAATTAGCTTCCCTGCCCAAGCAGGGTAGCAGGGTAGGGCCCAGGGCCTCTATTATTTAGAAGCCTGACTGAGGCCTGAGTATGTACTGAATTATTTGGTTTCGAGAGGCCACACGTTTTGCTCTGCAATTGGGAAGACACAAACTGTGCTCTCTATTCAAGTTCCACAGGGCTTTTGAATGGGCTATGCAGCTTCCCATGTTCTCTGGTTAGGTTTCTTGGTCAGACAAGCTAAAGACCCATTCACTAAAAATCAGGACTACAAATTAGATTCACTGCTCTCATGCCATGGGAAAAGCAGCTCTAAAATTGGTAAAGCAGTTTGTTGTCGGAACCTGAGCATACCCACACCCCAAGTTCCCTGGCTGAACAGGGTCACTGGCTTTACTTTGCAAACAGTAGGCTCTGTCTGCTTTTCTTGGCTCGAGCACCACTGCCCCCACAGCTTTCATGTGACAGCATTTCTGTTCAGATGGGGCCAGAAGACACTCTTCACATGAAGTGGGGCTATGTTTCAACCCCTTTTTTCTGGGCCAGAGGAGGGGGGATGCTCCAGGCTACTCTGTTTTCTAAATAGGCTATCCAGTTGTGAGGGGCTTTAGTCTTGTCATTAAATTAATCCCCCTACTCACGTGTAGCACAGAAGACTCCACACCTGGTACTGACTTTGTTCTGGGGGCAGTCAGCTCTGTACATCTCTTGACTCAAGTACCAGTTGGCTGCATAGCTCCCAGGAGTTGTTACCAGCCCTCTGGTCACATAGGGCTGGAAGCACTCCATAGTGGGTGGGGCTGTGACTCAGCACCTTGCCTGGGCATGGGCAAACTGGGATCTAGGGCTGGCAAAACTCATTTGAAAATCTGATTCAGGCAGTTCTGTACTTTGCCAAGTTCCCTGGTCAGAATGTGCCCCAACTTTGTTCTGCAGATGGGCAAAACTGCTGGTTGGGATTACTATCTGGGTACTATAGGTATGAACTCTGTCTGCTAAGGTATACATGCTGCTTGTTGCTCTGTTCTCCATCACAGTCAGATTGATAGTGGCTGGACCTCACACATTCTTCTGGAATTCCTGAAGAATGTGTGCATTTGCAGAGTAGGGGTTCCCACAAAGTGATCCACAGTGCTGGGGGAGGCTTTATTTCTGTGGGTTCTCCTTTCCTACTGGAGGATTTAGGCAGGAGAAACCTCTCCATGTTTTGCTGTGCTGTCTTGGGCAAGGGGTGGTGAGAGAGAAACATATAGCTGTTTCTCCTACCCTTCTAATGCAGTCTTTATTGGTCTCTAAGATGCAGGGGTGCTTTAGCCTTATCCTTGCATTCTAGAATTCTCTCAGTGGTGTCTTGTTCTTGAATCGATGTTAGTTGTTGTTCTTGTGAGGGGGAGCAGTGTCCAGAATCACCTACGTTGCCATTTTGATGACGGTCTCCCATGTTTTTGATATCACAATTTATTCTTTTTATATTGAGTGTTTATTAACAAACATTTGTAGCTATAGTTTTTTAATTCTTCCGTTTTATACTTTGATACCTGCTCAACTTATCTTAGAGTTAACAGTGCTTCACACACCACCATTGCAGTATTAAGATATTCTAAATTAGAGTATATATTTACCTTTACCAGTTAGTTTTCTACTTTCATATGCTTTATGTTATTAATTAACATCATTTTTGTTCAGCTTAAAGAACTTCCTTTAGGGTTTCTTGTAAGGCAGGTCTTGTGGTGATGAAATCCCTCAGCTTTTGTTTGCCTAAGAAAGTGAACTCTTCTCCATTTGGGGAGGACAACTTTGCCAGGTAAGATATTTGGTTGGCTTCCCCCCCCCCTCCCCTTTCAGAACTTTGAATATATCATCCCACTGTCTCCTGGCCTGCAAGTTTTCTGAGAAATTGACTGATAGCCTTTTGGGGTTCATTGTATGTGAAGAGTTTCTTTTCTCTTAATGCTTTCAAAATTCTCTTTGTCTTTGATTTTTGACAGTTTTATTATAATGTGTCCTGGTGAAGTCCTCTTTCATTCAATTTGGGGACCTATGAGCTTTATATACTTGCATGTACATATCTCTTCCTAAATGTAAGGTGTTTTCAGCATTATTATTATTATTATTATTATTATTATTATTATTATTATTATGCTTTTTATTCCTTTCTCTTTTCCTTCTACTTCTTGGAGTCCCATAATGTGTTTTGTTGAATAGCGTCACATAAATCTCATAGGTTTTCTTCATTCTTCTTCATTCTTTTTTTATTTTGTTCCTCTAAGTTGGTAATTTCAATTAATTGTCTTTGAATTCTTAGGTTTTTTCCCTCTGTTTGATCAAGTCTTCTGTCAACACTCTCCATTACACTTTTCAGTCCGTTCATTCTACTCTTCAGCTCCAGAATTTATGTTTGGTTCTTTAAAAAAAAAAAAAAATTCTTATTGTTGAACTTCTTGTTTTGTTCATGTGACCTTTTCCTAATTTCATTTTTTTTGTTTATCTGTACTATCTATAGCTTGCTGAGCTTCCTTTAAAACAATTACTTTGAATTCCTTATCCAGCCATCCACAGATATCCCTTTCTTTAGAGATGGTTATTGGAAAATGATTCTGTTCCTTTGGTGGTGTCATTTTGCCTTGGTCTTTGCATTGATATCTGCACATTTGATTGAACAGTCACCTCTTCCAAACTATGGACTGGTTTTGGTAGGGAAGAGCTTCACCCACCAGTGGGTGTGAGGTCTCTGGCTGGGTGGGGGTGCAATGGTTCCAACTCTGGGTAGGGAACAACACCATAGTTTCCATGCAGCTACATGAGTGCAATCAGGAGTCTGGGATGCAGGTTCTCTTGCTGCAGAGCTCTTGCTCTGATGTCCTAGGCATAAGTACTTGTGGAGTGGCTGCTGAGTCAGTATCTGAAGCATGAGTATATAAGAGTAGCTATAGTTTGGGACCTAGACACAATGTTTACAGGGGGGAGGGTGGCAGGGGTCCTGGGGTGGCATAACAATGGTTCCTTCTTGGGGGAGGGGGATACACAGAAATGTCTCTTTCTCCAGGCATCTGCTGCTGTGATAGCTATTGGTTACCTCAGTGGCAAAAGCTGCTTATGTGTTCCATGGAGCAGACTGCTGGGGTCCGTGCTAATGAACACTATGGGGCCCTCTGCTGTAAAAGCTGTGGGGAGTCTGCACATGTCAGCTGCTATAAGGATTGGTGTGAACCATGGTGGCCCGACAAATGGCTGATACTTGTATTCTCCACCCTTCCTTGTTCCCAACCATTTCCTGATATCTCAGTTATGCTGATCTCCCCAGAGATCCTTTGCATTCAGTTGCTCTGTCTTTTGTTTGTTTGCTTGTTTTTTCTCTGCTGTGTTGCTGCAGGTTCTCATTTTACTCTTGAGCTCTCCCAAGACTATTTTCATTCATGGTTAGTTGTATAATTATTGGGTTTTGTTGGGGAACAAAGACTTGTATTTTACTCCATCATCTTGCTGACTTCATTTGAGGAAGGCCACTTCTTCCTAGTTTGCTGAGTTATTACCATGAGTGGGTGTTGAATTTTGTCATATGTTGGTTTTTTTTTTTCCTGCAACTGATATGATCATAGGATTATTCTATTTCTTTACCCAATGATGTGACGGATTACATTAATTGATTTTGACATATTGAACCAGACTTGCATATTTGAAATAAATTCTTGGTCATGGCATATGATTCTTTTTAAACACTCTGTATTCAATTTGCTACAATTTTTTGAGGATTTTTACATCTAAATTTATGAGGAGTATTGGTCTATAGTTTTTTCCTTCTTATAGTGTCTCTATCTTATTTTGATAATTATGGTAGTACTAGCCTCATAGGATATATTAGAATGTACTCTGCTTGTATTTTTGAAAAGAAATTGTATGGGTTTTGTATTTTTTTCTTCCTTTAATATTTGATAGAATTCACCAGTGAAACCATCTGGGCCTGGTGCTTTCTTTTGGGGGGGGGCAGAATTTATAGTTATTGATTTAGTTACTTTAGTAGATATAGGCCTATTCAAATGACCTCGTGTGAGTTTTGATAGTTTGTGCCTTTCAAAGGATTGATCCATTTAGTTTATCAAATTTGTGAGCATGGAGCTTTTTATAGTTTTCCTTTATTTTTTTTTTTGATGTCCAAGGGATCAGTATTAATGACCCTGCTTTCATTTATGATATTGATTATTTGTATCTTTTCTCTTTTCTTTACTTGGTGATAATAACTTTTTAAATCTCCAAATTTATAAAATTTCCTTCCATCCAAGAAATCATTAGTTATTCACCTTATCAGAATTTCTCTTATTTTTAAAATAAACTTCCTTATGGTATATATTGATTGGAGTGACTCCCTTCTGATGAGATGCACAATTCTTCAGATACCACTTTGCTCCAGGGCAAGGAGCATCCACCGGAGATGGATTCAAAACTCACATTTAAAAGTCTACAACAGGCTAAGATTCCACCTAACTGAAGAAGATCACAGATAAATAACCTCAAGGCCTTTAAGAAAATTGTTAGAGCACCTTATTTTGAGACTGTACTTTATGAGGTCATTTGTTTGCAGTCCTACTTTTGGCATATTAAATCATAGTATAAGAAATGTCACCATGCCATATCTCAAAAAGTTTGCAAATATCTATAAAAAAGAATTTCTAGTCTATAGTTTTGTACATATTCAGTAATATTCTATATAAATTTTACTGTCACTCCATTCTCAGTCTCCTTATCAAGTTCATCATACCCACATGTGAAGAAAACCGTATTTTTCAAGAGACAACACTGTATCACTGCATCATTCTCCTTGGATTTCTCTAGATGTCAGTAATTAATTTACTAAAGGGGAGTGGTCATCTCCCAAAAATAGAGAAATAGATTAAAACTCATTTAGTTTGATTTGGATGAACTAGATATGATTGAAACTCTCAAACTACATAGAGGGTAGGTCATATAAAATGTAAAATCATAGGACAGTGCCACTAAATCACAGATGTTTTGATTTATTTCTAAAACACAAGTAATATAGTCATTAAGTCTGAAATCAGAGAAATTGAATCCTAGTTCTGCTGCCACTAACTGTAGTCTTAGACTATAAGAGTTAATTTTCTCGAAACCTCGATTTTATCTTAAATACAATGGGAGTAATAATTGCTGGTTGATGCAGAAATAATAGATGCAAAGCATTTTAGAAAATGCCTGGTGTGCCTATAAATATTAATGATAATGATGTCAGTGATAACGATAATGATCAGTTGAATAATTCAGAGAAGAACAGGAAGTACATTTGCCTACCTTACTTCAGGGTAACCCTTTTAAAAAACATTTGTATTGAGATTTACTTAACATAAAAGTCACTAGTTTAAAGTGTATTGGTTTTAAGATACCAATTTAAAGTGTATCAGTGGTTTTATTTATTTACAGAGTTGTGCATTGTCACCATCTAAGTTGAGAATATTTTCATCATCCCCAAAAGACACCCTGTATCCATTAGCAATCATTTCTTACTCCAGCTCTGTCCCAAGTCCTAAGCAACTGCTAATCTTCTTTCTGTCTACATAGTTACCTATTGTAGACATTTGTATAAAAGATATGCTACCATATGTGGTCTCTTGCAGCTGGCTTTTTCCCCCCACTCAACATTGTTTTTAAGATTCATCCAAGCTGTGGCATCTATCAGGACTTTGTTTCTTTTATAACAAAACAATATTCCATTGGATGGATGCACATTGTATTTATTCACTCATTAGTTGATAGATATTTGGGTTTTTCCACTTTCTGGCTATTATAAATAATGCTGCTCTAAACATTCATATATTACAAGTTTTTGTGTGGATATATAAGTGGTGATTTTTTTTTAATGATTTATTTATTTATTTTAGATGGAGAGAAAGCATGTGAGCTGGGAGGAGGGGCAGAGGGAGAGAATCTCAAGCAGACTCCCTACTGAGCACAGAGCCTGACTCAGGGCTTGATCTCACAATGCTGGGATCATGACCTGAGCCAAAATTAAGAGTTGGATACTTAACCAGCTGAGTCACCCAGGTGACCCACAAGTGGTGATTTTTAAGAAGAAATCTGAAATTTTCCTTTGATAAATATGAAGAAGCACTGCCCAGACCCCCTGCAAAGAAAGTCACGTTGCTCATTTTACAGTGTGTGTGAATGTCAGACAACCTGAGCTGTCAGCAGCTTCACAGTCTGCCTTAGCTGCAGATAATCCCCTCACTCAAGTTCATGCCCTTCCTGAGGCAGCCCACATAGAGTAACTGATTGGAAAAGGAGTATAAAAACCAGTGACTTCAGTTTGATGTGGGACACTCTGATGGACCCACTTGCTCAAGAGTTTCCACGTTGTTTGGCCAAGGTTTGTTGGTACTCCATTGTAGTTTGACTTCTCTCTATGTCCAGTCTTGCTTCCTCCCCTTTCCTTCAAAGATCTTGATCCTTGATAAGTGCTGATAACTCCATCTCATCATTACCTTCCTAGTAATTCAGTCTGGGACATTTCTGAATGGAAATGATGTTGGGAAAGAATTAATGATCACCTGATGATCATGAGCCCTTCGTATCTCTAATCCATTGATTCTAGGATTGCTTTGAAATTGTAAGACCAAGACATCCAGAATGGTGACATTTTATGGCCCTTGGTAAAAAGTAAATATGAGAGATTTTAGAAGAAGAGGTTCTCACATGTCTAATAGCAGGGTGATCAAAAGCCCAAAACAAACAAATGCGCAAAAACATAAACTCTGGAAAGTTCAAAGGATAAATCCATGAATGGATTTGCTTTTATTCAACCATTTGCTATCCCAGGGAACAATCCTTGACAAAGTAAAAATTCAATACTACTTACTCCTCAAGCCTTCTAATCATTGTTCTGTTGATCCAGACTACCCTAACTAGATATTTACCGAAAGGAAAAAAATATAAAGATGATCTTATCTTAGATTCTCTGTACTGCTTCACTTAGGGCTGACAGTTCAGCTTATGAAGAAGCAAAATTAAAATTTTAAATAATTAATTATTAATCTGGCACTTGAATGTATCTCATGGATGAAAAGGGACTTTTTCCTTGATCTTTAAACATGATTTTAGCTAAGATAGAATATGAAACAAAGTTCATATCCATGATTTAGTCAGAACATCTGTTCTCTGATGGCCTTATTTAAGGCAACCTTGCTGGCGGGTGTGGGGGGGTGATGAGAAAGGAAGAGAGAAGGAGAGGAAATGCTGATGAGCGATTATCTGTCTGAATTTCTTAGCTAAGGTAGATTTCCGAGGGAACTCAGGAAGAGGTTAGCCAGTAGTCCTTAACATGAACAAAGAACAATGGGATGTTAGTAGACCTTAAGTACCACAGACTTTTAAAGATGATTTTATAATCTCTACAAGTATGTTGCCATCAGTCTTGCCTTCTTAATATGCACTCTATAATTGACAACTGTCATGTTCTTTTCTGTGGAAAATCGTGTATCCATCCAACCCAAGCAAAATCAGACTGCTTTAGGAAATGTGAAATTCAACATTTCAGACTCAATATAGTCACTGGCTCTTTATTTCCTCCACTTGTTTAGTTTACAATTCACATTTGGGTATTTTCTCCTTAGAAATCCCACTTTGTTAGTGGTCTCTGGAGCCTGGATCTATTTTGTTTACTTTCTGGAACTTATTCCAGTGCTTTGTTCTGAGAAAACATGGTCACTTTTTCTCAAAGCACCTGAGAGTTTACTTGCTATAATCCATCCACAGTTGCATCTTTGACCTTTGGAGACTTCTTAAATTGCTATCCAATTACAAGTGTAGCTGTATATTTCAGTTCTCAGCGCCATCCTGCATGGAATCTCTTCCCCTCAGTTTTGCTGTGTTTTTACTAAATTCTTCTATGTTGTAATGTTTTTAATAATTGATTGTATTCACTTGGATTCTTCAAAGATACTCCTAGGTTTTCATAATGTATTTACAAATTATTAGCCTTTCCTCTCATCCTACTTAAGAATTATGCTGCTGTCATTTCAACCCACAAGATGGACTCTTTGGAACTAGAATCTTAGCGAGGGTCTCCACATAAGAATACTGGCACAGTTGCTGCATTAAAGATTGTGAAATTTTAGGGTGTCATCTTTATAAGAAAAAATGGTGCTTAGATTCTAAGGTATTTGTACTGTAGTCTGCCTATATATGTAGGAGAGAAAAAGGAAAAATTCTAGTTTGAACTCTGTATTTTCTATGCTGTGTGTGTGTGTGTGTGTGTGTAAACCTGTGAAAATGTAATCAGAATTCTTACTTCAACAGTAAATTTGAGTTGAACGGTTGAACAGTCTTCACGGTCCTTCTCTTAACAAAACATATTTATGGTTCCAAAAGCTACACGGTTGCTTCAGAATGTTCTCAACCACTGAATTGACTCCTTTCCACACAAAGCTGTTACTGGGGTTTCTATTTCCTGTCCATTCGAGCCTCCCTTTTAGCAGCAGGAGGGCACAGCCTCTCCTCTGGCTCCAACTCTCTTCTGAAAAGGCGTAATCAACCAGGTACTCTTCATCATAACAACCCTATTTGTATTTCACGACTAAGTGGAAATGGTTTTGGTATTCCATGCACTGTACATACTTTAATTGATGTTTTCTTCTGACAACCAGGTGCTTCTCTTTGAAGAATATGCACGTTTAAAGGGTTAGTGTAGTTTTCCAAAATTTTTCTTTTTATTTTCTTAGCTCACCTTCTTCTCTCCCATAGCAAAATTGGGCTTTGGAATTACTTGCTGGAATTCTCACTGCCTGGCTGCCTAATTTAACTCATTTGGTTAACTATTTTTTGTTTTGTTTTAAATCTTGTTGTTAGCAGACAGAAGGGCTACACCATGTTAATGAGGCCAAAAGCAATGACTCATCCTCTGTCTGGAAGTGCTGATTTACCCTCACGGGATTGAGAGAAGAAACCCCTAAATCAAGATGAGATGATCAGCCTTGCTGCCATGGTGATAGAAGGCATGTTTTCAGAGGTAGTCAGAACCGGATGGCACTCAGCATTCCCCTGGGGAGAAAGACACCAGTGCCAGAAACTCCATTCTGCTCCCAGGCGATTTCAGGAACCAATTGCTTACCATGATGACGGTTCTTAATTATGAGTCATAGCAGTGTTAGGTCAGGCATGTCTGGAGAGCTGTTGTTTTAGCTTTACCCTTCTTAAATTTTGCCTGAGTAAAGTTCATTACAGTGTTATTTTCTGGACACTTATTTTTTTTAAACGACTTATGAATAAAGTTCCTTGTTTGTTGAGAAAAGAATATCTGCGAACTCAAATCTGGTTTTATTCTATATTTTTATTTTTTGTTGAATTATAGTTGACATACAATGTTACATTAGTTGCAGGTGTACGACATAGTGATTTGACAACTTTATATATTATGCTGTGCTCACCACAAATGTAGCTACTCTCTGTCACCAAGAATGCTATTACAGTACTATGAACTGCATTCCCTGTGCTGTATCTTTCATTCCTGTGGCTTAATCGTCCCATGACCTGATGCCTGCTCCCCATTCCCATTCCTTTTCCATTTTTCCCATCCCCTCACCCAACTTCCCTCTGGCAACCACCAATTTGTTCTCTATATTTATGGATGTGTTTTTGCTTTGTTTGTTTTTTAGATTCCACACATAAATGAAATCATACGGTATTTTTCTCTAACTTACTTCACTTAGCATAATAAGCTTGAGGTCTACTCATGTTGCTGCAAATGGCAATATTGCATTCTTTTTTTCATGGAGTATAATCTGTTATTTGTATGTATTTGTGTGCATGTGAGTGTGTGTGTGTGTGTGTGTGTGTGTGTGTGTGTACACACGCCACAACTTTTTTTTTTTTTTAATATTGTATTTATTTATTTGACAGAGAGAGACAGCCAGCGAGAGAGGGAACACAATCAAGGGGAGTGGGAGAGGAAGAAGCAGGCTCCCAGCAGAGGAGCCTGATGTGGGGCTCGATCCCATAACGCCGGGATCACGCCCTGAGCCGAAGGCAGACGCTTAACCGCTGTGCCACCCAGGCGCCCCACGCCACAACTTCTTTATTCCTCTGACAATAGGTACTTAATGTTGCTTCCATATCTTGCCTATTATAAATAATGCAGCTATAAACATAGGGGTGCACGTATCTTTTCAAGTTAGTGTTTTTGTTTTCTTTGGGTAAATACCTTGTAGTGGAATTACTGGACCATATGGTAATTGTATTTTTAATTTTTTGAGGAGACTCCATACAGTTTTCCACAGTGGCTGTACCAATTTACATTCCCACCAACAGTGTATAAGGGCTCCTTTTCCTCCACATCCTGCCAACACTTGTTATTTCTTGTCTTTTTGATTCTAGCCATTCTGACGGATGTCATTGTGGTTTTGATTTTCATTTCCTTGATGATGAGTGATGTTGAGCATCTCTCCATGTGTCTGTTTACCATTTGTATGTCTCCTTTGGAAAAATGTCTATTCAGGTACTCTGCCCATTTTTTTTCTGCTCATTTTTTAATTGAATTGTCTGGGTTTTTTTGGTGTTGTATAGTTTCATTGTATATTTTAGATATTAACTCCTCATTGGATATATTATTTGCAAATATCTTTTCCCATTCAAAAGTACAGCCCTACAGAAAGTAGGTTGACTTTTCATTTTGTTGATGGTTTCCTTTGCTGTATAAAAGCTTTTTATTTTGATGTAGTCCCAATAGTTTTGCTTTTGTTTCACTTGCCTGAGAAGACATATCTAGAAAAATATTGCTATGGCTGATGTCAAAGAGATGACTGCCTATGTTTTCCTCTAGGATTATGGTTTCAGGTCTACATTCAGGTCTTTCATCCATTTTGAGTTTGTTTTGTATGGTGTAAGAAAGTGGTCTAGTGTCATTCTCTTGCTAATAGCTGTCTAGTTTTCCCAGCACCACTTATTGAAGGGACTGTCTTTTTCTGCTTGTATGTTTTTGCCTTCATCGTAGATTAATTGAGCACATAAGTGTGGGTTTATTTCTGGGCTGTCTATTCTGTTCCATTGATGTGTCTGTTTTTGAGCCAGTACCATACTGTTTTAACTACTACAGCTTGGTAATATATCTTGAAATCTGGGATTGTAATACCTCCAGCTTTGTGCTTTCTTAAGATTGCTTTGGCTATTCAGGGTCTTTTGTGGTTCCAAACAAATTTTAGTATTATTTGTTCTAGTTCTGTGAAAAATGCTGTTGGTATTTTTGATAGGAATTACATTAAATCTGTAGATTGCTTTGGGTGGTATAGACATTTTAATGATATTCCAATATATGAACATGGAATATCTTTCCACTTGTTTGTGTTGTCTTCAGTTTCTTTCATCGATGTTTTATAGTTTTCAGAGTACAGATCTTTCCCCTCTTGGTTAAGTTTATCCCTAGATATTTTATTATTTTTGGTGCAATTGTAAATGGTATTGTTTTCTTAATTTCCCTTTCTGCTATTTCATTATTAGTATATAGAAGTGCAAAATATCTCTATATTAATTTTGTACCCTGCAATCTTACTGAATTTATTTATCAGATCTAATAATTTTTGGTAGTCCTTAGGGTTTTCTATATATAGTATCATGTCATCTGAAAATAGTGACAGTTTTACTTCTGTCTCACCAATTTGGATGTCTTTTCTTTCTTTCCATTGTCTAATTGCTGTTGCTATAATTTCCAGTACTATGTTGAACAAAAGTGGCAAGGGTGGGCATTCTTGTCTTGTTCCTGATGTTGGAGGAAAAGCTCTTGGTTTTCCCCCTTTTAGGATGATATTAGTTGTGCGGTTTTCATATCTCTAAAAATTTTGTTGAGAGTTCTTATGAGTAAATATTGTATTTTGTCAATTTCCATTTCTGCGTGTATTAAGATGGTTATATGGTTTTAATCATTTTTCTTATTAATTTGATGTGTCACAGTGATTGACTTGCAAATATTGGACTACCCTTGCATTCCTGGAATAAATCTGCCCTGATGGTTTAAATGATTTTTAAAAAAATATATTGTTGAATTCTGTTCACTAATATTTTGTTGAGGATTTTTGCATCTGTGTTCATTAGAGATATTGGCCTGCAGATTTTTTTTTTCTTTTTTGTTTTTGGTAATGTCTTTGTCTGGTTTTAGTATCAGAGTAATGATGGCTTCATGTAATGTATTTGGAAGCTTTCCTTCCTCTTCTGTTTTTTGGAATAGTTTCAGGAGATAGATATTAACTCTTTTTTATTTTATTTTTTATTTTTTAAAAAGATTTTATTTACTTTAGAGAGAGAGAAGGAGAGTGTATGCCTGAGCAGGGGGAGGAGTAGAGAGAGAGAAGAGAGAGAGAGAATCCCCAGCAGACTGCCAAGCCCGGAGCCTGAGATAGGGCTTGATCCCAAGACCTCAGCCCAAGCTGAAACCAAGAGTTAGATGCTTAACCAACTGAGCCATCCAAGCGGCCCTTAACTCATCTTTAAATGTTTGGTAGAATTCACCTAAGAATCCAATTGCTTCTGGACTTTTGTTTGTTGGAGG
Organism: Ursus americanus; assembly: GCF_024610735.1. NCBI lineage: Eukaryota > Metazoa > Chordata > Mammalia > Carnivora > Ursidae > Ursus > Ursus americanus. The sequence continues at coordinate 8,567,856 of NC_142139.1, forward strand.
TTTTCAAAGTACCAATGCAGTTTTGTTACTAGTAATTGGTTTGTTCAGATTCTCTAGTTCTTCCTGATTCAGTTTTGGAAGATTGTGTGTTTCTAGGAATTTATCCACTTCTAGGTTGTGCAATTTGCTAATGTATAACTCTTCATAGTAGGCTCTTAGAATCCATTATATCTCTATGGTGTTAGTTGCTACTTCTTTCATTTTTGATTTAATTATTTGAGTTCTCTCTCTCTCTCTTTTTTTTCCTTGATGAGTATGGTGAAAGGTTTACCATTCTTTTTTTTATCCTAAGAACTAGGTCTTTGTTTAATTGATAATTTCTGTTGCTGGTCTCTATTTCATTTATCTGCTTTGATCTTTATTATATCCTTCCTTCCACTAACTTTGGACTTTTTTTTTTTTCCTTATTTATTTATTTTTAATAATATTTAAAAAATTATATTATGTTAGTCACCATACAGTACATCCCTAGTTTTTGATGTAAAGTTCAACTGGGTGTTATACGCAAGTAATGAATCATGGACTTCGTTCTTTTTCTAATTCCTTTAGGTTTAAGGTTAGAGTGAGATATTTTTCTTGCTCTTTGAGATAGGCCTGTATCACCATAAATTTCTGTTTTAGAACTGCTTTTGCTGCATCCCAAAGATTTTGAACCGTTGTGTTTTTATTTTCATGTGTCTCCATGTATTTTTTGATTTCCTCTTTGGTATTTTTCATTTGCCACTTGGTTGTTTAGTAGCATGTTGTTTAGTCTCCACCTGTTTGTGTTTTTTCTAGATTTTTCTTTTAATTGATTTCTAGTTTCGTACCATTGTTGTCAGAAAAGATGCTCGTTGTTATTTCAATCTTCTTAAATTTATTGGTACTTATTTTGTGGCCCTAATATGTGATCTATCCTGGAGAATGTTCCATGTGCACTTGAAAAGAATGTGTATTCTGTTGTCTTTAGATGGAATGTTCTTTATATATCTGTTAAGCCCATCTGGTCTAATGTATCTATCAAAGATACTGTTTATTTATTAATTTTCTGCCTGGATGATATATCCATTGATATAGTTGGGGTGTTAAAGTCTCCTACTATTATTGTATTACCGTATTACTGTTAGTCTCTGCCTTTATGTGTTAATATTGGCTCTATGCATTTAGGTGCTCCAGTGTTGGGTACATAGATAGTACATAGATACTTCATGTGTTATATCCTTTTGTTGAATTGACCCCTTTATCATTATGCAGTCTTGTTTTAAAGTCCATTTTATTTGATATAAGTATTGCTGCTCTGGTGTTTTGTTTTGTTTTTTCTTCCATTGGCATGGAATATCTTTTTCCATTCCTTTGCTTTCAGTCTGTTTATGTCTTTAGGTCTGAAGTGAGTCTCTCATAGGCAGCATATAGATGGGTCTTGTTTTTTTTTTTTTTTTTTATCCATTCCATCACCATGTCTTTTGATTGGAGCATTTAAATCGTTTAGATTTAAAGTAATTCAGTGTGTACTTATTGTCATTTTGTTAATTGTTTGAACACATTCTAAAAGGACTTCATTGTTACTACCCCCTCCACATTTTGTGTATATCCTGTCAGTTTTACATCTTTTAATTTTGTTGATCCACTTCACTAATATTTAAAATAGTAACTAGCTTTACTAGTTACTACGCTTGCTGTGTGTTTACTTTTACTCATGAAATTTTTTCTCCCATAATTTTCTTCTAATTGTGGATTTTTCTTTTCCATTAAAGAAGTCCCTTGAACACTTTCTTAAGGCTGGTTTATGATAATAAACTACTTGAACTTTTGTTCACCTGGAAAACTCTTTATCTCTCCTTCAATTTTGAATAAACTTGCGAGGTTGAGTGTTTTTGGTTGTGGGTTTTTTTCCTTTGAGCACTTTGGATATATAACATTACTCCCTTCTGACCTGCGAAGTTTCTGCTGGAAAATTAGCTGATAGCCTTATGGATCTTCCCTTGTACATGACTAGTTGAGTCACTCTTGCTGCTTTTAAATTCTCTCTTTATCTTTAACCTTTGACCTTTTCATTATAATATGGTGTGGTGTGGACCTGCTTGGGTTCATCTTGTTTGGAAATGTTTGTGTTTCCTGAACCTGGATGCCTTTCCTTCCCCAGGTTAGGAGAATTTTCAGCTATACTTTTTTCTGCCCCTTTATCTCTTTCTTCTCTTGATACTCCTATAATGCTAATATTTGCTTGTTTGATGTCATCCACGAGATCCCTTAGTCTGTCCTTTTTAATTTTTTTTTCTTCTGTTCAGCTTGGGCACTTTCTGTTACCCTGTCTTCCAGATGGCTGATTCATTCTTCTGCATGCACTAATCTGTTGATCCCTTCTGCTGTATTTCTCATTTCACTTATTGTACTCTTCAAGTATGGTTGCTTTTAAAAAATATTTTTTTTTCTTTTTTCTTTAATTCCAGTATAGTTAATTTACAGTGTTATATTAGTTTCAGGTGTACAATATAGTGATTCAGAAATTCCATACATCACCCAGTGCTCATCATGACAAGCTTGCCCTCCTTAATATCCATTGCCTATTTCACCCATCCCCCTACTCACTTCTCTAGTAACCATCAGTTCTCTATAGTTAAGAGTCTGTTTCTTGGTTTGTCTCTCTCTTTTTTTCTTTGTGCTTTGTTCATTTGTTTTATTTCTTAAAAATTCCACATATGAGTGAGATCATATGGGATTTGTCTTTCTCTGACTTATTTTCCTTAGCATTATACTCTCTAGCCCCATCCATGTCATTGCAGATGGCAAGATTTCATTCTTTTTTATGACTAAATAATATTCTGCTATACATATTTATATATCTATGTATAGATATACACACCACCTCTTCTTCATCCATTCATTTATTGATGGACACAGGCTACTTCCATAATTTGGCTTTTGTAAATAACGCTGCTATAAATGGGTGCATGTATCCTTTTGAATTAGTTTTTTTGTATTTTGGGGGTTTATACCTCAGTGCAATTACTGCATTGTAGGGTAGTTCTATTTTTAACTTTTTGAGGAACCTCCATACTGTTTTCCACAGTGGCTGCACCTGTTTGCATTCCCACCAACAGCGCATGAGGGATCCTTTTTCTCCACATCTTCACCAACACTTGTTGTTTCTTGTGTTTTTGATTTTAGCCATTCTGATATGTGTGAAGCAATATCTCATTGTAATTTTTATTTGCATTTCCATGATGGTGAGTGATAGTTGAGAATGTTTTCATGTGTCTGTTGGCCATCTGTATGTCTTCTTTGGAGAAATGTCTGTTCATGTCTTCTGCCCATTTTTAATTGGATTATTTGCTTTCTGGGTGTTGAGATTTATAAATTGTTCATATATTTTGGATACTAACCCTTTACCAGATATGTCATTTGCAAATATCTTCTCCCCTTCTGTAGGTTGCCTTTTGGTTTGTTGATTAAATTTGTGTTTGTGAATGGTATAAGAAAGTGGTCCAGTTTCATTTTTTCCATGTTGCTGTCTAGTTTTCCCAACACCGTTTGTTGAAGAGATAGTCTTTTTGCCATTGGATATTTTTTCCTGCTTTGTTGAAGGTTGACTGTGTAATTATGGGTTCATTTCTGGGTTTTCTATTCTATTTATGTGTCTATTTTTGTGCTGGTACCATACTCTTTTGATTACTACAGCTTAGTAATATTACTCAAAGTCTGGAAATGTGATGCCTCCTACTTTGTTTTTCTTTTTTAGGGTTGTTTTGGCTATTTGGGGTCTTTTGTGGTTCCATGAAAATTTTAGGATTGTTTGTTCTAGCTCTCTGAAAAAATGCTGTTGGTATTTTGATAGGAATTGCATTTTAATGTGTAGATTTCTTTGGGTAGTATAGGCATTTTAACAATATTTGTTCTTCCAGTCCATGACCATGGAATGTTTTTCTATTTCTTTGTGTCATTTTCAATTTCTTTCAATAGCATTTTATAGATTTCAGAGGGCAGGTCTTTCATCTCTTTGGTTAGGTTTATTTCCAACTATCTTATTTTTAATGTTGCAATTGTGAATGGATATGATTCCTTAATTCCTCTTTCTGCTGCTTCATTATTGGTGTATAGAAATGCAGCAGATTTCTGTATGTTGATTTTGTATCCTGCAACTTTACTGAATTCGTTTATCAGTTCTAGCAGTTTTTTGGTGGAGTCTTTCAGGTTTTCTATATAGAGTATCATGTCATCTGCAAATAGTAAAAATTTTACTTCTTCCTTGCTGATGTGGATACCTTGTATTTCCTTTTGTTGTCTGATTTCTGTGGCTAGGACTTCCAAGACTATGTTGAATAAAAGTGGTGACAATGGATATCCCTGTCTTGTTCCTGACCGCAGAGGGAAAGCTCTCTGTTTTCCCCCAGTTAGGATGGTATTAGTTGTGGGTTTTTCATATATGGTCTTATGTTGTGGTATGTTCCCTATAAACCTACGTTGTTGAGGGTTTTTATCATGAATGGATGTACTTTGTCAAGTGCTTTTTCTTGAAATGATCATATGGCTCTTATCCTTTCTTTTATTAATGTGATGTACTATGTTGATTGATTTGCAAATATCAAACCATGCTTGCATCCCAGGAATAAATCCCACTTGTTCGTGGTGAATGATTTTTTTTTTTTATTTAATGTATTGTTGGATTTGGTTTGCTAGTATTTTGTTGAGGATTTTTACATCTATGTTTATCAGAGATATTGGCCTGTAGTTCTCTTTTTGTGTGGTGGCTTTATCTGGTTTTGATATCAGGGTGATACTGGACTCATAGAATGAATTTGAAAGTTTTCCTTCTATTTTTTGGAGTAGTTTGAGAAGAGTAGGTATTAACTCTTCTTAACTGTTTGGTAGAATTCACCTGTGAAACCATCTGGTCCTGGACTTTTGTTTGTTGGGAAGTTTTTGATTACTGATTCAATTCCTTTGCTGGTTATTAGTCTTAAAACAAACTTTCTATTTCTTCCTGTTTAGTTTTGGTAGTTTATATGTTTCTAGGAACTTACCAATTTCTTCTAGGTTGTCCAACTTGTTTTTGTATAGTTTTTTTGTAACATTCTCTTAAAATTGTTTTTATTTCTGTGATATTGGTTGTTATTTCTCCTCTCTCATTTGTGGTTTTATTTATTTGGGTCCTTTGCCTTTTCTTTTTGATAAGTTTGACAGGAGACTTATCATTTTCATTAATTTTTTTAAAGAACCACCTCCTGGTTTCAATGATCCATTCTATTGGTTTGTTTTTTTAGTTTCTATAACATTTATTATGTATTATTATTTCCTTCCTTCTGCTTTAGGCTTCTTTTGTTCTTTTTGTAGCTCCTTTAGGTATAAGGTTGTTTATTTGAGGTTTTTTTTTCTTGAGGTTGGCCTGTTTTGCTATAAACTTAGAACCACTTTTGCTGCATCCTAAAGTTTTTAGGCTGTTGTGTTTTCATTTTCATTTGTTTCCATGTACTTTTTGATTTCTTCTTTGATTTCTTGGTTGGCCTATTCATTGTTTAGTGGCATGTTATTTAACCTCTATGTATTTGTGCTCTTTCCAGATTTTTTTCTTGATTGTTTTCTAGTTTCATAATGATGTGGTCAGAAAAGTTACATGGTATGACTTAAGTCTTTTTTAATTTGTTGAGGCCTGTTTTGTGGCCTAATAACGTGACCTTTTCTGGAGAACGTTTTGTGTGCATTTGAAAGAATGTGTATTCTGCTGTTTTAGGATGGAATGTTCTGAATCTATCTGTTAAAACCATCTGGTCCAGTGTGTTATTCAAAGCCAGTGGGCTTTTTGTTGTTGTCATTGATTTTATGTTTGAATGATTTGTCTGCTGATGTAAGTGGGATGTTAAAGTCCCCTATTATTATTGTATTACTTTTGATTAGTTTCTTTATGTTTGTTAGTAAATATTTAATGTATTGGGTGGTCTCATGTTGGGTTTGTAAATACTTAGAATTGTTATGTCTTCTTGTTGGATTGTCCCCTTTATTATATAGTGTCGTTCTTTGCTGTTGTTGTTGTTGTTTACAGTCTTTATTTTAAAGTCTATTTTGTCTAATAGAAGTATTGCTACCCCAGCTTTCTGTTGACATCCATTTGCATGATCAGTGTTTCTCCATCCTTTCACTCTCATTCTGCAGGTGTCTCTAGGTGTGGAAATGAGTCTCTTGTAGGTAGAATATAGATGGGTCTTGTTTTGTATCCACTCTGTCACCCTTTTAATTGGAGCATTTAGTGCATTTACATTTAAAGTAGTTATTGATATCTGTTTATTGCCACTTTGTTACTTGTTTTGCTGTTTTCTTTTTAATGTTTTCTCTGATCCTTTCTTCACTTTATCTCTTTTGTATTTTGCTGATTTTCCTTAGTGATATATTTGGATTGCTTAGTCTTTATTTTTTGCATATCTGTTACTGTTTTTTGATTTGTGGTAACCATCTGGTTTATATATGACATTTTCTGTATATAGCAGTTCTATATTAAGCTGATGGTCGCTTAATTTTGAACTCATTCTCTACTCCTTTCCCTTCATATTGCAGGTATTTGGTATCATATTTTACGTTCTTTTATTTTGTGCTTCTCTTGACTGAGTTTTACAAATATACTTAATTGTGTTATGCTTTTGGGTTTCCTATTCTTATGTTTTGTTGCTTTTTTTCCCCCGCTCAGAGTTTCCCTTAACATTTCTTCTGGGGGTGATTTAGTGGTCATAAATTATTTTAACTTTTGTTTCTCGAGGAAATTCTTTATCTCTCCTTCTATGCTGAATGATAGAGTATTCTTGGCTGCAGATTTTTTCCCTTTCAGCACTTTGAATATATCTTACCACTTTCTTTTGGCCTGCAAAGTTTCTGCTAAAAAATCAGCTGATAGCCGTATGGGGTTTCCTTTGTATGTAATAGTCTTTTTTCTCTTGCAGTCTTAAAATTCTTTACTGCCTTTCTCTCCCCCCCCACCCATTACTGTGTATCTTAGTCTGGACCTCCTTTGGTTCAAATTGTAGGGGGATCTCTGTGCTTCCTGATTCTCCATCTCTGTTTCCCTCCCCAGATTTGAGAAGTTTTCAGCTATTATTTCTTCAAATACATTTTCTGCCCCCCTTTCTCTTCTCCTTCTGGGATCCCTATGATATGAGGAATATTATGCTTGATGGTGTCAGTGAGTTCTCTAAGTCTATTCTCATTATGCAGTGTTTGTTTGTCTCTCACATGTCCATCTTGATTTCTTTCCATTACTCTATCCTCCAGCTCACTGATATGTTCCTCTGCTTCCTGTAGCCTACTATTTGTTCCATCTATTGTATTTTTCATTTCATTTATTGTGTTCAACTCTAATATGTTTTTTTATCTCTTTATCAAGGGTCTCAATGGTATCCCCAATTCTTTGCTGAAGTCCCATGAGTATTTTTATGATTATTGCTTTAAATTCTCTATCATGCATATTACTTATTTCTGTTTCACTTAGATCTCCTGCTGTGATTTTGTCCTGTTCTTTCATTTGGGACCTATTCCTCCAACTCCTCATTTTGTCTACCTCTATGTGTCTGTTTCTGTATGTTAGGAAAATCAGTACATCTTCTCTTGAAAGTAGTGGCTTTATGAAGAAGAGGTCTTCTGTAGTGCAATGTGCCCTGTTCACCAGAACCTGGCACTTCAGGGTAGTCTCCTGTATGTGTTGCTACATACAGGTAGTCTCCTGTATGTGTCCTACTGTTGTGTTTGAGTCACCTTTTCTGTCAGTCCAAACATCTGCATTAACTCTCTGCCTGTTGTGGTCTGTGCTTGGTCTCCATGGTGTTCGTGAGACCTAGGAAGGCTGGCTCTTGACCACAGGAGGGCTGGAGGATGGGGTGGCAATGTTAGCAAAATTTGTACTGAGCCACTAGTCCTAGGCTGGATCCCTTGAAGCAAGGTAGCTGCGAGGGATGTGGTGCACAGCGGTGGCAGTTGGAGATGTGGTGCTCAGTGGAGGTTGTGGCCAGGTGTGCAGTGATTGAGTGGGGCATGTGTGGTGTTATCAAAATTGGCACTAAGTTGCCAGTCCTAGGTTGGATCCTTGAAGTGTGGTGGCTGCTGGTGCGTGCTTGTGGCAGCAGTGGCCAGGGACATGGTGCATGGTGGCTGGGCATGGTGTGCCAGATGTTAAGAAAATTTGTGCTGAGCCCAGAGTTGAGGCCAGCATGCTTGGAGTGGGTGATTTCTCAGGAGAACATCCGGGTGGGAGGCACTGCTAGCAGGTTAGGTAGCAACTATCTGTGTAATGCTACCTCCTGCAGCTGGCTCTGTGTTTATGTTGGAGGCAGGGGAGGAAAATGTTGCCTTCCAGCTCCTTTGTTCCCAGAGAAGTCTGTCCCCCAACGCACTTGAAGTCTATATAAACAGATCTCCCTCTCGTTTGTACCAGTCATGCAAACTGTCACTTTTACATTGACTCTCTGCTGGCTGTGGTCTCTTTAAGGGCAGGGACCCAGCTATCACTTGCCTTTCTGGCTCATATAATACTGAGTCAGCTGACTTTTAGAGCTCCAGAATCCAAGTCCCTCTTGTTATATACTTAAAGAATTCAGCCCCTCTGGTTTTCAGGGCTAGAAGTTATGGAGATTCATCTTCCCCTTGTGGGCTCCCTGGTATTTTCTTCTCTCTGTGCCCACTGTTCCCTCCCTGTTGCAGGAAGCTTCCTACCACCCTTTCTGCCCTTTCTAAACTCTCCAGTGTAGCTTCTTCTGTACATTTAGATGTGGAGTTTGTTCTACTAGTCTTTGTATTGCATCTGGTTTATTTACTCAGATGTGAGTGATATCTAATTGTAAACCTGGGATGGAGTGAGCTAAGGGTCCTCCTCTTCCAAAGCTCCCACCTAAAATATTTTCTATCTCTTTGTTGAAGTTTCCACTGAATTATTCCACCTTTCTCTCCAGGCCAGTGAGAAACTTTATGATTATTACTTTATTTATTTATTTATTTATTTTTTAAAGATTTTATTTATTTATTCGACAGAGATAGAGACAGCCAACGAGAGAGGGAACACAAGCAGGGGTAGAGGGAGAGGAATAAGCAGGCTCATAGCGGAAGAGCCTGATGTGGGGCTCGATCCCATAACGCCGGGATCACGCCCTGAGCCGAAGGCAGATGCTTAACCACTGTGCCACCCAGGCGCCCCTATGATTATTACTTTAAATTCTTTATTAGGCATATTGCTTATTTCAGTTTCATTTAGTTCTTTTTCTGTGATTTTGTCTTGTTATTTTGTTTAGACTTATTCCTCTGTTTTCTCATTTTGTTTAATTTTCTTTGTTTCTATGAATTAGATGGAACAACTTCTCTTAAAGTTGAAGAAGTGGTCTTGTGTAAGGTCATTCCCTGTACAGACTGCATATGCCTGTTGACTTTGGCTTGTGGCTGAATCTGTGGCTGGTATAGGCTATGGGTCCTGTGGCACTCTGTGCTTATGCTGCTCTGGTGGAATGGCCAGAGCTGAAGTGGGCATGGGGTTGGGTAGTCCTGGGGGTCTCCACACAGACTGCATAGCCAGGACTGCTGAAGCTGAAATCAGTGCTAACCGGGGGGTCCTGAAACTCTCTGTATAGAAGATACCTTGGCAGGATAGCTGGTGGTGAAGTGGGTGTAGGCAGAAGAGTCCAGGTGCATTCTGCTTGGAGGCCACCCCATTGGTCAGCTGGAGCTGAGGTGGGTATGAGCCAGAAGGTTCTGGAATGCTCTGTGCTGACATTGCCCTCACAAGTCATCTGAAGTTGAAGTGGTGTGGGCCTGGAGTGTTTTGGGGTGCTTTGTTCCTGTGTCATCTTGGCAAGGTGGCTGGAGCTGTCATGAGTACTGACCAGGGATGTCCTGGTGTGTACCATGTTGGGACCATCTTGGTGGGATGGCTTGGGCTGGTGTGGGCTACAGGCCTGGAGCTCACTGAGGTGATAGGCCAATTAGGGCACACAGACACTGGTCCTGTCCATCTTATCAAGGTGGAGGAGGAACATAAACTGTTGCACTTATTAGTTCCTCTGACCTGGAGAGAGTTCCAATACCTTCCTCTGTGGGGGAGTTCTAGGGCAGAATCCTTTATATTCTGGTAGCTCTTTTAAACCACAGCTTTTTTTCTGTGCCCCATGACAGATGAATTTGTTCATAATCCCTCAGTACTAACCCTCCTCACTACGGTTCATACCATCAGTGGTCGGGATTCCCTGTGTCAACATGTCTCCATCTCTCTTGCCATTTTCCATGTGATCTCTCCATCTTTTGTTGTGAAAAAGCTGTTCAGTCAGTCCTCAGTTCTTCCTCAGGAGCAACTGTGTATAGATAGGTATAGATTTGGTGTGTTTGTGTGTCCATGGAGGAGGTGAGTTCAGTTCTTTCTACATTGCTGTCTTAGACTGAAAACCTCTTCAGACCCAAATCTGGAAAAGCACCTACATGACCCTCCACCTCTGTTGTATCACCAACCCATGAGAAACTAAAGGCTATTGTACGTGAGAGCTCTTTCACCATCATCATCATCATTAACATTAAACAGATATTAGTTGAGGACCTACTATGTGCCAAGACCCAATAGTAATGGTTTATGTTTTAGAGACACTCACATCTGGTTATTAAGATGTATATCTTTTTTTAAAAGATTGATTTGGTTGATTTGACTGAGACAGCCTATAAGCAGGTGGGGGAGGAGCAGAGGAGGAGGGAGAGGGACAAGCAGACTCTGTGTTGAGTGCAGAGCCCGACTCAGGGCTCAATCCCAGGACCCTGAGGTCATGACCTGAGCTGAAACCAAGAGTTGGATGCTTAACTGACGCAGCCACGAAGGTCCCCCAAGATGTACATCTTTTAAAAAATTCTTTTTCCTTATCTGAAAATATATGAGGGCATTCTAAGGTGGTGCTGATAGCTGGCAGCTGAATTCTCTGGTAAAATTTTTTGTCGTCCAGAACCTTCCTGTGAGCAGCACAAATGGGATCCCAGTTCCACCACTTTTGGCCGTTGAATCTTAGACCAACTCTTTTGATCTCTCTGGATATGAATTTCTTTACCATAAAATGGGATAAAAATTATTGATAGTATCTTTTCTGCCTATTTCATAGGATTGTTGCAAGTAAAAGGAAGACAAAAATGAATGACTCAGTTAATAATGGGCTTATCTTGGATGAGCAAACAGGTCCCACATGAAAAAAGGAATTTTAGGCCAGAGCCAGAATTAATACTCATTTGTAGGTTTCTGCACAAAAAATATTATTTTTCGGGGCACCTGGGTGGCTCAGTCGTTAAGCGTCTGCCTTCAGCTCAGGGCGTTATCCCGGTGTTCTGGGATCGAGTCCCACATCAGGCTCCTCTGCTGGGAGCCTGCTTCTTCCTCTCCCACTCATCCCGCTTGTGTTCCCTCTCTTGCTGGCTGTCTCTCTCTGTCAAATCAATAAATAAAATCTTTAAAAAATATATAATTTTTCATATATTGAAAACTGAATCAGTGTGTTTAAAAATAATATTCATTACAAGTCCCTTCAATCTAGAATTGAGCCAATATGTTTAGTAATTAATATAGATACAAAGTGTAGATGTATCTTCAACATCTTAAAAAATATACAGCACTTAGAAAATTCAGAAAAGCATCAAGAAAAAGGAATTATCAGTAATACCAATATTCAGACACATTTATTAAAAATTTAATGGAAAAAAGTAATGGATATTCTTCCTCGATTCTTCTCTTTCTATAGGAGGTTATTAGAAAAATGGCATGATTCCACACATTTGTGCTTGTGTTGCTTTTTCAATGAATATATCAAATGTTACTATTTGACTTTATTTCATCTTTTATGATAAGCATCATGTATCAGTTAGGACAGTTCTACGCAATGTTATCAATATGCTGCCAAGTCTGTGACTTCCCCCAGTAGAAATTTATTCCTACCTCACTTCACAAGCCAATGTGGCAACTTCCATGTGTGGATTCAGGCATCTAGCCTTCTTCCATTTGTGTTTTGCCTTCTCAGGTTCTAAAATGTATTGCCTTCAGTGCCATGTGGAGGGGAAAAAATGGAGAATGCCTTCCTGTTTCACAGATTCTAGGTTTGAAAGTGACCTGCATCGTCTGCGCTGACATCACATTTCTGGGAACGAGTCACAGGCCTTCACTAGTCATACAGGAAGCTGGGAAATGCGGTCTCTACCTGGGCAGCTGTTTTCCAGTGACAAACCTACAATAGAAGGGAAGCAAAAGATTTTGGTGCTCAGTTAACTATTTCTTACATGGTGCATTCATGTGGGCAGCCAATATCCACATAACAACTTTTCTCTAAACACAGAATACACCTGCTTCCTCCCCAAAGACCCAGAGTCCCTTCAACCACTGTGTCTCTGAACCCTAGCTCTCCAGATAAAGCGCAGTCTTCTGTATCAGGTTTGGATGTGGCTTTTCATGGTTTGGCAACATTCGAGTTCATAGGCACCCACTGACACCCATTCATGGTAGAGCGGGAGCAGGATAGCTAGAACAGTGGTAATTGAGACTGTCAGTGTGATTTATATATATATATATATTGTGGACCACAACTGTGTTGTTTGTTCCAGGAAAACTTAGGTCTGAGAAGACATGGCTGCAAATCAGAAATAACTTCATGGTTTGCTTTAGGAAATTCCCACTTTTCATTTTTTTTTTCCCTTCAGACACAATAGTCTGTTCATCTGGGCTCAATTATCAGTAATAGCTTACTCATCAAAACTTTGCTTCAAGCCTTCTTTTCACTTACACCTACAAATCCTAAAATAATATATTTCCTTTTCCTTGTCTCAAATTGTTCTCCATATTGAACGACTTGCCTTAAATCAATTGATCCCAGACTCTGAAACCTGTAAATATGCTACTTCCGACGTTTCCCTCTTGAGACACTGCTAAACCATTAATGTGCCAACCTCTCACCCTGCAGTAGGTACCAAAAAAATGTAATTTTAACAGACTATCCATGACATTGGGGATTCAACAGTTGGTGGGGGGTGATGGGAGTCACACAACAATCGCTGGTCCCCGGCAACACTGAAATCATGTGAGTTTGTAGCATTGGCAAGTTTCTCTGTCTTGGTCGGGGGTAGGTGGTGGTGGTCCTTGATTAGATATTGAACTAGCTCTCTAGTAGGGATTCCATTGGTAGGAATGGCCATGTCTCAAGTGGGCAGTAAAGACTGTCTTTTGGTTCTGTTGAGTTTTCTGTTTGTGCACGCTTTTTGGTTTCAGAAGAATGCTTAATATTCAAGAGCATTTTTGTTCAGGATTGAGGATTCTTTGGCAATACAGTTCCCTCTCAAGTAGATTCCTGTTCTATTTGTTTCTAGGCAGTTCTACATGCCAGAACTTATATTTAGAGTTTTACCCCAGACCTCATTCTTAGGCCTGCTTTATTCCTTGACTTTCTTGCCCATGACTTTCTCTTAATGGTGCCTATTTTACAGCTATCGTAAAACAGTGGGTTTACAATGGGAAGGAAACCTCCTTATTCTGATTTTTTGTTCTAACTGAATTACTTTCTTTGACTGAAAAAATAAAAGGCTGCTGATATTAAAATACTTTTTTATCTTCTCTATTAATCTTTGAGTTCTAGAATTATGCAGATTTTTCAATTGTGAAAAACCCCAGGTAGTTGAATTCTCTCTGTTCCCTCTGTTCTCTTTTTGTTTGCAAACTGGTCAGTTCTTGCCTGAGCTCATTTTTCTTCTGATAGCCTGCTAAGAACAGTGAGTACGAGCTAACATAACGGACATTCTAATTTAGAGCTACCACCTCGACAGCCAAATTTTTTCAAGTCTCTTGCCACTGCATAACACAACTCTCCATCTTTCCTACGTCGTACATCAATTTGTCTCATCCATTGAATGATGGTACATAGTTTAGGATTCTGTTAAAACAGCATTCTTTTTTTTTTTTTAAAGATTTTATTTATTTATTTGACAGAGATAGAGACAGCCAGCGAGAGAGGGAACACAAGCAGGAGGAGTGGGAGAGGAAGAAGCAGGCTCATAGCGGAGGAGCCTGATGTGGGGCTCGATCCCATAACGCCGGGATCACGCCCTGAGCCGAAGGCAGACGCTTTAACCGCTGTGCCACCCAGGCGCCCCTAAAGCAGCATTCTAATTGTACCAATTTTTAAGATGAAAATAAATAGGCCTCAAAATCAGTACCTTAAAAAAAGCGTATTGCTTGGTCATCACACAGATGTGTGTGATGTAGGTGTTTCTGGTCAGCAAGTGGCCTTCCATGTAAAGATTTACGGGCCTTTCATATTTTGGCTCTGCACGCTCCTGCTCTCCTTGCCACCCAGAGACTCAGAATCCTCATTCAGCCAGAGGATGGGGACAAGGGAGAGAGCATACAATGCACACTTTGTTTTTGAGGTCTTTGGCCTTAAAAGTGAAACATGGTGTTTCTGTTCATATTCTATTGACAAGAATTAATCACAAGGCTACTAGTTGCAAGATGATTGAGAAATGTAGTCCCTCGCCAGGCAGCAACTTTCCAGTAACACCGTTGTACTTTGAAGAAGAAAGATTTGTGGTGGCAAATTAGTCATCTGCCATACCTCCTTTTTTAGAGAAAATTTTCTTTTGATCTGGATGCCAGAATACTAAGTTTCTATGTTCACAACTCTACTAAATACCTGGTGTTTAATTCATCCAGTAACTCCTCTTCACATGCACTGTGACATGTTCAGGAGTCTCCATCATTCACCTGGATTACTGCATTAAATGGGTCGTTGATCTCTGTATTAGTGTCCTGTGAACAGCTGTAACAAATTACCACAAACTCAGTGGCTTAACGCAACATACTTATTTTCTTACAATTCTGACAGTTGGAACTCTCCCTGGGCTAAAGTCAGTATATACTTTCTGGAGGCTCTCTGCAAGGTTCTGCTGCTTTGCCTTTTCTAGCTCCTAGAGGCCACTTGCATCCCTTGGTATGTAGCCCCTCCTTCCATTTTCAAGGTCAGTAGTATAGCATGGCATCTTCAGATCTCTCCTTTCTCTGTCTCTGATGGCTGCTTCTATAATCTTCTCTAATATTCTTTCCTTTTTTCCCCCCTTATAAGGACTTCGTGATTATGCTAGGCCCACGTAGATGATCCAGGATAAGCTTCCCACTTCGAGATCCTTAACTTATTCACATCTGCAAAAATCCCTTTTGCCATGTAAAGTGACCTGTTCCCAGATTCCAGGGGTTAGTCTATGGACATCTTTGGAGATTTATTATTTTTTCCATCACAGAATCCACATCTCTAATCTTGACACATTTCAGTATATGCTCCATACTGCTGCCAGAATAAACTCCTTAAATACAGAACTAACCAAATCATTATTATTGTAACTTTTTTTTTCTAAACAGTAGTATATTTCATTACTAATCTGGTAAATTAAAAAAAAAATTATTTCTCAAAACAACCTAACACATGAAGAATCAAAAGAGATCACACAAATTGAAGAATATCTGTATAGGATTTGGAAGCATGAGCACTTGTAGTTTCTCAGTCTACTTTGTTGTGTCCTATAACACACATGATATAAAAAAATTTTAAGTAGACTCCATCCCAGTGTGGAGCCCAGTGTGGGGCTTGAACCCACGACGCTGAGATCGAGAGTCAGATGATTAACCGACTGAGCCACCTAGGTGCCCCTACATGATTTTTTAAATTGAGGTATAATTGACGAACAGCATATATTGGTTCCAGCTATACAACATAATGATTTAATATTTGTGTATATTTAGAAATGATCATCACAATAAGTATAGTTAATATCTGGTCCCATAGTTATAAATGTTATTTTCCTGTGATAAGAACTTCTAAAATTTATTTGCTTAGCCACTTTTAAATATTCGATATAATATATACTATACTATAATATTATATATTATATAATATATACTGATATTAATTTTAGTATTAATACAGTATTAACTGTGGGCACCATGCTCTATATTACATCCTCATAATTACTTATAACCACAAGTTTGTACCTTTTGACCCCTTTTACCCAGTTTGTCTGCCCCACCCCTGCCAGTCAATTACCAATCTGTTCTCTGTATCTATGAGCTTGTTCTATTTTTGTTTTTGTTACAGATTTAACATGTAAGTGAGATCATATGTTATTTGTATTTCTCTGTTGACTTATTTCACTACACATAATGCTGTCAAGTTCTGCCCATGCTGTTACAAACGGCAAGATTTCCTTTTTTTTTTATGGCTAAATAATATTCATGTGGGTGTGTATCTCCACATCATCTTTAGCCCTGCATCCATTGATGAATACGTACATTCCTTCCATATATTGGCCATCGTTAATAATGCTGCAGTGAATATGGCACTACATATTATCTTTTCTAGCTAGTGCTTTCATTTCCTTTCATTAAATAACCAAAAGTAGAATTGCTAGATCATATGGTAGTTCCATTTTTGATTTTTTGACAATAGCCATTCTAAGGGGTTGAGGTGATATCTCATTATGGTTTGATATGTATTTCCTTGAGGATTAGTGATGTCGAGCATCTTTTCAAGTGCCTGTTGGCCATCTGTATGTCTTCTTTGGAAAAATGTCTGTTTAGGTTTTCTGCCCATTTTTAAATTGGATTTTCCTTTTGCTATTAAGTTGTATGAGTTCTTTATACATTGGATATTAACTCTTTATTAGGTGTGTAGTTTGCCAATATTTTCTAATATTCTACAGGTGGCCTTTTCATTTTGTTTTTTTTTTTGTTTTTGTGGGTTGTTTGTGTGTGTGTGTGTGTGTGTGTGTGTGTGTATGTGTGTGTGTTTCTGTGCAGAAGCCTTTTAGTTTGATGTAGTTTCACTTGTTTTTGCTTTTGTTGCCTTTGCTTTCCATGTAAAATCCAAAAATCATTTCCAAGACCAATGTCAGGGAACTTACCACCTATGTTTTCTTCTGGGAGTTTTATGGTTTCAGACTGTACATTCAAGTCTTTAATCCATTTTGAGTTAATTTTTACATACAATATGATAGTAGTCTAGCTTTTATTCTTTTGCATGTGTCTATCCAGTTTTCTCACCACCATTATTGAAGAGACTATCCTATCTCCATTGTATGTTCTTGGCTTCTTTGTCATAAATTGACCATATATGCATTGGTTTCTTTCTGGGCTGTCCTGTTCTGTTGATTTGTGTCTGTTTTTATCCCCAAGTTATACTGTTTTAACTATAAAGTGTAATGCCTCTAGCTTTGTTCTTCTTTCTCAAGATTGCTAATACTTGGGGTCTTTTGTAGTTTCATACAATTTTAGGCTTGTTTTATTTCTGTGAAAAATGCCACTGGCCAAATAGGAATTGTATTGAATCTTTAGATTACTTCTGGATATTTTGACAATATCCTCTCAATCCATGAGCGTGGTATATCTTTCCATTTATTTGTGTTTGTAGATTCTTTCATGAGTGACTTACAGTTTGCAGTGTACAGGTCTTTCAACTCCTTTGTTACAGTTATTCATAGGTATTCTTTTTGATGCAATTGTAAATCAGATTGTGTTCTTAATTTGGCTTTGTGATAGTTCATTATAAGTGTCTAGAAATATGATAGATTTTTGTATATTGATTTTGTATCCTACTTTATTGAATTTGTGTATTCTAATAGGTATTTTTTTGGTGGAATCTTTGGGGTTTTCTATGTATAATATGTTATCTGCAAATAATGACTTTTTTGCTTCTTCCTTTCTAATTTTGATGTCTTTTTTTTGTTTTCTTGCCTAATTGCCTTGTGTATGACTTCCAGCACTATGTTGGAAACAAGTAGTAAGAGTGGGCATCCTTGTCTTATTCCCAGTCTTTGAGGAAGAGCTTTCAGATTTTCATTATTGAGTGTAATGTTAGCTTTGTGTTTGTCATATATGGCTTTTATTATTTTGAGATACATTCCTTCTGTACCCACTTTGTTGAGGATTAATCATAAATAGTTGTTGAATTTTGTCAAATGCTTTCCCTGCATCTATTGAGACGATCATATGATTTTTATCTTTCATTTCATTAGTGTGGTGTATCACATTCATTTTCTTTATACCCCAAGAATAAATCGTACTTGATCATGTTATATAATCCTATTAATGTATTGTTATATTTGGCTTGCTAATATTTTATTGAGAATATTTGCATCTGTGTTCCTCAGGAATATGGGCTGGTAATTTTCTTTTCTTCTGATGTCCTTGTCTGTTGTTGTTTTTTGTTTTTTGTTTTTTTTTTTTGTAGAAAGATGAATATGACAGGAGAAAAATATTGCACTAAGCTGACTTACATATGCAAACAAAAACCCTAGTGTGTTCTCAGAACTTCCTGCTAATCCAACTACATTTCCCTAGCCTGCTCACTTTTATCCTCCTCCCTCCCCCAGCAATATTTCCTGCCCTCTTTCCTCCTCAAAAGCCCAGTATCCTCTTTTCCATCTTCATAGTAAGCTGAGAATCTTGCTTCCTTTGTAATATGAAACAGTAGGACCAAAGAGAAGAAAATTTCGTACTGCCCCTCCAATAACCTACTATCTTATCTGTAGGGAATTACTATCCTCTACTTTTCCTCCTGTTGTATGAAAGGTCTAGCAGTGCTCCCATCTAAGGCAACCCATCCTCTGAGGCACTGGATCTTATTTCCTCTCTGACATTGCTCCTGCAATTGTCCTCTTTCACTCCTATGTCATAAAATCCACAGTTTCAGAAGCTTATAAACCCCAACCATAAGAAATAGAGAAAACACACCAAGGTATATCACAATCAAATTATGGTTATATTTTTCATCAAATTTGGTGAATTTGGACAATAATTTCTTCAAATATTTTTTTTTCATTTCTTCCTATTTCTCTCCTCTTATACAAATTTCAATTTTGCATGTATTAGGCTGCTTCAAGTTGCCCACAGTACACTGAT
This sequence comes from Ursus americanus, assembly GCF_024610735.1. Lineage (NCBI taxonomy): Eukaryota > Metazoa > Chordata > Mammalia > Carnivora > Ursidae > Ursus > Ursus americanus. The sequence continues at coordinate 8,586,748 of NC_142139.1, forward strand.
ATTAGGCTGCTTCAAGTTGCCCACAGTACACTGATATTACTGGTCGTGTTTTTTCAGTTTTTCTCTCCATGCTTCATTGTGCATAATTTCAATTGCTGTGTTTTTAACTTCACAGTTTCTTTTGTAAGGGCTAATGTGCTAATAATTCCATCTATTCTATTTTAATTTCAGATATTGTAGTTTTCATATCTAGAAGTTTTTAAAACTTTTTCTATATATATTTGAATTTTTCTCAACACACTCAAATTGTTTCTTTCCCGTCTTGAACACAAAAAATGTAATAAATTTGGATGCCCTTGTCTACTAATGTTCCATTTGCATTCTCTTTAGATCTGTTTCTTCCATTAATTTTTCTCCTCATGATGGTTCATATTTTCCTGCTTCTCTGCATGCCTGGTGACATTTATTGTATGCAGACGTGGTGAATTTGACCTTACTTATTGCTGGATATTTTGTATTCCTGTATTCTTATTCCCCCCCCCCCCCCCCCGCCCGCAGGCTCAGTTAAGTTACTTGGAAACAGCTTGATCCTTTTTGAAGTTTATTTTCAACATCTGTTAGGTGGGATCAGGGAAGTCTTTAGGGCTAATTTTTTTCCCACCATAGGATTAATACACTTTTGAATACACTATTGATGCCCTGCAAATTATAAGGATTTTCTACTCCAGCTGGTGAAAGCACAAACTATTCCCAGTCCTGTGTGAGCCCTGGGGATTAGCCTTCAGGAGTTTTATCCCCAGCATACTCAGCTGAAGACTCAGGCAGATCCTCTGAAATATCCTTAGCAATTCTCCTCTTTCTGGAGCTTTCTCTTGAGAATTCTACTTTCCTTGACCTCCCTATTCTCCCACCTCCATCTGCTCAACTTAATGAGACTACTAAGCAATGCTTAGACCCTCTTAATGTTGTAGGCTGGAAACTCTCTCCAGATAGTAAACTGGGGTAACCAGTTTAGGGCTCACCTTTGTTTCTTCCTGTCTTTCAGAGATCATTGTCCTGTGGAACTTAATATCCGGTGCCTGAAAACCTTTTTTCATATATTTCATTTGTTTTTTAGATTGTTTCAGCAGTAGGGTAAATCCAGTCCTTGGTACTCCATTTTGGCAGACCTAGAGCACTTTAGATGTTTGGCTCTTCTCCCTTCCTTCCCTCTCCTGCAAATGTCCTATTCATACAGTTAATTACTATGTCTGGCTGCTCTTATTCTTCCTGTTTCTGTCCAAATCTATTTTTCAGCTTATCCTGCTGATCAATGATAACCTATAATTTGTCCTCACCCTACTTTTAATTAATTCCCTATTTAATATCTCTGTTTATATCCACCCATAAATGTATTGAGGGAGAGTGGATTCCAAATGGTTTCTTGGTGGTTAAGCCTTCAGGAACACTACTACATGTTTGATTAGTTACTCAATGCTTTTTTCTTACTCCCTCTAGGCCAGAAGTTCTCAGTGTAACCCCAAAACATACAAGGGGTCCCTGTGACATTTTCAAGGATTGCATGAGGTCAAAACTATTTTCATAATAATACTAAAGTTTTAACTACCTGTTTTCTTTTTCTCTCATGATTGCACATTGGAGTTTTCTAGAGTCTGAGTGATGTGTGGTGACATCATTGCTCTAAGGGCTAATGGATGGTGTGCTTCCGTATTATCATGCTTTAAAACCTTCTTGATTTTAATTCATCATGTGGTAAATGCCAATAAATAGAACCCACATAAATAATAGCTTCATGAGGATGTCAATTATTTTTAAGAGTATGAGGTGTCCTATGACTAAATTGTTTGAGAAACAGGGTTCTGGTTTCATAAATACATCATTTTTCATTCCATTTTAAAAATTTGCAATAACCGTTCTTTGGGATTTCTTACTCATAAGATTCGCCATTAGATTGGATGCCATCTAAAAGATGTCCATTTATCTGTTCTTAAAAATAGATTTTTTTTCTTTTTTGTATTACTGCTAATATTGGTATAATGGATAATTTCCTGTGTCAATTTGACTGGTCCAAGGGGTGTCTAGATATTTGATCAACATTCTTCTGGGTGTGTCGGTGAGAATTTTCTGGATGAGATTAACATTTAAGTTGGTAAACTAAATACAGCAGATTATCTTCCCTAATGTATGTGGGCATTATCCAGTCAGTCGATAGCCTGTGTAGAACAAAAAGGCTAACCCTTCCACTTGTAAGAGGAAACTCTTCCTGTTTTTGAGCAGGGACTTCAGTTGGTCTTTTCCTGCTTTTGGACTTGAATTGAAACATTGACTCTTCTTGGTTCTCCAGCTTGCTGACTGCAGATCTTGGGAATTGTCACCCTCCCTAGTAATGTGAACCAATATCTTATAAGTCTCCACTTATATCTATAGAAAACCCTGACTAATATCACCAATAGAACAAAAATAACAAGAGGAAGTTACAGTGGATCTTGGATCCTTTTGAGTTCTCATAGTCATTTCCCCCAGTCTATAGTTCCTGAACTGATAATCCAGACACATTCCATCAGAACTTCCTAGGCTTGTTTAGGGAATTTCCCAGCCCAAATAATAAGGAAGAGCAACCTAAATGATATCTAGAAAATGTCAATTTTGCAGCCTAAGATGAGGTGAAAAAACGAAACAAGAACAGGACACTAAGCAGCAAGGTCCATGTACCAAAAGATCTGGAGAAGAATGTAATCAAGTGGAAAGAACAAGTTGAGAACAGCATTTCAAAACTAAAGCAATGAATAGCAACAGTGTTCTGGAATTTCCCTCCTATGTGGTATCTTGTCCTTCCAATGTGGTGACCAGAGTCTAGCATGGTAGCTTGAAGGAGCTGTGGGTGATTGGACGGTGGAGAATATAGTGGACATGTAATGAGGAAACCTGGTAGAATTTGCCACTGAATGAGTTTGGATATTTAATTTAATCTCTATGATAATTTCTGCCCTATACATCTGCTCTGTCATTTGTTTTTGTGAGGCTAAAATTGAATGGATGACTCAGTATTTTCTCCTCTGGTAGTTTCCCTAAGGAAATAATCAAATAGCAAAAATTAGCTATATAGATGCTCATTGCTTATTGTTAATACCATAAAAATAAGAAACATACATGTTCAACAATAGGTAATTGATTAAATAAATGGCATATCATTTAAACAGATTAGTACGAGGCCACTAAAAGTAATGTTATAGCGGCATAGCTTTGAAATAAAATTTGTTATTATATGCTAGTAACTGAAAACAAGTTTTATAAGAATGTACAGCATCTTTTTGTTTTATGTATGTAATTAGAGCACTGAGCATCCCTTTTTCTTTTCTGCAGATGAAGAATGATAAGAAAAGATTCTTAGCATTTCAAAGTCTCTCTCTTGAAATAATAAGGGCAGTAAATTTCTTTAATTTTTCTAGTTAGCTTGAAGGGGAAGTAGGAAAGAAATCAAACATGCTAAGAATGAGAAAGAACATTAATCATGAGGTAGCTGGTGAAGTATTTTGTGTATATGTCCTGGAAGAATTAATATTTGTTCTTGGGAGGGTGTGTGTATTCCTGCCTTTAACAGATTGATTGATTTAGTTATTTATTTAAGGAGTGAATGTGGAGCACAGATATGAGATTAACTCAAACGAGAAACTTGAGGTTTTGTGCTGCTGAGAATGTGGAACTTCAGAATTCCCTTTCTTGGATTCTTTCCTTCCTGTCTGGTGGCATCATAGCATCAGCATAGAAATCACATAATACAGTACAAGGCCCAGATGTTTCTCTAGCCTCAGTGTCTCACCCTCTGAATGGCTACTGGGGACGAATAATGAATTGGTGAGAAACCTCTTTCTGTGACTTCTCCCAAAAGCGTAGGATATGTTTACTTGGGTAAGTTTAAAGAAGGAGTTTTATGGCCTAAGCATGAATCGGAGGGCATTGGAGCCAAGTTACGAATGAGGTAGAAGCCCACAGCTGCAGTCTGGCAAGGGGCTCTCTCCTTTTGGGAAGATTTTTATCACCATGGCTCGGACCTAGTAGGCACTTAGTGGATGTTTCTGTTCTTGTTTCCTGCCTGTAAGGACATTTTCTCTTCTTTCCTACTCACCATTTCTCACTGCCGGCTTATATGCCTGTTTGTCATCCTAAAGTGCTTCATTTTCTGTTTCTCTTCATATGTTTACGTGTTCGTGCGTATTAATCTTTCATCTTTTAGCAGACGGTTCTCAAGATGGACTTGCCAGGTTTTTTATTTTTATTTTTTTTATGAACAGAAAGAGGGGAATGCATGTGTGTGAACTCAGTTGTCACTTTAAAGTCATCCTCTTAGGGTCACCTGGGTGGCTCAGTCAGCTAAGTGTCCAACTCTTGTTTTCAGCTCAGGTCATGATCTCTGGGTTGTGAGATCCGGCCCAGTGTCAGGCTCTGCACTGCGTATAGAGCCTGCTTAAGATTCTCTCTCTGCTTCTGTCCACCCCCTCCACACCCCACACCCCTGCTCTCTCAAGTCATCCTCTTAGCCTCATGCCCTAGAAGTCCCTTCCTCATACTTTGAATAATAGAGAATCTAGTTATTTTGTTTGGGGTGAAAGGGCGATTGTGAAAATATTTAAAAAGCAAATATGAGAGCAAGGTTAATTCTGAGAATTAAGACTTCCTTAAAAAAAAAAACAACTGGTGATTAACCAACCTCATCTTTAGTAGGAGATGTCTCTGAGTCACCTATATTTGTAACAATAGTGCTGACAAAAAGGAGCATTGTACACATAACACCACTTAATCACAAAGCACTTAGCTAAACACCTCTTCCCGCACGGCACCGAACTGTTGCTTCAGGCCAGGAGGAACAGGTTCTAGATGAACTGCCTGTTCTTTTGTTCCCTTCGGCCAGGCACTGTCAAGTGGGTGGATGGTGAATAAAATCGTTGATGGTTACTTTGTTGTTACCCCCGCCCCCGCCCCCTGCCATTTTCCTACTTTATTTAAAGTACTAAAAGAAGAAAAGCAGAACTGAAGAACATTGATCACTAACTGTGGTTTCAGGTACCAAGTGGTCTTCACTTTGTATTTAAAAAAAATTTTCATTGAAGTTAGGGCAGAGCAAAGATGGTATCTGGAGGGGGCAGGATGTCACTGTGGCTGAATAGGTCCTGCTTGGGACCAGAGTTCCTGGAAGAAGTTCAAACCGACTGAAATGACTGAACTTTCCTAGTCCCAAAGATTTCTGTGCTGAAGCTTTGAACTGACTGGCCAAATCAGGAACACACAACACGAGAAAATGCATCACTGGATGAGATTTGGAGTTTGCAGAAGATAGTTCATTTCCTCACGTTTCCCCCCACCCCCAGGACATGCATTGAATAGCAGCTTTAAAAGGACAATAAAAACAAATATTTATCTGACTTCCCTGAGGTACTTATTATACTGGACAATGTTGGTTCTCAAATTCTTTCTTAAAAAAAAAAAAAAAGTATAATCCAGTCTCGATCCAGATATCCATCCTTTGCTGAACACCCATAATCTAAAGAAAAGTGGCCCACTCATGGCTCTGGTCTCGGTCCTTAGATTGGGGGATGCTGAACAGGATATGGCAGTTGAGCCAGTTCCGGACCAACTGGGCCACTGGGAAATGTTTCTCTGCCGGCGGTTGGGGAGTGGAAAAGAGAGAGCATGAGCCCTTCCATTGGATGCTGGCCTGTCTGGATGTGACACTAGGAACCAAGTCATGCATTTAGGGACCATTATTAGGTCTCTCCACCTGGAGTATAAAGTTTATAGCTAAAGAAAGCTATAGCACACTAAAAAAATGAGTAGAAACTGGTTCCTTTTTCTTGTTGTTGAGTCACTGAAATAACATTGGAGCTAACTCCTCTATATCTTGTTCTGTAAAATACTGTATTTTTCTTATTTAAGATGTTTGGAGTTAAGTTTTCTGTCCTTGCAGCCTAAAAAAGTTCCAACATTGATGCTAACAGTTTTTTTTATAGTTTTTTTTCCCCCAAGTAATTATGTAGGCAACGTACAACCCCAGGGATTACTCAGAGGCAATTCTACATGGGCACGGAGCCTCAGTTTTTCTAACTGTAAAAGAAGAGAGCAACTCATTATTTATTTGTTCAACTACAAATATTTATTAAGCAGCTGCTATGTTCCAGACACTGTTCTAAGAGCTGGTAATGTATCAATGAACACAAGACAAAAATCCCTGCCCTTAGTGTGTATTTTTTACTGGAGGAAAGGATCGATAACTAAAATGAAGAAAACAAGATGTTAAGTAGTAAGTGCTAAGAAAAAAAGAAAAATCCAGGAAGGATAATACATAGTGTCCAGTAGGGAAGTTAAGTTTGGAGTCTTGGATGAGATGGTCAATGAAAGCTTTCCTGAGAATGTGACTTAATTCTGTAAAGGAATAAATAAGAAAGCAAAGAAGATAGCCACTTGGATCTTGAGAAAGAGTATTCCAGGCACAGTAAATAGCAAGTGTAAAGGCCCTGGGGTATTTATAGAAGAGTGAGTGAGAAGGGTAGGGGACTCCTTACCCAGTTGAACCTCATAGGTCACCCAAAGGACTTTGATTTTTACTGTGAGTGATAAGGGAAATTATTGGATGCTTTCATGCAGAGAAGTGACAAGTTTTGGCTTATATTTTAACAAGCTCTTTCTAGCTGCTGCATTGAAAGTAAAGAGAGACAAGAACAGAAGCTGAGAGACCAGTTAGGGGGATATTCCAGCACTTTAGAGAATATGAAGTGATTTGGCCCAGGGACATAGCAGAAGCCAATGTGAGAAGTGGTCACATTCTGGTCATAGTTTGGAGGTAAAAGTGACAGGATTTCAAATAGAGAAGAATTAGAAAACACACCAGGATGTCTGGCCTGATCAAGGGAAGAACTGAGTTGGCGATTATTCGAGATATGGAAAGGTCCGAGAAGAGCAGGTTTTGGTACAGATTCTCAAGAGCTCAGTTCTGGACATTTCACTTTGAGACGCCTGTTAGATACACACTGTAGACTTCAAATAGGCAGTTGGATCTCTAGGTTTAGAATTTAGGGCAGTCCTCTAGGGTGGACATAGATACTTGAGAACCATTAATATAATCTGAAGCCATTGAAGTTGGATTAACTATCCAGGGAGCAAGACCAGAATAAAAAAAGTTCCAAAATTAAAAGTGAAGTTGATGAAAAGAGAGCAGTTAGAGATTAGAAAGGGGCATCTAGAATGATAGGAAGAAAATCAGGCAAGTGTATCGTCTGAAAGACAAGAGAAAAATGTGTTTCAGGACAGACAGTAAACAATTTAAGAGATCAAGTAAAAGGACTGGAAGTCGATCTTGGAATTAACAGGGTGGTCACTTAAGGTTGAGAAAAACTGGTGACGAAGTAAAGGCGACGGGAGTGGGTTTAAGAGGAATGGGAGGGGAGAAACTGCCAACAGCAGTTACAGGCGGCCCTTTTAAGGGGTCTGTGTGCGAGGGAAAGCAGCAGGCATTGGTGGGGTAGCTAGTAAGGAGGAAATGATTTAGAATGACGGTCAAGTGCGATACCTCCGAGTGGGTGCTTGGGGATGGGCGTTGGCCTTCGGCAGGTGCGTGAGCTATTTATCCACAGCAACTGGGGAGAAGGCAGGGTGCGCAGAAAGAGATGCTGAGATTGCTTCATCTCTTGCAGTGAAATTGGAAGCAGGGTCCTCCGCCGAGTGACGATGGGGAAGGACGGGTTGGAGGTAGGAGACAGAAAGGAAAGTCTAACCTAGTTGGTGGCAGAGTGGGAGAAAATGGACTAGGGAAATAGGATTCCTGGACAGCCACAAGGATCTGTGAGGGGTGTGAACGGCCATGAATGTAAAGAAGACCTGTCAGCAGAGTTGGGGGATTGGCTTCAGCCACATTCAGCAGCAGGAGTCTGACCATGGCCCACACAGATGGGTGGGTATCACTGCGGTTGTGGGGTTCCAGGGGAGTGAGAGAGAAGCAAGGGAGTTACTAAGTTCAGACTGCCTTATGCGTTAGTGTCGGAGTCAGAGCTTTTGGCCCTACGATAAATTGCCACCCCTGCACCCCAAAGCAGTCTCTAAACATCTAGTTATAGATAGCACACTGCTAGGATTTATATAAATAGTTCACAGCTACCCTGCACTGCCTGTATAAACCTAGCAGTAAAAACTACCTGACAGTTCTTGGCCATTCAAGACTTCGAGAATGGGATGGATCATCTCACATGAAAACAGCTGCTGCTCTTCCTTTAATACATCAAATAGTACCTCAGAAAAATCACGTGCTTTGGGTTTATTTTTGTGGATCCCAATTTTCTCGTTTAAAGTGAAGTCAAAATAATTCTGGGTACTTTAGCTGGAGAGACCTACCAGGAAGACAGCTGCCTAAGTAGTATGGTTTAGGGAGACAGGGACCAGTCCATCCAAACCAAATGCCTGTGCCTCTGCTGAAGCCTGAGGTGCCAGCAGAAGTGCTCTCTGACCTGAAGAAAGGGGTAACTCCGGAGGCTGTAGAGCTGGCGGCAGACTCAGAGGAGTGGAGCATTTGTGGGTGGGGAGAGGCAGGGCACTTGGTCTTCTCTAAAAGATGCTTTGGCTTTTCTGTTACCATGGGTGAGCACAGGACTGGTGTGGCAGAATCTTACAATTTTTCAAATTAACCCAGAAATCATGACTTTTATATGGAATCTCTGATTCTCAAAGGTTGGCAACGTTTTTTCAAAAAGCTAAAAACATTTTTACGAGCAAACCAGAAAGTTTTGAATTGTGTTGTAAAGGCAGTAAAAACCTTTAAAAATATAAATCCTTCTGGGGTAATAATACTTAATTTCATCAATTTTTCCTACTAGAGTCTAGTGGAGAACATTTCAGCCTATTTTCGAGAATTGGTTTTGTTAGATAGAAAAGTAGGAATACTGTGAATGCTTCAAGCTGCTGTCTCAGCCCCGGTGGCTTTATCACTGCTTATTGTTCAGATTGTGGATCCGTGGTCTAATATGCTGATGTTCATTATAATCTTTTTATATATTCTCACTTCTTAAAATCTGATGAAAGATACCATGAAAACAGTGAAAGAAATGCAGATATCAGAACTTTAATGAAATCACTCAAGTGTTGTGCCATCAATGTTTACTTTTACAGGGATTCAGAATTTCAGTTACTTAAGAGTAAAATTCCTTGAGTTTTCCTAGAATATACTGATTCACTTCATGTCATTTTCCCTGCTTTTGGCTGGATGACTACCTTATTCAGTATTTCTCCTCTTCCCACTGAGACATTTGATATGAATACATCCTTAGCAATATCAGCAAACCTACATAAAGAAAGCAGCCCATAAAACCAAAGTGTTCTAATCCCCTGAGTAAGGAATAGTAAGAACAATGGGAGTATTAATATTGGTGATTATAACAGTTAAATAGCAGCTACCATTTAAATTATCTACCAAATATTACCTTAGGTATTTTGTACCCGTCATCTCTGCTCATCACAATACCCCTAGTAGGTTGGTAAGTTTGTTCTCATTTTACAAATACAGAAACTAAAGTTCAGAGAGAAGAGGCAACATGCTCAGTGTGTCAAAGACAATAGTGACAGAACCAAACATTAAACCCAGCGGTGTCTGGTTATGTCTTCAGGTTTCCATTTATGGTTTGGCCAAGGGTTCAAAACTATTAACAGCTTCTCCCTTCTGGCTCTGAGTTTAGAGATACAAAGATGAATACACAGTTCTTGCCTCTAGAGACATTATACTCCAGCAGAGAAGACACAGAGATGTATTTTCAAAACCGCATGGCAGGCGGGAGAATTAGACCCAAACTACACAATATTGAGAGGATGAACAAGATTAGAGCAGGGCCTAGGGAAGTTTAATCAAGTGGACGATACTCTAAATTGGATTTTTAGGAATGAGTAAGAATTAGGTTGAAGAACTAGGGGGGAGAATATCCTAGGTGAGAAACAAGCGGCATAAATAGATGATGTGTGATGCTTGCAGTAAACTGAAAGATGTACTTCTGTACATTCAAGTTCAAGTCGAGAAGTAGGAGGAGACGAGGTGCTTGCCTGTATACTGAAGATACCATTGAAGTGTTACACAGTCAGATTTGGGTTAAAAAAAGGAATGCCCTAGCAGCCATTGAAGGATGGATTGGAGGACATATTTAAAGATTTTAGGGCTCTTGTCTTTACTTTGTTCTCAGAAAAATTTTCCTAGCAGAGTCTGTTATTTTGTGCGTATAGTAAATTTCTATTAATTATTACCAAGTATATTCTTAAAAGGAAGCATAGTTCAAAAACTTCATCCTTACATCAAAGGTAAATTGTTATGAGCTGATGAGACGGTAGTAGGACACGCTGCTGTTGGCACTGGCCAGCATCATGCACGCGTGCAGTACCTCTTCTCAAGAAATAAAGATGGACACATTGTCAGCAGAAATCACAAATTTATTAACTCTTAAATATATCAATCAGTCATTTACCATTATGGCAAGAAATATATACAGTGTCCCATGGTAAACTGCAGTGTTTCAAAATGATAGAAGATATAATAAATGTGTAATTCAGTTGTGGTGGAGAGAACAAATCACAATTTCCTCACATCTTAGTGTGGAAGACAAACTTGATCTACAGTAATATTCAACACCACATGCTAAGTTAAAAGTGTAAAAAAAAAAAACCACTCTATACCTATTATTTTTAAAATACATGTATGCCACGTGTAGCTGCTTCACGAAAAGAAATCAAAAAGGGAAAAACGAGGCCATTTTTCACAGATCTCATTGGCAGGTTAACATGGCTCAATACATTTACTGTATATATTTATTTTAAATATATATTTTTAAGTCGTGTAATTATCAGAAAAGCTTCAATCCATCTACCATACATCCACTAGCAACGATATCTAAGGTGATTAGTCATCAACACAGAAGGTGAAATGAGGGAGGGTTGTTTAGTTTTTTGCTTCTGCTTTAAAAATAGGCTTCTGAAGACTGTGAGTTCCTATTGTTAAAATAACGCTGATGAAGATGCCATGCACTATTAAGCATTTCAGGGAAGAGAAACAGCCTTACAGGAGTTGAATAAACAAAGGAGAAACGAGAAGCACAAAGAAAATCCGGCATTTCCCTTTCTTTTTAAACTGGAAAATGCTCACTGCACACGGGGAGATAATGTTTCTGACACGAGAGAAGCTAAGAGAGCACAAGCCACCGAGATCAAGTTCTGAACACTTAGGAGAATGGAAGTCACTTGCAGGCCTCTCTGACTCTAGAAAACCAGCCAGTGGTGGTGGGGCAGGGGGCGCCCCTCCCACTAGGCAGAACTGAGTGCGTGTGCACCGAACCCTGATCCATTACAACCTGGTATTCTCCCGGCCAGTCCCCCAGTCCGCGGGACACTAGGAACCTCACTGTTTTTACCCAAAATTTAAACAAGTCTAATACCGCTCATCTAGGATCCCTATGTCCAAACTAGAGCCGAAGCAGAATTAGAAACCTTTAAAATCTTGACATTTTTGTGGGTCCTGAAGATGATCGAAAGTGCTAGTTTAGTTACCCCCATTATGCAAATTTCACTTTCCTTTCTGTCTCTGTGTGAGAAAAGACAGAAGAGGATGGAGAAAAAGCCAAGAGCAACAAGTACAAATGGAGAAAAGAGAGTACATATTTGAGAAATGATTCAGTGAATTCACCAGAAGTGTGAATGTATCTTAAAGTGATCACTCATAAATTATGTGAATGTTTCCAGTTTCCAGTTTGACCAAAAACAACATGACTTCCAACTGATTCTCACTTCCACATTCATGAGTGATTTTGCCCACATATCAACCTACTTCATCATTAGCAATTTCAACCAGGGTCACACCAGGAAATTGAAGGTAGGTATATGTGTGTGTATATATATATATATATATATATATATATATATATATATATATATATTTTGCTTTTTGTTAAACAAGCCAAAACTGATTAACAGCAAAGAGTTTTAAAAATTTATGTTTCTCTTACAAACTGTCATTCAGAGAATAATTTTGAAGTCTGTTATATCTTGGCAGAAACTTGGTGAATAGGTTGTACTTGGAATATTGAGGATTTTTTTTTTTTTGTCCGACCTCCCCCTATTGTTTGCCAACAGTAGTTGAAGTTTGCATGGAACATCCCATAGCTGAAGTGTGAACAATGTACAGGAAGGGACAGATGACAAGATGGTGCATCACATACGCATTACATGTGGGACCTTCACAACCTCATGCACTCAGAGACATGCATGAAGAGGAGGGGAGGACGGCCCAGGGTTACCATCCAGGTGCCTTGAGAACAGAGAATGCAGAAGTGGCACTGCTGAAATTTAGCTGAAAAAAAGGGGGGGGGAGTGAGAAATAAGTTATACTGTTTTACAAAATACTGTCAAATTGTTTTGCCAAAGATGTGACTAGGCTGCAGTTTCATAACTCACTCAGCTAAATTAATAGATCGAAAATACAGTTGTATAAAAGATCTTTCCTTGTGCTCATTAAAAGATGAAATTCATAATGTTAAACAGAGACAATATTAAAATAGGAAACAGTATTAATTATCTGTCAACTTGTCCACATAGAGCTAAGCTGACAATAGTAACAGGAACCCCGTCTTCAATCACATTATTGAACTTAAATATGCATTGTAAGCAATCATGTTTACTAAACATATTTTGTTGAAAGAGGCGAAAAGTTTAAGTGCATTCTTAGCTTTTGTCATTATTCTTAGGTTCCTTGGGAAGTTAAACCTTAAAAGTCCGTTTAACGAGGAATATAGCTTCAGAAGTAGGGAAAACATATTATTTAATTGGACGTCTCTCTCTCTCTTTTTTAATCCAACAGCAGGGAGCACGATTTCTTAAAAGCTCTGACAAGGTTCAGTGCTTTGAGTGGAGGAAATATTCACAACATCAGCACACGTATCTGAATCCTAGTCCAAGTTAAGAAACAAATCTTAAAAAACAACACAGGCGTGAATTACAGTCAACTTTCAATTATCCTCTGGAATTACTCACTATGTAAGTTTTAAATTTCAGCTTGACTTCCTCTTGTGGCCTGTCCTCATGGTCAAATACCATTAAACTCAGTCAGGCACAGCAAATTAATTTATATATTAACCTTAGCCAAGTGTGTAACACAAATTACTACCTCTGGAAAAACAGACACCAAAAAAATCCTAGAGCTTGATTTAAATTAGGTCTGGATAATTGAGAGTTGTCTGAATTGACCCAGACTGGACTTTTGATGCAGGAACTCCAGGGTATCCTAAAATGCCAAGATCCGTACGCTAAAGGGAGGCTCTTCTCAGCACTTGCTACCTTTAAAACAAGGGTTATGCTACAAAATGAGGCCACACATTAGACTCAAGAGCTCATGCAAAAATGCTATAAGTTTTCAAAGACCTTTGAATACAATGCAAAGGAAAATATCCTTAAAGGGAAGAAAAACAGCCATGCAGCTTTTTAGTCATTAGCTCCATTCACAAAGTATCACGGAGCAGAATGTTACTTACAAGACCCATATGTGAATGGTTTTCAGGCCTTAGATGTTTTGCCACAAAGAGGTGCTTCCTGAGAAGTTTTCTTTCCCATTTGGAATACAGGATGGCCTATTAAGAGAAGCCCCATTTAAGCCACCTGGCATAAAATGAAGTTTTCTTAAATAGGCTCCATCCCATAACTACTTCAGGGAATTGGAGAAAAACCTAACCCTACAGTACTGTATGATCGTAATCCCTTCCATATTAACTGGCAATTCGTGCTGTACCTCTTTGGGGTAAAAAACACACAAACGTGGGTGTCTTCATTATTATATTCCTTTGTCATTCTCTTAATAGGATGAAATTCTAAAAATAGCTACTTTTCCTTCATCTACTTTCTACAAATCCAACAGTGATCTATAATTATTAAGGCTATAGAGGAGGCCTTTGAAAACCACTGTGGTACATTATTAAACTAAGAAATTTTGATAGATTCTCCGGAGTTGAATGGCTGTTTGTATAAATTTGACTCCCCCCATCCCAGCCCCCAATATTAACAAGTGATCCTGGTGAGAGAATTTGGAATGAGATCAGCAGTGGGCCAAAGTTCTGAGTCTAAACTTCCCTTGTTTTCATCTCATCCCTTCACTGATGCAACCTTATTTCCCATTAATATTCCCCTTCACCCCAGTTGGAGCCAGTCTTCCTTACCCATACTCCTCGACCATATGAAACTAACATCCTGACATTGTTGTATCCTTCTGCTATTGCTTGATTTTCTTCCATTTGCTCCAGGTCTCCAAATCCCACTTGGAATGTTGGACAAGGTCTTAAATGATATCTTCTACACAAGGTATACTTCCAAACTGTTATTAACAGTTTGCTACATTGGTCATTCATTCCATTCTACTCTGAAGTTATGAACCTCATAATTTTTCTTCGGTATCCGTGATAACTTGCTTTCTAAAGTAGAGTATAAGTTTCACCTTGTATTTTATCTGGTACAAGTTAGGCGCCTAGGAGATGTGCAATAAATGTCCATCTAATTACTGACTGGAAGAGCAGACGTAACATCTGAGGTAGAGTGGCATAGGGACGAAGACCCTGAGACACCTGCTGCTTGTACTTTAAATGTTATGTTTACAGATTTCTTCTAATATCTGTTACTGAGCCCAGTAGATAATCTAAAAGTTCCCGATATTATAGTGGCCACTTTAGAAACTCTTCACATTCCTCTGCCTGTTGTGACGATGAAGTCAGTTTACCTTATTACATGATTTAACAAAAAGGAACCAGCTTGCTAGGGTATCCTCCAGTTTCTACTGTGTGTGTTTCAACCCACACACAGCTGGTTTGATCTTTCTAGAGTTAGTCTGTTTCTCCTTCAACATTCCCACCAATGTAACTGACTGCGAGCATTAAATAACATATATCATGTTATTAACAATGGAGTAAGTGAAAAGCGCTGACCATGGGTATATTAACAAAGAAGCTGACAGCCTGGAAATATTTACTTGATGGGTACTGTTGGCGACCCAGAGCGATGAAAATGAACGTTCTGCCACTTTCCATCCCGGCGATGCCACACGCGAGTCTCTTCTGACTGCATTGTCTTTGGCATTCCGCTGCCATCCATGTACTGCGTAAGCCTAATGTATGCTATGCAGGCGGCATCATCACCTACCAGGTGCACATGTGGGTTCAGGATAATTGTGTGGATTGGTTTATTGCTTTTGGACAAAGCTGAAAGAGAATAACATGAAAAACAGAACTTAGTTTCTACATGAAGTAAACCATTAACTTCATTTGGGGCCAACGAATGGAATACTACTCATTCATTCAACTACAAATTGTTTGCACTAATTGAGTCCCTGGCACTGTGCAAAGTAGATAGTCATTATTTTCTGTGTTTCCCTTTATAGAGAATTTGCATGTCACTCTGGAAGCTTTGGTGGGGGAAAAGCTGAAGAGATGTATTTATTTATAATGGGAAGTGTTTAGAAACAGAAGCCCTGATACCACTAGAGTGGGAGAAGGCCTGGCCTAGATGCCGGGAGCAGGTGACAGGCTATCCTGTGGTCTTGTTCGTTTTTGTTAGTTGGTGAAGTACATCAGACAAGGGAAATATGGAGTATCAAATATGGAGAAAACGGTTTCCAGCAACAAAAAAACCCAAACACCTAGCCATAGAATGAATTTGTTTCCCCATCTCATCCTGGGACTCCTTTACTTCATGAAGTCCATTCCATGATAGTCCAGTGGTGGTCATCCCGTAAAAATCCAAAATTTGGTTATTGGTCATATAGTCTGGTTCTGATTCTCTAGTTCATTCTCTGATTAAGCAGCCCTCCCTAGGCTCTAGCCTTTGGTGTTTTGACAATAGCTACATGTTCTAATTATTCAGTGACCAAGAGATGTGAATATTTAATGCAAATGATGATTGATGTTTTCTTTTAGATCACTAAAACAGGCTGAACTGTGTTTACCTGTTGTCCAAACCTGCTTCCTGTTCTCGGAAAAAATATGAGTAAATTACTCAGTGCTACAATCATATACAAAAGAATACCTCATTATGTATTTATGGTAAATAATGATACATAAAGTGTTGAAATATTTCATGGGTTAATTATTTTACTAGAGATGAGATGTGTCAGTGGGGAACCAACTGAAAGAAACATTAAGAGAATGGGAAAATATA
Organism: Ursus americanus; assembly: GCF_024610735.1. Classification (NCBI taxonomy): domain Eukaryota; kingdom Metazoa; phylum Chordata; class Mammalia; order Carnivora; family Ursidae; genus Ursus; species Ursus americanus. The sequence goes on from NC_142139.1 coordinate 8,602,891, forward strand.
CTGAAGCTTTGTTAAGGCCAATTTACCACATAATTCTTTGTAAAACCCAGTGACTATAAAAAAAAATTCATTAAACATAACTTAAAAATCCATGCCAAGGTAGACATTCTTGTTAATGCTTAAAATTACTAGAAGCGAGCTTGATTATCCTAATGATTACTACACTTCTTAATTTACCAAGATCTCACCACCCTATGCATCACGCAAACAAAACACAATACCTAGTCTTTAGGTGTAAGGAAACGAGGATAAAAAGAATTTCTGGGTTACACTTGGTTTTTTGATGACCTCAAGGATTTCTGCAGGAATTTCTTTTATGTGGCTGTTTCCTCCGAGACCACTAAAATTCATTTAATGGCAACTGAAATACTTACCGGGTCACTCATTTTCATGTACATTTTACTTTGAAAATGAGCACTACTAAATATGCTTGAAAGCACTCCTTTGTCAAATATTCTGACACGCTGTGGTGTCTTTTTATGAAAACTTATTTTTTGGTGATTCATTTTACAGCTTATATCATACATTTATTGGGACTTACATGGGGTATATTCAATCAACATTACCTTTTATAAATCAGATAGTTTTCAAAACACCAAAACTTAAGCTTGTCATTTTTTAAAAATTTGAAATACAGAAAATTTTATGACGTAAAATGCTGGACTAAGGTGAAAATTCTCATTGCAGAATAGAGCAAAGAAAACTGAAAATCTGGGAGAAATTCAAAGAAAAGTTGGAAAAGACATGTTATTAATTTAGAATAATGTACCATTTTCAAAGTAGAATCGGTGAAAGTCCATCCCTTCCACTAAATTACCCAAAGCTTCAGGTTCAAAAGCAGTAAGGCCTGGATCACAGATTTTTCTGTAGGGACAAAGAACAAAAACATAATGAAAATAACCAATACACGAGTTTATGTATTTTGTTTCACACATATCCACTCTTACACGTATCAAACAGTGTTTTTTAAAGAGACTCCTTTACTAAATATATAAAATTTCTTTCCCAGGCCTTGGCAAGGTGGGTTGAGGAGGATGTGAAAGCACTTTGCAGAGAACTCTGACAGGGGCAAGATAATGCAGCAAGTTCCAGCAGAGAATCATCTATCCTACTTCAGGAATCTCTTTTTTAAAATTTCTGCTTTTCTATATTTCCAAGGTGAATTTTCTAGTCTTTTTAAATGCTGCCCAAGACCAATACACGCTCCAAGTCATACAAACCCAACTTTGGCTCTGAAATAATTTGGAAGAATTTCTGACACCTTCTACATTCATATCAAATATCTCTATTATTGACTTGAAGGCAGGTGTCACATCCTATACTTCCTGAAAAAGGTATATTCAAAGTTTGAGCTTTTAAAATAAAATTAGTGAAATGTACAAATTAGTTTTCTTTGTAATCCTAGAAATGTAATTCAACAAAAAGATGCAACATTCTTAAATATTCAGAGACTGGTTAAACACCTATGTAGCAGAAACTGTTTGAAACAATTATAATGCAACAATTAAGACTGGAATAGAAATGAATGCAAAGTGCTTGAAAACCAGATTACTTACATATGGGACAGGGAAGATTTAAGAGAAAAAAATGTGAGCTGGGCTTTCAGGAATAAGTAGGAATTGTTCAAGTGTGTGGAAGATGGTAGGAAGGAGGAGGGTAGCAATTACAATGGCATAGTAGTGTGAGAACATAGGATATGTTTGGGGTATGATGGACGGTTAGTCGCTTGATCTGGTGAGCACTGGGTATGTGTGTGTAAATCCATTGAAACAAAGGGGAAAACAGTTCCTTGGGCCTATGGTGATCGAGGTAGGCTTCTCAGAGAAAGTGACCTAAGATCAGATTTGATGAATGAGTGGAAGTTTACAAAGTAGATAAAAGGATTTGGGGGCTACATCTAAAACATTCCCCATCTGGGAAGCAAAACATTTTAACTGTTCACAGAAATACAAGTTGCAAAAGGCCAACTCACTATGGTTCTTTGCAGTATTGTTCATAGAATGTGGAACTGATTTTTTAAAGAACGCTTTTAAGGTAGAAAATACTTTAAACAAATCAGTGATGATTCTTTGTGTTTAAAAAAAAAGCCTTCAAGGCAAGAGTGGCGGGGTAGTGGGTTGGCATTTTACATTCTGCCTTAGACTTGCTGGTGGGCAGGTACTTCCAAGCTCAAAGTCAAATATATAATCTCTTCCTAAGAGGCAAATGGGAAGAACAGTGTTCCTATGGTAACAGGAATTCTGCCAGGGGCTATTCCTCTATAAATATGATTTTTGGTTGTCAACCAAAATTTTTTACTACCTTATATTAGCACTAAAATCATCTGAGAGTCACTGTACCATGATGGATCTCTTTACCTAACCATCAAAAGAGTCAGTATATCTGAAAACCTGTTAATGTGTTCTTTCTCTTGCCTATGTATATATGTATTTATTGCCTGTCATAGACTTTGGATAATAAAGGATTCACAAAGCTTGCCACTTGATGTAGGTGTGTGTGCACAGATGCTCTGAACAGGTGTTCTAAGGACCAGAGAACAGAGCTTCACCAATGTATTCTGCCATCCAAAAAGCTCCCAAATGGAAGGTCCCGTTGGATTATTCCTGGGCCTGAGAATGCAACATCAGGCCGGACTAGAGGCCTCCATAGGCAAACTGATGTGATTCCAAGGGATTGCATTATTTAAAATACCATATATTAAACTGTTGGAGAAGATAGGAAATATCCCAGTTTTTGCTGGCTTCCACCACCACCAAAACACACTTTTTACTATTCCACAGGAGAAGGCTATTACCAAAAAAATAATATAGAGTATTTTCATGTTCGTTTGGAGAATCCTATAGGTCTAACAAAGTTATGAGCAAAAAGAGTAAAAGAGCAGGTTGTATGGCACAGACTTCTCAAGTGTTTAAAAGGGAACTCTCGTTTCTCACAGTAGAGTTTTCTTTTAAACTTCATATTGTACTATTTCATTTCAAGTGTACTTTATTAAATCATGTTGAACAGTTGATACAAATACACATGTATATGCATGTGTTTGCAATTTATAAGAAGCAATCTTGGGTTTAATTCTACACTGTTACTCTCTTCCATATTTTATATTTGGCTATTTGTAACTGATGATAGAAGAAATACCTTACATAAAATTGGGGGAAAAAAGCCTCACACATAGTTGTATTTCCCAGAGGCAATGTCCTTTTATCCTTTTTAAAACCAATTGGGCGTATTTCATTCCATTTTTAATGCTTTTTTAAAATGTGGTTGGAATAATTATATCATTAATTACATCATAAGCACTTTGCCAGATCTCTAGAAACTGCACAAACATCTGTACCATTCACCACACACTACTTACTGGTTACCTTAACGTTGGACAGATGCTTCTAGTTTTTCACTATTATGAATACTGCAATAGATAGGTTTATAATTTTTATCCATGCTTTAGATTAAAAATACATACCATGTTAAACTTTTGTAGGTAAAATTAGAGAATTAAAACAATTCGAAACTTCATAAATTCTTTCTGGTATATAAGAACTAAATGTCCCCTCGAACCCCTGCCACCACCAGTAACCTAAAGGTTTGCCTCTATTTACACCCCTCCAGTGGAGGAAAGTCACCATGGTCCTGCAGGATCTGCACCCCTCTGGTTGTCGGCACTTCTTATCCCTGCTGATCTCATGGGCAGAAAATGCTCTCGCATTCAAATTTGCATATTTTGGCTTTTTAAAAATTTATTTTGGCTTTTTTTCCCCCAGTATGCAAGTTTTATCTATTTGGGTAGCCTAATCATTTTACCTTCTCATTTATGATTACTTCCTCTGCTTTTAAACTTAGATCTTTCCCATCAGAGATCAAATTCAATCTCTTTTTTGTATTTAACTCTTTCATTCAAAAGGAACCCACTCGTATGAACTGAGGGGAAGGCTCAGACTGATTTTTATCTTCACCCAAAGAGCTAGCTTATTGACCCACATACTTTGTGAAATAAGCCTTCATGCCCTATTTATTTGAATGCCTTAGTTTTGATTGGAGTGATTTCCTTTATATACCATACCCTATGATCCAGTAGTTTATAAACTTTAAGCATTTCAACCTTCCTTCAAATAAATTATGAGTTTGTTTCTTAGGTAACAAAAGAGACAAAGATAAAGTTGAGGTGTACTGGCAGAAGAGGAAGAAGGCTGCCTCACGTTGCCTCCTGGTCTCTCTTCTCTCTGTCCCAGGACCTCGACAGAGCTGCGAGGCAAAATAGTTCTTAAACCAAAATGCCCTTTTTTTGTGCTTTTTTTCTCTCCTAGTTTTGCTCTCACGGATGCTCTGCCTGGAATGCATTCCCCGGGTGGAGGTGCTGGTACTAAGTCTGTGCACTGACAGAGAAAGCCCCAGTCCTCCTGTCAGCAGTCTTGTCTTTCCTCTCTAAATCCTAAATTTACTTCTCTCCTGGGGACACTTAATTTATACCTTGAAACAAAGCTACTGTTGATATCAAACCTGGGGTTAAATATACATGAATTCTGGTACACTGAAGAATGCATTCACATAGAAAATATTTTGTCATAGGCATGAAAGCAAAATAAATGTGCGTCTACTCACGTGTAAGCTTCAAAGTCTCCATTGTTGATGGCTTCAATCAGCTGTTCAGTGACTTTGATAATTTCTTGCTTTCGTGCTAAAGGCAAAGATAAGAGTATTCTTCACGGCTTTGTCCTTTATTCTCAAAAACTCTAACAATATTGCTTTTCTTAAATGGGGTATTACTATTGAAGACACACACCCCCTCCCCTCACCATGGTGTTATTCTCTCTATAATCCTGCTGCTTATAGTGCAGAGACCAGCATAGACACAAGATTCTCAGGTCCTACTCTAGACCTACAGATTCAGAATCTGCATTTTAACAGGACCCTTAGTCACCTGGAAGTTCAAAACTATATTTTTTTAATAAGTTCTCATTACCTTTATCAATTTGAGTTTGGAAATGTTTTTCTCTTGAACATTAACAAACGTCTACAGAGTACAGATGATCTTTTACATTGAGACACTTTATATAATTATCTTTCACTGTTCAGCCCAATCAACTCTATAAAAGGGGATGCCAACACTGTAATTGCCATCATATTTAGACAAATGGCCTTCTGTAAACTGTAAATTGGAAAACCAACATACGAATCAATATGTGGACATAGGCAGATAAATTAGATGGAAGCCGCCCTGCAGAGTGGTCAACTCTAACATGAAACATGCTTTGTTTCTATTTCTAGCTCACAATTGGTAAAATTATTAATAGTTGGCTTGGCTCAAATCCCACCTATTCAGTACATTCCTTTCTGATTACATCTGCAAGTGTTCTTTGTCTTTTTTGAATGCCTACAGTGCATCATTCATTTGGTAACTAAGCATACGCTATATACCATGATACCTTCTTTAGTTAAATCATTACTGGTTTTAAATTGTTATTAAACTTTGTTCACTGTGTAACTGCCTTTCTTTTAAAAGCTTCCTGTGTGTGTGTTGGGGATGCTATTATTTTTTTTGTATCCTTTAAGTTTTATTCCAATGTCTTTAATAAAATAGATGCTCCATAAGTTTGTCAGTTTGATCAGTTGCTATTAATGATAATCTTTTGACTTCAGAATACTATTGTTACTAATGAAATTAATGCATGAGATTTTTAAAAATTAAATTTCCCTGAGTTTTGCTTTAAGAACATTATGGTATTTCCTTAAATCACTGGAAATAAACTGGGAGCATCATAAAAAGTTATATCCATTCTATCCTAGTGAAGTTGCTATTCATCATAGGGAAAGCTGGGCTGTTATTGATTAAAGGCTACCAGTATGCATGGAACTGATCTTCACTAAATAGGTTTGTAACCACAAAATTAAATGTTCACGTTATCCAGTTATGATATTCCTTATTTAAAATATCCTGTAAACCTAACTTGACTTCATTTATACTATATGAGACTACCCTATAAAATACGATTTGTCCATAAAGTGGTTGCTATAATGTCAAGGTTGATAATATCAAAAAATCACTACGTAGGTTAGATTCCATATTTAGTTATATAATTAACTTTGTGTTAGAAAAAAAAAGAACATAAGGTTTCTTAGCTCCTACACATTTTAAAACACTTTTTTGCCCTTGTTCATTTGATTTATGAATATAACCTATCCAAGCATCCAAACATACTGACACGAGTAGTAGCAGGGAAGAGTTCTGTAATAGAGATGCCGCCAATGGCACATTTTAGCTTAATTTAGTTCGGCAATAAGTGATTCATCTGTCTGTGGCCTCAACAATATGAACATTTGGCAAAAATGCATGACAGCTGACCCGATTCTGGATTATAAAGGACACTGGTAAGACCATGCTCAGGAAATGAAAGTGTGACTACCAAAACTTCTTCCTCAATATTAAATCCTTATTTAAAACTAATAAATTTCTTAGTTTGCTAAGTAAAAAACTACAGTTTAGAAAACAATGCCAATTCTTAAAAACAAGCAGGGATACAAATGAACATAAGATCAGTGCCGTTTGTAAAGCTTCATTAGGCTAAGACAGTGTATAGAGTATGAAAAGTTCAAGGTCATTTTCTGAATTTTCCAAAGGTCTCTGCATTCCCTGATAAGCAAAATATGGAATTAAAATATCGGGTGTATATACATGGCCATCTCTCACCCTCTGAATCACTGTGGAAATACTTATTAGCTCTTTAATGGTTTACATGCTACAACTCGCTTAATTTTTGTCCTACGTAATCAAAGCAACACAAATTCCCTTCTCTCTTAGTTCTTAGGCTCAGAAACAATGGTCCTTTAGCAGGCAGCAGAGCACGTGGGAATTAGTGAGAATGCTTCTGTGCTGCACCATCGTAAGAACAACATGACTATCTTGGCTTTGGAGGAGCCTGGAACTCCAGAATCTTAAGAGTGCTTATTTCCCTGGAGCAAAGGAGCTTGAATGAGTCATAGGCAGCACATGACAGCTGACTCTTTAAGGGAAAGCAGAAGTCTGGAAATGAATCATTTGTACATAGCAGTCTGTTGTGGTTGAGACTATTGCCACAGTGACCCACAGGAAGAGTGAGGTTTTGGTGCTAGTTAGCTATACTTTTCAGCAGTTAGCTTTACTTTTCAGTAAAGGACAATCACTGTACTAGGTGACTGGATGACTAAGATCTGTAGGAAGGGGCCCCTATCATCTGACCTGACCTCTTTCAAAAGATTAAGCAATGGCCACTCCAGAAGTCAAAGTGGGGACAGCGTGTGATGTGTCACTAATTAACACTTAAGATCAAGGAAGAGTGTTACCAATACAGCATCCTCTGAATACCAGAAGTTTTTCCAGCCTTAGCCAGCACTTTAATCACAGAGAACTGATTACCCAGTAGTTTTATTTACAGAATGGAGGTGCTCAAGCCTAGACCCTCAGGACCCAAAATAGTTTCTGGGGATTTCCAGGTTCCTAGGGGAAATGCAGGAGAGAAAAGTAAGTGGGAGAGATACTCCAGATCCTGAGTATAATTGCTCATGCAACTATGCAGAAGAACTAGGAACATTTTCATGTTCAAATTCCTATCTTTTTGGTTCTTTCATTGTTCTAAAGAAATCTAGAAGAGTAAGAGTGTGAAAGGTCCCAGTGTTAAAAACCAACCAACCAAACAAGAAACCCTGGGAACTGAGAATTGCATAATGAAATGAGAGATTTCAGCATTTTTCAAATATTAGCAGATCTTATCTGATCAGATCAACAAGGATCAGATGTGATCAACAATGCTGAGATATGCAAACATTACCTGTTTAACAGGTAAGCACACAGATTATCGGCACTGCCCAAAGGCACAGTGTTTGCTGACTACTCCTTCCCTTCATCCTGAAAAACTCACTTCTTTCCTGCTTTTCTTACTAATTATGTGGTCACAGGATCTCACTCTCATTTGCTGTGTTATCTTTCTCCACCTGGACTTTAAATCTTTCAATTCCTTTTAAAGGTTCAGTTTGAGGCCCTCTTCTCAACATACACTGCATCCCTCCGATCTTGTCCACACCAGTGTTTTATATTGCCACTTACGTTCCAATGCCTCCCACATTGTTGCTTCCTTCTTTCTAGTCCTTTCCTTCAGGTCTATGTGTCAATGCCTATTTTGGAATCTTCATTTGTATATCTCAAATGCATCTTTAACTCAACATTCCCTAAAATGAGCTTATTAACTTCTATCCCCACAAATTGATTTGCTTTTCCAGGAATCTCCCTCTTGGTAAATGGCAACATCATCATCCAGTTGCACAAACCTCGCACAACCAGAAAGAAACCTGAGAATGGTCTTTGACCTCCTCATCCCACGCACCCTAATTTTTCAAGTTCTGTTGATTTTGCTTTTTAAAATGTCTTACGTATTAGTTTACTTCTTTCCTTCTTCACCACCACTCTGGTAATAAGCATCCATCATTTCTTGGACGGAATAAGTGTCTGGAGACTATGAAATCTTCAATAGTCTAGACTCTGCCCATCTCACCAAACTCATTCAAATGTTCTTTCACTTTATCCTCTCCATTCCACCCATATAACCTACTCTCAGAAATTCAAAATGGCCGTGCTTCCTTCTATCGTCAGCCCTTCATATATATTATCCTCTCTTCTTGGAAAACTATCCCCCATCTTTGCTTCCACTTCTTTTATCAGATCTCAACTATTATTTCTTCGAAAAATCCTTCTCTTACCCTCATTTTAGGAGAGGTCTCTATGTTTTAAATTCATACATACCCTACAACTGCTGTTTAAAAACACTTAGTACACATATACTTATTTGTGTGTATTTGATGACATTTTCTCTATTTGTAAGCTCACAGGGGTGGATACCCCCCCGCTGCAACCCAACAACTAGCACCATACATGTTTAGCAAATACGTGAAATGAACAGTGGTCCAGAGCAAACTTGAGCGCTTTCTGACTCCCAATCCAGTGGCCTTTCCAACATACACATTTTTTAATGTTTAAAGGTTAGAGAGCCTTTAAAAATATACAACTGATAAATGAAAACAATTCAGATATAAAGAAGCATGTCTTACTGCTTACTGATGATGAAAGAAAATGCTCTTCAATTTTTCTAAAACTAAACAAATTTTTTTCTCTTCTTGACTTCCTCACTTTGGCTAATGCAACCACAATTTTACCAGTGTTTTCCTCATATTCTGTCCTCCACAAGTCATACAATTTTTCATCACCAGCTACAATGATGTTTCCTAGGGTATATCCTCAGCCTCTTCATCTTTTTGCTTGTCCTTGGCAATCTCATTCATTCTTCTGGCTTTGACCATATAATGAAGACTGCCAAATCTTTATCACTAATCTTAAAACTTTCTAGGCTCCAAGTTCATATTTCTAACTGCATCGTTAACACCTCTGGTTATCCTTGCATTTCAGACCTAGTAGGGTGCCCAAGATGGACCTCAAGTATCTCCCTTGCAAAATCTGCTGCTTCTCTTGTAACACTCATCTTGGATAATGATAACATAATCTACTCAGTTGTCCAACCAAAAGCCTTGACACTTTTCTTTCAATTCTTCATATAGCTGATCACCCATTCCTCTTTACTCATCCAAATCTTTCTCAGATCCATTTCTTCCTTTTTAGGCTAATGGCCACTACAATGATTCTGGCTTTTAGATGTTCCTAACCCCTCCTGCTCCAAGGTCAGATCCCACACACACCCACCACCCCCACCTCACTGCTGCAAAATCATCTCTACAGAATAGAGCTAACCGTGCCCCTCTCCTCCACCGTCTAGAAGCGGAGCCCAAGCTTCTTTGTTCTTGAAAGGTCTTCCTACTTTATTTTGCTAGCTTTGACTCTTGACACTTCTTTTCCCCCAGGAGTCCCACATAACCTATTCTACAACTCCACCAAGGGCCTCACTCTTCCTCAACTGGTCCTGGCTCTTTGATAATGCTATGCCTTTTCTCACACTATTTCTTCTGTCTGGAAACTCTCCCTCTTCTGTCTGGAAATCTTCAATATTCTGCTCCAAAGTTATCACTTCCTTATAGCCTTTTCTAGGCTTCATTTGCAGCTTTTTGGTTGTATTGCAGTCCTCCTAAAGCATCATCACAGGATGTTCATATATCCGCCTAGGACTTGACCGTTTTCTAGCTTCAAAGCCTAGCACTGAGTAAATGTCTATAAATGCATGCACATGTGAATAAATACACAGATAAGGTATCTAAAATATTATGTGCATTTTGAAACATTAGATAAGTGCCACGTATATGGGTGATGATGATCGTTTCTGATAGCAGTCTGAATGTGACGGAGCTAACTGAAAAGGCACTCACGGATCTTGCATATCTCATAATCGGCAGAGGCCACAGGACTTTAAATGCCAGAGTAATCTATATAGGCTTAGGTAGATAAACTAGACATATTTAGTCAATGTTTAAACTTGTAATTTCTTTTCAAGAGAATTGAGTGCAGTGAAAGATCCTAGTTAATCAAGCTTGAGCTTTTCAGTAGTTCTAGATTTTGGATTAACCAATGTGCTGAAATTAAACTACTTGATAATAAACCTTGATATTCAGGAGGTTATCTGGCCTACTATGAAACTCACATTAGGAAATGAACTGAATTTATAGATGCAAATTGATCTTTACTAAAATGTTAGCAGAATATCACACACTGAAATCTTTCAGAGAACTGTGCCTAAAGATTACTTACTCATGATCAAAAGTTGCACAATAAAATTACAGCTTTTATATATATATAGGCTTATTAGCAATTCTGCTCACTTAAAAAAAAAAAGATTTATTTATTTGAGAGACAGGGAGAGAGACACCAGGGGTTGGGTGGGGGCAGGGAGAGGCAGAGAGAGAAACCCAAGCAGACACCGCTGAGTGTGGAGCCCTGTGCGGGGCTCCATCTCACGACTCTGAGATCATGACCCGAGCTGAAACCAAGAGTCAAACGCTTAAACTGACTGAGCCACCCAGGTGCTCTGCTCATCTACTTTTTGCCAATAGGTATAGTTCTATTTAATTTAACTTCTTCTTTCTACATTTCTCAGAGGTATTGGGCACTTGGCTGCCAGAGACTTGAAGGACAGGGAGGTTAAGTGACTTGCTCAAGTCATCCAGCGAAGTCAGAAGCAGTGCCAGAGCTGGAGCTTTATTTGGCTGAGATATCTGTTTAACTCACTAATCTATGTTCCTTTCCAGCCCACAGTGCCTAATTCAATATTTTGAAATCATAAACTAAATGAACCACCTAAGTGCCTTTGAACTTGCTCTGGCAAGGTGACTGACTACTTAATTACTGAGCCAAGCTTGTAATTAATTATTATACCAATTTCACAAAACTGGGTGCCCCATGGTTTTATTGTCTTTTTCCATGCTGCCATTAACAAAAATAACTCTTAGGAATAGTTATTATCTTAGGCAAATATACAAATTAGGATCATTTTCATGCTCTTGATAGTTTTATAGAAAAAGGTGCCTATCAACTCAGCTTTTTGGCATTTCCTATGCAATTAACAGCTTGCTTCTTAGTGATTTCATTTTTATTTCACTAGTTTAATGTATTAACATTCAGGAGAGTAATTTACATTATTTTGGCTTTTAAAATCAAGCCCATAGAAAATTTTAGAGTTGACTGGTTTAACCTTTAATATTTTTTTTCAAATTAAAACCTGGAAATTACCAAATTTCTATTTAAGAATTGCTGTAAAACTCACTTATCCAGAAGCCTCCTGTTCAACAAGTCAACTACTCAGCTCTTTAATCACTAGAAGCTCTCAAAATTAAAAAAAAAAAATTATTCACACCGTCTTTGTACTTTGCTCTATAAAAACTACTCTTCGTTTCAAAGCATAAAATGTTAATTGGGGGAAGAAATACTATTAATCTTAGCCCTGTGAAGTTGCTATGACCTGACAATAAATGACTAACAAATATTTAAAACAGAAAACTCCAGCATTGGGATCACATAGTGTAAGTGAAAATAGGATTGCTTTTTAAAAAAAGTTTGTGAGGATATCACTGGGTTATAAAATACGGCAAGGTCATTCCTAAAATGACTCTGGATTTAAAGAAGAAGTAAAATATTTACTATTTTTCTAAATTAAGGGATGTGCATTTAGAAAGATTTTCATTAAAAATGGCTTAAGTAAAAGTTTTAGAGTTAAAAAAACTATACATGGTTGTATAGAATATTTGCTTATATGAAAGAATTCAGTCTAACCACATTAAAAGCAATTGAATAACTGTTCTGCCATCCTCAGCTGACTTACAGAAGCTAGAAATAGCACAACGTTGTAAAGACATTATTTTAGTATTTTTAAAAAAGATTTTATTTATTTATTTTAAAGAAAGAAAGAGAGGGAGGGAGAGCACAGAGAGAGAGAGGGAGAAGGAGACTCCCCGTTGACCAGAGAGCCTGATGTGGGACTCCATCCCAGGATCCTGAGATCATGACCTGAACGGAAGGCAGACACGTAACGGACTGAGACACCCAGGCGCCCTGACTTTTTTAGTATGAAGATGTGACTCAGCTAGGGGTGGTAGCACTTCCAGTTAAGAGTTGATGACATGGAAGAAAAAGATTTTAAGAAACGCGTTCAAAGATTCACATCAACCGCTTGAGGATTAAAACTATAGTCTCCTTGATAATGTGCTCGGACCTTGAGGGCATTATGCTAAGTGAAATAAGTCACACAGAGAAAGACAAACACTGTATGCTTTCATTTATATGTGGAATCTACCAGCCAGACAAACAACAAACTCACAGAAAAAGAGATCAGATTTCTGGTTACCAGAGGCAGTACCAGGATAGGAGAAGGGGGAATTGAAGGAAGGTGGTCAAAAGGTACAAACTTCCAGTTATAAGGTAAATAAGTCCTAGGGATGTAATATACAACATGATGACTACAGTTAACACTGTTGGATGGTATATGTGAAAGTTGTTAAGAAAGTTGATCCCAAGAGTCCTCATCAGAAGAAAAAAAAATTTTTTTAAACATGTCTTTTTCTTTCTTTGTTTTTCTTTCTTTCTTTCTTTCTTGTATCTATTTTAGATGCTAAATGTTAACTAAACTTAGTGTGGTAATCATTTTACAATATATGTAAGTCAAATCATTATGCTGTATACCTTAAACTTATATAATGCCATATATCAATTATATCTTTAAAAAAACTGTAGTCTCCTGGCATTCAAATTTATACTTGAATGATAAGAGAAATACCAAGCTTTCTCAAGGAGTATCTCTTCTTCTATTGCAGAACCAAGGTGACAAAGTTATTTTCTCAAAAGAAAATAATCAGACTTGGAAAAGACATAATGAGACAGAATTTTTAAATATTTGGAAAGTTGTTTTTGTTTTTTGACAAGAAGGAAATCCAGCTTTCCCCAAACCCCAGAACTATAATGAGTCCAGTTAACCTCTCCAATCAATTTTACATAGTATCAGCCAAAAAAACCATGTGTGTTTCAGGTCAAAAGTAATTGTCAAAGTATTAATGCTCTGTCCTTCAGTATGAATAGCCAGAAGTGTTTAAAAAAAAAAAAAATCGAGAAGGGTTAAAAGACTGTGCAGTGATGAGAGTAGGCTTCCCCCCCCACAATGGTTTCTATTGCTGTTGTTTAGCTTGATATTTTTAATAACTTATTCCATTCCTATATAAGAAGTACATAATTTGAATTTAGCAAAAAAATAGTTTAGTATATTCTTGGGTAAGTTTATTTATAACTACACTTTCCTGAATAATTCAACTGGTAGATTTGTGAGTGCTCCCTTGGATCAAGAATGCAAGAAAAGCTTAAGAGCATGTCCTCTATACTACAAAACCATTTTAAATCTTTGTTTTGCAAAAACCAAAAATCAAAAGCAAGCAAGCAAACAAACAAAACCCTACCAAAATTAATTGAAGTGTGATGTCCCTGAATTTACTTTAGAGAAAGAACTAGGCTAACGATAGTAAAAGTACACAATATTATTCTGCCTTCACATTTATTGAGCCCCAGCTGATCTTTTAAAGTCTTTTCTCCTTGTTTCCAGGTTCACACAAGTTTAGTCATATTTCAATACTTCTCAGCTTTTTATCACCTACCACTCTATCGATATTTTAACTCTAAGAATCTCATTTCACTTTTTCGTAAGTGTTAAGTACTTCTACTTGTCCCATTCTGAACCATTCCCTTTGATGAAGCTAAGATAACACAGCAGATCTTACTGCCACCCCAAAATACGCAGCAGCATCTCCTGTCGTAATTCTATATTTTCTAGCTAATTCTCATTTTCAACAGCTGCAAAAATAGTAGCTTGTGCTTTCATTACAAAGTCTATCATTATCCAATCCATAGCTTCCAGAATAAATAAATGAGAATTGAAAGGGCAGATGAGGTCCAATGAAGTGGGAAGAGAGAGGCCAATTCACAAAACATCATAGAATCCAGTTGCACTCATACATTATTCAGAGTACTAGAACATCTATAATCAATAGTAAATTAGGGAACTAGTGAAATAAGTTTATAGGACAAATAACATAAATAAGGAGTTTTAATTTAGAAAATTATGGAATAATGATAGATTCTCTTGATAAGTCAGTTATATAATACAGTTGTTTATGACATTGTAGGTCCAAAGGCCATAGTTCAATGTAATATATATGTGCCTGTATGCTTAACTTTGATGATGACCGTTGCTGCCTTTTGAGATGTCAGACCACTGGACTGAAAAGGCATAGCTGCAGTCAGTCTGGATATAAATTTAAAATGGCTTGTCACAACTTGGAAAACTTACTTAGATTTAGAGGAAAATAACTTACATATACCTCCCACTTTCAACACACACACACACACACACACACACACACACACACACACACTCCCTCTCACAAAATGATGTAAATTCCTATAACTCTTCTGTTGTCCCTAGGCATCTGACAGATTGCACTGGTAAGACTCCTAAGACCAAGAGTCATTTTTGTGTTACTACATTTTTCAAAGCTTAATTTGGAAAGGTGAAAATATCCCATCAGACCAGAAGTTCTTAAGTGAGTTCTCAGAGCAAATGTTTTTTATTCAAGTGATACCTTACACTGGCACTATATAATCAGTTCAGCTCTAGGATATTCTGTGCTAAATTCAGCTTAGGAAATCAATGTAAAAGTACTTGTTGGACTATCTTGGCCAAATTTTACAAATCCAGTAAAGTTATTCTTGGTTTAAACAATGTGACCACAGTAATAATTAATGAACCATATATTTCAGAACATATTACTGTCAATACCATTTATTCTAATAAGTATTATAAATGTAAATTATAAATTAACTAATTATTATAAAATGTAACTTAGAGTGGATACAGTATTTTTGAGTAGGGAATATTATTTTGCCTTTATCTATTGAATTCAAATGATGAACATATATCAAATAACCAATTAGGTTATTTGATGAGTAATTAACAGTCCACACTTACAAAATTCATGTCTATAGTATGTTAACTGAGATTAAGACAATAATAAGAATCTTCCATAGAGAATAATTTTGAGCTAAAAAGGAGATACTGACTTGGGAGTTCGGCAGGGCAGACCACCGGGAACATCTTTAAAAATTATCTATTGCACTTCTATGGGCAGATTACACAACACAACAGGATGAGAAGTGAGGTATAATTTAAATAACACTGATAAGGAAATTCTTCAATAACTCATAACATTGCTCATGTTAGAAAATTCTAGTATAGACTCTAAGGATACCAACTGTGGTACAAATACTCAGACATTTATCTCAAACAGTTTTCTGTTATATCCTCCATAACAAATAAACACATTTCATTTTTATTAGCTATTTAAATGATATTATTAAATCCCATCTTACCCTACTCTTCTTTTTACTTGTATAGGGTCTGAGTGAAGAGCTTCAATTTCTTGAAGAAAGAGTTAAAATACACAATCCCGTATGTTCACACTGCTCCTATACTGGTAAAAATACCTCTAAAAAATCATGGTAGTCTCATTTAAATAAGCTACCTTTTCTGTCATTAAAGACCATTAACCTTTTTGGAGGTACTTCTCTACTGTTCAGGAGTATCTTTACATTTTTGTTCACCTTAATTTTGTATAATGTGATACAATACTTGATCAGAATATGAGAAGTCTGAGTGAAGTAGGCTAGGTATAGAATACAAATACTCTATACTCAAAACAGACACCACCACCACAGATTATTTTCCCCAACTGAAAATATTCCCTAGTTCAACTTACAAACAAATGACATTTTGGAGCAGCACTTTTTTCTTTTCTCACATTTTAAATTTGAAAACACATAATAGCAATGGCTTGTCTATTACTCAAACTTCCTAAAATCCAAAACTCTCTCGACATTTGTCATCTGTGTTTTGCTAGGCAGACATATTCTAAATAACCACATGTAGTGATGTTAAAGAAATCAATGATCCTGTAATAAATTATTTAACAAAGAAGTAGCTCTTTCACACTTGATTCGTTAACTTCTATCAAGATGGTTAGTGGCCCTTTGAGGAAACACTGAACTGGATAATTCTAATCTCCAAGAGGGGTATTTTATGTTATGGTTCTTGAGACATTTTCCTTGAGAAGTATGTAAATAATTTTGCATATATATGTTTCTTTTTAAATATGTGTTTTACTTTTGTGGAAAACAAGCAGTCTACATACTTTTACTCTCAACAAAAATAATCAAAACAGCCTAAAGTGAGCTAATCTTTCAAAAACACTTGAAAACATTCAAGGATAAAAGATCAGTTTAGATGAGGGAAGGCTGAATCA
The DNA here is from genome assembly GCF_024610735.1 of Ursus americanus. Classification (NCBI taxonomy): domain Eukaryota; kingdom Metazoa; phylum Chordata; class Mammalia; order Carnivora; family Ursidae; genus Ursus; species Ursus americanus. The sequence continues at coordinate 8,619,688 of NC_142139.1, forward strand.
TTACTTAAAATATTTATGTTTAATTGGAAACAAAGTATATCTCTGAACTCAAAATTTTAATGTAAAAATCTCATAAATAATTTATTTATTGAATGTCTACCATATGGTACCAGGAAAGGAAAAAAGCAGTGAATTAAAATAATCTAACTTTAAATTCATCACAAGTTAAAAGAATACTGTTACTTTAATAAAAGCTTTTAAAAAAATATGAACTTCTATTTTAAGGCAAAAAAATTTTTTCTGTACTTGGACAGCTTTTATGTTTATGTATGTAAATTGGCTGGATTCTATATGTGGATTTTAACATTTAGAGATATTTACCCACTTATCTGAAATAAATGGCTTAGAAAGTAGAAACATTGATGCTAAAATTAAAAAAAAACAGGTCTCTTTAAATTTACAGTTTTTTTTCATTGTGAACCTCTGTGCTTATATCATCTACTATTAGGAAAGAATGGCCAGAAATAATATAATTTGACTAAGCAACTATCATGGGCCAGAAATTTAACAAACATTATCTCTCTAGTCAACATGACCATGCTTTATTGTTGTTATTATTATTTTGTTAAACCATATGACACTGTCACTTTTGAACGTTAAAAAAAAAAAAGGTTAAAAAGTGAGATACTACTATCCTCAGAGAGGTTTACATGAGCAATTGGATTACACAGCCCATGAAGTGCTGGGCTGGGATTCAAGCCTAGTATTTTTGACATCAAAGCACATGCTCATCCAAACAGGGACGAGGATCCTATGTGGGTTACTTTTTAAATTTGCAAATTTATATTTTTAGCTCCTAAAGTATGGGGGGAGGGGCAGAGGACATGTGCATAAAAACCTATAAAGATAAAAAGTTGTGATGAGAGCATAACTTTTAGAGAAGTTTCATCATTTTATTGGCTGGTAGGAAATGGCATGATTGATATCCATCATATCTCCTTCCTCCATCAATTAAGTATTTGCTTTTCCTATTATTACCACTTGTCTAGATGCTGCAGATACAGCAGTGGACAAAATAAAAATCTCTGCCCTGAAGAAATTTACATTCTAGTAGAGGAACAAAGAGACATTAAAGAAGTAAAATAAATATTTCACATAATGTAAAGTATTAGGTGAAAGTAAAGCAGAAAAAGAGAATGGAATTGCTGGATTTGAAGGCACAATTTAAAGTAGGATCATCAAGGTCTGAGAGGGTAACATTTAATCAGAGACAAAAAGAGAAGAGGCAGCAAGCAACACGGAATGTGTATCAGGACATAACAGGCAGGGAACAGCAAGTGCAAAGGCCCTAAGGCAGGAACCTGCTTGATAGGGTTTCAGGAATAGTGTTCTTGAGGTATATAATACGAGATGAGGCCAGATGGTAACAGGCGGCACAGGTGGTGGAAGTTCTTGTCATGGAGGGACTTTTAATTCTGAAACGGCTCTGGCACACTATATTGTACACCTGAAACTAATATAACACTGTATGTTAATTATATTGCAATAAAAGTAAAAAAATAAAAAAATAAAAATAAAATGGCTGTGGCAGTCATTGGAAAGTACAGAGTGGAAACATTACACAATCTGATATATTTTAAAAGTGTTACTCTGACTACTATGTTGTGAATAGACCATAATCAGGTAATGCTAAAGCAAGGAGAGTGGCTAAAAAAGTCATGTCCATGATATGGGCAAAGATGATGTATCTTGGACCAGGGTGGTGGAAGTGGAGGTTAGTGAGCAGTTGTCAAGTGGGGGGAAAATGTGTGTATTTTGAAGGGAGAGCCGGTAGGATTTGCTGATAGACTGACAAACTGGATGTAGAGTGTAAGCAAAACTGAGGAGACAAAGAAAGCTCTAAGATGATGACCCAGGAGTATTTAAGGAACTAGAATACACCATAGGCATGTCAGATTCAGTTTTCATAGATGCATTTGAACACAGATACATGAAAAATGGTTGGAGACATGATATATAGGAAAAATGCAATTAGATCAAAACACTGCAGACTGGTACTGATATGATGCAGGTGAGGATAAATAAAAAAGGAATGCTTCCTGGAGGTGTCAGTAACATTTTAAAAGCACTGACATTTTAAAGCATAATTTAATCTATAACATGAAATAATTTTACAAAGAATTTTTATGTTTCTTTTTAAAGAAAACACAGCTGAATAGTTTGGGAATATTCAAACCTGAGTATAGGTTTTAAATTTTCTGTTCTAATCTAAAGAGATCAAACCAACCATCCAAAGGTATTTGTATATTGCAAATTGTTTCCTTTTGGTACTGAAGTACCCACATACATATAATTAGTCATATAATATGGCTTTAGCAGGGACATTTATTTTACCATAGTAAAACAAATTACAGCAATCCCAATAACTAAATCAGTATTTCTTTCTTTCTTTTTTTTTTTTTTTTTGGATATATAATGTAACATTGTTCTCTTGGGCAATGTTGTTTAGCAGAATTTGCCAATCCATTATAAGAAAATAAGCATCATGGTTGGTACCTTCATTCAGTAATGCCTTCTCTGTTTCTTCTTGTAGTATCTTGGTTCTCCACCTAACATGGTTTGAAACTGAATGACCTGTGACCAGGTAAAATAGTAAAAATGCCCAGGGCTGAGATTCATTTGACTATTTTACACCTAATGCCTCCTAAGGAAATCGAAGGGATCTGAGCAGAAGTCCATACCAACAACAACAACAAGAACAACAACCAACAACAAAAGGCCATTTCACTGATTCGCTGATGAATAAGAAGAATCACTAAATAAAACAGACATATAATTTCTAGGTATAATTATTGGTAGAAAATAATACAAACTCAGCAAAGCAGATAGTATTTTATTATTTTATTCTAATAAATAATTTCAGAATTATATAATTCATAGCTAATAAAAACAAATAATTATAATTTAATTTCTGCATAGAAATGTATGAAGTAAAATAATTTTAGATATTTAAAGTAATTTTATATAGTAGATACTTTAAAAACTTGAAATACAGCCCCATAATAATTCTTACTGGGATGTGTTAGTACTAATTTTACAGTCTATTCGTGCCATGCTAACATTTTGAATATACAGGTTGGTGGACACCATTTTTTTCCATTGCAATAATATTCCATAAAACTGCAGTTTATTCCTGTATTTGACTTTGAATTAAATGTCTTTTTATAATTGTTTTGGATAATTTATATTATTATCATCTATATTTATTATATATTACTTTATAATGTACAATTTTAACACTTTAAAAATATGAGACCTCATAACAATTTTAGTAGTATTGCATTAAAGTAGGGTAGATAAAAACCTTACAACTCTATATTGTTGATTTCAATATCTAAATTCTGTAATCAGGAAGGCTGAGCCACAAAGTTATACAACTTGCTCTAAGCAAGTTAGATAAAAGAACTACAAACAGGAGTGTAAACTCTGGATTCCAATCAGATCCTTGCTAATATTTTTTTGTCATCAAAAACAGTAATGAAGTTACAATCTGAAAAGGTAAAGGAGACAGAGAAAGTAATAAAATACTTTAAAACTTGCACATAATTTTAAATTTAGTTGCTTATTAAATTGGACCATTTTTATTAGGTAATGGGAAATACAGATACATAGAAAAAAAAGAAAGTTTTATACTCAATACATATACAACTATATTATAATGTAAATTAGATCTTGCTAACTACAAAATTTTTGATTGTATAAGTTGTCTCATTATCTCTTATATTTTAACTTCCACATCTAAGAATAGTATATGTTAGATTATCTAAGAATAGTATATGTTAGATTTTTAATCTCTGAATTTTTTTTTAAGAGGAACCATTTTTTTTTTTAAGATTTTATTTATTTATGTGACAGAGAGACAGCCAGCGAGAGAGGGAACATAGCAGGGGAGTGGGAGAGGAAGAAGCAGGCTCCCAGCGGAGGAGACCGATATGGGACTCGATCCTGGAACGCCAGGATCACGCCCTGAGCCGAAGGCAGACGCTTAACGACTGCGCTACCCAGGCGCCCCTAATCTCTGAATTATTACATTATTAAATTATTAAAATAAATTCAAAATTATAAAACTGGTAGTTTAATCATGATTTGGAAATTGATTAAGAAGAAATAAAAAGTACACGTAAAGAAATGAAAATGAAAATGCAATGGTCCACAACCTTTGGGATGTAGCAAAAGTGGTTCTAGGATGGAAGTATATAGCAATATAGGACTACCTCAAGAAGCAAGAAAAATCTCAAATAAACAACCTAATATTACACCAAAGAAGCTAGAAAAAGAACAAACAAAATCTGAAACCAGCAAAAGAAAGAAAATAGTAAAGATTAGAGCAGAAATAAAAGATATAGAAACTAAGAAAAACAGTGAAACAAATCAATGAAAGCAATACTTGGTTCTCTGAGAAGATGAACAAATAGCAAGACTCATCAAAAAAAGAGAAAGAGAGAGAACTCAAAATAAGCAAAATCATCAACGTAACAGGAGAAATAACAACACCATAGCAATACAAACTGTAACAGAATACCATGAAAAACTACATGCCAACAAATTAGACGACCAGAAGAAATGGATACATGCCTAGAAAAATTTAACCTCCCAAAACTAAAGCAGGAAGATATAGAAAATCTGAAAAGACCAATTATCAGCAAGGATATGGAATTGGCAATCAAAGAACTCCAAAAAAACAGAAGTCCGGGACCAGATGGCTTCATAGATGAATTCTACCAAACACTTAAAGAAGAGTTAATACCTATTCTACTCATGCTAGTCCAAAAAATAGAAGGGAAATTCCCAAATTCATTCTATGTGGCCTGTATCACCCTTATACCAAAACTAGATACAGACACCACAAAAAGAAAGGAAAGGAAAGGAAAGGAAAGGAAAGGAAAGGAAAGGAAAGGAAAGGAAAGGAAAGGAGGAAGGAAGGAAGGAAGGAAGGAAGGAAGGAAGGAAGGAAGGAAGGAAGGAAGAAAGAACTACAGGCCAATACCTGTGATGAACATAGGTGTAAAAATGAAATCCATAAGCAAACTGAATCCAACAATACATTAAAATAATCATTCACCACAATCAAGTGAGATTTATTCCTGGGATGCAGGGTGGTCCAATATTTGCAAGTCAATCAATGTGATATTGCACATCAATAAGAGAAAAGATAAAAAAACCATATGATCACAGATGCAGATAAAGCATTTGAGAAAGTACAACATCCATTCATGATAAAAACCCTCAACAAAGTAGGTTTAGAAGGAACATATCTCAACATAAGAAAGACCACATATGAAAAACTACAGTGAACATCATACTCAATGGGAAAAACAGAGCTTTTCTCCTGAGGTCAGGAACAAGACAAGGATGTCCACTCTTACCACTGTTATTCAACATTGTACAGGAAGTCCTAGCCACAGTAATTAGACAACAAAAAGAAAGAAAAGGCATCCACATTGGTAAGAAAGAAGTAAAACTTTCACTATTTGTAGATGACATGATATTACATACAGAAAACCTTGAAGACAGAAAACCTTAAAGAACTGATCAACAAATTCAGTAAAGTTGCAGGATACAAATCAACCTATAGAAATCTGTTGCATTTCTATACACTAATAATGAAGCAGCCGAAAGAAAAATTAATAAAACAATCCCATTTGCAATTGCACCAAAAATAAGATACCAAAGAATAAACCTAACCAAAGAGGTGAAAAACCTATATTCTGAAAATTATAAAACACTAATGAAAGAAATTGAAGATAATACAAAGAAATAGAAAGACACTGCATGCTCAGGGATTGGAAGAACAAATATTGCTAAAATGTCTATATTACCCAAAGTGATTTACAGATTTAATGCAATCCCTGTCAAAATACCAACAGCATTTTTCATAAAACTATAACAAAAAATCCTACAATTTGTATGGAACTACAAAATACACCAAGTAGCCAAAGCAATTTTGAAAAAGAAAAACAAAGGTAGAGGCATCCCAATTACCAACTTCAAGTTATATTACAAAGCTGTAGTAATCGAAACAGTTTGGTACTAGCATAAAAATAGACACACAGATCAATGGAACAGAATAGAAAACCTGGAAATGAACCTACAATTACATGGTCAATTAATCTTTTACAAACCAGGAAAGAATATCCAATGAGAAAAAAATAGTCGCTTCAACAAACAGTGTTGGGAAAACTGGGCAGCAACATGCAAAAGAATGAAACTGGATCACTTTCTTATACTAAACACAAAAATAAGCTCAAAATGGATTAAAGACCTAAATTTGAGACCTAAAACCATAAAAATCCTAGAAGAGAGCACAGGTAGTAATTTTCTGACATCAGCCGTAGCAACATTTTTCTAGATATGTCTCCTGAGGCAAGGGAAATGAAAGCAAAAATAAATTATTAGGATTACATCAAAATAAAACGCTTCTGCACAGAAGGAAACAAGGAACACAACCTTCCTACACAAGGAAACAATCCACAAAACTAAACGACAACCTAGAGAATGGGAGAAGATATTTGCAAATGACCTATCTGGTAAAAGGTTAGTATCCAAACTATATAAAGAACTTATACAACTCAACATCCCAAAAGCAAATAATCCAATTAAAAATGGGCAGAAAACATGAAGAGACATTTCTCTGAAGAAGACAGAAGCTGGCCAGTGGACACATGAGCAGATGCTCAACATCACTTCTCATCAGGGAAATGGAAATCAAAACTGCAATGAGATATGACCTCACACCTATCAGAATGGCTAAAATCAAAAACACAAGAAACAAGTATTGGCAACGAAGTGGAGAAAAAGGAACTCTCATGCACTGATGGTAGGAATGTAAACTGGTGCAGACACTTGGAAGGTTCCTCAAAAAGTTAAAAATAGAACTACCCCAAGATCCAGTAATCACACTACTGGGTATTTATTCAAAGAACACAAAAACAGTAATTAAAAGGGATACATGCACCCCTATGTTTATTGCAGCATTATTTAGAATAGCCAAATTATAGAAGTAGCCCACGTGTCCATCAATAGATGAATGGATAGAGAAGATATGGTAAATGTATATACACATACAAACACAGACACACATAGGAATATTACGCAGCCATAAAAAAGAATGAAATCTTGCCATTTACAAAGACATGGATGGAGCTAGAGAATATAACGCTAAGTCAAATAAGTCAGTCAGAGAAAGACAAATACTACATGATTTCACTCATATGTGAGATTTAAGAAACAAACAAATGAGCAAAGGAAAAAAGTGTGTGGGGGGGAGACAAACCAAGAAACAGACTCTTAACTATAGATAACAAACTGATGGTTACCAGAGGGGAGGTGGGTGGGTGGAGGAGAGGTGAGGTAGGGGATGGGGATTAAGGAGTGCTACTTGTTGTGATGAGTACTGGGTGATATATGGAATTGTTGAGTTGCTATACTGTATACCTGAAACTAATAAAACACTGTATGGTAACTATACTGGAATGAAAATAAAATAAAATTAAAAAAAATACCACCAAACCCCAAAATAAGGTGAAGTAAAAATAAAATTTAAATAAGAGTTCATCTGTTTTCAAAGAATAATATTTTTTAAAAAAAGTACAGCAATTAGCAAATATTTTTACGCTTCAGTTCTGAAAGACAACTGCTTATTTAATTAACAAGTTGCGCCTTGATATAGGTCCTTGGTGGTCATTTTAAATATAAGTATTGGGAAAGTATGTTAAAACACATTACATTTTTTTCTTATGAGAGCCAAACCTGGCTAAAATGCAATACATTAATATGTTTTCTATGTCACAAGCTTTTGTCAATAAAAATACTAAACCTGTAGCCTAGTTTCAATATAAACATTATGAAAAGCATGGTTTGTAAATACAAGATTTTTAAGTAATAATAAAAAAGATTGGGAAATTGATGGCAGGAATCTTAGAACACACATGATTTAGAACTTATGAAGTACTGAGTAAAATAGTGCTCCATTATTTTCTAAAAGTATATAGAGTTTTGCAAACTTGCTAAAAAAGCCATTTATAGAAACTTTGAACTGAGAAAAACCCTATTTATTAATATAGGGTAAGCCTGTGTTTTCTTAATGATAAAGTGAGTAGCTACATGGTTTTGTTAGTTGGTTTTGATCATTTTGATTTAGGACTTTGCTTTAAGCCAGAGTGGCAGCAGTTTTGACCCTGTATTTTGTCAGCATGGCTAATGAAGCCTGAGGCTATCACTGACAAACTTGAGATACAAACCTAGTGGGAGGCAAAGAGTAAATGGAAAAACCTGAGTGAGTATGGAGGTAAAATAAAGGAATGTAAAAAAGAAAAATAAAGAGAAATGAAGTTACTTTATGTTGGTAGTAAAGCAGAATAAATTCTTCATCAGTTCTATAAGTTACTGATCCTGATTAAAAAGTTAAAAGATCAACAGGCAGATACACACATGTAGACATGAATTTTTCTAAGTAAACCTGTTTAAAAATCAAATTTGGATTAGAAATCTGAAAGAAGTTATTAGGCACTGCACTACAGGTCTTCTAAGACACTTTTAACCTAATGGAATGACATAATTATCAAAGGTTCTTAAATGACATAACCCGAAGTTTCTTGATTTGCAGATTCTCTTGAAGAGAGAAAGGCGTGCAGGACAAATGCTGAGTTACAAACCACAGAGCGATCCAAAGAAGACTGGTATCGTGTGATCATCTGCCTCGGGGAGTTCTACCCAGTAATGATGGTTTTCACTGAAAATGGAACTTAAGAATAGTTGAGTCTGAGTATTCCGTCATCACACTGTCCACTAATGTACAGATTCACAAAGACATACACACAAAGTTCATTAACCAAGTGATTCTGTAGATGAGCCAAGACCTTTATATCCAGATGTCATCAAATACCAGGCCCCATTCAAATGATAAGTGTGTCAACCCTTGCCCTTAATTGGGCCTTTTGCAAACATTCTATGCAACTTCATTATCGTCATCTAGTTGTCAGCAAAAGGAAAAAGAGGATACACCAGAATGAAGTCCCCATTCACAGTCACGCTCTTAGCAATACATTTCTGCTTGTTGTGCAGAGCTTCACTGGTCTAGACCCGTAAGAAAGATGAAATGCAGCAAGAGATCCAAACAGCTACTCAATGGTGAGCTGTATGCAATGAGATGCTGGAAGCAGGATGAGTGACAGAGATGATATAAGGGCACAGAGGAGCCCAACTTCGACAGGTGTTGCACAATTCTGGAACTCTAGGAAAGGGCAGCAGATGGACCAAACGGATGCATACCCATCAGGAAGAAGCAGCTGACTCTGAGCAATGGTGTTGGCAGGTTATGAGGTGGAGAGACATTGTGGTATACAGCGACAGGCCCTGCAAACTGTGGCTACAGCCACAAACCAAAGGACAGTCTTCAAATGTACACAGTGCTGAAAGGACCATTGCTACATATTATTGGCTTTAAGGACACCCATACTCATAGAGAGCCACACTGTTACTGTTGCCATGTACAAGTAATTGCTTTACTTGAAATGTATTCAAAATGGAATGACTATTTCAATAATTTTAGACCTAAAAATCCATATTTTAAAAACACCAGTGAATTCTAATAGGAAAACCTGTTGTTTTGGGGTGTATAAAGCTGTTTTTACTGCACAGTGCTTCTATGGTAATAGCTATGCCTCATTAAGACTCCCATTTATTTTTAAGCCATTACTGTCTTTCCATTACACGGAGTTTCCCACTCAGTTTACAGACAGAGAGTTAGAGATGATATTTGGTTTTTGAATATAGGACAAAATTAGAAATGGCTCAAAAGGTCCATGCTAGGAAGTCCACATTGCCTTGGAAAGAGAAAACTGAACTTAAGAAGATTTTTTAAAAGAAAAATTATAAAACGATCCCTTAGGGTGATGGTGAGCTTGGGAAGGGAAATGTGGTTACAATTAAATGCTGAAGTTTTTTTAAAAATGAAAAATAAAAGGACTTTCAGAAATAAAATGCATTTATCTTGAGTCTCACTTTTTAAAGTCAATTTTCTTGATACTTATTTAATTAGATGAAATAAACAGCCTAAATTACAGCATAAAAGCTTCATATAAAGTGTACTGAAGAACGTCTTGACTCTTGAGTTGTTGAAAGCTCTTGAATAAGACTAGTCACCAAGAGAATATGTGGAGCTCAGACAAACAGAAGGCATTCAATAAATATCTGCTGAATGAAAAACCTCAGGTAGCATACATACAGTTCAAGAATAACATGTAGATTGGGGCCTTATGAAAACCAAAGGCCATTCTGAATGGAACTAACAAGGAAAGCTCAAAGAAAATGGGTCTCCTCCAAATTCTGGCTCTCTAGGTGCTCCAGGTTCCCTGTGAAGGACTATCCATCTATTATGACTAATACTTTCTTCCTCCTTAAGAGCAGTTGGCCTACCTTTTTTCTCCCTGAAAAGGCCAACAAAAGGTATTCTGCTGTTGGTTTTCATTTCTTCCTTTGTCCAGGTTACCATGATGCGTTAATATCTGCCCCGTGTTTCTTTACAGTAGAGAGGGTGTAGAACTGTCACTGCCAGGCTGGTCCGTGGGGATTGGACAGAATGTGCACTACACTGGCATGGAAGCACGTACTTTGGAAGCACGTACAGTGCTATCCCAGGGATCATATGCCACCATGAAACAATGTAAGTCTAGCTACTGGTGTTAGGCGGGACAGCCAGCAGGAATGGATGGAGCATGTGACCGCATGCAGGAGCATGCTAGGGCAATGTGCCTTTAAGAATATGTTCAGAAGTCTGGTGTTTCAGCATGATAACAAAGTTCTATACAGAAGGGAAAGGACTGGAAAGTGTGTGTGGAAGAAAGACAGGCAATTCTGTAGGTAGGATGTGGCTTTGTAGAGAGCGTGTGGCTTTGGTCAGGTTATATAACTGATGATCTTTTTGAATTCCTAGAGCTTAGATATATAGGTAAATTTGGGTCCTAACAGAGCTGGTCAATAGACATTCTCTACCAAGCTACCCGGAGCTATAGCAAACTCTGAGGTAAAGAGAAAAGAGCACAGTCGTACAAATGCAGAAATCAGTTAGGATCTTTCTGAAGGACTGTGTCCCGATTAATGAAGAGATTCCCATACAAGCATATCACCAGCACAATAAATACATTAAAAATATTTATGACAGTTTTGTGTACCACCTGTCTTGTAGTCAGAATGATGGCCTGGGTGATTTTTTAAAGTGTTTTCTAGTCTGACAGGTTTCTGGCATCATTCAATGTAAAAAAGGTCAGCCACCAAAAAGCTGTGTGGGTCTTACAGAGAATACAAATGATGCCTAATGTGTTATATCTGTGACTCTGTGGCCATATCCATGCAAGGAAAATTAAGCAGAAACTTCAATAACTTATTCACTGAGTTCAAAGAAATAAACCAAAGCACTTTGGGGTCAGTAATCAACTAGACATTTCTTTCCATCTCAATATTATGTTTAATTTCTCTAACATTTGGTGTGTGTAGTCTCAGCACGTAACCATAAAGACAAACACTATCTCCATTTGTGAAATCCCAGAGCCAAGTTTTCTGAGAGGTGCTGATACAATTTTATTTCATCAAAAATTATTATGAACTATAAGGCAGGACTGACAGGGATTCTGTTTATATGTTGATATTTACATGGATTAACAGTGATTGTCCTAAACCAAAACTTAGTGAAGAGTCAAATTCAGGTGAGAAAGACCACTTATTCAAACCCTGCTTCTGATCACCAAGAAATATGTTTATTAGGATGTATTGCACAGAGTGAGGTGTTGCTATTCTAATATTCTTTAGCTGTTTAAAGATTCAGTCTTTCTAGGAGATAATGCACGGGTTTATTTCCCCTGATTCTTGCTCCAGAGAAGAATGTACAAAGTCATATAAACATTTTGCTTGGCGGAAAGAGCTAATGAATCCAAAATACTTACAAAGATGATGCTTTCTGAATCACTGAGAAAGCTAAATGGCATACCTGCTTATTTGGTTAAAAAAAAATCTTTTTATCTAATGTGACTGGCATCAATGATTCATAAAATTACTTCTGTTCAAATTTTAGCTCAGGGGCAAGAGCGAGATGAATAGACCTACTAAATAAAATCCTTGACAGAGCTATCCACCTTTCCACTGTAAAGGAAAAAAAAATGACTGACTACCTCTAGCAGAGTTAGGTCAGTACACTAAAATATAAATAAAGAGCACACTTTAATATAATAGAGTCAGCTGTTCTATTCAACCAAAGAGGAAAAAGTCAGCATAGGTGACTGGGAACTTGCGGTCTATAGGCATTTTTATTTCCTAAATTGCCTGTCTCCTTGACCTGAGAATTTCCAGGTTCTTTATTCTATAACATGAATACACTTTTCCAAAACTGTGTCTTACTAATGCCACCTACAAAATGAAAGCCATGTTGATACTATTAGGTAAATAATCTTTCCAAATAATGTTTAATTATCTGACGAATCATTTCTCTGTTTTATGCTCATTTTCCTTTAATACATCTTTAATACTTTTTTAAACATCCTATTGTTACCATTCTGTTTTGGAATGGCTTCTAGACAAGTGGTTGTAGAAACTGTAGGTACATACGCAGAATTACAAAAACGAGAACACAAAACTGTGAAAGCAACTGAAGCAAAATTAACACTTCTAAAACGTCCATGAGACCAAAAAGAAGTCCAAGCATGTTTAGTATGTATGTGCAGAGGCAGGGAGATGTCCAAGGAAATGCTGGCAATGACTCATGTATATTTCTAAAAGAACCTGGGCAACTCAAGTGAATGGAGGTCAGGAATATAGCAGGAAAGTGCACAAAAACCTAGGAAAAAAAGGCTGCCAAATGTTGAACTTCACTGAGACCACTAGGTTTTAAAAAATGGTCCTTTTCATACTCTATTCTTGAACATAAGCTGTTTTCTAGACATAGATACAGATTTTATATTACCTTCTGACTGACACATTTACAATTTGATATTATGTCCCCAGACTGTCATTACTAGTTTAAAATCACCATGTGCTTGAATATCTCACGTTTGTCTATATTTCAAAACAAAGAAAAGAATATAATGTGAAAAAATGGACAAAATCAATACATGTAATCAAAATAATAGTATACATTTAAAAGAAAATTATTTTTGTTTTTTAGAATAGGCCTCGTTCCCAAACTCGTTAGTTACTTGCAACAATTATTTTTCTGATTTAGATGGAGCTCTAATTTGGATTTTCCATTTCTGATTTAATCATACCTTTCACATCTTCATCCTCAATTGTTGTATTTGAACTCTCAGTTGACTCCTGTTGAGAAGAAAACATGTGTTAAGTCGCAAACAATGGAAAACTTCACTTTTTTTCTTCTTAAAATTGGCAAGTGATATACGCATCATGCAAAATTCATCAGCAGGCTGTGTACACATACTGACATGCAGATGGACAAATACATGGTGTGGTTTTCCCAGAAATAAAATGCGAAATGCTGCAAACATTTCAAAAAGGGAGTACTCTGGTGGCCTACTCTGAAGCATGATAAATCTAGGTTATTTGTAGAAGCAGCCAAAGTATGCAACTTATTTTAAGAGCTGTGTAAGGTTGTATTTGGTTACAGTGCCCCATAAGGTGTGCTTTTCCTATATATTTATCAGAAATTGAATAAATTGGCCTAATGAATTTGACCCTAAAATAGAACAATTTCTCTTCCCAATTAATTAATCAGTAAAAACCCCGTTCTTGGTATAAGACACTATATCAAGCACTGAATTCACAGCCTGTTTGTCTTATTCCTCTGTAGAGACAGAAAGCATTTCATTGCATTATTTGATGAAGAAGCTAGGGGGACTAAGCTGAATTATGCTGAAATTGCTTTTAGCAAGAATTTCCATGTTTGTGGGGCGCCTGGGTGGCGCAGTCGTTAAGCATCTGCCTTCCGCTCGGGGCGTGATCCAGGTGCTCTGGGATTGAGCCCCACATCAGGCTCCTCTGCTAGGAGCCTGCTTCTTCCTCTCTCACTCCCCCAGCTTGTGTTCTCTCTCTCGCTGGCTGTCTCTCTCTGTCAAATAAATAAATAAAATCTTAAAAAAAAAAAAAAGAATTTCCATGCTTGTGATCAGTGCAATGGAATTATATGAATAATTTACTTTCAAGGACAATTAGATTTTTTCATTCATTTCTTAATTAGAAACTGCCTTCTATCGATAAGAAACCTGCTCCCAGAATGGAAAGACAAAGCTATTTCTTTGTAAAACTACAAATGAAGCTGAAGATTAGTAAGCACACTTAAGAGGACACTGTAACTGCCAGTATTAAGATACAGTTTCTTAAAATGGTTTGATAAATTTTTCCACTAATAATGTGCTAACAAAATATTTTTTAGCAAAGAAATTTAGTAGTATTCATAAGAAAAACACAATTTTCTACTTGAAATGATTAAAGGCTAGAGCTGAAAGAAATTGGAAACAAACTTCCAATCCAGAGCTATGTGCTCAGTGATGAAAAACAGATTTTGGAAAATGATGCAAATACCAATGGTGTCCTTGTAGAGATTCAATAATAAAAAAAGCAATCAATTTATATAAATATCATATGTAATATTTAAGTCAAAGTGGCAGACTAATTAAATGTGTACCCAGAGTCTCTCCATACACACAAAACCAAAGCAGAGAATCTTCATGCGTTTCTTAACGTGACCTAGTGTTCAAATTTAAACTTAAGATGAAGGTAAACCCATGCACTGTAAAAGTAAACTAATTCATGTAAGCAAGAAATATCATGCAGCAACTCTTACAAATGATATAGCTAGAACTATCGAAGTATCCACTCCAGCTGTTATGCTTGGTCTTTCATTTGCTAACGATATTTTAAAAAGTTGTTCTCCTATATGATGCTCCTGAGTACTACAAGTCTTTTAGGGACTTAAAATATTTTAAGTGTCATGACCATAAAATACATCTCATATTAAAGAATACTTTTTTTTTTTTACTTTAATGATTTTAATATTGATCAACTGAATGTTAAACCAGAGGAAATGTGTTTTCTAAGACTTAAACATTGTTGATAAGAGTAAGGAGAAATTAGACCCATGACTATATTTGATATTTGGGAAAATGCGATGAAATATTTTTTCCTTCCCTTAGAGATATAATAATATATGAGAATTAGTAAACTGAAAACATGGAATATGTTCAGAAAATGTCTCCTTTCATCCTATAGACATGTATACAAGTATTATTATTTAGTTAACATGCTACATAAATAATCTACAACAGACAGAAAACATTACAGTCTTCTTTCAGCCCAAGTGGTTAAATATCTGTTACTGAAATGCATATAATTCAACAAAAACAAACATTTCATAAGAATTGAAATTTCCTGATTACCTTCAATTTCATGCCAAACAACAAAAACAACACCAACAACAGGGAATTAACAGAAAAAAACACTATGACAACAGAATAAATAAAACGCAAAAGCAACATTAAATTTAAACAAACACCTATAAACTCAAGTTGATTTTTTTTGAAGACAGTGAAATGATACAGCAAGAAATTCTAAAATTTCATGCAGAATATAACTAAAGTACAACGCACAGACAGGCATGGAGAAGAAGAAAAAAAAAAAAGGACCAGATGGAATTGTTTAAGATACACACTCATCTTGACATAAAGACTTTGCTTAACCCGACTTTCATTGACTAATGGTACCATTCATTTCTCTTTCAAGATGTCATTCATTTTTGTTTTGAAAGAAATATGTGTACAATACTAGGCCCCCCCCAAAAAAAAAAGTGTGGTAAAAAAGGGTAAGAATTTTCTTTCCCATGTTCAGATAATGAATTAATTTTGCTTTGGATATTTGATGAAATGTGTGATCTTGTTAAAGCAAGATGATGTTGATTCTTTCTGAATACCTTGTTTCCATCAGGGTTGTGGATTACAGTAGTTTGGGGCTCCTGAGTGAGAACAAAATAGAGAAAGAAACAGTTCGCATCGGTAAGTACATTCTTACTAGTGTGAGGGACAGAGCAGAGTGAGCCAGCTGACAAAACTAAATAGTGACAAGAGCTTAAGCAATGTTAACTACTGTCAGAGGTAGCAGCTGATAAGATCACTGATGGAAGATCTCCCTGATGAGCCCATGAGACAGGATACCTCAGTACCCAGCAGCAGCATGCAAGAGACCTTATTCGTGATCAGTAAACAGACGAGGCTTTGAAGTATAGAGACCTAAAGAGGCACTCACTGTTTCACAAAGTTCTGTAACAGAACTTTCCTTTCTTCTTTAGTGAGTAGGCTGTTAACATTTGTCCTATAGAAAATGGACCAAGGACACTAGAAATTAGAACTCTTTAAAATGATCTTGAATCCTTTGTGAGGATTTTTTTTCAGGTGTATCTTCGAGAATCGATTATGGTGTCATCATTATAGTTAGTAGTGTATAGTTAATACCCAGATAAATGCTCTTTGAAAATCTAGAACACTGTGCCTTGCTTAAAAAAAAGGCTATCCTAAAGAATGTATTTCAAAATTCCATAAGCAATTCTATGGAATATTGAAAAGGTTCTTTAAAGGATTCTAGAACTAATCATATAATCACTATATTTGAGATATATTGCTACTAATGCCATGTTAATTCATACCTAAAAATAAATTTCAGCTTTATGGACTACATATACAGATTTGCTTGTAAAGGCATGCTTTTCCAAGAAGAAAATATTATTCCTTTCTGTTTTGTACCAGAGAACTGGAGAAATATTCAATGACCGAGGTTAAAAAAGATTCGGTGTCCATATATTACTGGCATGCTTGGCACTTTCATTGCATGATGTCTTGGTAACTGAGAGTTACTGCAGCCCAGTGAAAATTTCCTCCCACTATAAGCACCCTATGTCCTCTAGGATCTCCTCTTGACCACAGTATATGCTGTACCACAGAACACATTTACTGCTTCCCTTCTGCCTTTCCCTGGCTAGAGGTGTGATTGACATTGTTTTTTATACTCATAGATAACTTGCTATCTTGATATATCCTTTTTCCTTTAAATGTTTTTAAACTGAACCTTCTGGTTTAACCCCTTAGTATTTTTTATTCATTTAAAATAATAGTACCGAGGACAGTAAAAAATCAGAAATATTTTAGAAAACCTATACCAAAATATGTAATAGTTTGGGCAAACCATTATGGAACTCAGAGTACTGAATGCCAGTAGTCAAATCTTGACTTTTAACATAACATTATCTCAAAGTATTAAAATGATTTAGTTGTAAATAGTGTGAATTTGATTAAAATGGGCAAAACTGGTCTCCACTAGTAATTCAAAGCTCTATGCTATACATTTCATTCTTTGGATTAAAGTGAAACAGTGATCATTTAAAACACAATAAACAAAAAAGCTCAAAATTACCCAATGCCTCTTTATCTCAGAAAGTGAGGTCTTACAAAGCCCTGCTGTCTTTTAATAAGAGGGAAACCAGAACTCTGAATAAGGTCGACATTTATGTTGTCTAGCAATAATCCCCTTAGCTCTCCTTGATGTCAATATTTACATCATGAAAGGAGGAAACCATTGTTTGCAAAATCTAGAGCTACCATCAGAGGAAGAGCTAAGAGCAACCAAAGCGCATTCTACTGTATTTCTAAAGCAGCATGCAACAATTTCAACTACAGAGACCACGGCTATCAGAATAATGTTCAACAATGAAATGAGACCATCTCATGTTAGAAACACACTGCTTGGCAACTACCTTAACAAAAAGAAAAAAAAAATGAACTTTTCTCATATCTTCGAAAGCAAAACAAAACCCAAAAAAATAAAATACTTATATAATATATGTATCTATATAGTGAAAGCAAATGAGAGAAACAACAAAAAACAATAAAGAACTTAAGAAGGGTTACAAAGAGTCCAGGTATACCAGCGCCGGGGTGGGAATATTTTCTTTGGGGCTGGTTACCACGTTGGCTTTGTTGTTTATCTGTAGGTATGCAGAAAATAGAAACAGAGATGCCTTAAACCCCTTGGTAGCCAATGTCTCTATATTGCAGCATGTCTATGTGGAGATATAGACATGAAAATAAAGAGCCACTGAGGATGAACGTGAAAGACACTGTGATGTCTGACAGGAATGATAGTCAATTCTAGTCTCCGATGGTCGCATACAGGCTAGGACAGTGTCTTGTGGCTGTGCCACATTAGCCAACAAAGAACTGCTTCAGTGGAGCTCAAATCAAGTTTCAGAGTATGAAATAAATATAAACATTTTCATACTCTTCATGTTGGATTCTGTTCCCAATTGTTCTCTGTTACGAATACATTCCTTTTTTTTTTGTTTTGTTTTTCATATTATTCTTGATCCTGAAGTCACACATAGACCGTCTTTCTCTGGGAAGCCATCGTCACTTTGTTTAGTAGGTATCCAATTCAAAACTTAGATCTTCTGATGAAATGCAGGCTTTATAATATATTTTTTAAATGATAAGTCTGGGCCTCCTTTAAAAAACACATCTTCAATTATGAATGGGCAAACTGAATTCTTCACTATATTCTGAATCTAAAAAGACTTTTTTCAGAATTGTTTGAGAGGAGAACACTGTGTTTTCTGTCAAAGTGTTACTACTTTGCTTTCTTTCAAAATGCTACTGTTGAAGATTGTTTGGTAATATCATTCCTTTGCTTTCACATATTGGGGTTGACCTTAAAGAAAGATCATATCACAATGGAAGGCACATTGTGAAAGCAACTCAGAGGATCAATCAGTATTACAATGGGTCCACAGAGAAAACTCTTTGTAGACAAGTGTCAACTTGAAATCACAATTGAGTTTGAGCACTAAAGAATCAAAAACTAAACAGTAATAACCAACATTCACTTAAACTCATATATGATAACTTACATTATGGTTACCAAACACAACTATAAATTAACATTCATTCTCTTATACTGAATTATCTGGGTATTTTCTTTACATGTTATTATCTAAAGGAACACATCCCATAATTTTAGCATAAATGTTCTTAAGGGTCTCAAAGACAAAAATATACTGCATAAAATAGATGAATACCAGATGAGTTTATAAGCAATTACACCAATTTAATTGGACTTTCTGGGAGTTTCTTTCTTTTGTATTTTATACCTGAAGCTCACGCTGAAACCAGTACTGGGAAGAACACAGAAGGTTAAAGAAATTAATTTAGTTATGTAACATTTTGCTTTCCTATTCATTCACATTTGTGTGTTTGTTTGGTATTAGTATTATTTAAATAAGCTGTAACACTGCTCTGTGACATGCAGGAAGAGAGAAAACTTCTGGTGCCCTTTAATGAAAAACTCTTTAAATGTTAAACCATCAATCTCTATTTTGCAGATGGTCTAAAAGTTTTCTTTAAATAAAAGTGCACAGAACTTAATATCAAATTTGTGCAACAGCCAGAAAGAGATAAGAGATAATGGAATCTATTAAAAAGGGATCAAAATTTAGTACTTATATTAGTATGAAATACATGATGGAAGAGGAAGGATGCAGACACAAACAATTTCCTATCAGGAAGGGTGCGTGGCAAAACTCAGCTGACTTCTTATCAAATGATCAGAGGTACTTACAATTAAAGCACCTGCACATATGTTTAATATGTTATACTCCGTTTATATCAGCAGATACAAGAGTAAAAAAGGAATATACGGAGATACTTCTTTTTTTTTGAGATGTTTTTATTTCTGTTTTGAGAGAAGAGACTTGATTGTTTTCTAGAATAGTTGTGAAGAACTGATTTCTTTCAGTGAAAATGTCACGCATGCACACCTATGCACACGTACATCTCTGCACAAATGTGCACACACACATACAACACACACCCTTACACATGTTCACACATAGGTACGCAGCGTACACACAGCGCCACGTCTTCCAGTTGAGGGCCATTCTGCCCAGCTGAGCCATCCTTTATTGTCAGGCACGGCAAATGGGAGTTAGACGAATATGAGCCTCAACCACCACTTTTAGTTGTGTTTAAATGTCCAGTTACAGACTTTGTAAGTTAACGTAAAGAGAAGCTTAATGATCTTTTATTACTATGGGAAGTCTTTTGAAGGTACTTGTAATATTAATTAGTTAATAAATAATAGGAGAATTTCTAAATAAAAGACTAGGAGGACTTTTTTATTAAAGAGTCAGATATTAAGTAGGAGTTAAACTATAAGCTGGCTTTTAAATATACAAGAACTCTGGCACTTTTGTTTATGAAATGTGGTTATTCTATGTTATGGAAGCTATTTTTCTTTAACAAAACTAAATCAAACCAGATATTTAAGTAATTCACTGAATTATTGTTATGAGGCATGGGCAAGATATTTTTTATTTTTCAGGTGTTCAGTTTATTCAGTTTTGAGGTTAATAAATGTTTTCTCTATAAGGTGCTTAACTAGGATGGGTCCATTGTAAGCTCACTTTCACACTATTTATAAGCTTCATGGTAGATGCATTATAGTGTATCTGAACTAAAAATAACTCCTATTTTAGTAATCATGATCATGACTTAAAAATAATCCTAGTATATTCCTTCACTTATCATTAAACAGACATTAACTATGTCATGATCTCTTCAGTTTCAAGAGAAAACTGGACTCTGGTCTTATAAAAGATCCTTTAATAGCATACGGATAAAGATATGAACTTTTTACGTATTGTAAAAATCCAATTTCAAAGATAAACAGTATTATGTGAATGTGTGTGCGTTTTGATAGTTAACTGACACTGACGTGTAATGGTCCTACAGTTTCTTCACTTACACTAAGGTAAACAAGACTGTTTTTATTCCTAAGTGTGAATTTTCCCAGGAGGAGAAATCTGGCAGATAGAGATCCTCACCATCATCTGAACACTCGAACTGGACTTCCTTTTCTGAATTGACCAGTCAAAGAGAAAGGAAAAGAAAAAAATATGACCGGTTGAATTTTTAAGTATCAAAGCATGGAGCACAGAATAAATTTCTATTTAAAGAGGAGCTATAAGTTGTCTAGAAGAAAAAAAGTTCTGGAAATGTTTCTTTCTATATAAGGATAGTAGTAAAAATAAATATCTCCGTAGGAATTGTGACCTCTGGATCACTGAAAGGTACAGAAAAACACAGAATGAAACATTTAGAAAATTTAAAATATCACATTTCCACAATGTAACATTGGGAAAAAGTCAACATCAGCTGTAATTAATGAAATTGAAACTAAATAAGCTAAGCAGAAGGGAGAGAACATCACAGGTTGAGAAAAGCAATTGGTAAAAGGCAAATGCCATCCTAATGGGAATCACAAGTGCATGGTAACCACAGGTCTGGAAATTCCCAAATCACTCATAAACAGGAGGTAAAGAAATGACTGGGCACGAACATAAGAAGTGACAAATGATTTTCTATGTTGTATTTTCAAAATGAACTGACAACCTGACTTTGGTCAAGTTCAAATGTTAGAATATTAACTAATTCCCAAGAATGTTGAAGTGTTCATGAGGAATGTATGCATCTGCCATTGGAAGAGAAAGAAAAGGATTAAAGAAACAAAATACTTAGGTAATACTCCGGAAAGATAACAAATAAAATACAAATATAAGGTTACATTCAAGCAAAGATAAATTCCCATGAAAAAAATAGATTCAATAGAAAATAAGTTGTATTACTTTGTTTGGAAATCCAAGAAAGCCAAAATATCCCGTTGTTATCTTTCTTGGAAAATTTTTCTATACTTTTTCAGAATATTCACCTTGAGTATGTCTCAATGCCTTATGATAGAAGCACAGGAACAATTAAGACCTTTATAAAAACTGCCCAAGCAGAGAAATTTAATCATTTGACATTCAATTTCCCAGACCCTATGACTTGATTTTTTTCAGGTTACACATTTCAGCAGCCTTCAAGAACATAGCATAACTAGTCGCAAAGTATTTGGTTTTCATTAATCTTCAGGTCACTATGCTAGTTTGGGACTGTGGTAAAGCAGAGATGATTTAGACTTTCAGTTTCTACAATGACTCCATATTAAAGTATTATTTTGTCAGATTAGTTAATATATAATAAAATAGAAAAATACAATTTTTCTTGCCATACATATTAGTCATCTTTACGTATTAAATTATTTTATACTTCAACCTGTATCCTTTATAGGAACTATAAGAAATACAAACTGTGAAAACTCACAAATTATATTTAACATTTAAAAATGATCCAGCATCTGAAAGTCAGAACTGACTTTAAGAGCACCTGTTTAACTTACCTTTACTCCATCTGGTTTCTTCAACAAACTCTTGGCTGCTGCAAAATGAGAGTAAAATCATTTCAGTGAGTTATCCACAGAAACCCACGCCAGGCAACAAATCAGGTTATTGTCTCCTTCTATCACCTTTACTGACTTATGGCCAACATATGCCAGATTATCAAGATCACACTAATAAGCGCGAGCTTACAGGACATTGAAATACAGTATCGCTTTTCTTGGTTTTGCCACATCAAATTTAGAACTAAATTCTTATTTAGTTCATTGCATATAATTGAACACTTTGCCAGTTATGTTATTGGACTTTATTTCACTGTTGATTGCGAAAAGGATACTGGAACTTTAACTGGACTATGCTTTTGTAATCCAGAAAGTTGATTTCAGTTTTCAGACATCAGCTTACAGATTGTATTACATGTTCATTCATACTACAAGTATGGTGACCATGTCAGTTCTGCCACTTAAGCCCCTCTTTCTAAAGGTTTGAAATTTATTTGTGAAAATTTGCTCTGGCTAAATAACATCCTTTAAAAAAAAAATATATATATATATATATATACACATATATTTGAAATCAGAGCTTTCGTTTTTACAAAAAATAGTATTAACTGTATTTAAAATGAAAGGGTGCATTATTGGCCAAGAGCAAATGTTTTAAACACTTAGCATAGGGCCTTTAAGAAAGGCATTACATACGTATTCTTTTATACTTCAAAATCAGAATACAAAGCTTTCATAAACAAAAGCCTTTTACATCAAAAAATTAAAAATCATAAAATTTGAGGTAAGATATAAAACAAAACAAAATCTTCAACTAAATCAAAGAACCGCTGAAGTATACGGTCTCATATGAAACTAATTTCTCCAAGGACAGCTTTTAGCATTCTTTCTGTTACTGAGCTTCTTGAATATATTAGAAGGTGAAGTCATTCTTTCAAAAAATATACTTATGAATGGGTACATTCATACACAGTGAACAGATTATATAACTGCTAATGACAATTAGTACAGCAAGTGTAGAACACTTATGAATATGCAGGACAAAGTAGACATTTATGTTTCCATTTGATGTTTTATATACATATAATATATATATATAAATTATGTATATATATACATATATATATATAATTACTTAAGTATATCAGAATAGACTTTGGCATCTGAAATGGAAATACCTAGCTATAATACAACTGCATGAACATGTAATTTCCTGACATCCATTTGATTTGGGATATTATTTTGATATCACTTTGGTATAATTTTAAATTTATTTAAGATACAAAAATGTTAATTTTATTTAGTTCTTAGCAACAAAGCTATTAATTTATTATTAATTGACATTGTAAGAATAGTTGCCTTAACTATAATACTATTTGCCTAGAGTCAAATATTAAGTAAGATATTAGTGTTAAAAAGCAATATTAAGTAAATCCTGTGGCAGTTAATAGGTTAGAAAGCAAACTCAGAATAGTTGAAATTGCAAGAGCAAGCAAAGAGAAGACAATGATTCAGGGTAAGCAGGAATTTGGCCTGGGAGATGCAGAAATGTCCCTTTTGGTTACTATTCACCTTACCTCACAAGAAATACATTCCACATAAAGGGAGAAAAGAAAAAAAAATAAAAACAACTTTATAACCATATACTTATGGACAAATTACTTTAAAGAGCATGTTTGCTAATGAAACAGAATGAATAAAATACTCAAAACTAAAATGCAATATCAAGTACAAGATGTTGTAACTGGGTCCAATGTTATTCAGTTGGTTTTGAAGTGATGGATTAAAAAAAAAGTTTGCCTTTCATGCTAAGACATCAGAAAAAATATAAAATTCACACATTAGTCATGAGTTTTTAGTTTACACAATGATGAAAAGGAAAATGTGATGTACACAAAAAGCTTCTATACATGAGTGTTAAATATTTAAAAAGGCCCAATCTATGCCTAAGAGTGTATTTAAGACTTTAACAAAATATACAGTCTTAATATTGGAGATGAAAATTTTCAAGTTAGTTTATCTTTAACAATATATATTAATCATCCTATCTTTTATTGATTCACTAATTTCTGGGCCACAGTGAAATATTTATTTGAATATAGTATATATTAGTTAATACTTAATGAGATGATACTGAACTCACCCATATAAATGTCAACTACATTAATCAACTATTCATAAAACAGGTAACTTGACAAAGTAACGATGTTTTATTACACCAAACAAAATGGACAAAATACATACATTTGACTAACATGGTCCCTCAATTTGTAGTATTACTCATTGTATTCTTATCTTTGTTGCTGCTTAACAGGTCAGCGGAAGCCTTTAGAAAGCCCCTTTTGGTTTCACATTATATAACTAAATATGATGGGGGACAAAAGCTGACCATTTAATATAGTCATAAACAGTAACTAAAAATTGGTTGAGAAGGTTGAAAAACATTTGATAAGGATGGATCATCACCTGATAGCACTTTAATACCCAGGAGTTACATATGTACAGGGAGAAATAACTGAAGAATACCTGGATAACTTGATGTTTCAGATCTCTCTTATGTAAATAGTAAGCAAAATAAAGTGGTAGTATTTTTGGCAAATCATTTGATAATCCTTCCAAGTCTCAACAGCCACTTTACCAAATGTAGCTTTCCTGCTGCTTCAGTTCCTCCCCATACCCAAGACTAATTAGCATTTACCAAAATTTGATTTTTGGAAACCTGGTCCTTTGTGATAATCTATTAAAGAAGGGAGTTCCAAAATTCAAGTAATTTCTGGACATAATATATATTTATGTCCATTTTGGAAAGTCACTCCTATAATAAAGAAATGGCTTAGCTTCTTTTATTTAAAAAATTATTTTTATCATGGAATCATTATGAGGAACATTTATTATCCTGTGACATTACTGTGAGGTAGGGTTCTCTGTAAATTCTTGAGATTAGATACCTTTGAAATATGCAACCATTTTTATAGTGTACCAAGATACAACTGTACTTTTGAAAGAACCTGGGCCTAAGAGAACTGGGTTCCTCAATAACGGTCTTCCTTTAAAAATCTTGCTTTTACTGGGATTCCCTATGAGAATGAGACAAACAAAAAAATCTTACTTCTATTTATTAGTTGGTGAAATATCAATGAGAATTAGTCATCCTAGGTTCAAAATGCTGAGCTTCAAGAAGAGGGAGAACATATCTGCACAACTTGTGTGTACCCCAGCAAGGATGACAGGTGGGTTTCAAAGGCTGCACAGCACTCACCAGTGGAAGCACTGCTTGAGTGCTCCCATGAAGAGTGCAGTCACACGCCTAATGTCTCTGCGAAGACAGTACCCAGGCCGATTCCTAATGATAGGCACTGTGTGGAAGGAATCCATGCCAGACATTTGCTATTCCTAAACAATAGCGTTTTTCTAATTACTAGGTTTTTCTTTAATTCCAAGATAACTCTTAAAGAGGAGAGAGCAGTGAATAAGGAGAATTCTTAACACATGTACCTGAAAAATTCCTTGTAGCCAGCATAGTTGTCAAGATGGCACCCTGTCAGAAAGATGAGTATATGAAATTAATGTTGCTTATGCAAATCTTTGACCTGACAAATAAACAGTCTTTGATAACAAGTCTTCTCCTAGTCTTACTTTCAGTCAGGGGATTTTTATTTGTCTGTTTTGTTTTTTTGTTTCCTGAGAGCAAAACATCCATCATGTTTTTTGTTTCACATAATGCTATCAAATTGCACAGTTCTTTTCCTCTGAAGGGAGGAACCACAGCACACACTGCCACAGAGATCCTAGCTCTTCACTGTAGACTTAATTCCAGTGTGGTATTCCATTTGCTGAAGACCCAGAAGGAGAATAGTAAGACTACTGAGGTCTGCACATTTAAAAGCCTTTGCTGAAAAGTTGTTTTCTCATATAGAATCTCATTTCTCACTCTGTCAAGTCTACCTCCCCACAAAAATGTAAAATTTCTTACCTTTAGTTTTCTTCTAGCATTAAATTTCTTCAAGCAGTCTACGGTCTCCTGTCTGTGCATCATGGAAGCAACAGTAGAACGTTGCTGGAAGAATAAGAAAAGAAACTTGACTTAGGATATTTAAAACATACTAAGCATTACAGTATCTCAACTTCATCAAAGCTGCATTAATGGTGCCTGAACCCATCTGATGAACTTGTGAGTATTCACTTGCAAAAGTTCCCTAATAACGGATGACTAGTTTTGCCAAGACTATTTGTAATGAAGGTGCAACATTTATCTATAGAAAGTATAGAAATGAATATCAATAATTCCCCAAATCACCTTTATTTCAATGTCTCTAATTATACATCTATTGGACTGTCTTTTACTTAGCACCATATTTACCGCCCTAACATTCGACACTTAACCCTAGAATTGTACTGAAATCTCTACATTCCCCGCAAATTTCAGTTTTTCTTAGCACATCTAAAGTATATTCAGGCTACTATGGCCATTCTTTCTTGTTAGTGCACCTTTATTATAACCTTCTAAACCTTATTGTTTTTCCCCTAAAGCTGCCTAATGACAAATAATTGAACTTTGTCTAATATTCTCTACTGGGATATAGTTAATCTTAGTGTCATTTTCTTTACATCTGTTCATGAATATTATCAATAACTGGTAGGGGAAATACTCACTCCTTGTATGATGGTAGGCAATATTTATCAGTCTATGTAAATCAGATTTTGTTACCACAAACAGCAATTATCAGCATTACAAATTTATTTACTTAAATACCTTGAGTTAAAAATTCATTTTTAGTTTCATCTTTCTCTGCAAAAATTATTTTAATCCATAAAAAAAATTTAAAGAAGAATTTATTTTTAATTTTGTTCCTAAGGTCTTTAGAGAACTGTCACTTACACAGATCCATGGGTGTTTCAGTGCCTCTGAAGCTGTGATACGCTTGGCAGGGTTGATAGTAAGCATTTTATTAATTAGGTCTTTGGCTTCAGGAGTCACTGTGTCCCACTCTGGTGATGGAAACTTGAAAAATACAAATTCATAAAGAATTTAAAAAATAGATACACTGAAGTCAAACAGGGAAGAGCCAAGTAAACTAATCGTTTCCTTAAGTGGTGAATTTCTCCATAAATTTACTTTGTGTAGAAGTTAAATTGTATCGACAGATAAACTGATGTAGATGTATATATATCCCCCTCTCTTTTTATGTATATATTTACATACATTAAAGAAAAGTAACTAATAAGGGATGAACATACATTCTAATTTGCATTTTATACCTAGTAAATACATTTTAAAATTTAGAAAAATAAACTTAAGAATCTTCTAGTCCTCTCAAAGCATCCTTATTTTGGTTTGAAAATAAAATTTTATGCAATCTTTCCCATAATTATTTGCAAACATCAATAAAGCTGACAGGTTGTCACATGTATTGGTGTCATCATGCTATCACACCAAGATTCAAAAGGAGGTATTACAAAAAAACAATGAGGTATTACATGCTTGCACAACTCATGAGCAGTAACAGTAGAGGTAATAACACAGCTTCCATTATCTGTGCCAAAACTGACCTACTACTTCTGGCTGTTTGTAATACAGTACTGAGAAGAAATCTCAGACTACAAGAGCCTTAGCAGGACTTCATTTTAACACCTCAGAAAGGTTAATCTACTTAATTACAAACTTCATCAAAGCAAAGTTCTTAAAAGGAGCCAATATTCATAACTTCTCTTAGTAATCCATTTGTGCACTAATAACTATATAATAAAGCTATTTATTCTGTTTATTTAAAATTTTTGTTGTAATAACATATCCTCATTTTCATGTAATTTATTAGTAGAAATACTATCCTTAATAGGTTAAGAAAAATTTACATTAGTTTCTAAACAACAGACAGGTAATCAGGTCCTTTTCTCAATTCATGACTTTTTATAGACAATCTTGGAACAAACGCCACTGTCACTGTGTCATGGGCTTCAGTTCACTTTTAGTAGTTATAAAATGGGTACTTTGTGACCCACTGGCAAAATGAAATGAGAAAAATGATAGTGACTCTTTAATACTTTAAAATCTATCAGTTCAACAACGGTCATTTTAATTCCAAAAGTTATTTTGGGCAGCTATAAAAACCTGCTAATGATTAGGAGCTACTAAGAAATATTCAAAGCTGGGGCGCCTGGGTGGCACAGCGGTTAAGCATCTGCCTTCGGCTCAGAGCGTGATCCCGGCGTTATGGGACCGAGCCCCACATCAGGCTCTTCCGCTAGGAGCCTGCTTCTTCCTCTCCCACTGCCCCTGCTTGTGTTCCCCCTCTCGCTGGCTGTCTCTCTCTCTGTCAAATAAATAAATAAAATATTAAAAAAAAAAGAAATATTCAAGACTGCTCCTTCATGAGGTACAGATCTTCCGATAGCAAATTGGGAGCTGGTTCAGCCTGAATAAAGGTGGACATTTTTCTCATTTTTTAACTTTTAACAAAGTCACTCCACATTCATCAAACAGTGCATCTGCAGAGCTCTCTCTTCCCAAGGAGGGGTGCTGAGTTGTAGTCTGTAAAGATGATGAATGTGCTAGCTGTGGCCACGTAAATCATAATTTGGTCCAATTATTGGTCTGACTAGAATGGAATGCTTCAAAATTAAAAGAATATACATTTTAAATTCTTGTGATATACACATCCATATGTAGAACATTTTAACAGAAATGCCACACTGAGTTCATGAGACCTGATACAATATAATATAGACTTTTTAAAATCCTTTCGCTTCCACATTGAGCTTTTAACTTGGGCACAGAAGGTGGACCCAATATTGCCTACTTCTTAGTTTCCCCACTTAATAAATGGAAAGCATCTTCAGACATTGAACTCTAATTTCCAGAGGGCTGGCTATATGAAGTGTACCCAGAGGAGGTGGTAAATCCTATTTACAGACATATTTGTCAAGGGAGAGAAAATTATATCAATAAACACAAAGTGAAGCCATAAAGAGAAAATAGATGAGGCCTTACTTTTTAAATTTAGGACTTAATTCATAGCCATACTTTCAAATATTCTAATTGTAAATTAAATGTATTGGAATTGTGATTTTCAAACATTTTTAAATTATGAAACATATTCTTCAAATGAAAGCTTGCACAGAAGCCCATTACATAAACAGGACAAAAAAGTCAAGCTAACATAATGGAACAATGTTCTATTTGATACATGGATCACTGCAAAGTATTACTGATATATTATTTAAAATTATATGATAAACATTTGGGAATATAATTCAACTAAACAAGCAGTAATCATTTCTAAAGCAAAAATCTTTTAATTTTTCTATGTTTTAAAATGCACTAAGATCTCAAAATTTTTATAAGCAAGGTCCTGCATTAGAGACTTCCAACTGTATGTTTTTCAATCCTAGGAGACAGTGAACTAAAAGGAAATATCAACTGAATACATATCCTGCATTCCTTACTCCTTATCTCCCTTTCCCTAGAAGAGAGAAAAATAAGAGAAATTGTTGAAAATTATGGTTAAAATTGTAATGAAAAAAATTTGGTTCTTGGTCAAAACCCAAAACACACTCAGCTATATGAACATTTATTACATACATCATAAGCTCCAGCCTTGATCTGCTGATAGAGTCTGTGTTGATCTTCATCCCAGAAGGGTGGATATCCCACCAGGAGGATATAGAGAATGACACCTAGACAGAATGAGTACATTAACATAATGTTTAATCATTCAGCAACAGTAAGTTAAATGTGGCAGATCCACAATGACACTAAGCCACACCCATTCAAAGACAGGAAACTGGCTATTTGGAAAACTTCACAAAGACATTCTCTGATCTACTCTGAAGCATCCGGTGGAGGGTGAATGCTCCTGTTCTTATGCTCAAGACCTCTGATAATATGTGGCAGTTTGAAACATAAACCAAAGAATTCTATATGCACTCGGAAAGAATGTGTATTCAGCTGCTTTTGGGTGGGATATTACATATTTATCTGTTATGTCCCTCTGGTCTAATAGGTTGTTCAAAGACAGTGTTTCTTTATTAACTTTAGGACCAAAGAATTCTAAAGAAGCATAGCAGGTCAATACCTAAAGATGAAACTCACCTGTCACTTGGATGACATATTCTTTGGTGTCTCTGATTAAGACTTGTTTTGTGGCCTAACATATGATTTTTCCTAGGAAAGGTTACATGTGCACTCAAGAAACATGTGTATTCTGTTACCTTTGGATGGAATATTCTGTATACATCTGTTAAGTTCATCTGGTCTAACACGTTTAAGGTCAATATTTCCTTATTGATCTTCTGCCTTGATGATCTATCCATTGATGTAAATGGGGTATTAAAATCCCTACTCTTATTGTATTGCTATCTATTTCTTCCTTTAGGTCTGTTAGTATTTGTGTTATATATTTAGTGCTCCATATTGGTTACAAAAATATTTACAAATGTTATATCCTCTTGTTGGATTGACCTCTTTAGCATTTTGTAATGCTCATTTTTGTCTCTTATAACAGGCTTCATTTTAAAGCCTGTTTTGTCTGATCGAAGTATAGCTACTCCACCTTTCTTTAGGTCTCCATTTGCATGAAATATCTTTTCCCATCCCTTTAAGTTTATGTGTCCTTACATCTGAAGTGAGTCTCTTATAGGCAATGTAAATTTATTTTTGTTTTTAATCCATACAGCCACTCTATGTCTTTTGATTGGAGAATTTAGTCCATGTACATTTAAAGTAATTATTGATAGGTATGTACTTTTGTCATGTTGTTAAACGTTTTCTGACTGTTTTTGTAGTTCTCTCTGTTCGTTTCTTCTTCTCTTACTCTCTTCTTTTCTGATTTGCTGACTTTCTTTAGTGGTATACTTATATTCCTTTCTCTTTCTCTCTTCTGTATTTACTATAGGTTTTTGCCTTGTGGTTACCATGAGTCTTACATATAACAAGTTCTAATTATAACAGTCTACTTTAAGTTGATAACTTATGTTTGATCCTTCTAAAGCTTACATTTTTACTATTCCCCCTCCCATGTTTTGTTTTTGATGTCACATTTTACTTCTGTGTTCTTTAGCTAATTATCACAATCATAGAATTTTTACCACTTTTGTCTTTTAACCTGTATACCAGCTTTATAATTGATTAATCCACTACTTCTACTATGTATTTACCTTTCCAGTGAGATTTATTCTTCCATATGTTTTCTTGTTACCAATTAGCAACATTCCTTTTCAGCTTAAAGAAATCCCTTTAATGTTTCTTATAAGGCTGGTTTAGTCTGATGAACTCCTTTAGTTTTTGTCATATGGAAAACTCATGATCTCTCCTTCAATTTTGAATGACTTTGCTGGGTAGAATATTCTTAGCTGGAAGTTTTGTTTTTTTTTTTTTTTCCTTTCAGCACCTTGAATGTATCATGCCACTCACTCTGGCCTGCAAAGTTTCTGCTGATACACTTATTATGGGGGTTCCCTGATACAAAACTAGTTGTTTTTCTCTTATTGCTTTTAATATTTTCTCATCTTTAACTTTTGACATTTTAATTATATGTCTTGATGTGGGTCTCTTTGATTTCATCTTATTTGGAAATCTCTGGGCTTTCTGGATCTGAATGTCTGTTTCCTTCCCCACTTCCTTCCTTAACTTCCTTAAGGAAGTTTCTAGCCATTATTTCTTCAAACAAGTTTTCTGCCTCTTTCTCTCCTCCTTGTGGGCTCCTTATAATGTGAATGTTGGTCTGCTTGATGCTGTCTCATAAGCCCCTTAAGTTATCTTCATTTTTTTTCTTTTTCTTTCCTTTTTTTTTTTTTTTTTGTTGCTATGATTGGGTAAGTTTTACCAACAGCTTGGATTTATGTTAACTGATCCTTCCCTCTACTTCATGTAATCTGTTTTTGAACCTCTCTAGTATGTTTCTCAGTTATTGTATTCCTTGGCTCTGTGACATCCATTTGGTACTTTCTTTTATTTCCCATCTCTTTGTTGAAGTTCTTACTGTGTTCATCCATTCTTTTTCCATGTCCGATGAACATCTTTATTAGCATTACTTTGAGCACTTTATTAGGTAAATTACTTATCTGCATTTTATTATTTTTTTTGTAAGGTTTTATCTTATTCTTCCATTTGGAACATATTCCTCTTTTTTTTTTTTCATTTTACTTAACTCTGTGTTGATCTATAGAGTAGATAAAACAACCGCCTCTCCTTGTGTAGAAGATGAACCCTGTCTTTCAACTCTGCTCAACCTCTGTCATCTCTCAAACCTTTGTTCTCATCCAAAAAGCCTACTATATATTTTTTAGCTCTCAGTAGGTGAGGATGTCAGTGACTGAAAGGGGAGGTGCTCAGTACCTAGATTCAGGCTATTTGGAAGCCAGATCCTCAGGTAGCAGCTTTTAAAATTATGCAAATATGTACAGTCCTGTGAGACCACAAGCATAAGCCCCACTGACCAAGCAATTTGGTGGCTCTCTGGGTGACAGTCACAAAAATTGGGGCTCAAGATGAATGTATAATCTCTTTTCCGAAAGATACTGGCAAGTCAGAACAAGACAGGAGAGTGCCAAGATGGTGCCTACAACCTACGTACCTTGAGAATAGCTCTTAATCTACTAAATGTGTACCAACCTTGAAGCCTGCTCCTCAGGTCAAAGTTCTAGGACAAGCCAAGAGGTCCCCTTCAAAGAAAGACTGGAAGGAGGTATGCCTTAATCTGCTGTCTGTGCAGTGTCCTGGGGTGGCAGCCTGCCAAGAATTTTGTCTCCAATTGCCAGTCCTATGGGATCCAGGAATGCAAGTCCCCCTGACCAGCCAGTCAATCAAGGGGCATACGCTGGGGGTCAGATGCAAAAACAGGTCAGCAGATGTAAAAACCAGGACACCAGCTACGTGAAAAGCTTCCCTCCAGGAGACAATGGCGTTCTGGAGTGTGGCAGAGGAAGAGCACGAAGAGAGTGGTGTTCTCTGAGGTCTCTGGAAAGGATTATAGTCATTCCTGTGTGTTTAATTAGAAACCTGTCCCTCAGGCAGCAGCCTTGGTTTTTAGCTAATAGGCCCCCTTCACAGAAAGACCACGCTCCTAGGTCTGTTGCCTCTTGCTGTGCAGTGGGGCGGTGGCTATTTAACTATTTCTCCATCAGTTACAGTCCCACAAGCAGAAGCCCCACTGACCAACAGAGCTGGCAAGTGGTGGTGTCACCTGGCAGCAGGAACTAAAATCAAGGTGCCAGACATTGGTATGAGCTCCTCCCTGGATGATGCTGACAATTACAGTCTCATGAGATGAGTAACACAAGCCCTTCTGGCCTCCAGAGCCAGCCCATCAGGAGGCATCCCCTGGGCAGCAGCAACAAAGATCAGGGCACCAGACACAAATAAAATCTTCCTTCCTGGCGCTCTGTAGAGCAATGGACACAGAACTTGCCGGTCTCCACCCAGAGAATGCTCCAGTAGGCTCCTAGATACATGTGTTAAATTAGATGCCTGCCTCACAGGCTGACACTGTAATATAAGCAGGTCAACCTCCTTCACTTTATGTCTGGATGCAATCAGGCTGCCTCTGAGCTGAGCCCTAGGGCAGGTATGTCCAAGCATTCAGACCCATTAAGAGCTATCTTTCAGATCATGATAGTCTTATGCATCTGGGACATGAGTCCTTTTGGTTTTTAAAATTAGATGTTTTGGGTGCTCATCTCTCAGGTGCAGGTCCCAAAAGTTGAGGTGCTGGATGTGGGGTTTGAACCCTTTACTCCTCAAGGATAAGGCCCGGGTTTTGAGTTTTCTCCTCATTGTGGGTCACTGAACTATGGACAGGGTTTATCGTGAGATTGTGTCCCAGCTTCTCCTACCCACTTCCATGTGGTTTTCTTTTGCCTGATGTATAGTCAACACTCAGGCAGCCTTTATTTTTGTTTTGTTTTTTTTCTTTTTTAAAGGAAATTGTTCCACATGAAGCTGTAGAGTCAGTGTGTGCACGGGAGGAGGTGAGTGTGGGATCTTCTAACCTTGCCATCTTGAACCAAACCCCTTCTACTTTTGAAAAGTTTATTGGTCTGCATGAGGTCTTTAGTTTCTCCCACTGCTCTGACCTCTACTGTTTTTTTTTTTCCTGCTTTCCCTTAAACCATGGAAACCAAGGACAGATGGGTAAGACAGGTAAAACTTTGCCTGGCATGGCCTAAGTTTCTTTTTTTCTCTTACCAGTGTTTACCAGTGTTGATCTCTTGGTTTTGTTTAACTTTTCTTTGTTAGGGAGATCTAGCCTTGCTCTTGTCCATCAGACTTGATACCTTTTGTAATAGACACTGTGGCAGCTAAAATGGCTTTTAAACAATGTTTTAATCACCCTAGACTATGATAGCCTGCTTCTAAAAGTTCCAGTTCAAAAGCAGATTCTTAAATTCATGTAAATCACAACCAGAGTAGAACAATTTAAACAATTTTTTAAACATTCTTAAATAAAAACCCAACAAAGCTTTAAAATCAAAACTGAAAATTATTTTACTATAGTGGAGTTAAAAAGAAAAAAAAAGATTATGAAAAAAACTTCAATACATTGATAACTTATCTTCACAACATAAAAAATTTTTCCATCTTTCACTATATTATAAACTTAATGTACATTAATTTAAATTTATTTTTATATCATTTTTACTATCTGATGTAACAGATGCATCTAATGATAATGATGATGAGTGTCTGTGTTTGTGTTCCCAGGACACAGGTAGAAGAAAGGCTATACCTAAGTAGTTTTATCCCTCGGCTATGGTTTAGGGTGTAAAGAAGAAAATCAGCTTTGTAATGGCAATAGTCTATATTAATTTTTAATTAGACATTTTTCTAATAAACATCAGAGGTAGGCTGTTATGAAATTATAAAAGAGACTCCCAACGGAGTCATTTAGCATTCTGAACCTAGGCTGGGTTGCACACATGGCCTGCCTCTGAGTCTTTGTCCTTGTGCGTTACACCTGCAGTCCTGCTGGCTGACAGCTGATGTGGTAGATCTCTGTGAAGGGGAAGGCTCACTGATGGCTGGTTCCCCAAGAACTGTCAGCCACTATATAGATAAGTGCCCATAATTTAGTTGTTTGATTGAGGAGTTTCTACCAAAAAAATCTACTTTTGCTAAAACAATTATAGAAATACAGAAGATTTTAAAACACTCAGGCCAAAAGATTTAAGACAAAAACTACATGGGCACTTTTAAGTGGACTGATGTTTAATTGTCAGTGCCTATTTAAAAAAACATTGTTTTGTAAGCTTACTTTGATTTATCGTTAGACTGGAGTCTGAGGCCTTCCTGAATTATATGCTTTTGGAGTTCTATTTTCTAAAAGTATAGAGTAACTATGAGAGTCATGATATAATCCTAAGTTGTATTGTAGGTAACATTTTTTTTTTGAGCAACTACATGTTGCTCATTTGCTCCATCTGCAATGCTATGGGGTAGATAATGTTATTGTCCCCATTTCACAGATGAGGAAGTAGAGTTTGAGAGCTTACATGACTTAACTGTTTCAGCCACAAGCACACTTGACAAAGTCATGTCTTAAAGGTTCCTCGTAGGTACTTTTTCTTCATCTATGAACTTTAACAGGAAAGGTCGTTTTAAATTTTAAATTATTTGAGTTGTCTAATTGAAGGGCTTGACTCTCACCGGTAAAGTTTCAATTTAGTCCTGGAGTAAATGTTCCCTGCAGCCACTTTTTCCTTTAGCTAGGTACTTTACCTTGATTCTTTTAAAGTTTATATTGTCTGAGAGTCTTTGTCCCATTAGTAAGAGGGCAATATACTTTCTTCTTGTAATCTTAATTTATAACTCTAATTAAACTTTTAGTCCTAGGTCAGAGAAAAAAAAAATGAAAAAAAAAAGTTTTTTCTTTCCGTACAACTGAGGCAGTAAAAATTTTACAAAATCTTCACTTTTATTTATTCATTTTTTTTGCAAGAACATTTCAGGGATGATGACATAACCTCCAAAGGTTGGATGCTTTTCATAATGTTAGTAACCTTTGATGATCTCTACCTAGATATTTCATTAGGGGTTGCAAAATAATACTGTAATTCTACTATACCCTCTTTAGTCTAAGAACAAGTTACTTCATCAATTATTTGGTTATCCTGTCTTACAGTTCATACAGGAAAAGTAGAATAACGGGTATTTTTTTCCCTTTTACTAATCAGTTTTCGAAGTAATACATTGGTTCCCCATTAACTAATCCCCTAATCCAAAGGTTAAGATTGCTATTGTATTTTCATTATCATCATGAATGCACGGATTTCAACTCATTTGATGTGTTTTATTTTTTATTTTATTTTATTTTTTTTGGATTTTTCAAGATATTTATTTTTTTCCTTTTTTTTTGTAAGTATTTATAATGATTTTTTATTTTATTATGTTAGTCACCATACAGTACATCCCCAGTTTCCGATGTAAGGCTCCATGATTCATTAGTTGCATATAACACCCAGTGCACCATGCAATACGTGCCCTCCTTACTACCCATCACCGGCCTATCCCATTCCCCCACCCCCCTCCCCTCTGAGGCCCTCAGTTTGTTTCTCATAGTCCATAGTCTCTCATGTTTCATTCCCCCTTCTGATTACCCCCCCTTTCTTTATCCCTTTCTTCCCCTACCAATCATCCTAGTTCTTATGTTCCATAGATGAGAGAAATCATATGATAGTTCTCAACATTTGCTACAACATGGACGGCACTGGAGGAGATAATGCTAAGTGAAATAAGTCAAGCAGAGAAAGACAACTATCATTTGATGTGTTTTAATCCATTAATATTATTTTTCTCATTTTTACTCTAATTGTCTAGTCTTTAACCAGAAGAAGCCTCTTCAAGTTGGTTCCTGAGTCTTGTTACTATCTAGGTAGAGATCATCAAAGGCCACTAACATCATGAGAAACACCCAACCTTTGAAGGTTATATCATCATTCCTGAAATGTTCTTGCCGAAAAAAAAGTCTGTGGCCTTTAACAGTTTTCTTTCTTTCTGCTATAACAAGATGCACCTGTATCATCTTGTGCTTTTTCCTGATCCATACTTGCAATAAGCCACTTCTACGAGGAATCCTGATTTCCTATAGTGGTAAATATGATATAGAGACCAGTATCAGGTACTCCATGGGGGTGCTTTGTGGGAACTGCAGTTTTCTTCAACAAACAGAGAAATGGGAAGGAAAGGAAGGAAGGGAGAGAGAGAGAAGCAAGAACTACAAATTAAAAGAGACCTAAAAGACCAAACTAAAAACAAAATTATGCGATAAGAGGGCAAATCCCCCTCCCCAAAATACTAGATATTTGATGGTTTTAAGTAGTTATTATTAAATTAAATTTTGAAGTATTGCTATTATTGTCATTCTTTTAAAAGAACTCTTTTCTTTTAGAGATACACATTACAGCATGTATAGACGTATTGATATTATGTTTGGATTTGACTAGAATAATCTTGGGGATGAGGAATGAATAGGGTGGTATAGAAGAAATAAGATTAGCCATCAGTTCATTATATTATTCTGTCTACTTTTGTATACAACTTCAAAATTTCCAAAACAAAAAGTTAAAAAAACTATTTTGACATAGTCAGCTTCATACACCATTTAAAAATGGAAGTTAAAACTAGTTTTACCTGCCATATGTGCGTATTTGTGCTTGGACCGTGATGCTAGAGATATTTGACTGGTAAGAGTTGAGAAGCACTGATCACTGATTAGGTAGAAAGATTACATTATCAAGAACATTCAAAAATGATTTTAATAAAAGCTAGAGTTAGAAACATGATTAAACCTATAATCACATTAATGATTAAAACATTCTAACGACTGCTCTGATGAGAAAGAAAAAAGCAATGTTGAAAAACTCTGAGAAGTCCGTGGGAAGTTAATGGAACAATCTAACAAGACTTAATACTCTCAGTCAGGGGCGCCTGGGTGGCACAGCGGTTAAGCGTCTGCCTTCGGCTCAGGGAGTGAACCCGGCGTTCTGGGATCGAGCCCCACATCAGGCTCCTCTGCTATGAGCCTGCTTCTTCCTCTCCCACTCCCCCTGCTTGTGTTCCCTCTCTCGCTGGCTGTCTCTATCTCTGTCAAATAAATAAATAAAATCTTTAAAAAAAAATACTCTCAGTCAATAAAGGGCATAATATGAGTGGAGTTTGGAAATGCATAATTAACTATATGAGGAATCAGTATGGCTCTCTTTTATACTGTAATACCTTATGCAAAGAAAATCATACAATTCAAATAGGAAAAGTGTTTAAATAACTCTGACCTACAGGGCCAATGATGGGTAGAACAAAGATCTAGAAGATCAAGGTCAGTAAGATAGGAAGTTATTTTCCAGATGATGGAAACTATGCCATATAGTAAGGGTGGCAAACTGACAGTTCTTCCAGCACCAGGCACAAATGAATGCCTGAGCTTTCACTGTGAATGGGGGGTGGGAGCGGTGGTAACCAGGGGAGAGCATGTGTCTATCACCTGACAGGTACAGTTGCTATTTAAGGACAAACGCACCTTGTTATTAGTTCTTTTGATTACTTTAGAGAAGCCAGAAACTGATAGTTTTACAAAAAATCCCGATAATAAATTATAAAGATAAATAATAAATGTCAACACCTCCCAAAGCGAAAGGCCAAATCTGGCCAAGGCTCTGTAAACCACCTGTTTGCAACCTCTGCTACACTGTGTAAGAATCCTAAAATTTGCTGCCCTAAAGAAATTTGCAACTACCTAGGGTAATGCTGTTCAACATTGCTGTGCATGAGGATAACCGAGCAAGCCTGACCAAGTACAAATTCCTGAGCTTCCCCACAGAGAATCTTACTTGGTGATCCTCTGGTGCATCCCAGAAAGCTGAAATTTTGATTAGCACTTAGGTCACTTTGAAGCATGGGTCCAGGGTCCACAATTTGTAAATAATCAAGTTAGGGAAACCATAAATACTGTATCTTGAGAAATCTAAGACAATATGTAAGTTCAGAGTAAGACAATATTGGTAGAGGCTATAATTGTGAGTAAAGCTCCATGGGTAGGAGACTAATGAGAAAGTGGGTCATAAAGGATGAAGGCACAGAGCCTTGTGACTGTGAGGCATACCTGTGATGGCCAAGTGTAAGGTAATCACAGAACTGGTAATAATAAGCAACAAATGCTGACTAGTGTAAGGTAATCATAGCAACAAATTGTCCAGTAGGCTTGAGATTTCAAAACTGTAAATACTTTCTTAAAAAGTGCTTGATGCTGACTTACCCCAGCCGACATATATTTTAAAAATACCACAATCTCTAAGGAGAAAGGGAACTGTTAGCAAATATATGCTCTGAGATCAAGTAATCCCACCAATGCTGAACCTATAGTGGCCATGCAAGAAAAGAAGAAATATATTCCATAATATTCTAAAGGTTCATCAAAAGTCATGATCATGCTATGACAGTCACTAATTTATTATCACTCATAATTGTTC
Organism: Ursus americanus; assembly: GCF_024610735.1. Taxonomy (NCBI): domain Eukaryota; kingdom Metazoa; phylum Chordata; class Mammalia; order Carnivora; family Ursidae; genus Ursus; species Ursus americanus. Next base: position 8,659,399 of record NC_142139.1, read on the forward strand.
TGAGTGATATCTAATTCAGATAGAGACGTAGTTAAGACAAGGGTGTGTGTACGTGTATGTGCTGGCTATGTTTATATGGGCTAACATTTATTATTTTTTGAACCGAGATGTAGAAGCAAGTTTTGTTAAAATCCAGTGATTCGGTGACATCTATAAACAACATTTGATCATTCCACTAGGGAATTATGGAAACAGCTATAATATGCAAGAAAGCCATCAAAATCAATTTACTGTTGTTAATGGTACAACACACGGGTATGTTCTTGCTTCATGAATGTCTATTATTTGCTTTCCAGTAATGGACTAGTTGCTTTCGAAGACTGAGTATAGGTCAGATTACATTCTGTGTGAGGTCTCAAAAGCAAGGTAATGGTGGTAAGTATTTGAAATTTCTGGGGTGCCTGAGTGGCTCACTGGGTTAAGTGGCTGCCTTCAGCTCAGGTCATGATCTCAGGGTCCTGGGATCAAGTCCCACATCAGGCTCCCTGCTCAGGGGGGAGTCTGCTCTCTCTCTCTCCCCTCCCCACTGCCCCCACACTCTCTCATGCACACACACACTCTCTCTATCTCAAATAAATAAGTAAAATCTTAAAAAAAAAAAAGTTGAAATTTCTTAGGTACTGGTATTCGCATATTTCTAATAAAAATAATGTACAGACTTGTTTAGCCATTATACCAATAGTGTGCTTCACTCTGCTCTATGTCAACTGCTAAAATGAAAACCTGCTGTAGTGAGTGCTCACGGCTTAATTCACAGAAGATTAGCCGCCATTCTGCTAAATGTCTTATTCTGCATTCCTTTTGTTATCTGGGCAGCGTCATTTCCTACCACACTACCCAGCGTCTAGCCTTGAAAAGAAGTATTCAGTAGGCAAGAGCTAGTGCTGATGGATGCCTAGAAAAGAGTTTCTCTCAAGATATACCATAACCTAAAAGCAACTGAATAATGTGTACATTAAGCTGGTGGTTCTAACAATGGGGATGAGAAAGGGTGGATTATCTTAGAAATAAAGAAATTTAATGTTACTTTCATGTCACCTGAGTGAAGTGAAAATATAATAAAATGGTAAAACAATATTCCAAACCCACTGCCGTGATCCAGGAATGTAACAAAAGGCAGAGGAGTCTATTATGATGTTCACGGAAGGGGGATCATCTCCCCCCATATGTGATATTGGAATATATTAAGACATTTCCGTAGTTACCTATGTGATCGCAAATGCATTTCAAGGCACACAATTTTTAAAAAGTCACAATCTCTAAGGAAAATGAGAACTGTTAGGAAATATATGCTCTAAATGGAGCATAGCTTGTCACAAAGGGCTTTGGCTGTTTGTAGAAAACTGTGGGAAGAAAGCAAAGGTAAGGACAGACCTGAGCAAAGTAGGGGCATCTAGGTGGTTGTCAGTTCAAGCATCCGACTCTTGGTTTTGGTTCAGGTCATGACCTCAGGGTTGTGAGATTGAGCCCCACATCAGGCTCAGTGTGGAGTCTGCTTGAGATTCTCCCTCTCCCTCTCCCCCTGCTCTCTCTCTCTCTGAACTAAATAAATAAAATCTGAAGAAGAAGAAGAAGAAAGGAAGGAGGAAGAAAGAGGAGGAGGGAGAAGGAGGAGGAAGTAGAAGGAAAGAGGAGGAGGAGGAGGAAGAGGGAGGAGGAAGGAGGGTCAGGAAGAAGAAGAAGAAGGAGAAGAAGAAGAAGAAGAAGAGGAGGAGGAGGAGGAGGAAGAAGAAGAGGAAGAAAAAGAAGAAGAAGAGGAGGAGGAGGAGGAAGAGGAGGAAGAGGAAGAAGAAGAAGAAGAGGAGGAGGAGGAAGAGGAGGAAGAGGAAGAGGAAAAAGAAGAAGAAGAAGAAGAAGAACAACAACAACAACAACAACAACAACAAGAACTGAGCAAAGTGAAAGGTGCCTCTGCCCATGGCAAAACTGAGGCTGAAATCTGTGAGATGCCCCAGGGCTCTAAGTTTCTAGAGTCATTATGAGATCTGCACGTGTGTGCATATACGTCTGCTGGTATACTTGTACTATCTAGCTACTATTCACTTACAGTTCTTAAGAACGTTACATAGCTTCGACGATAAGGAGGGACACACGCTTTGCCTTTTTTCCCTCTTCGAGCCAAGAGAGTTAGAGCTTCTACCCTGTAAGTTACCTCACATTTTATAGATGTGAAATCCTATTGTTACAGAACATAACATTATTTTAAAATGTTAGCTATACAAATAATGCACTCAAACAAAAAACCCAAAAGTCAGTATACTCAAATTTACCAAAGTAATATTAAAATCGAGCATAGTGTGTTTAGTGAGTCTAAGACAGTGAGTCTAAACTCTGATGATACGTCATAGTTATTAAAAATGCAGCTGCCTGTACTCAACTCAGACCCAGTAAACTAGAGGGCCCATGTAGGGGCTGGACATCTATCTATCTATATACACGTACGTATGTATGTTTCATCCCTGATTCTGCTCCACAGAAGAAATCCTAATACAAAATACCAGTTTTTAGGGTTTCTTTTAAATAATCTAATATTCTTCAGCACCAATAAAATAACTCACATATTTCCCTTACTACAGATCAGCTCTCATCACAGATCTGTCTTTGCTGATGAATTTAAAATGATATATTATGAAAACATGTTTTTAATGCATCTAAATACATGATTTATTTAGAGTATTTGAATGAATGAAATACGATTCAGGAGCTGTGAAACTGGTCCACGATAACATCTTCGGCAGAATCAAAGGTATGCAAGAGAAGAATTTAAAGGAGAACAAAGAAAGCAAAGAGAGATTCAGGTAACCAGATGAAGTTCTAATATTCAACTGATGATCAAAACAGCAATGCTGGGTCATCTAATAAAATGTGTCAGTGTATCTCTCACATGGCTACATATCAGTTATCTAGAAACTTCATTTATAAAGAAATACTTTCTTACTTTCCATTTCATACAAGGAAGCAGAGATACCAGGACTACTTAAAATTTGTGTCAGTCACAGTGAGAGCACTGGAGAGCTGGGTGAGGGCTCTCAACCTCTGCACGTACTGCCTCCTGCCTGTGAAGCTGGTGGGAGGGAGGAGGACAAAGAGGAAAAGAAGAAGGGATGAAGAAAAAGGGAGGTGGGAGGAGGCCAGAGGTGACCTTCTGAGGAAGGCAGCAAAGAAAGCCTCTTGAGTACCCTCCCTCAGCTACTAACCGGTCTCTTCCACACTAACCCACTGGTGTTCACGGTCTGAGTGCAGCACTCCAGCTAGACTCCCCTCAACTGTATCCTCCATAAAACCCCACTGTGTCCGCCTGCCTCTCAGCACACTCTTTGCTGCTTTCTAAATTCATCAGCGAAGACAGATCTGTGATGAGAGCTGATCTGTAGCAAGGGAAATATGTGAGTTGTTTGCCATTACCATTTAGATTTGAACAAGGACATTCTGTGACAATGCCCTAACCCAAAGGCATAGAGTTCAGTTCATGCTTAGAAGATCTTCTCAGGTAGGCAGGAGAAAGACAGTGCTTGGGTTTTGCATTTTAAATTTCTTTAGAAACTGTAAAATATCTTCGTTTGACCCCCATACAATCCTATAAAGGTACTATTTTCCTGTTTTACAGGAAAGCAGTTTTGGGAGGAGCACTGTATCTGGAGTCACAACACCTGCATTCAAATCTTTGCTTTGCACCTACAAACCCGATCTCCAGCATCTCCGAGTTGGCTTCTTCACCTCCACATTGTACGTCTGTGAGCCTGCACAGGATACTCATTTGATTGGAGCTGGTTGCTAAAGGCCTAAATCAGAGTTCAGTCCATAGGACAGATCAATTTCATTCTTTTACAAGATCCATTTTTTCTGTCTTAATTCCTGCCAAACATCGTGCAAACATGGCATTTGTGGTAAGGGCTGCTTGAATGAGGCGGGAGGACAGCAGCATAAATGCACAGCCGCCACTGGGGTGCTCAACGTGCCTCCTCGCACTGGAAGCACTAGCATTGCCTGGAAACTTGTGAAAAACACAGATGTTCCTACCTGAGACCTACTGAGTCAGAAGTAGTAATCTGTGCTTTAACCAGCCCTCCACATGGCCTGTTGTCGGCTGAAGTTTGAGAACCACTACTCTAAGTTGATCACAAGAGAACATTAACTTCAAATTGGAAAAATACTATTTTTAATTATATTGGTGTACTGCAAACTTTACATGGAAATATGATTCCTTACCGCATGCCCACATATCCACCGGCTTTCCATAAGGATCTTTACGTAAAACTTCTGGAGAAAGATATCCGGGTGTGCCAGCAAAACCTAGGGAAAATGGACGTTAATGAGTCAGAGTTGACTTGACAAAACCAACGTGAAACCGGAAACTAAGGAAAAAACATTTTTGGGACTTTTTAATCTGAAGATTTATTTGTCAAAATAAAAGAAGAACTAAAATAACGTATACTACTTTGTCTCCATAGCAGGACCAACACTAATCTGCTTTGTAGCTTATTAGAAAAAAAATGCATTTTTTCCCCAGATATGAAGGCTGTTCTATTGTGTTATATAGTCAGCATGCATACTTAAGTCTATTTGGTTATCAGTTCTTACTCTCACTTACTTATGCAGGATTTGAAATTAAACCTGTGAAGGGGATCAGAACACACCTCCCCAAAATACGCCACTGTGGCATACGGATTATTTTTAGCTGAAGGCACCTGAGAATCGGCAGATGTATGACAGGCTCTTTCATCTCCTTTCTAAAAGTAGGGCGTAAATTTCTTGTGAAAAAGGTGCTCTCCCTGCACCAGGAAGAGGAGAACATTCCTGACATGGGAGCTGGTGCCAAGACGGATCTATACAAACCAACCTCACTAAACTAACCCTGATCTTCCATCAGTTTTCCTGTATGTTTCCTCATTATTTCCCCACAATTTAATGCCCCAAGCTGAAACCCCTTTTTCCTTTGTCTTGTCAAATCTCCACAATTTATCACTCTTTGTTAAAATGGGATAGAAGTCCCTTGGTCTGGCCTTTCTTTAGGTCTTCTCTATTTTCTAGAAAGGCCTCTGTGTGTCTGTAAAAGTTAAAATAGTAACATCAAAAAAATTGTATGCTCTTCTCCTGTTCATCAGTCTTTTGTCAGTTGACTCAGAGGCCCCAGACACAGACCTAAGAGGGGAGAGAAAAAGTCTTTCCTTCCCTATACCTGAAAAGAAATAGGGAGAAATTTGAAGATAGGATTAGAACCTTGCAAGATATGATAGATAGATACCAACATCATTTTATTATGAGAAGCATTCACCTATAAAACAAAAGGACAGAAACATAGATCTTAAGTAAACATTTTTGAAAGTAAGGTAGGCTGTGGGGTGGGAATGGGGCTGAGAGTGACTGAAGAATTCACCAGAAAAAATAAGCCCTAAATATATCAAAGAGATCACTGTGTACTAATAAATAGTCAATGTGTACTTATAACTGTCAACTAAAGAGAAGACTCAGGAACATTTGGATGAATCACTATTGAACAAGTATCAACTAGAATTTTAAGAGAGATGTGGTAAGAGAAACTAGATGGCAAAATAAAGCTTCGTTATTGTATAAACCAGTATAAACTCCAAGAAGGTATGCTTAAATAACAATCAATTTAGAGCTAGAACCTAGAGTGACATTTTTCTTATTTCTGAAAATAATAGCTTTCAAATAAAAATAGCTACCTTTAAAAAAGACTCAAACTAACTATTTGGAAGTTTTATTTAAAGGCACATATGAAAACTGGAAACATTTCTTTTTAAAAGGATATGTATCAGGAATTCCTCTGGCCACAAATCAATGAAGAAGCTCATTAAATATTTACTGGGATTCCAAGTGCCCAAGAAAGGAGATTTTTCTTCCCATTTTCAAACTTATTAAGTACAACAATGTGCAAAAAGGTATGAAAACAAGTATGTATGTATGTATATATGTGTGTATGTGTGTGTATATATGTGTATGTATGTGTGCGTGTATGTATGTGTATACGTGTGTGTGTGTGTGTGTGTGTGTATATACAAAACCACACATACATATATATGGAATAGCACAGTTATTCCTCTGAACAAAATTACCTTGGAAAGTGAGGCGAAGGATTGTGGATTTTAACCCCTCCGCCCCTTTATCACTTTTCCTTTCCTTTGTTGTAGAGGAAGATGGAGTGGACACTGAGAAGGGACTCCAAGAAAAGATGCCTGTATTGTAGTTTAAGCTTCGCATGGACCATAGTGGATCTACCTCTATTCTCAAACTTTACTTAAAAGAAGCATTTACTTGACAGTTGTGAGGTGGAAGAATTCCTGAGTAATCATGGTTGGTTCCCTTACCTAAAGTTTGAGGATTACATCAAGGAGTGATGTGAAGTCAGCTAATTCCAAGGTAGGGATGGGCATAAGAGTTCTAAAGAGCTACTGGGATGCCACACCTGCTCTCATTCCAATGGCCCCTTTCCAACTCCTCCCAAGTTCACACACAGACAAAGGAACCCAACGGAAACCAATGCCAAACTCCAGATTAAAGACCATGGTCCTAGCCTACACTTTAAGACCCTTTATCTCCCAGTTCCTCTTCACTCATCCAACATGATTTCTTTCTACTCCTGAGCATTTGACCTGATTAATCTTTTTAAGGTCTCTTGAAAACAGACTTCTTATTCTTGCACTTGATGTTACTTTTTCTGTTGCTTGGAACCTCAAATTTCCATCTCTACCTTTTCTCTAACAGAGAGTGGGCTCTAAATTATTTCCATTTAGAGATCTCCTTAGCTAACTACAATTCTCAGTGGTCCGTCCTTACTCTAAATTTTGACCACCCTTTTATATACAATCTATAACCTCCTACCTAGAATTAGTAAACCTTAATATAGGTCTCAAATATCTTAGAATACATTTCCTAGAGGAGGGAATGCTAATGATATTTCATCTAGGTAGAAAACAGAAAGAAATCACTATGTGATTAAGAAATGAAAAGATAATTTTAAATGTAGATTATTATAAACCTTTTCTGGAGACTAAAATGCTAAGAGAGTACCATCACATTCATTCTTATTTAATATAATTATCACTTGAGCAGTCAGTGGGGCCCTTACCCCTAAGAGTACTGAAGCATACTCCAAATGTATAAACGTTAAGGAACTCCATGTGTACTGTGCAACGTGTTTTCATGAATAAAAAAATACTGAGGGTAAGACAGATAAAGCCTTCTTCAGCAGGAAACCGAACATAAAGAATCTCATTTATCATGACATATGCTATTAGCAGGGAAATTAATGAGAGCTTGCCTTCTTTAGACAGTATGTGTTTCTCACTCTGAAAAGCCAGTAGGAACATCAGAGCAGACCAAAACCAAAACACAATTACTTACTGCTGAGAATGTATCCACTGCATTAAAAAAAAAACAAACCCTCAATATTTTAAAAAAGAGACATTATAGCAATTAAGCAAAACAATTATTCCATGAAGGAAGATGGTGGTAGTTACGCTTTTTTCCAAGCAGCAACAAAGAACTAGAAATATACTGCAAACACCACTTCCAATCCCCCAGGAGAAATGGGCTATATTTGGATATTTCTCTTTGGTAAATTTTCTAGCCATCTTAATAAGTGTAGTGACACAGGCTGTCACTTCTGGCATTTTTGGCTAGTAATCAAACAGATCAGGGCTAGGAAGACAGAAGAAATTATGAGAAAAGAAACATTTAGACTTAAAAGTAAGAAAAAAACAATAAACAGCTCCTATAAGCCTCATGTAGTTTTATTTTTCTTGTTTGAAGACCTCTTATATTTATTACAATAAAACTGAGCAAAAGCCTGAAATTCTGGCATTACATATAATGAAGAAAGAGTTCTGCTCTTGTCTTAAAACTAAAATAACTTATTTTATTAAAATAAAAAGGCTCCCCTCTCTATCACTGATAGTACATTTAAAAGACAAAATTAATCAGTCGAGGGTGATGGGCATTAAGGAGGGCACTTGATGCAATGAGCACTGGGTGTTACATGCAAATGATGTATCACTAACCTCTCCCCCGAAACTAATAATACACTACATGTTAACTAACTTTAACTTAAATAAAAAAAAAATCAAATACATGAGACTATGATGGTAGATATGAATAAATATCAAATGAAGTCCTTCATACTAAAACATGCTTGTACTTTAAAATCTATGACATGTCTGGGAGTACACCCAAAAGATTATCGTCCATCACATGCCTCCTTCTCCTCAGGTAGGGTACCAGGAGGGTTCACTGGCATAGAGTAAGCTGAAAATAAGCTAAAGAAGAAAAGAAAAAGAAAAAAACTTGTACACTCTCTTAAGCTTATAAACTATGTTTTTTTCTACATTTTTTGAAATGCGGAATTTTCTTAGCACTTAAAATGCCCCTCTTAAAAGTCATTATTCTAATAGGTATCCTAGCAAGAAAGTAACTGTTATAGTACCATACTGAAGAAGAAATGGGGATTTTATTCCCAATCTGTCATTCTTTCTCTGGAATCAGATCACTTTTAGAAATAAATGATCACAATTTGAAATTTGTGTACTTTTATTTGGATGCTACTGCTTTCACTAACTTGGTATTTGTTTTTTCACTCATTGATTTGCTCAACTACTTTCACTGAGCAGGCAAAGAACTGTGGCATTGTGTTTCATGCCAAGATGATTTTGAAAACTTATTCAAAATCTTTCATAGCCCAGGCATATTCCTATGGACTCATAACAGCTCTGCAATGAAGTGTTTATTATCACTGCTTACAAAGAGGACATGGACCTCACAGGGTTAAAGTGACTTGCCCAATATCATACAACTATTAAGAATCAGACCCAGGATATAAGCTTGGGTATTCTAATTCAAAAAGCAGACTTTCTTCTGCTACACACAATCCTGCCCTCAAGCACCTTGTGATCAAGCACAGAAGATAAAACACCGAGCTCGAAAATAAGGGAGATTTAAGGTGCTCAATTAGATCACTCTTTCATGCACCAAGCCAAGTTGCTGATGTTAATTTACAGCCTTGGGTCTGATAATAAGGCTTGTCTTGTTCCTGCTATCCGATCATCACCTTCTACCTAGTTCTGACAATTACATCTCTAACCTAAGCCCCTATTTTGGTGTCCTGCTTCATACCCTGAGTCTTGTGAAGCAGATGGGACTAGATGGGACTAGAGTCCAACCTCTGGGGCTTTGATTTCCTCCAAACAGACTTCCTTAGAGTTCAGAGTCACTGTCTGTTCTGCATGCTATCGGGAATTTGCTTGCTCTTGCATATTCCTTAGTTCAAGCTGTCATCATGCATAATTTGAACTACTGTATTAGCCTAACTCATCCCCTGCCTTCGAAGTATTCGTAAGCCGCCCTCTGTATTGTTACCCACAACATCATTATGTAACATAAACCCAATTATGTCCTTCCCTACTTAAAATTTTTCACAGGATTCTTGAAACTTCTAGGATAAAAGCCAAATCCTTCAAAAGCACATAAAATCCTTTCCCACCTAATTAACTACCACTCATCCCAGTATACTTTATGCTTTAGCTGTATCAAACTTCTTGCTGTTCCGTAAATAGAAACAACAGTTTCATGCCTCTGAGATTTTGCATGTGCTGATCCCCTCTGTCCAGCCTTCAACTCCTTGCATGTTAGTGAACGAGTTCTCACTCACCCATTAGGAAAGCGGAAGCACTACCCCAGTCACCGAAACTTTCCCCGGAGGCAGAATTTCATACTTCTCTTGTGCTCCGGAGCACCTTCACGCATGACTCTGTTAAGATGCTCCCACACTACATGGTAAACAGTTACTGATACAGACGTGTCAGTATCTTGAGGCTCAGGACCTCCTGCTTAATTGAAGCATCTCCATTAATTATTCTGTCCATCTCTGTGATAGCCCCCCTACTTTCTGTTGGACCTCAACTCCAAGTTATCATATATTCTTTATCTGTGTCAACTGTGCCCTTACCCAGGATACAGAGATGCCTCTGAATCTCCAATTTACACTACTAGGTCCTACCTTCTTTCACTTTGTTCCTTTAAGAGGAACAAGTTTATTCATATGTCAAAATACGCAAAACCAAATGCCAAGTTTGGAGACACTAAATTCATTTGGTGGGTGAGGAGACAATGTGAATGGTGGTATTACGCTTAGGAGGAATCATGGACAAGGCTAACAGGTACTCCTGAAACAGGGCAGGAAGCAGAAAGTGAGGTCCTAAATTAAGCTGCCTGTAGAGGAGAAGGCTGCCGCACCCCCCACTCCCATCTACTAGCTGGGACAGACCAGAGACAAGGGCGAACCCTGGCGGCTCTGTGCGCACCTTACATTTAGGAAAACAGAAAGTCTTAACATATAAAATGAAAGAATTAAACACTTTTTGAGTGCTCTTTCTGTTTGCTGATGTTGTTCAGAGGAAAAGCAATTAGAAGCAAAGGGCATTTTAAAAATGATCTAACCTCAATACACTGAAAGTCAGAAAAGAAGTAAGAGGTTTGGGGAGAGCTTATATTTTGGGAGATTACATGAAAAAAAATGGGCCAGTACTGGGAAATGGCAAAAACAGAGGCATAAAAAAAGAAACAGTGAATAAAATAATGCAACAGGATAAATACTGAAACAATACACAAGCCCGGTTAGAAATGCTCTAATTTAAACTTGGAGTTAATTTCTTTCTTAATTGTAAAGTGACAGACATTTCATCAAAAAGAAATTTCAAAATTATCAGAATTTTAGAGCAGAAACTGGCAGTGTGAAGAAGTAGAAGATAATTAAGATGAACTCACACAAATATATGCTATAATATTTTTAAACTTTAATTTGTTAACTACAAACTATGTGGAAATATTCTGTATTTCCTGAGTCCCTGCTATTTACACAGCAGTTTTTGGCATCAAGTAAGGTTCTACGTAAACGGTCAATTTTCTCTCAAATAAAAAGTCCTTTTAACAATAGGGATTTAACAATCCCTATTAATTCTTAGTACAGGATCCATTTTCTCACTCATCTTTTAGGAAAAAGTCGACATGTTACTGCTCTCCTATTAATATTTTCTCTTATTTCTAGATTATATATCTTTTACTGTCAGTAAAATTAAATGCTTATAAAGATCAAATGTCTTCAGTTTCATCCGGCTGTTGTTAGAAGGACCATTTCTGTCTTATTCTGGCTGGGAAATGGGTTATGATGAGACAGAAGAGAACACGCAGCATGAAGTAGAGAGAGGCCCTACTCACCAAACCACGCCTGCTGGTCTCCTTGAACTTCTATGGCTAAGCCAAAGTCTGCCAGTTTCACAGCTGCTCCCTTGGATTTGCTAGCTAAAAGCAAATTCTCAGGCTTTATTTAGAAAGAAAAAAAAGAGACTGAAGTGAGAACCTATTTTAAGTGACTATTCAAAACTAACAACATTTTGTAAGATTAGGGCGGAAAAAAAAGTCATGCACTGTCCTCTCTCCTGGAGACTGTCATTCCTAAATCCCAGGGAAAATATGGTTAGAAAAATGATTAAAAATTATCATGTGTGCAGGCCTCAGACAGATGCATAAATGTACTAGAGAGATATTGGGCAGAAGAGAGAATACACTTGGGGAGAGATCAAATGAACGGAAGCACCTGTCTTGACCTGCTCACATGCTTCCAAGGGCTGCTGAGGTCCAGACTTGGCCATGGACATTGACTTAGAAGCCTAATAGAGCACAGACATTTTCAGCAGAAGGAAACTTGGCAAAATGATAACAAGAGTTGGACCAATCTACAGACATTTGGCAAATGAAACTGTGCAAATTAAATCCTAGTTGACTTCAAGAGTTTGGACCCAAATGTAGTCATTTTGATTCCTCAATGTTTCCAAACAATTTCTGTACAAATTTTGGAGTCTTATTCTGAATTACGTATTAAATTGCTGTCTTTAAGAATCTGTTTATTCTTAAAGGCAGAAAGAGTACACTATTTGCCAAATGTTATAGTTAGCTTTTTTTTCCCTTATAAGCCAGTTTTTTAAAACATAATTTATATGACTACCAAGTGTGATTCAAAGCATTCCTTAAATATTTGTTCTCACATCTTGGAATACTATAAGAAATATACATTTTCATTTTCTTGGATATTTATCATTATTCAAGGACTGATAACTCGGTCTTGGAATAAGGCTGTGTTTATACCACTGTTTCCCAACCAGGGCATCGAGACACACTGGAACTTTGAAAACAGGCATGAGGGCAAAGTCTTGAATTTCCCGGACCACCTTTGTGGATTGTAGGAAATGAAGGGAGAAGATGGTCAGGTAAAGGAGGCTGATTAATACACACAGTGAAGTCTACCATCCCCAGGTATCTGGATGAACAGAACAGCTGCATTGGTACATATACATTTGGGAGAGTAGTTCAACATCGTCTTACCTTGGGCTAAAACCCAGCAAATTTAGAGGTGTGCCTCGGCTGAAAGAAGTTGGAAAACAGGGGAGTGTACAAGTGCCAAAACAATTGTCTGGAAATCTAAATATTCAAGTCATTCAAATTGGTTCTGTTTATGTGTTGGTAAACTAATTCAATATTTTTTTTTCATGAAATGGCTACTTTTTTCTTATTGAATTAGGCAATTCTGTTGGTTGTTTTGACCTTGTATAAACACAGCCTAAACCAATATTGAATTTATTAATTAAGCCAGCCATGCAAATTAGCAAAGACTCATAACCAGAACTTGAAAAAATTAGGTTAAATCTATAAGAAATAAGAGAGTCAAGTAAGTTTTAATCAAGTACCAGACTTCTTCAGGCTATTGCTGTTCACTGCCATCAGATTCAACACTATTATGACAATAGGTAACTGTAAGGAAAACTTTGTAATTTCTTAGGGCTGCTAGGGCTTTTTAAATTACCTCAACGCTAAATACATGATCATTTAATTTGGACTCTAGGATGAAGATGTCTCAAGAATATGAAAGATCTCCATGCTGAAATAACCTTTAGTAAAAACCTAACATCCAAAATTACTTGGAACTCTGGTTGTCTATTAATGGAGTACAGTACCTAACCATATTATATTATTAGTATTTGACATTTTATTTTCACAACTAAAATTTATGGCCTACTACATTCATGCATTTTCTAATTTAACCACAAAGTGATTTCCAGCGATTAATTTATTAAATAAATGACTTGGAAAAACCGCATCAAACTGTAAGCAATAGTTTAATTCTTTGCAATCTTCACATTCAAAAGCACTGAGATGTCAGAGATCTCTGCTAATACACATCTGTCCCAATTTGTCAACCACAGACTCATTCAAGGAAAGAGTTCCAATTACTTTAGAAATCACAATCATTTTAGGTCTTTCAATCAAGTGGTACTGAAGTTTGTTGAGCAAATGCCAGTGCCATCAGTAAATAAACTTTTAAAATATTTAATGTGCTTTTATTCTTATCGCTAGATCAAAAAAGGTTCTGGGCAGTGCTGTGTGCATTATGCCCTTAAATACCAAGTATCTGCCAATTCAGAAGAAATGGAACACCTTAGAGCTTTATCATACATGGCCTCTGACTGGGGCAAACATTCACATCTCGAGATGACCTAGAAGACCTGTCTATAGGGCCTTTTGAGTCATCCAGGGAAATAATCCGTCTGGACCAGTGTTTTACCTTATACCCGTGAAGACTGTTCAGCTGCAGTTATGTACAGGAAAAGGCAGGGTTATTGTGTAGATTTAAAAATTAATAGAACGAAAATGACTTCGTGTTTGTACATATCTTTTAAGCAAACCTAAAATACAGACTTATAGAATGCAAATTGAAAAATTAGGATGCTTGCTGACTTTACTAAAGGATTATTTTCCTTATAAGATATTTCATCACAAGATTGTTTCTAATGGTCAGCTTCAATGAAACATTAGAAATAACACACAAATTTGACTTATATGCAACTCTTTGGAATACATACAAAATTTGAATAATCCTGTTATCATGTTCTACCATTTATGTAGCATCCAACTTAAATATGTGTTGTACTACAAAAGTTCATTGGCAAGTAGGTTAGTTCCAATTCTGAACATCTACAGAAAAGAAGATAATTTGTGATTGTATTTCACAAAAGCTGAAATGGTAGAGTCTTTCAGCTATGTGTGGCTGCTTCCTTAAAAGGATCACCACCATTATCTGCTACTATTCAACTATTTCGATTTTCTAAAGCAATTGAAAAGGTGAAATCAGAAACACAGGTCTTCCAGTGTATAGCTGACCATGAGAGAAATGGTTAATATGATGATCTAGAAAAAAGATGAAGAGCTAGGTTTACGTCCTGAGACTGATTGTTATTAACTGTGTAAACATGGGTAACTCACAGACTTGGAGCTAATTAGTTCTTTCATCTCTCAAATGAACATTATAAACATATTTCTCATAACGGTATACATGAGATTATAAAATCTCACTGGCTTTTATCACAAGAGCTCTGTCCTCTGTAAGGAATAATATACACATTAGTGATTAGCTATTACACTCCAGTGCAGCTGGCCATGTCAATGTGCAGGACACTGAATATTTGCAATGAATGTTCATAACTTGGGGGATGTCTATATTCCTAAATTTAATGCAATCTGTTATGCTAATCTTTATATATTGAGATTATCTCTAAATTCCTATAATGCAATCACTTTTTAGGTTGGTTTTTAAATAGATTCTACTGACGTTCTCACACACAGGTTCCTTCCCCACCCAATTGCTTCCTAATGATGCAGGATTTTCCATGACATCTGGTCTTAGTGTCAACAACCATTTATAGCATATCAGCTGCAATGAGCAGCAACTGTTGGCAAGTTTTGTTCTGTGCTTCCATATGGATGCAATGGCAACTTCTTTCATTGTGATTTGAGATTTTCTTGAATCTGTTCAAGTATCTCAAAGTACCTAGGCAGGTTGCTGGAATCACTTTTAGGACTGGGACTGACTTGGGAGATAAAACAACTGAAAGCCCTCAGTCTCTAAATAAGGTAGGGAGATCCAAAAAAGATGGAGGATTTGAAGCCAGATTTCCTGATTTTTTCTTTTAAAGATGTGATACTGAGGAAATTCCTCTGATGGTATAAAAGTGGGTCATTTGCAAAAGATAGTCCATGCAGTAGACTGTTGCAAAAGAATCTGAAGCACTCAAAAATATTTACTACCCATATCCAAATAAAACAAGAGGGAAAACTTATGAAATATGAGCCATAGTTTCAATCTCACTTCTCGAAAATCTCACAAATACATCATGAGAATTTCTAAATTAGTGTGATCTTCATTAAGGAACTGAGAGGGCAAAGGTGACAATCATCCTCAACATCAGTCACGGCACAGATTTATCTGTGCACGTATGTGGGTGTCTAGCCAACAAAACTCAAACATTAGGAATTTTTATGTGTAGTGAAATCAGGTGTGTTTTATTTTTATAGCTTTGTTGTTTATGAAAATCATAAAGCAGCCAGTTATTAGTTTTAGCACTCTATATTATTTCTTACATTTCTTTAGATAAAAGTTAAGAATGGAAATGGACTTTTTAGATTTCCTTCTACTGGAGAGTATGAACTATTTCAACATGAAGTTAAGCATTCTGTGCTTTGGTGTGTTTTCAGTCACTTTTCCTTTCCCAAAGAAGGTGTGAACAAAGCTCCTAGAGCTAAACTGAGCGAAAGTGCATGAACTGAAAAGCTTGAAGATCAAGCTCACTCATGCACATGGCAGAAGTTCTTTTGTGCACATGGTACAAGTGACTTTTGCTTTTATTTTTATATGGAATGGATGCTTGAATTTATGTACTTAGCACAGGGAGTTCTCAGCGGACGCACTGTGCTGTAAGTCTGTGATTAGGAAGTACTATTTCTATCACCATGCACACATGAGCAAGTTCATAAGGACCATCTGTTTTCCATTCCTGTTTTCTTGTTTCCTTCTACATGATCAGCACATACGATCAGCACTTACCAACAGCACATACTTCTACACTATTAGCAAATACTTCTCTGAAAGCAGCAGAGCAGAATGCAACCGCAGTGGGGCTGTGCCAATTACCTACTGTGTCTCCATGGCCTGACACACAGTTGTCAGGTTCAATAAAGAAACACAAGGATGACCAATGAATTATGGAATTGATCACTTACATAGTTTGTGTCTAAGACACCTAGACATACTTTATACACAAATGATAAGTTCTTTAAACTTTTATCTGAGTTTGCTCTGAGAAAAGTGGAACAATTGCAAGTTTATAATTATTCAAAATGTAGATTCACAATTTGATAGATCTACTACTAAAGAGGATTTACTGAATGGATGTCATATTCCCCCAGAAAATTAATTTCTTTCTTTTCTGGTCTTTAATTTTATTCCTATATTTAATTTAAATGTAAAATCCCCTCCAATCTCCAAAACTATTATCTTCATTAAAATCTATTTTCTCTCAGGGTGCCTGGGTGGCTGAGTCGTTAAGTGTCTGTCTTCAGCTCAGGGCATGATCCCTGCATTCTGGGATCGAGCCCCACATCAGGCTCCTCCGCTGGGAGCCTGCCTCTTCCTCTCCCACTCCCCCTGCTTGTGTTCCCTCTCTCGCTGGCTGTCTCTCTCTCTGTCAAATAAATAAATAAAATCTTTAAAAAAAAATCTATTTTCTCTCTTTGCCCCTTCCCTCCCTTTCCTCTTTTCCTCCCTCTCTCTCATATCCTTCCATTGATCTAATGATTTTTCCATTAAATAACATCGTTTTTCAGGAGGTAGGCTACAGAAAAAGAAAAGAAAAGAAAAGAAAAACAGCATTCTCTGCCGAGGCAAATCACAGGTGTTGATGTATTGCTCAAAGACTGTTTTATGTATGAAGCCTTCTATACAGGTGCTGTTCGTGAAGCAGTCTGGTAACCATTTCTGATGTACCTTGAACTGAAGAAATCTTACTATTTTGTGTGAAACCTATGATCAAGCAGAGCTATAAAACTGTCTCCTTTGACTTACTTCTGTTCCCTGATTCACAGAAACTGTATTCTTCAGGCTGTTACATGAGAGAATACATCTGATTTGATATCCCTCTATTTCTTGTGACCTCAAGAGTTGTCACTCGTTACTGCCACCTCGTTTTAACCTAATATTTTTCTGGATTCAGTTTGCGTCTGACATATTTCCTTTCTTCTGGGAGGGACAGCATTGATACATATTTTTAAAATGATCTTTAATTCGGTGGCCAGCAGGTTCTAGCCACACAGGTTTGCTCTTATTTTGCTCTGTAATTTGTGCCCACAGCTCTGATAGAGCCTCAATAAGTGCTTAAGAAATATTTGATGAATGTTTGTTCCTCTCTTTTTATACCTGAGTTTTCAATTATGAGCTCACAAACCCTCAACACTAAGTTACAGTAATCTACTCTTCATAAACAATCTATTTTTAGGCACTGCAGACTGATTGTCTTGATGTGGCCTAAATCAAATGTGGCAAATGCATTTCATTCTTCTCTACGTCTCATTTTCCAAAGGCTGTGACCAATGCCACTTTACTGATTTCCTAAATAAGAAATGGTTTTTTTGGACATCTATTAACAAATTATGTTGCACCCCCCCAACTCCATACTGTATCTTAAACATAACTTAAGCTTATTCTCTTATTCCTAATAATGCAGATTTTGTACAGCTCTGGAAGATCCATAAGCAGGATTATTTTAATCATTGGATTCACTAAACTTAGAACTATTTCCCAATTCTCAATGTTGCTGGCAAAATTACTTTCTCATCATTGTTTGACCTATTTTTTTTGGCCTTTATAAAGTTTTTGATTTATCCAACTAACGAACTGAGAAGTGGTAGCAATTAAGTATGCAGACTCTGGAACCAAAATGCTTGGGCACAAATCAGAACTTACTAGCTGAGCAACCATGAATAAGTTCTTTCACTCATGGTTGCTAAATCTCTCCTTATGCAACATGGGGAAGATCAAAGTGCCTTCCTCATAAAGCTGTTGAAAGATTCATATGATAACACAGTACAGGGTACATGGTAACTGCCTGATAAATGGTAGCTATTAGCATTTTTATTACTAACGTCCAGCCTTGATCCAAATCCTCTCAAAGACGAGAGTCATATTCCTGAACTATAGTACTATCAGTATGTCACCACTGCTAGATACTCCTTAATACTGTTTGGATCGGACACTGGACTCACCTTCGACGAAGGTCTGTGTACCCACTGGGTACTGCCTGGTTGTGACTGATGCGCTTCCTTTATGCTAACATGCCACCACATGGAGCCTTCTCCTACTGCTCGTTTCTGGGACATCCTCCAACTGTCTGCTGTGCCTCAACCTTGTCTCTAGGTTCTTCTAATTTTCCATCTGGTGGATTCCACTGTCTACTACTATTATGTCTACTAAGCTCTCAAGAGTGGCAGTTATTCAAATAACGATCTTAATGCTGTCACTGTATCAAAGAGTGATACTTATCCTCTTTATTCAATATTAATTAACATACACAAAACCTATTTTATTCAGCGATGCCTTTTATATTATAAATGTGCTTTTGATTGACTTTCATTCATTCCAAAATTGAAAGCATATGCCACAAGTATTTACTAGGTATAAAGTCCTATATTAGGTACTGTGGAGTAATACAGTATTTATTATACGTAGGTACAGTACAGCAATACAGCTATTGTTCTAGAAGAGCCTGACAAACAAAATGTACAGCACTCGTATGCTTATAGGTGCCTTTAATAATGAAGAACATAACACTTCCTGTGGTTTTCTCTCAGTGATATGGACAAATTAAACTGTGCATCAAACATCCGTATCATATATGAATTAACATACGAATCAGGATATGGAAACAAAATATATGACTTAAGAATAATAAGGGCAAATTTTTGTTTAAAGCTTGGTAATAAGAAATTTTACCAATCCTTTTCATTTTATATACTGGCAAATATGCTACTGTAAGCAGTATACTTATCAGATAAAGTATACATGTGGGTATAAAAGATATAAAACAAAGCCAGGGATTTGGCACACTCAGGGTGTGTGTCAAATGCCTCTAATATACTCTCTTAGTATGTTATGAAATGGCCTATTGAAACATGCACCGAAAACTAGACTCAACTGAAGTGTGTTCCAGTCAGCAATTTGACAGAAACCAAGAGAATTACAAAAACTGTAACAATCTCTATGCAAAGCTCACCCCTATCCCCTCCTAAAATCAGAATCAGAATGGAGAACAAAACACTTTAATCCCTTGAAAGAAATCTGATGGATGATTCAGCAGGTTATTTCTTTTGGTTGTTAGCCTCCCTAAAAGTCACCTGCCTGAGTTTTTAATTAGTCAATTTAGCTCATATGTCAGAAAATAGATTTTCTTCTCAGCCCACATCCTAGGCCCACTGCCATTTTCTGATTAAAGTTCCAGTCTTTGAAGAGCTCAGCTGAGTTTGAACACTTTCAGAAGTCTAATATCATGACCCCACAAGATATATTTTAAAGGTCATGTAAGAGAATTCACATTTTTCATCCTTGGTTTTTAGAGTATACTTATATAACATGGAGTAAAATATCTCAAATGATAAATTTCTTAGAGTATGTAATAAAATAACATAAATAAATGTGTATGCCCATATATATTCACTTAAAAAGGAAAGTAGTACCATGAGTTCTGAGAACAAAAAGGGGCTCTCTTTCTACATGGCTGATAAGGAATTCTTGAGGTGATTGCCAAAGATATGAATTTTTAAAGGAACATATTGTTTTTCCTTAATCCTGAGGGGTACATTTGGTAAAGTGTTAGCAGATGCACATAGTCCTATCTTGGCTCTCAAAAAAAAAAAAAAAAAAAAGCCATTAACCATGCCTTTGCTTTTGACATTTAAAGCTCTAAGACTCAAACTGAAATCAAAGGAAAATTCCAGAAACCTAAGGCAATGGTTTGCTTTTAAACCACATCTTCAAATAACTTGTTGTGGATCCTTAGAGATATACTCTTCTAGAGCATATTAAACAAATGCAAACTACAGATTTATCATAATTAGAGAAGTCTGCACATGAGAAACCAGCCCAGGTCTTTCCACCGAACACATACAAAGACATTGCCACCTTTGTGGCACCTTTGTACTAATGCCTGTATATGGATGAGGCTTGAAACAAAGAGTGACAACTATATAGTACTTACATTTGTTATTTTGCCCACCCAGTTGTTTCATTTAAATTTCTAGGCCTTCACTATATCTCTGAAATTCCATGACTGAAACTAGACTGCTGAAAGAAGGGGACAGAAAATGAATGAAAGAGTAGTCTCCTTCTGAACTATTTAATTTCTAAATGATCTAAACATTTTTCATCCTCAATGGTATCAGAAACTAAGTGGAGTCTTAAAAGTATTAGTACATACATATGTTACATAAATATTATCTTATAATAAAATTTGTTTTACTTTTTTCCTCTCTGTTTTAAAAGGCACTAGTATCTTGCTACCTAGGAATGTAAATCAACAAAGAACCAGGAAGCCTCAATGTCCTCTGAATTCCTGGGACTACTGTTAAGGGAAAGACTTCAGAGCCCCAAATTGAGGTTCTTTAACGCCAAAAACCTATTTAATAACTTTATTCTCTTCATAATTTTCGTAACTATTTACATAATATTAGGTATACACAGTATGACTCTAAAATAATATGTTTGATCAATGTCCATAGAACAGGTTTAGAAGGAAGAAGAGATTGTCAGTCCTACGCAAAGTCCCATTAAATGCTATATTCTTAGGAGGGAGGAAATATAGCAGCCTATTTACTGTTAATTGTAGGACATTATTCCTCTGGATGAAATGGGATTAATGTGAATCTCAAGTGTGGATGAGAGGAGATGAAATAAGAGACTGCGGTGATGGAAAGTGTTTTCGTAATGTGTTGGAATGGGTCCACACAACTTTCTTGCTCATATTTTTGCCTTTACAGGCATAATTGCAGCTGAACAGTCATTAGGAATTGTGTGGTGGTTTATCTTCTCCAACGGCATTACTCACCTTCAGGTCCCGATGGACTACGCCCATCTGATGGCAGTGTAGCACAGCCTCCAGGATCTGCTGAATGCAATGACTGCATGCAAACACCAGGGGGCGTGTGTTAGTTCCAAGCTTACACTCACTGTCTGTATACCCTCAGAGAGACTGGGTTAAAGTGCAAAACCAGCAGACAACTGGGGTTGTGTTTTACCATCTTCAGTAATGTAAACATATTGCTCAAGTAGAGTGACTACTACCTCAGAGCAATCAGTATCTTGCCAGATGTGAGCGAAAACGTGGATCCACTTGATCTAGAAAAAAAACCATCTTAAAAATATTTAATTCAGTAGCTCGTTTCCTAGTTATAAATTCTTATAGGAAAAGAACTGGAATGCAAATAAAATGTTTATAGCTGTTGTGGTCCACCTCCACTCCACATAAAAAAACTGTTTCCCCATTCCCTCCCACTTTTCTAGTATCATTCCAAAGCTGTCACTTCAGCAGTCAAGACATCATTAAGGTTAAATTAGGATACGTAATGAATTTTTGATAAATCATTAACTTCTTGTGCTTTAATTTAGCTGGCAATTATTATCTCTTGCCTGAGGGTTCATCAGACTCAAATGGAGCAATGTGTAACCAGTTGTTTTGCTACAGCAACCCATGGTCTCAGAACAGAAGTGGTGTTTAAATCTACAGGCGGACATACATCACAGGCCAAGTTTATCTCCAGGCAAATGCTGGACATTTCAGGAAAGCCTGCCCCCAAACCGCCTCTGGTAGTTTACTGCTTGGAAACTTGACAGGTTGTGTTCTTAATGTTGTCCTTCCCTTTTTGCTATGATGTATATTTAGCCTGTAGATGAGCAAACTGAAAGAGGCATCATGCATTATCATTTCATCATGTAGTCATTTTAGGGGAAAATTGGGAAAGGCAAGGGAACCATTTTAAATACCCACCCTCTGCCCTTTCCCCAGAAATAAAACCAAAAAAAAACCTCCTTTGATTCAGATTTATGGACTCCATATACTGACCTTCAGGTCCCTGTGAACTATGCCATTTAGGTGACAATGATTTACACTTTCTAGAATCTGCTGTATACAATGACTGTAAAGATACAAGGGCAGAATGGAAGGGAGAACATTTTAAAGGTACATAATCACATTGAATACAAAATAAAATGAAAGTTAAAATGAAACAAACAAACAAACAAAAATTATATTTTTTCACAACGTATTTTTTTAGCTTTACACTGGAATATAATAATGTTGAATAAAGCTAATTCTGCTTCTAACAAAAATGACATCCAACATAGAGTTTGTGACATGTTCAGACAAAACAATTTGAGCTGTGTTTTTTTTTCATTGCAAATGTACAAATTAAATCACTTGTATACAGAAGTCAAAATTTCCATATTCAAGGAGAAAAATTTATAAATATTCCCATAATGTTCTGGGAAAATTCTTCAGCAATGTAAAATTTATGGGTATTTCTCATACACATCTAAACTGTTTAAAATCTGAGGTCACAATTAAACATAGGTGTTGAAACAAGAGGGTAAACACAGATGAAGTGGCAGGTGAAACAAGGGTTAAAAAAATGGAGGGACACATTTATCATTTTGACTTAGAAGTGGTGCTTCTTGTAGAATATACTAAGAGGAAAACTAATGCATGTCTCCAATAACAGAGGGAGAATTTCAAGTAAACCCATGACATAAAATAAACCCCTCTTCAGGATAGGCATACTCTGGAGAAGGGTTAGGAACTTACAAAAAAAAAAAATGAATTTTAAAATCCCCTGGAACACTGGTAATTGTTAGATTCCATACACCTCAGTGAAGGAAAACTTTCCTTATTACTATGTCAAAAAGCACAATACTATTCTTATTAAAAGCTCCTGATGTCAAACAGACAGCTAATTAAATTAGAGGGATAAATCACTGATTGGCACCTGTAAGGTCCCATGAGCTGTCATCTGACATAAACTAATATAGATCACACTGACACGTTTTGTACAAATTTACATTTGTGCGACTCAAATGCATGTTACGTACTGAGCTACGTTCATTAACAAACACTTTAATAAGGACATTTCAATCATTTAATGTACAAAATAATATTACTCCAAAGTAAATTCTTGAATTATAAAGGTAATCACCATCCGATTTCTTACAATGTGAATGTAAAAAAGTGATCAAGGTTATGATTTTCCAGCTCCAACTCCATAAAGAGTCCCACTAATAGAGCTAAACATTGGTTGCTTTTTGACAATATAGCTTATTTGAGTGTTCGTGATTATTTTTTAAATACTATGACTTCTTTTTCCTTCGCTTTGTACTACTTTATATATTTCACTTTCTCTTCTCAAACCACAGATATAAATCATTAGACTTAATGAATAATGCAAAATAAAGTATACAATAATTCATATTAAATGATCTTCATCATTTTTTACTAGTGAGAATGGTTTCAGTTCTTCAGTTCTTGAGGACCAGGAGGGAAAGACTTTTCTTTATGTTTATACTTGGGAAGAGAATGTTCCTTCTCCTTCATTTTGTGTGGGACCTACCCTAAAAAATATTTACTTCTAGTGAATTCCAAAACCTAATATAAACATGCATATAAAATGATCCAACCTATACGGTCTCCCCTGGTATCTATAGGGCTCTTCAATAGTGAAAACAGTTTCTATTTTTATTTCAAATAATACTTTTCAAACACAATGACCTGTTTAACATAACTTTAAAAAGCAAAATAAATGTAATTCCCTAACTTGTTAACTACCTTGATTAAAATTATTACTCTCTCTGGGCAAGTGGGCAAATAGCTACTAGCAAGGCTGTTCTGAAGCCCCTTTTCAGGGCCCTAACATGAGAACTGGGGTGAACTGAGCAAGTGATGATTCACTCATAATAGTATAAATGACACGGAAATGTCTATTTGACTTTGGCAGTAAAAATTCCACTAAAAAATTAGAGTGTAGTCATGTACAGATACCATTCTCGGAATGTCATAAACTGGCATAAAACCAAGAAGATTAATTAGAGATTTGCAAGTGAGCCTGGGTGTGCATGTGCTACTTTGAAGGGATGGGGAGGGAACCTACCATCAGCTGATTATGTGCTGAGCGCAGGCTACAGTGGGATTAGCAAGCTTTAGGAAGCTCTGAAAGCATTAGAGAATGGGGGCAGACAATAAGTGACCAAATTTTCATAACATCTCATTTACATTGTTAATAATGAGTCCATTGCTCAAGGCCAGATCTTTCAAATCAAGTGCCAACTACTGAATATGTATAAAGAAATGCCAAGGACAGCTAACATAATATAGTCTAAGTAATATCTAGGCAAATAAATTAATGTCACTTCACTCCAAAAAGGTTGCCTTTGTGTAGCCTAGGAAGTTTCAAATGAGAGAAAATGTATAGCCGTTGTTAACCTCTGTGAAGATGATGCCAATTAACAAGGTTGGGAAACCCTTTTGAATCCTCTAAAATATCCAAATAAATATTTTTCACACGAGGGTTCCAAAAGCCATCCTGGCATTTCCAAAGACTTAAACAGCTAATAATGCTTTAAGGAGACCGCTGGGACTTTTGTAGTCTTCTGAACATGGGCTGTTCAGTGAAGCTTTCCGTGATGATGGAAATGCTCTGTATCTGCTATGTCCAATTGGTAGTTACTAGCCACTTATGGCCACTCAGCATTCAAAACGTAGCTACTACAACTGAGAAACTAAGTTTTTTATTTAATTGTAATTAACTGAAATTAAAATAGCCATGTGTTACTAATGGCTATCATACTGGGCAGCTCAGTATCTAGAGGCCAGAAGATCTGAATTTTTGCTCTCTTAACTTCACTTTAAAAAGTACATTTCCTTAGCAAAAGTCATTCCAGGTATAGATTTTATTATTTATTTTTTAAAAGACTAACTGTAGATGCTAGATAATAACAAAGTTTAGACCAGATTCTAGTTTTGTTTTCCCCAAATGATTATCCTGGAAATCCTTAAGAGAGAGAATAGCAATTAAGAGGGGCTCATCATGAGAAGTAGTCCAAGACGGTATTACGAGAGTCTCATAAATACTAGGGGTTATGATGCATTTGTAAAGAGATTTATTGAACAAGTGTCATTTGAATGTTGAGTCTTGTATCTTGCCCCCGGGCAAGTCACTTACCTGGCATCAGCTTCACTGTAATACTCTCTTGCCACTATGTCTTCAAACAGTTCACCTCCAGTAACTCTGTAAAGACAAACAAGATACTGACATTGGAAAAGAAAAACAAAAAATATGCATCAATAGATGTGCGCCGCGTTCATGTAGCATTTTTGTTTTCAGATTACTTTGAAAATTACAAAACAAAGTGTTATAAAACATTACAAGACTTACAGTTTTCATAACAATCTATATTAATCTAAACGTTTCCTCTTTTCTACATGTTTTTGTATTGCTAGATCCTGAAGACACAATTTTCTGTATAACATCAACATATTCAGTGATATTTCTTACATAAAATAATCTCTATGAAACTCTTCATTTTAGTTCTCCAAATATTAACTAAAGT
Source organism: Ursus americanus (assembly GCF_024610735.1). Classification (NCBI taxonomy): domain Eukaryota; kingdom Metazoa; phylum Chordata; class Mammalia; order Carnivora; family Ursidae; genus Ursus; species Ursus americanus. Next base: position 8,684,939 of record NC_142139.1, read on the forward strand.
CTGATGAAATGTGTGGAACAGTTCAGAAACATTTTCTGACAATAAGAGAAGATGATTACTTTCCAGCCTGTAGAGTATGTGTTTGCAGGTTGTATCTCTCTGGAGGGGCTTTTTAAACTGCAATAAACATGACTTTATGGGCTAGAGGTGGCCTTCCAAAATACATACCACTTTTGGGCTGAGTGCTAGCTAGATTTTCTTTGTAAAGCACCCCGATTTCCTCTACACTCCATGTTTTGCCAGTGAACACAGACCTAGGGCTTTTGGAAATGTCCCTAGACGGCAGCATTGATCCCTTGCCAACTAAGAAGCCATATCTATCTTCCATCTTTAAGTGAAGACTTTCCCACAACTCAGCAACTGGATTTAGTTACTCTACAAAGTACATTCAAACCAAGGGTTTCAAGGCTCTCTATATAAGTAGATATAACTATCTTTGGAATCCATTTCTTCTCCAGCTCCAAAAGACTGCTGTTCTGGGGCTAGAATTCCCTAACCAGTGATTCTCTGGCTTAGGCTCCCCCCCCCATCCCAATACAGTTTTTAACATAATATTTTTTTTAGCAAAATTCAAAAAATATGGAAGTGTACCAAGTACTCTCTTATCTCTCAACCCCAATTCCACTCTCTGGAATAAACTAATTTTAACTTTATGTATATCCTTTCAACTTTTTGTGTGTCTTTAAACATACTTGTTCCCTTGTAAACACAAAAACACATTTTTTTCTCACAAAAGTAGAATCATGCAATATATACAAATTACTAGGCTAATTGTGTTTTTCATTTCACTTCAGGTCATGGGCACCATTTCATGTCAGAACATTTTCCTTATTTAAAATAATAAACAGAGAGATACATTTTTGTGTATGAAGACAGGACAAACTGCCTTCCACAGTGGTTGTACCCCCAATGTTGTGAAGGTGCCCAATTTTTTCCATTTAAAAAAAAGTCAGAAAAAAGTTAGTGCATGTTAATATTTCTTGATTATTAGCAAAGTGAACTATTTTCTCATGCATTTATCTATCATCCATTTCTTCCTCTACTATGATGATATGGCTTGATTTTGAGAAGAAATTTCAGCTTTGGAGCTTAACCTTGTAATAGCTAACATTTGCTTACCATGTGCTACAAGTGTGCTAAGTATTATATTAACTCATAAATCCTTGCAATTATTGGCTGAGATGAGTTTTACTACTAGCTCAGTTTATCGATGAGAACATGGAGGTATAGAGAGTAACTTGCCCAAGATTACACAGACTTAAGTGGCACAGGTGGGCCATCTGTTCCACAGCCCCTGCTCTCAATCCGCACACAGTGCAGCCATTCCAATAATTACACTGTCAATCTTTCCAAAGTTTAGAAGGCATGAATCATTTGAAAAAGCACTGGGTGAAGGTATAAAGCTTGGTGTATGTTCATTATGGAATGGGAGATAAAATTACTCTTAAGACATCTTTTTTAAAAATTTTTCATTTGCTTTAATAAGTTCTAAAACATCATCAAATGATAACATGTTCCAGAGATGACCAGTTATTATTTTCTTCTTTATTTTCCCTTCCTAAAGGAAAAGAGGCAATACTAAAAACTTAATGTGTCTGGATTGAGCACTGGGTTTTTTTTTTTATTTTAATGTTTTTTTATTATATTATATTAGTCACCATACAGTACATCCCTGGTTTCTGATATAAAGTTCAATGATTCATTAGGAGGGCACGTATTGCATGGTGCACTGGGTGTTATACGCAACTAATGAATCATCGAGCACTGGGTTTTATAGGCAAACAATGAAGCATGGAACACTATATCAAAAACTAATGAAGTACTGTATGGTAACTAACATAACATAATAAAAAAATAAAATAAAATAAAAACTTATTGTGTCTGAAAGTTTATGCAACTTTGACTCTTTGAGCATCCTGGATATTTATAAGACCTTTAAAGCTGGACTCATTATTTTCAGTCCTACATATAAAATGTGCCTCTAAAATTATTTAAAGCTTCATATGGGCTTGTTCTGAAAACCATGGTTACATGTATATGTAATTTCGCTTAATAGCTCAGCTAGTTTTTATCCCCAGTTAGAATAACAATAATAATGTAATCACATAATGTACCCGAGATAAATTATAATACAAAGAATTAAGCATTACATAGAAGGTACTTCCAATAAACCCATTATCATCCCTATAATGATTATAACAGTTTTATGGGCTTTCTTCCTCTGAACGAATGTGACTAAGTTAAATATGATATATATCCATATTTATCTTGCTTTTGATTATAGGTACCTAAAGAATCTATATTACACAAAAGTGTGGTTTGTAAAGTGTTTAACAAATATTGATTAAAAAGCTGATTGATAAAGACAAAAACGAAAAAAACATTGCCATTAATCAAATTCCTGCCTATAGTAGCTCCTTAAGTGTACTGTGTATTCCAAGAGAACTGTCATGCCTTAAATTACTGGAATCACAACTTACTGATCTTTGCTACCATAGCATCTAACCCATAATATTTGCTCAATTAAGGAGTACTAAAGTAATGATTACATGAATTAACCAAGTGAGAAGATCATGCTGTCCATTTGCTCTAAGTCTGGACTTCAAGTGCACTTTAAAAGGAAAGAGAAAATATTAAAATTTGGCTCTCTATGGCAATAGGTTTTATTTCTAGGTGTTTATATTGAAAAAGAATATTAAAAACTCTTGGGGCCTAGCATCTGGTAATTTTCAATGAACTATTCTAGCTGTTAAAGAAATTTAAGGTGTACAGAGTTTTATGTTAAGCATCTCTGACAGCACTCTTTCTCATTTTCTAACACTCATTCTTCCCATTATTTAAAAATATCCTTGTGCAAATGAAACCATTTTATCATTTCTGTTATATGTATAATAAATGTCTGGGAAGGAAAAAATGGAGTTCTAATAGAACATGCTGCCTTGAAGATAACCTATTGAATTTTCTAACTTTAACACATTTCTATACTGACATTACTGTTTAATGGAGCACAAAATTAAGCAGTAGTTACCACAGATTTTTAAAAAAAATTTTAGCGTTGCTATGTAAAATTTCATACAAAATCAAATTAAATCAGTCTCATGAATAAACTGCTAATTAACTAAGTAGAGATTTTGTGAATAAATCAATGTTGGAGTTCTTCTATGATATGAAGCATATCAATTATATATCTGAAGCATTAATTACCATTTATGAATCTCTAGAGCATTAGGGCTTCCAGGGAAAAAATAAGATAATCCTAGAATCATGAAAAGATGAGACTTCACATATCAAAAAGATAAATACTTTTGTTGCTATTATTGTTATTTATAGGGATGTTGATTCATTCTGTGTTATCCAGCAGAATGAACTGTTCTTTTCTTCCTAGTCTATATATTTATATCAGAAATGGTTGAAAGTAGTTTCATATTGAATGAAACATTTACAAAATTTCAGGAGGATTACAGCCTTGACTATGAGGCTAAGCAGACAGAGTCCAAAACTGGGCTTCAGAAGATCAAATGGTACCACATTAACTCAAGAACCAGCAATGACGACAGTGACTAGAACCACTGCCCAAGGTGGTGAGGGGAAATCCAGGAAATCTCATGATGCAGCCAAGTTGGAAAACAGTAACGAGCAGGACGGCCCAGCTAACTCACAGTAGGAGGCAATCTCACCAAAGTAGGGCCAGGAATGTCCCCTGGAAAAAGAAGTAATTCCTCCCAAACACTAAGTAAAAAGCCGAAGAATAAACCCAGTGAGTAGAAGCCACCAGACCTGTAATCCAAGGCTCTGAGCAGACTCTCTAGAACACTAGGGCTTCCAACATTAGCTGAAGTCAAGTTAGCAAAGAATCACTAGTCAGATTTTTATCAAAAAACATATCATATGCTGCCTTGCATTTGGGTGACAGGCATGTCTTCTAGTGATCTCCTCCAAGACAGAAGCTATGATGATGATGTGTTCGTCTACTACCTTCACGGTGTCCAATACACTGCCTTCTATATTGTTGAACAATAACCGCATATATTTGTTGGGTACTCACCACATGCCAAGGCCAAGTGTTGTTCTGAGTCTCTATAGGTTACAACACAATAACCCCATGAGGTAGATACTAGTGCTATTTCCATTTTACAGATGAGAAAACAGAAGTAATGAAAATTAAAGACTTTCCCAAGAACACATAGCACAAGAAGGAAAAAGGGTTTGTTCTCATCTGTACTGCCCTAGTAGCTGCCCCCTGGACAAAATCTGGAGAGCAGAGGAGCAAGTCAAGGGTCTCTGGAGAGTCCAAAGGATCATGCGGAAAGACTGGAAAGAATACTGACATAAAGGCATTCCATTTATATCCCTTTAAAAAAAAATGTATTTATTTGACAGAGAGAGAGAGAGTGCACAAGCAAGCAGAGGGAGCAGCAGGCAGAGGGAGAGGGATCACAACCCAAGCTGAAGGCAGATGCTTAACTGATTGAGCCACCCAGCCACCTCTATATCCCTTTTTTAAAGTCAAACTGTTGGCCAGGGGTGGAGAGCAGTCATTGGTCAAAATAAAGCTGACCAGTGTTCATCAACAGGAGTGTTACTGCCTTTTTTGGTCATGTGCGATGGTCCCCTCCATGACCAGATTGTTAGCACCAGGCACCACACTAGGTGCCAATGGCACTACCTTGTCAGTGTGGCAACCAGTGTGTCAATACCATTTATCGTCACCCCCCACAGGGCCCCCTAGACCTCCTTGATGAGAACCTCTGAGCTAAGGGAACAAAATCTACAGAGATATAATTGAGAACTTAGGTCATCTTGGCACCATGTTTTAACATACATAGTCAATCAAGCTAACCATTGGTGAAAGGGTCCTTTAGGCAGATATCTATCATGGAACACTGTTATCTTCAGTATCCTTATAGAGTGCCTGACATACAGAAGGAGCTTAATAAATTTGCTGAGTCGATAAATGATTAAATAATTAAATGGGTGAATGAAAACCATAAGCACCTGTCTACAGCTCTATGGTTTAATCTGTAAGATAGAATCTGAGGGTGAAGAAGTTTCTTACTTTTATATTATTTATCTACCAATCTCTAACCAAATCCTGCTGATTTTATCTCCAAAACAGATCTTAAATTAAGACTTCTTTTTATCTCCACTACAATGTTACCAGCCCAAGGAGTCACTGTCTGTCACCTGCACTACTGCAAAAACTTCTTGATTGGCTCACCTTCCTCTCTTGCCCCTCTGCCATCAGTTCTCCAGATAGAAGCTTTAAATGTGCTTCATAGTTTGTCGTATGCCTACAGGAAGCCTTTAAATAGCTGTCCATTGCAACTGGACATGACCTTCAAGTCTCTGCCTAATTTGTACTCTATCTTCTGACCCTCCTTGACACTCCTCCTCCATCCTGCTCCAACCACAAATGGCCTTTCTCCAGTTCTTCAAGTACATGAAACTCCTTCCCATCCCTGGGCCTTTTCACATGCTTGTCTTTCTTCCAGGACATTCCCAACCTGTCTACCACTATTACTTGGTGAGTAAATCCCTCTTGTCCTTAAAATTTGACTTAAATTTTATATCTGTAGACCTCCATTCATCTTCATTATCTTAACCCCCCTAGAGCCCTTTGTTATTCTTCATAACACCTGTCATCATTATAATTATGTGTTTGTGTACTCATTTGTTTAATATTTGTCTCTCTACTAGTATAGTAGCTCTGGGAGGGTAGAATGTGTTCCTGTGTTTTCACTATAAAATAACTAGAGCTGAGTCATAGTGCCTTTGACAAGCTCATTAAATGCTTTTAAGTGAATGATTCTAGAGTTTTATATCTCACAGAGAGGTAGATGTGTTAGATGATCATATGTCAATGCCATAATGTTGGTTAATTCCTGACATCACGTCACTTACCATTATATTTTGATAAGAAGATAAGGATCTTTCAAGCAGTTTTCCCCTAGAAATCATGTATCTCAGTTCTGGATCTTGTAGTATCTTTCCCACAGGACAGTTTGTCTATGAACTAATCATGTCAGTTCACAAATGCAGAATTATTTGAATTCATTATAAGGTACATGTTTGGATTAGAGATTGAGAAGGGAATAAAAGCATGGTGTTTTAACAGTTTGGGGAAGACAGCTAGCTATATTTCATCTTTTAAAGAACTAAACCTATGCCTCTTATTACTATAAATACAGAAAACAAGAATATCTATATGTCCAACTTCATTTGACATTATGCCTCTCTCATATGTTTGGATACTTCCAAAGTTCCTGGTTAATGATCAGTGTTTCAAGATGAGTCAAGTGGTATAACCATGACGTGAGCAGAATCAGATGTATCTGCCAGTCCCATTAAAGCTACAATGGTAGGGTGGCTGGGTGGTTCAGTGGTTAAGCATCTACCTTGGATCAGGTCATGATCCCTGGGTCCTGGGATGGAGTCCCACATTGGGATCCCTGCTCAGCAGGGAGTCTGCTTTTCCCTCTCCCTCTCCCCATCCTCTCCACTCAAGCTCTCTCTCTCTCAAATAAACAAATAAAATCTTAAAAAAAAAAAAAGATATAATGGTAGGTATGTGGACAGCTGATGCAAATTGGGGACGGAGGGATTGAAAGCATAATCCTGGTTTCATTCTTAATACCATGGTTAGTACCTTAATTAGCTAAGGCCAACTTCTTTTTTTAAAAAAGATTTTATTTATTTATTAGAGAGAGAGCATAAGCACAAGAAAGAGAGAGAGAGCAGGGGCAGGGGGACAGGGAGAAGCAGACTCTCCACTGAGCAGGGAGCCCAATGCGGGGCTCAATCCCAGTACCCTGGGATCATGACCTGAGCCAAAGGCAGGCGCTTAACCAACGGAGCCATCCAGGAGCCCCTAAGATCAATTTCTTACGTAAGTTATTTTCTAGCCAAATACCAACTATTTGATGACACCTCTGAAGTAGTGGATTATCTGAAGTTGTTCAGAAATGATTTTCTGAATGAATTCCAAATTGGATTATGGAAATTTAAAAAGCCTGGGAGTTTGCTTTAACAGAAGGTCCCAAGAGTTTCTTATTGATCCTGATGTAAATAGATTTGCTGAGTCATACAAAGAATCACAATTGAGATGATAAAACTGAGACAGGCCATTGGAACTGTTCCATTCAAAACTGATTCTGGCCAGGAGGAGAGAGGCAACACACTGGGGGAGGCACAATTTGGGATATTAGAAGCAGGACAGTATATTCACGGGCTCTGTCCAACCTATGTTCATTAAGCAGAGTGGGGAAGAGAAGTAGGATGACAGAGCTCAAAATCCTTCAAAGGAGCACTTACTTTACTCCTGTTTTTCTGCCTAATCTCTAATTGCTGAATCTATCCTTTTAACTCATTCTGGATTTTATTTTCCCTCACCTTACTCTACTTTATACTTGATATCTTCTGTACGCTCCCTCAATCCTAAAACTCATGCCAACTCTTCATTATAATCCCTTTTCATTCTATCTTTCACAAACGCATGTGCAAATATGAACCACTATCAGAAGTTCATATTCTTAAAACTGTTTTTCCTATTCTATGACCAAGAAAAAGCAGGAATGAAAACAACACTGCTAACCACAATTAAGGGCACACAGAATAAAGCAAAAGCAGAAATTAATGGGTTATTTTTGTTCTGTTAATATCACTAACCTCAAATGAGATAATCAGCCATTAGGCTTACTATATAATCTTTGTGTGTGTGTGTGTGGTTTAACACGATGCCTTAATCTAGGACTGTTTGATTCAACACTCAGGCAATGTATCACAAAGATATACACAACAAATGAATGCTTCCTGAAGGGAAGGAATAAAGGAATAAATTGTAAAGCTATATATTGTAAAGATGTACACAACAAATGAACGCTTCCTGAAGGACAAGAATAAACTGTAAAGCTATATATTTTTTTTAAAGTTTGATGCAAATTAAAACCACAAGAAGATACTCACACCCATTAGGAAGGCAGGCGCAAAGAAGTAAGGGAAGGAAGGGGGGAAAGAAGGAAGGAGGGAGGGAGGGAGGGAGGGAGGGAGGGAGGGAGGGAGGGAGGGAGGAAGGAAGGAAGGAAGGAAGGAAGGAAGGAAGGAAATAAGTGTTGGTGAAGATATAGAGAGATTGGAACCTTTGTGCAGTATTGGTGGGAATTATAAAATGGTACAGCTGCTGTGGAAAACTAGAATTACCATGTAATCCACCAAATCTATATCTAGGTATATACCCAAAAGAACTGAAAGCAAGGTGTTGAAGAGATATTGGTACCCCAAGTTCACAACAGCATTATTCACAACAGTTAAAACATGGAAGCACCCAAGTGTTCATTGACAGATGAAGAGATAAGCAAAGTGTGGTACCTAGAGATAACGAAATATTGTTCAATCTTAAAAAGGAAGGAAATCCTGCCATATGACGTTGAGGACACTATGCTAAGTGAAGTAAGCCAGTCACAAAAAGACAAATACTGTATGATTTCATGAGGTACTTAGAGTGGTCAAATTATAGAGACAGAAAGTAGAATGATAGTTGCCAGGAACTCAGTGGAGAGAGGAATGTGGAGTTATTATTTAATGGGTGTAGAGTTTCAGTTTTGCAAAATGAAAAGAGTTTTTGTAGATGGATGGTGATGATGGTTGTACAACAATGTAAATGTACTTAATGACACTTAACTATACTTAAAAATGGTTATGATAACAAACTTTATGCTATGTGTATTTTACCATAATAAAAAATAAATCAAACCAAAATATCGGCTGATGATGACAATGAAAAAATAAAGAGTATAATTTAATGAAGACTACACACTGCTATTTCCTATTCCTCTTTGTGGGTTCCAGAGGGCTTTAGAAAATTATCTATACCATAATCTCGAAAGCTAACAGTTCTACATCAGCCAGTTATAAAAACTGATAATGTTTCAACATTAGCCAGAACGGTCAAATAGTGAATGAAGTAGTCTCAACATTCTGGTTTGATATTAGCCAACTGTATGAGGTCAGGTCAGGCCAAAATTTTTTTGCTGTATTTGCCTATTCTTAAATTGCAAAAAGACAGCATTTCTCACAATTCACACCCATCAGATAAAGGTTGTGCAATTTGTGTTTCACACAAAGGCACAAACCAAGGGGGCAAGGAAGGGCTGTAATCCAGCCTTATTCCATTCTCTAAGCAAAGTGCCCATACCAGGAGCTTTGTCTATGGCACAGAAATCTCTAAAGGTGTACAGCGGCTCTACTGATATTTGACAACGTTCCATGAGTAATTCAGTTCATGCTATCCCCTACTCACCAAGATATAACTAGTATAACCCCCGAACCTCTTTGAAATACACACTCATCAAGGCACCCAAGGTGTTCTCTTCCTGGAAATATCAAATTTGAAAGTAAATGATCTTTCTGCAGTGTCTTTGAGGTGTGAGACATTTATAGAATCCTTTATAAGTCCTTATGGAAATTTTAAAATTAAATCTAGAGCTGTGCAAGCTATGTTTTATAGACCAGCAGAACTGTTTGCCTCTCTCATGTTTTATCATGGTACTTCTCTCTTCTAACTTGAGACTGGTCTATTAAGGGGAAGCTTACCTCTTTGGCAGTTGATAACTTGAAATTACATAGCTTTGCACCAGTCCTACTCTTAGCTCAGCAAAATCCTGCTTGTCACATACACTTATATTATGAGGATGGATGAACTGATATAATAATACACTCAACTCTTTAGAAGAAGACATGACAACTGATATCACAGTGCCTATGTATATAAGAAACAGAAATATATATATATACACATAAAAAGCTGATAATCCATCCAAGTAGACAATGGTAAGTGCCCTGTTGAGATGTTAGACCCACCTGCCAAGCATCAGCTCTGTTCCTTAGATTTCCAGTCTGTATAGTTGAAACTGGGCTCATAGCTAAATATGCAAGACACTCTTTTAGAAGTGAGAGATCTAGTTGAAAGAGAATTATAGCCTGGACCCACAGCTGGGCAAGAACAATCTTCAGTTAAAGATGTGAGACCAAAGGAGAAGTACTGTTCAATACACTCAGGTGATTTGAAAGATAAATAAACCATATACAGAAAAATTCCATTCTCATAATTACCACTTGATTTTCTGCTTCATCTAAGTTAACTGCATATCCTAGTCACATTTTTAAAAGAAGTTGTTTTTTTACATGTTTATAGCCAGTTGCTATCATTATATAATAAATAATGTGTATGTATATGGCATTTGTTTTATATATATGTGTGTGTGTATATATATATATATATGTATATATATATATAATATAATCTTACTTGTAAAACATAGATACTTATTTTAGAAATGAAGGGAATTTTTCTAACATATACCACACATCTTAACAAGATACCTGATACCCTATGCTTTCATGTGCATAAAAAATAAAAACCCTAAACAGAAAGAAAAGCAATGACCATTTAAAGATTTACGTATATTGCAGATATTCTAAAGAAATACAGGAGTATACTTACAAAATATGTTTTAAAAAGAGTAGAAAATTTTACCTAATTAGAAATAATGTGAGTACTACAGAGAAATGACTTATGAACTGTACAACTGGAATTCAGTAAATCTATCAGAAGTGCTACTACATCAAAGAGAAACTAAAATGTTGATCGCTGTGCTATCTCTTGTCATTCACTAGACTTAAGTTTCAAGCAATACAATATGGACATGATTATTTTAAATTTATCTGCATATTAAAATCACTGCCACCTTAAAAATCTCTTTTATTATCACCATTTTTGCTTGTATTTTATCATGCCTATGTAATCCTTAGAGAAAAATTATAATCACTTTTTAAAAACTCTGCCATTAGCCCTCTGATGAATGTTACTAAGTGATCATCACCTTATAAACTACACAGCATTAATCTGTTTACTGATTGCTCACCAGCTTAGGAGTCCTGCTGAAGCGATGCTGAATCTTCCTGTGAGTAGAAGTTTTCATTGTTAGTGTCAAGGCAACTGCCACTGACTGAAAAAAACACTGCAGCTAAAATTTGTTTCACAAGTTAATTGGGCTGAAACAGTTTTTGCGTCTCAGTAATTCATCTAAAAGTTGGCTTTAGTCACCAGAAGAATGAGCCTATATTTAGCTACAAAATGTTTAGATCATGTTATAAAAGCAGCAAAGCCAGTGCAAATGATGAGTGAATTTATACCCAAAGCTGAGACTTTAACATAGTTTGGACAAATGCGACTCTAGAAAGAATCCTGGAATACAGGTTGCAGATGAGTCAAGCTAGTAATTTGACATCAGGTTTTCCAGGTTCTGGGACATTAGAGTTTTCCAAGATGACAGACAAGGGGAGATGTTATCATTTATCAGTCTTCAATGCTCAGGAGAGTGACAGAAGACTTACTGTTACTGCTGATCACGGTGAGTGTCATGTTTACAAAGGAAGGGCTCAAGCGACCTGTGGCTGCAAGCTCCTAAATGGTGCTTATTGTTTCGAGAATTGGGGGTTTAACAGAAGTTCCCCTACTAAGTTCTCCAGTTGGAGACACATTTGTGCTCGTGGTTTGCATTCTGATAACACAAATAACTTTATGGAGAGTTAAGCTTGTCTCCAATACATCAGTGTCACTTATATACTAATTCCACAAACATTGAACTGTGTCTCTAGTATGTATGAGGTTTGTTCATACTAACAGATATAAGGATATAGATAAGAATACATATTTCATGTGTATTATATATATATATATATATATATATATATATATATATATAGGAATATAGGGATATAAAATCTATCATTTGGTCTTATGGAAAAACCAGAAACATAAATCAAAATTAAATTTCTGTGAAACACGCTTTAACAAAAGCATAGGTATGATTATAAAGCAAGGATCCTTAAAACGTGGCAAATCCTAGCAATTGGGGTGGGGGGGGGATCTTCTCATTTTCAAAGGAAGTATGTTCACCTGTAGGTAAAAGAGTTTCACTCAACACTCATCTTTTTGGTGTGATAAAAGGAAGAAAAGTTAGCACAAATGCAACGTATGTGGACTGTATAAGAGCTCACTGATGAATATATTAGCTAGTAAGTAACATGCACAGTGGAGCATTTTATCAACTGATGGCCAATGCCAGTAAGGCCAGGAGTCCTTTCACATCTTGTCACTTATTCGTTCATGATTAATTCCTGCTACTTGTCCCATTCTAGGCTTCACAGAGGGTTCCAGACCACTGTTACCTGGATTCAGGATGTTACACTGTACAAAGGACCATCAAGAACAGAGGAGGAAATAATAAATTCGCAAAGAATAAAAGAAAAGAGAGGAAAGAATTATAAATTCTTTCTGGGGGTCAGAGAAAACTTCACAGATGAGGTGTTGTTTGAAGAGGAACTGACATAAATGAGGAAGTTAGCCAGAAAGAAACGTGGGACAGGAATACCCTGGGGCTCTAAATGGAGAAAGGAGAGAGAAAGGGAACAAAAGGATTGAAGTAGGAATCTCAATCTCTTCTTATTTGGTCCCAATATTGTTTCCTTCTATTCTTCACAATAAATACTCATGGTATACCTTACCACTATTGGGACTTCCAGAAGCTACATTCTCCCAAACACTATCAATGTTCCACTTTCTACCAACATTCTTTTTAGTATGTAATTATGTGATTATGTTTTTACACTGGAAACTAATAGTAAGTTAATTTCTGGTATCACAACATTTCCCCAAATATCTGAATAAAGAATCATCCAATGAGAACTAAAAAAAAAAAAAGAAAAGAAAAAGAAAAAGAAAAGAAAAGAAACCCAAAACAAAACAACCAAAAAACTAGTGGTTTTTCAAAAAGATAATGCTGAATTAATTTTTACACAGGGTTACAGAAACAATGCTTCTTGAAGGGATGCCTAGGATAGTAATTTCATTAAAAAAAAAAAAACCAAGAATTATTCCTGGCTTTATTCCCAAACTTTTGATTTAATCAATAGTAAATAAGTAATTTAGTACTTGTTTCTAGGTTTGGCATTTATGCTCACAAGTTCTTCTCCACGCTTCAGCTTGAGTATCCTACTGCCAATGTACCACACTCGTTATCGGACAACAGATTCTTTATGTTTTGCTTGCACTTTTAGTTGGGTCTCTGGAATATTAATGACTAGTTTATTGCACCTGTGTACGCATACACTTGCAAACAAACCCACTTACTTAGCAGGTGTGAAAAAATGTAGCACCATTTACTTTGGTAATTTAATCTTACTTTTTATTGGCTATAAAATGTTCAATGAATTTCAAAACAAAAAATAAGCATCACAGTAAAGCTACAGTAATTCAGATTAATTGGCTGGTCTAAGGAGCCATATTTCTTTTTTTTATTGAAGTATTATAATTAACATACAATATCCTATTAGTTTCAGGTGTACATCATAGTGATTCAATATTTTTATACATTACAAAATGATCCCCACGATAAGTCTTGTTACCATGTCACCATACAAAGTTATTACAATATTATTAACTATATTCCCTGTGCTGTATATTATATCCACATGACTTATTTTATAACTGGAAGTTTGTACCTCTCAATGAGCAGCCATATTTCTGAATTATAGAATATTTTTCTAAGGAAAGGAAGCTGTATTTTATTTTAAATAAAAGGTAATAAAGCCTTCTTTGCCTCGTTCTGCCAGAGTTCCATTAAGAAATACCTAGGAACCTTACATCAGCATTCTACATGCAAATTACTGTGGTAAGTACTTATTTGAAATCTTACTTACACTCACTTTTGAAGCACGCTGCCTATCTAGAATAGAAAGACACACCTAGGCCTAGATCACTCAAATTACTATCAATATTAAAACTTATTTATTCATGTATCTGTGTGTTACTTATGCCACCTTCCAAAAGGGATGTGAGACAGCTTATCAAATAATCCAAATTATCAAAATTCCTCACGTACCTATGTTTCTTATTCAGGCTAACATGAAGGAAGGAATAACAAATTTATACTTAATTGCTACCCACAAAAATCTTAGATTGCCTCCATTTTTTTTTATCACAACAGCTCAGGAAGATAAAATGTACTTGAATTTAATAACCGTTTACTGAATCAAAAAATATTTATTTGCTACTTAAGTGCAAGCCACTGTGTTAAGTGCTTAATTTACTGAAGCTTGGTTTAGTCATTTGGTTCAATGGAAATTTTTTTCAATAGACAACTAGGTTCTCAGGAATATAAGGCTTAATTTAATTCATTCCTACAGAACTACAAACTCCTAATTCACAGTTAATAGTTGTTTTATCACAATTCAGCAATAAGATAGTATGATCTTTAGGATGTGGATCTGAAAATTAAAAAAAATTCTTACATATAATATTCATAGGAATCATTATTGAGAGCAATTCATCCCTGGAATATAAATATTATTATAACGCAAATCAGATTTAGCATTATGTCAAAATGTAAAGCATCCTCAGATACTCTGGATCTGGGTGTCTATAATGTGTGGGTTTTCTTTCACTGAGAGATTTCTTCACTTTGCCTCTCAAAGAATCCTCGCTCTGGTTTTTCTTGTGTATTCCTCCCCTCTCCCTGCCTCCAACCCCAAAGGAAGAGGGTGTTACAGACATTTAAACCATCTTGAGACTCTAAAAAGGAAACCCTAGAATGTCTCAATGTCTTGTTACATTTCCAACTCTAAGATGGGATGCTTGGTGGATAGACTGATGGATGGTGCTCTTCTGCATACCTTTAATGTTGGAGAAAAAGAAGGAAAGGTGAGTCTCTAGGAGGTACTTCTTGAAAACAATGGAAGAAGAGGTGGTAGCAGAATCCTATTTAGATGACCACTCAGAGGTTGTCTATTTAACTACATTATTCATGTCTGGAGTATACCTATACTCAACTCTTTACTACATAAAGATCATAATAAGAAAATTCAGCTAGTATCATATATTCCCCAAATATATTCAATATCAAGATTTGTATTTTGCTTAAACAAATTTCCAGTCCTTGGGGGAAAAGGGAGGAAAAGAATTTAGTGAAAAATATTACAGGTTGTGGTAGTGTAAAGGAAGCCAGCCTAGAATTTAAAATTCCTTAGTGAATCTATGAAATAGAGGCTCCCCATGCAGATAACTAAGTTTCTTTTAAACTCCCGTTTGTATCTATTAAATATCTACTTTCCATTTATAAAATGGTTCCTATATTAATTCTTTATATTGAAGCTACTTTACTGCCTGGTAACCAAATTGGAATAGATTAATATAAAATAGGAAGATTTTCACACATAAATGAATTCTCACCCTCTTAAGGAAAACATCAGTCCTACCTTCTTACACTGTTGGTGGGAATGCAAATTGGTGAAGCCACTCCGGAAACAGTATGGAAGTTCCTCAAAAAGTTAAAAATAGAACTACCCTATGACCCAGCAATTTCACTACTAGGTATTTATCCAAAGGATACAAAGATAGTGATTTAAAGGGGCACATGTACCCCAAAGTTTATAGCAGCAATGTCCATAACAGCCAAAATATGGAAAGAGCCCACATGTCCATCAACAGATGAATGCATAAAAGAGGTGGTGTGTGTGTGTGTATGTGTGTGTGTGTGTGTGTGTGTGTGTGTGTGTGTGTGTGTGTGTGTATATATATATATATATATATATGTCAGTCATCAATAAGTCATTTGCAACAACGTGGGTGGAACTAGAAGGTATTATGCTAAGTCAGTCAGAGAAAGACAAATACCATATGATTTCATTCATATGTGAAACTTAAGAAACAAAACAGAAGAAATATAAGGGAAGGGAAGAAAAAATAAAATCAGATGAAAACAGAGAGGGAGGCCAACCACAAGATAATCTTAATTATAAGAAACAAACTGAGGGTTGCTGAAGGGGAGGTGGGTGGGGGATGGGGTAACCGGGTGATGGGCATTAAGGAGGGCACTTGAAGTAATGAGCACTGGGTGTTATATGCAACTGATGAATCACTGAAATCTACCTCCGAAACAAATAATATCTGTATATTTTCATTAAACTGAGTTTAAATTAAAAAAAAATTTTTAGGGGCGCCTGGGTGGCGCAGTCATTAAGCGTCTGCCTTCGGCTCAGGGTGTGATCCCGGCATTCTGGGATCGAGCCCCACATCAGGCTCCTCTGCTGGGAGCCTGCTTCTTCCTCTCCCACTCCCCCTGCTTGTGTTCCCTCTCTCGCTGGCTGTCTCTGTCTAATAAATAAATAAAATCTTTAAAAAAAAATTCTTTAAAAGGAAGAAAAACATCGCCCCTGATTCTTTGAATGTGAAACACTCCGACTCCTTACTCTGACATGACTTTTTCTCTGTGCCTTTTACTCTCGCCATCATCCTTGATTCTTTGACTTGAAGTATACTATCCTTAGAATATCATTTGTTGGATAAAAATGGGACTATTAGATTTACAAAAGGAATTTTAGGTGATTTAAAAATTCCCCTTTAGGAATTTGCATTTTATGATGCTTGAAAGCTGCAAAATCACTAAACTTAGGAAGCATCTGAATTAAATTAAGAAATTCAAAGCTATATAATAGGAACTATTTAATCAAGCATTATCCCTAATAGCAAAAGTACAGAAAACAACCTAAATGACCATCTTTACAATAATGGGTTATTATGATATAACAATACAATGAGATGTTATACTAAAACTAAAATTATAACGAGGATGATGTATGAACATGAAAAATTTGTTTACAGTATAAGTGAAAGTACTGGAACACAAAATAATTCAGTACATGCTTATCATTGCACAAATATAAATACACATGAATTCTCCCTCATTTACTTATAAAATACCCTTCTCCTTCAAAGCTTATGCCATCTGCCATATTACCAGCTATCACCCCCTCATCTCTGTTACCCTTACCATTATATATGGTCACTTCCAGACCTCTCCCCCCATTTCCTGCCATTATTTCCATTGACTTCACTGTCCATTTGGTCAGCCTTTCCCACATCTATTCCTTTAGTTCCTTGAAGCAATTCTGGGTGATGACAAGGCCAAGGTACAGCCATGGGTAGGAGTAGTTGATCTAAATTTAAAGTTTGAATAAATAAATACATATATTAGAATTTGTGACCACAGAATGTGATTTTTCCTCAAAAAGAATCCTAGCCCCTTGACTCATCCATCTTCTCCAGGCTCCTTCCTAACCTCACTGACGTCCTCATCCAGGCAAGAGAAAGGGACTGATCACCAGAACACTCGTCAACATTCTCAAATCTCATTTAAGCCACTATTTACCTTATATTTGGTCTCTCTACTACTTTTGACATTGACGACTATTAGTTTCATATAATCCTTTGTTTCCACAATACTCTGTTCTTCGGAATTTCCTCTTACTTGTCTCACTTATAGACCCTTTCTTTTTCCAGTCACCTCCTTAGTGTGCAATATGGAATAAGGTAATTCCCTTGTGAAAATGATACTTCTTATGATTTAAGTAGGCATGTGAATGCCAATGAATATGGAACTTGATGTCCCACAAGCATCTTAAATTCAATTAACTTTATTGTTTCCCAACACCTGCTACTCCTCCCATATCCCAAATCTCATTTAATAGTACGATTGTATACAAAGCCAACCAACCCAAAAACCTGGCTAATCATCCTTGACTGATTTTATCCACTTTTCTCCAACAATTAATAAGCTCTGTTAACTTTGTCTTTTAAATATTTCTTGATTCACAGTATTTTTTTTCATCCCTTCTGTTGCTGTCATGGCCATATAATCTCTCAAACTGGGGAAACATATTGATCACCCTCCTCCCAGTTTTATCTCCCTCCACATTGCAACTAGCATGATCTATCTAAAAAGCAAATCTGACCATGTGACTTCCCTGCTAAAAGCAACTTTCATGGCTACCCATTCCCTATGTCAAGGCTTCTCACTAGGTTCACCTTACGTATGTGCTTCAAGTGCAGTGTCCAGGCATCAGTGACCTTTTTTCAAAAAGCTAAGGTTCATTGGCCTGGAGCATATAGTTCCACATTCTTACCAGGACATACACAGACCTCCATGACCTGGCTCTCACTTGCAGAGCTCTCACCTTTTTACTCCATACCAGTTGCCTTGGACTTTAACTATATGCATTATGTTTTCATGTGTTTTAGTATTATTCACTGCTAATAATGCCTACATAGCCTTGATTTTGTTTTCCTTGAGTTTATACTTTCTTCAAGAGAGAGGCCCTAAACTTCTCCAGGAAGCCTTCTCTAAAACCCACTCACAACACACTGTGCTTACTTGATTTAAATTTCGTATGACACTGAGACCATCTGCTATACACCTAAATCCCCAACTGTATTTCAAAATCAAAAATAGCAAGAACCATGCCTTGTTAATTTTTTTTATATCCTCTATGCCTAACACATGAGCCGATCACAATGCCTGAGACATATTAGTATCTCAATAAATATTACTATGAAGGAGAAAGTACAAATATGAAATCAGTTAAAATAGGGTAATGGAATTCTGAATAATTTTTACTATTAAAATTTTCCTTAAAGGGGCAATTTTAAATTCCTGTCCTTCCAGTCATTTGCACATTTATTCTTTTAACAAGTATTTACCAAGTGTCGATGTATTAGAGCCTATGTAGTAGAGTCTTAAAAAATAGACTAGAAAATACACTATGTATTAAATCATCAGGTATAAGCGAATACTTATGCAATACATAAAAAGACATCAACTGAAATTTTCAAAGCATAAATGCTTAGCTATCACTACAAATAAGTCAGTGGAAACATCAAATGAAAGCAGTTAAGACATTTAAAGAGTCTTCAAAAAAATAACATGTAACCACAGGATGTGGTCAATCCCCAATCAGACCACAAATATCTTGCCACTAGGTCACTAGATGCAGATAAGCCTGTGATTAGAAATGTTTTTTAGCCAGTGCCACACTGAGCTGACTTGTGGAAGAGAACAAACAGGGTATGGGATTAGTGATTAGACAGGGTCATGGTCCTATAAATTTATCCAATATAGCAAATTAAAAAGGGTTCATGCAATACTCTTTTTTCCCCAAATGCCTGGAAGAATGCCTTTCACAGAAATTATACAGTAAAAGAATATATGAATCTGTGCAAGCAAGACAAATGCTACTGATCTTTGCATCTTTGCCATGCAAATGACAGATTCACCTTAATATGAGATCTAAATCACTTCTGGGAATGATGAAAGATGTTGAGGAAAAATAGTGAAGTAGAGATTTTCTGAATTCAGAGTTTGGCTTCCTGCACAATATAAAAATTTAGCAGAGGCTAGTAATGATTCCACAAGTACCTCTGGAAGATTCTGTTGTGTTATTTGATATTCTGAAATACCAACAGAATTTCTACATATTTTCCTCATCATAAAATATGTTTTAATCTCTATTAGTTATTCTATGAAACTGCCACATTTTTCTTTCAATATTATCTTGAGTTCTAACAACAGGAGAGATTCAGTCAGAAGAGGAAACAATGAAGGAAAGGCTCTCCCCTGGGAAAAGTAAAGTCGTCATCCTATGAGCCTGAAATCATCTCTAATTATGGCCTAGATTCAGGAGCAGGAATTCCTTTTGTTTAAATCCATATTTTTTTCCTAAAGCTCTGAATGTCTAACATTCTTTATACATTGGCAATTTATATGTACAGTTCACTTTAAAAAGCCCAATTTACCCTTTCAAGATGGCACTTCAGTTTTTCTCTTTCTCACTTGTCCTCACCCTTGTCTAAATGTTTTTTTTCCCCCTTGAACTCCCATAATATCCATTTCCCTCGCTTCCCTTCTGGCCTCCCATAATCCCTTCACCACACTACAGCAAAAGAAGGCTTTGCAAAATGAAATCAGATCATTAAATTTCCCGGCTTTAATCTCTCCAGGGTTTCCCACAGCACACGTATAACATCCAAATTCCTTTTCTTGGCCCGCAAGACCTTCTGAGCTCTGGCCCATACCTATGTTATGTGTTACTTTGTATCCCTGTCCCCTAGTCCTCATGATGTTTTAAGCCACACTGGCCTACCTTCTGCTCCCCACCGCGGTCACTTTTTCTTAGGTCTGTGCCTATTGCTCACTGTATATGGAATCTCTACTTATAGATCTTTTTAACAGTTAGGCTTCTGTTCTGACACCTCACAGCAACCCCTCCCTAATCATCCCCTTTAAATCAGCCATCAGCCCCTCATCACTCACCACATATCATCCTGTTTTACTCACAGCACTACAAATGATCTAAAATCATCTTGCTGAGTTTGTTTATTTACTTTATATCTATTTCCTCCTCCCCCAACTACTACAATAGAAGTTTTGTCTTGTCCATCACTATATTTCCAGAGCTTAGAAGAGTAAATGCAAATAAAAGGCAGGACATAAATGTCTATTGAACGAATTAATTATTAGATTCATTGGCAATAAGATCGATCAAAAAGAAAAAGCAGATCAGAGCTAAAAAATGAACATTATAACAAATATGGATAGAATGTGAAATTGGGTAAAATGACAAGGTTAGAGGTTAGCCATATAGTAGCTACTTAGCTACTGGCTGTGTGGCTTAGGAGAGTCACTTCATCTGAGATTCAGTGTCCTCCTTGATAAAATAACAAAACATAGTACCTAGTTGATGCAAGCGTGAGAGGAATACAGTTGAAGATCATAAATAGTGTCAAGTACACAATAGGTACCCAATGAACATTAGATATAATTATTGTTATTTCAATACGGTGAGTCCACTCTGAATAATATACAGCAACCACATAACTAGTCATCATTGTATTGGGTATCAAGTTTACAAATTTAGAAGTAGAAGTGATTAACAATAACTTGACATTTAAGCCACAGATTTAGAAATAGAAAATATCCATATAGTATGTTTAGGTAGCTCTAATAATATTTTGTGGTAAAGTGATTTCTTTATAGGACACATAAAATTTATCCTTTTACTCACTTTCAACTGTGTAATCCAGTGGCATGAAACACAATTCACAATGTGCAACCATTGCCACTATCCACTTAACAAAAATTTTTACACCCCAAACAGAACTCTGCACTGATTAAACAGAAACTCCCCATTTCCTCCTCCCACTCAGACCCTGCTTCTATGAATCCGCCTATTTTAGATACTTCATATAAGTGGAACTATACAATATTTGTTTTTTTGTGTCTGCCTTACTTCACCAGGCATATTTTCAAGGTTCATCCACGTTGGGCATGTACCAAAACTTCATTCTTTTTTAAGGCTGAATAATATTCCACTGTATGTGTATATTTTATTAATCCATTTATCTGTTGATGTGCATCTGGGCTGTTTCCACTTTTTGGCTATTGCGACTAATGCCTTGGTACATAAGTATCTGAGTCCCTGATTTCAATTCTTTTGGGTATATACTGAGAAGTTAAATACTGCAATTCTGTTTAACTTTTTGAGGAACTGCTGAATATTTTCCAAAGTGGCTGCACTACTTTCTAGCCCCACCAGCAATGCACAAGGGTTCCAAATTTTCCATATCCTTGACAACACTTGTTTTTTGTAATAGCCAGTCTGATGGGTATAAAGTGGTATTTTACAGTGGTTTTAATTTGTATTTTCCCTAATGATTAGTAATGCTGAGCATATTTTCATGGGCTAATTGGTCATTGGTATATCTTTTCCAAAAAAAGTCTATTCAAATGCTTTGCCTAATTTTGAATTGTATTATTTTTGTTATTGGGTTGTAGCAGTTCTTTATACATTCTAGATATCTGAATATTAATCCCTTATCAGATATAATATTTACAAATACCTTCCCCCATTCTGTGGGTCATCTTTTTGCTCTCTTGGAAATGTCCTTTGATACACAATTTTTTTCTGCTTGCAATTAGCTATTTATTATAAGGGATACAAATGAATGATCAGATGAAGAGATACGTCGGGCAAGATCTGAAAGGGTCCTCAGCACAGAAGCTCCAGGCTCTGTGGAGTGTGCCATCCTGTCAGCACATCAATGGATACTTTTTTTTTTTTAATTAAGTCCAATTTTTTTTTTTTTCTTTCCTTGCCTGTACTTTCGGTGTCATATCCAGGAAAACATTACCAAATCCATGTCATGAAGATTTTTTCCTGTTTTCTTCAAAGAGTTCTATGTAAGATTCTCTTATAAGAGTTCTACAGTTTCAGCTCTTACATTTAGGTCTTTGATCCATTTTCAGTTAAGTTTATATATGGTATAAGGTAAGGATCCAGTTTCATTACTTTGTAGGTTATTCTCTAATGATTTTGGTATAATGTGGGAAAACAGCTGAAAGAGCTATCAAAGTTTGTATACATCTATACAGATTAACTAAAAATGCATTCAAAGTTTCTTTTTATATATAGATTATAAAAAAAATACAATATATCTGTTACCAAAATTTTAAGCAATTCACCTCTAAATATCTCACACAATGTTCTGGGAGAATTTGTTCACACCACTATAGCACAGGACCCTCTCCACAGGGCAGAATTCATGCAATTCTACCCTCTCTAGGGTAGTATCTCTATGGACAATATTAAATTGGCTTTTATGCTGAAGTTTAGAGAAACCACTTGTAGCAACAACAAAGTACATATATACAAACAGATTCTCCTAAATTGTAAATATTTTAAATAGCACCAATGAAGCAAGTTTATTCTTGTTGTTTTTTTTTTTTAAAGATTTTTATTTATTCATTCGACAGAAAGATAGAGACAGCCAGCGAGAGAGGGAACACAAGCAGGGGGAGTGGGAGAGGAAGAAGCAGGCTTATAGCGGAAGAGCCTGATGTGGGGCTTGATCCCATAACGCTGGGATCACGCCCTCAGCAAAAGGCAGACGCTTAACCGCTGTGCCACCCAGGCGCCCCCTTGTTTTTTTTTTTAATCGTGAATATAATCCAATTTGTTAAGACTGCAGTTCTAAACAGATCAGAGAATTCTCTGCTCAGGCATAGGTATCTCTATTCCTTTTCCACAACTTCACTAGTTGAACCCCAGATTGCAATTCTCCACAATTTCAAAAGAACTGAAATAACTTGCTGACATAACAAGGTATATATCAAACCTTGTCATTTGATGAATCACCCCTATTGCAAACTTAACACTATATCACTCAAGAGATCCATAAATTTCCATTCATTTTTCTATGGGGCATTAAAATATTACTAAAAATAAGGCTATAATGTTTCATTCTTTGTAATCAAATTGATTTTAGAATAACATTATTCTTTATGAAAAGATTTTAAATAATTGTTCTAGCATGAAAAACACAAGAATAACAGGTTATTTCGAGATGTTTGATAAGAAGCAATGCTCTTTATCAACTAGGAGAAGGGCATCCATGTTTGGCACAGCACAAATAAGTATAAGGAAGAAATGAATAGAAAATGTAAAGATGAACACAACTTAGGAATAATGCAATAATAAGACTTAGATACTCTCAGTAGCGTTCAGAAAAATATTTGTCATCCACAGGGTCTGGTCAGACTTTGAGCGAATTTTTGCTCTACCATTTATTATTCTTGGGGAAGTTATTAAACTTCTTTTTCCATCATTTATATAGTAACAAGACCAATAGTTGTTTTGAGTTTACATACGATAAAGCTTACAATAAACTCAGAAAAATAATTAGCATATATTAATAGCTCAACAATGACACCTATTATTACAATGATAGAAAAGCATCAACTTTGGGGCGCCTGGGTGGCACAGCGGTTAAGCGTCTGCCTTTGGCTCAGGGCGTGATCCCGGCGATCTGGGATCGAGCCCCACATCAGGCTCTTCTGCTATGAGCCTGCTTCTTCCTCTCCCACTCCCCCTGCTTGTGTTCCCTCTCTCGCTGGCTGTCTCTCTCTCTGTCAAATAAATAAATAAAATCTTTAAAAAAAAAAAAAAAAAAAGAAAAAAAAAAGAAAAGCATCAACTTTTGCTGTGTCAACAACTGTTATGTCTTGTTTCTATTCCTGAAGGTAATGCAGCATGAATAGAGATTTGCAATGAAAAGTCTATATATAACCTGAAGAGAATAAATTTGTGTGAAGGAAAGAATTCAAAAGAATATTGTACCCTGTTCTAAATAAAAATACAGAGAACCATATATTTTTAGAGCTTTTTACCTAAGATATAATTTATTCTTTCAATTGCCTTATTTAGCCAGAGACACTAAAGCACAAAGAAGTTGTATATCCAAGGTCACACAAATAGGCTATACATTTATAATAAGCAAATTTATTAAACTTTCAGGGTTTCAAATTTCCACCACCTTTTTTTGACAGATTCATGCAATAAAGTATAAAACATAAATGCCTGTACCCCGAGTTCCATCAACAAGGAAAAATCATAAGTGGGTACTCAAACTTGGTAATTATAAGCACATACTTCATAGCATAAAAATTCATCTTCCCTAGGTCCCACCATCACAACTTTTTCGTGTCTAGCACTATATACTTGTTTCCAGGCACCTCTTTCTCATTGTGTTTTGTTCTTCACTTTGTGAGGCCAATCAACTGCTTAAAGACAAGATGTATTCAATGGCTCAAAAGAGCCATTATACCTGAGACTTGGTCTTTTGAGAGATTAGCCTAGTCCTGCTTCCTTTGTCTTTGGCTTGCCCTTTGTGTCATTAATGCAAGATGTACACACTTCCACTCCCATTGCTAAAAAACTGAGCTGGAGTCATCAAGGTGGCCAATATCAACTGTGATTTTACACTGTGAGGGTATTTGCCACAATAGCTGACATTTAAAGAAAAAGGTAAGATTTATTAAGCACTTGCTTTGTTGGGGCACTCTGTGATTGTCTTATTTAATCCATTCAAACATCTTATGAATAATATTATGTCAATATTAGAGAAGAAAAACATGAGGCCTGGCAAAGATAAATTGCAGAAAATCACATAGCTAGAAAATAGCTGATATGGGACACATATATGGTGTCCATAATTTATATATCATGTTCTCAGCCACATTGTTTACTACATCCTACAATGATAAGGTATCAAAACCAGCATATTTAGTTTTTACCATATTTCTAGGCATGCTTATCATAGGCTATATTATATATAATATTTATTTTACATCAAATTTATGGAATTGTATTTGACACTGGAAAAATATAGGAAACAATAAAAATGAAACCGCAAACCCTAAAATGAACATATAGGACTGTAAATGACATTTATGTTGAAAGCTTAAGCCAATGCTAAAAATAAAATTTAAATATCTGAAAAAGAGAAATCAAAAATTATCAAAGTTCTACTATAAACAAGACTCCTATATAGTTTTGTTTATGTTTGGGGAGGGAATTTGGTTTTAGGACAGAGGACATGTAAAGAAGGCTCCTCTGACTTGGCTACAGGCGATCTGCCTTCGAGGGTTAGGTTAACTTTGATAACTATTTGTTCTGTATCCCTCCTTGTCACTGGAAAAGCTTCTGTATAGACATTGGGTTTTTATTCTCTGCGACCTACCTCATTCCCCTCATATTTTCAAAGAAAGGCATATTTATAGAAACTTCTAGGTCAGGTTGCTTCAAAGTTGCCTTGGAGAAAATGCCAGTTGGACAACTGAAAAGATTTCAGATTAAAATACTTATAGAAATAAAAAAGAAAAATATACATTTGCATGTTAGTAAAGATGAACAAAGATCCCTAACTGTTCTGAGATCTAGACCCTGAATATCAACAGAGAGTGCCAATGTTAAAAACGCTTATAATTAGGAAAAGTAAGTTAATTAGAAGTCTGTGATTTGCATTAAAATTCTTTCATTAAATTTATCCTTTTCTTTTAAGTAAGGAGTTCAAAATTGCTAATAGTTCATCATCTAAGTTGACAGATAATTAGAAAACTTAATCTGTATTCTTCATATTAGTTAAAAAAAATCCTGGAAACTACATGAAGACAGACAAAATTAAATATCGTTGTTTTTCCCAATAATATTCACAAAAGTAGAAACAGTGAGAAAAACAAGTTACAGGATTTTTAATGTTTTAATTATTATTTATGGATAGCTTTCCAATTTCTTTTTATAAAATCTATCTATAGCTATCTGTCTGTTGGTCTAGTTATCTACCTATATTACACATTTTCTATGTGAAATGCTAGTTTTATAAATGTTATTAACAGAACACAGACTGCACTAGAGAACTGTGAAAACCAAAAAACTTCAAAAGCCTACATCAAAAAACTTCAAAAGCCTACATCAATCTTGTTTATGTGGAGAGACATGTTTACCCTGATTCCTGCAAGATTATTTTACTTCAAGACAGGTAAAAACCAGGACCATAATAACAGTCCTCAAATAAAAACCAAAGCAACAGACTCAGTATCTGGGTTTTTTTGTTTTTGTTTTTGTTTTTTAATTTGGCTATGGTACCCTTCAAGAGATGGTCCCTTCTTCCTCTCCACAGCATGGCTTAGTAAACCAGAGAATGAACTGGTTTATTATAAATGCTGGCAGGTAAAGGGAAAAGTGCCTGGAAATACATCATTAGCCGACAAAGACTGATCGATCTTGAAATCTTATTTTTACATTGAAAGCCCTTTGAAACCATTTAGAAGATTAAAAAAAAAATGGTAAAAGTGAACATCTCTCATACAAAGAAAAGAATGCTTAAAATATTTACTAGTAGCAGTTACAAGCTGGTAGATGGGATGAAACAGTCATTAACATACACATACATAAATACACACACACACCCCAGATCTCTAAGGAAGCTGATTTTATTATAGGGAACTGGAATTGTCTGAGGTGACCTTTTTGATACTAACCAATTTATTCAGAAACTACAATTATGTTTCTGATTTGCCTGAGCATTTTGGTACTGACTTCAATTCTCTCCTTTTTACAAAAACACAACATATGAGGGTTTGAAGGAATTACCAACCATTTCCTCAACTGAGCTCCCACTTGGCCCTACCCTGAATACTACAGTAAAACACACTAGGCCGAAGGGGAATCTGCAGGTGAAGAGACAGAGAAATAGCAAAGACCTTGGCTCAGCACTATAGTGAACAGTGATTCCAAGTATAACCTTCAGACACTGTACGATTAAGTAACCAGAAGCTTCTGGATAACAAGTGGACAGGTTTTACAGAATTATCTCTATAAATTTTCAAATGCCCACATCTGAACTGATATAAATCCAGACTTACTCTTCTCTCTTGCCTCAGAGAAAGGCATCTCCCTCCTTCAAAGATCAAAGGCTTCAGATATGATCTTAGTTTGTTCCTGCTTTTTTCCTTCTGAACTTTACTCTTTAGTCCCCCCTCCCCCGACTCTCACTTCTTTTTCCTGGGTCTTAAATATCCCCTTCTTCACTGGCTTCTTCTAATTAGCCTAAAAATGAATCTCCCAACAAAATCCGTCTACCCTCATTCTCTCTCCTAATATTAAGCTCCCATCTTTTAACTAGCTCTAGCCAATGTCTCATGGACATCCCAAAGGCATTGTGCAAAAATATATTCATTTTAGTCTACCTTCTCGTATTATAGTTACTATTTACATAGCCGCCACCTCAGTTAAGCTAAATTCCACTTTCTTCCTTACCACAACATCATCCAGTGGTTTATCACATTCTGCCAAATTCTAGCTCCAAAATACCTCTGGACTTGATCACCTCCTCTCCATCCTCTATCCCAAAGTTAGTGCTTCACCATAAACTACCAGTTGCCTCTTACGGCCAAATTCACCTCTTCCTTCTATAGATAGATTCTCCATATTGCTGCTATGTTATTGTTCTAAAATGTATAATGACTATATTAGATTCCAGGAATAGCACCCGAATAATTATAAGGTTTTAGAGCCCAGAAAGGACTGCTAAGATAATTTACTCTAGCACAGAATAATGGGATAATATTTCCAAGGACATCAATCACTAGGAGATCTAGTGTCAGAATCTGAAAGTCCTGATTCCTCATCATATACATGTCAAAGCTTACTTCCAAGTTTGAGTCTTGGTTTACAAATCGAGACACTTACTTTTCACTTTCAATACTATGCAATCACTAAGTGCGCTTTCAACCGTGTGTCTATGTTATAAGGAATTTGTAAAGCAAAGTATGTTCTGGAATTTAGAAAAGTTTTAACAAAAATGCTTTACTGGACAATCCTCACTGAGGACAGTATTTCTCTCTGTTGACGCCAATGGAAAAATGCTAGGACTATTTGCCAACTCTCAAACTCTGTTAAATATTAAATATGCATTTAAATATGGCCAGAAAAAATTGTACATGAAAACATGAATCCAGTAGACAGCAGAAAGATGCTGTCGTTCACCACTACAGGATTTGAGAACTCCAGAAAGGTTCTTATAAGCCTAGTTCTACGGGATATGTCATCTTTGTAAACAGCATATGGTGGGATACACAGGTGGCGCAAGTGGCGGAAAAAAATAAACGGAGCATCTGTGCACTCGCTTCTTCAAGTTTTAACAGCCAATTAGGTTTTCTACGCTAATATTTATAGCTCCACAAAACTCAGATAATAAATGTAATTATTTTCCCTTCTGGAGAATATTAGGCTGTTAAACTACCAAAGTTAGGGGGTATATTCTATGCACTTGCAGTTTCAAGGAACTTAAAAAGAAGGATAATTGTTTATTTGAAGACTGTCATCCATTCCTTAGTAGAAAACAGACAGATTAATGCTATGTGCCTGTATGCTAATTGACTGTTTTCATGAAACAAAATGTACAACTAGAGAAATGCCTCATTTTCCTGGCATCATTAGGAATGCAGATATTTTCTTAACTTATTTTTCCAAAAAAAAAAAATTATTCCTTTAAGTTACAAAACTCAGTTTATTTTGATGGTCACACAAAAATATACTTTGAATACCTCTGAGTTCTTAATATAGAAAATATAATTTTTTTAATGGCTCAGGATCATGATTATGATTATAGAATTCTGTGTTCTCCACAGTTTTTGGTGCCGAAGAACTACAGAGGTGAGCAGAAAAATTTGCTCCCACACTAAGCCCTCTCAAACCACAATGTTTTTCTGGTTCTGCTTTGTTTTTTCCCCTCATTTAAAATGTGCTTATTTCCTCCCTCAGTCAGGCAGTCAGCTCTTTCTTCCTTCTGTTCCTGCAATCACTGTATCAGCTTCCTGGGGCTCATTGGTCTCTATTTGTCCTCTAGAATTCCAGCTTCTAATTGTCAGGGGGTTTGGATAGATCATAAAACCTGTTAAAACATATGAAGTCGATATATTCTGATGGAGTGCCTGGGATTCTTTATGGATGAAGCTCATGAGCTTTAGCAAACATGTATTTTTGACAAAAAAAAAAAAATTATATAAAGACCTTTCTTGCTTACTGAATTTCTAATAAGTGAAGATTTAAAGCAAATACTGCATTGCTTTTTTTTTAAGAGAACAAATGTCAATCCCTAATAAGTATCCTCTAGCTAAAGAAGATTTCCAGACATCAACTATTAAGTTCTTTTGATATTTTAATTTTTGACATTTCAAGAAAACACAGAAAATAAAAATCTATATTCACAGCTTCCCCAAGTTTAATCCTGTTTACATACTGGCATATTTGTTCCCAATCTCCCTTCACCTGATTTTTTTTCTTTAAAAAAGAAAGTTTTTAAAATTTTGCTCAATATAGAGAATTAAAACAATGCAGAAAAGTACAAAATAAAAGCAAAAAGAAGGAAAATGTATTCCAAATCCACAAACCAGAAATTGTGTGTGTGCAGGAGTGTGTGTGAAAGATATATAGATGATAGAAACATGAAGAGACATTTAAAAAAATGGAGTCATCTTCTTATTAATCTTAATTTACAAAATATTAATTAAATTTGAAATTAACAGAAGAAAAAATAATTACAATGAATTTTAAAATTCAGGCATATTTCTTAAAAGGTTAATTGTTAGCAGGCATATTTCTTAAAAGGTTACTCTGACGTTTTTAAAAAAGAGAATTTTGAACAAAAATTAAGAGGCTAAGAATAATTTTTAACTACATGCTTTAATTTACATAGTATCAACGGACTCCCTGCTTTTAATGACAGATAAGGGCATTAACATTCTCATGCTCCCTTCTTTTTTTAATTTAAAAAAAATTTTTTAAGATTTTATTTATTTACTTGACACAGAGAGCGCGCACATGCCAGAGAGCACAAGTGGAGGTAGGAGGTGGGGGAGAAATAGCAGAGGGAGAGGGAGAAGCAAGCTCCCTGCTCAGCAGGGAGCCCTGAAGAGGGGCTTGATCCCAGGATCCTGGTATCATGACCTGAGCAGAAGGCAAGTGCCTAACCCACTGAGACACTCAGGCGCCCCTGATGTTCCCTTCTAACACCCCTCCCTCATCTATTTTGTTAATTATGTCATAAATTCTAAATTGTCTGGATTTATATATTCACATTCTGTTGGTTGTCAATGATTCCCAGAACTGTTTAGTATTCATGTCATCTCAGAGAGGATTAAATGCTCATAGCCAGACCTTTTACCACAACCTTTTTCATTCATCAATTCTTCATTTTGATTCATTCTCTAGATTTCCATTTTTCAAGTAGTTCCTCCAGGTCTCCCCCGCCAGCCCTCACCCTGGCCCTCTAAGAGCCCAGTGAATTTTGTATTGTGGGAGTGTTCTTTGAGAATTTTTACACTTTTCTCTCTTCAATGGCTTCTTACTGCCTGGATGCCTAAAGAATTCTCTCTTCATCTTACAAGTGTTATCAGCCTAACTAGGACACATCTCAGATTCATGTTCTGATTCAAAATTTCCTGGAACATATTGTGCTTTTAATATACAGATTCAATTCTCTCTTCATTTTATAGAAGTTCTCTTGAGTTATATATTCTGTTCCTTATTTTGGGTTTTCTATTCAGAGACACCAATTACTCTTATGTTGAATTAGCTTTAGCTCTGTTCTACTCTATTAGATTTTCTAAAATTACAATATTCTCATCTCTTTCATCCACATACACTATAATTATCACAAGTCTTTTTACTATGTTACTAATTAGGTAATCAGTGGTGTTTCTCAACTACCTCATATTATGTCAGTCACTTATTTGATAATGATACTCATTTGGTCCTCAATTTGTTTCCTCAGGTGTATGACATCCCTTTTATCTTCTAGGCTTTGGGTTCTTAATTTATTGAATGTGTTCTTAGTAAGTTGTTCTTTAGTGTGAAGGAACTGTGAGATTTTCTTTAGATTATTATATAGTGTTATAGTTTTTTTTTTCTTTGGATTCTTTGGTGCATATTATTTTTATTTTTTCATTTAACTCTGGTAGGTTTGTATAATTACTTGCATAAGTGCTGTGCCATAGCTCCCCCCACATTCTCCCACATGTTTGGGCATCTCAGTCAAGCCTTTGTATTTGCTCTGAAAGAGTATGCCTGATTTGAGTATCTCCCCAACATAAATAAGACCACATGCTTCCTCCCCATCTTCCAAGCTACTGACTAAGGGCTGTGGTGTTTCACACTCCTACCATGTTTCTGTAGCTTGAGAGAATGATAGGGTGGAAAGAGTTGCGGAGTCTGGCTCTGTGGTATATAGTCTTTCCTAGAATACTTGGGGCGCTACTCTAAAGTTAAGGTACATTCTTTGTACCAAATTTCAACCCCTCTCATTGGAGAAAGACACTTCGTTCTCACTGAAAGATAACCTCATATATTGGATCATTTTTTCAACAACAAAATGCCCATTCGATTGTCATAATCTGCCCTTTTGTCCACATTTCCCCTTTTATTTATTTATCCACGTCTTCTGCTTCAAATACTTTTCAGTCAGAGCAACAAAAGGATAAGCATTTACTAAGTTTGTTTCTTTAAATATTTGGATATTTGTGAGAATTGCAGGATTGGGTCAACTCAGTGGTACAATTCTACAAGTACAGAGTGCATTTAAGAACTAAGCTATACTATGCCTCTCTGTTCCAATTCAGGATCATTTGCTTTTTATACTGGAGACAAGGTTTTCAAATGTATTGCTTTAATTTAGGCCCCATTCCTTATTTGGATCATATTAGTTTTGGGGGTTTTGTTTGTTTGTTTGTTTTTAAGTCTGAGCTAGTTTTGCTTATGTGGTAGGTATTAGGTGGAGGGGTGGGGGGAGAAGACAGATTTTTAAATACAGTTTCAATATGGCATCTTAAGCAAGAAAGTTTACTAAAGCTTTTTTAAAGAAAGGATTTTAATAGAACTAAAAAAAAAAGAGAATTTAAAAATATAAAGATGCACCCAAATATATTTCATCTTTTTTTTTTTCTAAATACTTGCCAAAAAAAATTCCTAAGATTTTTAACTGAGAAGTTTAGGAAGAAATAAGAGTTAAAAAGCTATTTTCATGTCAAATCACACCTTCCAAAGTAGTAAAGAGCAATTTGAACAGGCTTGTTCTTGCCTTTCACAGAAAGTAACATTGAACCACTGAACTACAGTTTGCTACCACTGTTAAATAATTTAATTACTATTACAAATTCTCAAAAACTGAGCCCATTTGAAGGATGAAAAATAATTTTTAAAAAGAAAAAATATCTTAAAAAATAAAAACTTCCTTCTCCAATAAGCAGGGAATTCCTCTTGATTTTAAACTATATGAGAAATGGAAAAAAGCAAACTGTACAAATTAGGACCCAGTTGTGAGTGTACCAACCACGTACGTCCTCTTCCCTCCTACACTGATGTAAGAAAAGGCCAGTTTAAATATATATATATATAAATACATATTCCATTGAATAAGAGATAAAAGCTCTAAGAGAAACTTTTCTATGGACAGGGATAGCTACCCAAGTGATATACAATGGTTCTGAGTCTTTCCTAGAATTGTTGCATCTTTTCCAGGTTTGTGTACTCTTTTTTCTGAAATTACCACACCCATTCCCAAAGCAACATCATGCTCGCCTTCTACTTACCCTTAATTCCCTTCGCATAGTGGAAATAGCCTGACATTTTCAAACAGAACTTTATTAAAAACTAGAAAATTTTTTCATTAAGATAAATATTTACAGTCACTGTTTTAAAAAGCCAACTTCCTAAAGTATAGGATTCCCATGTCAAGATTTTCAGTTAGTGGCACAGAAGAGCTTTTTTTCATCCAATAGATTTTTATCCTACACATAGTAAGGCCACATTTGACAGGTATAGCTCCCTAAATACCTATTTGTGTTCCCTTTCTCCTGGGTCCCAGGATCCACAATAGAAGACACTACTTCATCTTCTAAAACAAGAGAGTAATCTTTTGTTCATTTTGTTTTATTTTAAGGCCAAATACCATGACCCTTAGTAATTAAACTTTTTTTTTCCCCCACTCAAATTTCTTTGACATACTTAGTCAATTCAAAAAGCAGTAGGGAATGACATCTTTGGTGTTCAATGAATAATCTAATGCTCCTTGGTTTGGTTCTTTGACTTCTGGGATATTCTATAATGTCAAAGTTGAGTGTTCTTTATGGAAGTAATTTAAAGACAAAACTGAATATAAATAGAAATGATCCTTAATAGCATGTTCATTATATTGCTACAATATATGAGCATTTTAACATAAAGATA
The DNA here is from genome assembly GCF_024610735.1 of Ursus americanus. Taxonomy (NCBI): domain Eukaryota; kingdom Metazoa; phylum Chordata; class Mammalia; order Carnivora; family Ursidae; genus Ursus; species Ursus americanus. The sequence continues at coordinate 8,718,449 of NC_142139.1, forward strand.
ATATGGTAAACTGCGTACTGGTTCTGTAAGACTTACCACATTTTCTTAAACCTATGTATAATTATCTAGTTAGATAAGAGATTTCAGAATAATAATGAAAATCTAAAAATGATCTGATGATTCCTTCCTTAGCTCTAGTACTTTGATATATTCTTCATTGTGGTTAAGAGCTCAGACTGAAGGGGCTCCTGGCTGGCTCAGTAGTTGGAGCATGTGACTCCTGATCTTGGGACTGTGAGTTCAAAGCCCCACACTGGACATGGAGATTACCTAAAAACCTCAGACTCAAGAGTAGGTCAGTTTGGGCTCAAATTTAGGTGTTAAAACTTATTACTGTGAAGCTGTAAGTAACTTACTTAACTTCACTAAGGCTTATTATCTGTAAAACGATGATAATAACAATTACTTCATCAGACTGTTGGGATTAAATAAAATAATATATTCAAGGCACTGGATACAGCCACTAGCACTTTCTAAGCACTTAATTCAAGTCATCTATAATTAACTTTTAAAGCTATACTCCAATCTCCGGAATTTTTTTTTTTAAGATTTTATTTATTTATTTGACAGAGAGAGACAGCCAGCGAGAGAGGGAACACAAGCAGGGGGAGTGGGAGAGGAAGAAGCAGGCTCCCAGCAGAGGAGCCTGATGTGGGGCTCGATCTCAGAATGCTGGGATCACACCCTGAGCTGAAGGCAGACGCTTAAGGACTGCGCCACCCAGGCGCCCCTGGAAGTTTTTTATCTTGTTTTATTTTTTTAAAAATAGATCAGTCATCAAACTTTGGTGTGAAAGTAAAGGTAAAATTATTTCCTTACAAAAAAAATAATTTTATTAATAGAAGGAGCTAAAATCAGTCACTATGATTCCATTTTACCTTTTTGTATCTAAATAATTTTCTAGGAAGGAAAAAAAAAAAAGGAAACACCAAGTAAGGTATCAAATTCTTACTATGATGGTACCTGATTTTTTTTAAAAAATCAAATTTCCAGATGAAAACAGAGCTAACAGAAATAGCTCAGACTTCCGTAAGATTCCATTTCTCTTTAGAGCCATGTATTTTAGGAATAAAAGAGGTGATGCTATCAACAATTTGGTACTGGCCTATAATTTGGGATGAAGAACATCAAATGTCATTGGATAATTTTCCTGACCTTTACATGAGAACCAAAACTCACACTGGCGATATTAAGTAAAAGATTTATAGAGGAGGAAAGTCAGAGAAACCCATTTCAAGTTCAGCCTAACCTCTGAGAAACTGGGAAGTCATTAGGATACTATGCTCATCTCTCTTTCTATGAAGATAAAGGGCTCTTATTCAGTGCTTCTCCACATACCTGCTCAACCTTCCTTGATACTAGCTTCTTCTGCATGACTCTGTTTTGGAAATTTTGGAAATTCCCCATAACGCTCACTTGTCCCTGGATTCACTGAGCACATATTTTGACTCTGGTCCCAAATCTATAAGAATTTACAGCTTCAGTCTGTGTCTTGGTTCCAAATCCATGTTGACCTAGCTCCAGTTAGGTGTCCATACCTAATCCAATAAGCTGTGTCCAAAAGGACAGAATCATGTGACATGCAGTGTGGCCCTTTCGGGGGAGTGGGTGGGATCTATTCTCCACGATAGAATGAGGGTGGGAAGGAAATTTGTATATTAACCATAAAACAAAGCATTTAGGACGCATGACTTCCATTTAGTATAGCTATCTGTTTGACCTGCATTTATCAAGTTCTAATTTGTATATAACAAAAATTCATGTTTTAGTGCACAGTTCTATGAGTTTTGACAAACACATATAGTCATGCAACCATCACATGCGACTGAAACAGAGGTTTCCATTGTTAACTTTTATCTAAAAGTATCAACATTCTATATTTCAATATTCCTTTTTCCACTTTAAAGAAACAAGCTTATAAGCTCCTATAGGAGCTTTCATTCAGAAAAATGTCTTTAAGGAATAACACAAAATTTTTATATATTGATACTTGGACTTGAGTGAATCATGTAAAACAGAAAACAGAAAACAGAGACTATTTCTGCTAATAGCCTACTTCAGGCTATTATTTAAATAAATAATGAAGAGACTACTCTAATCTAGGACTTAATGAAACACGTAAGAGGTCCCCGGTCTCCAGGGATTGACAGAGTGCCTCTCAGATGAGAAGTCTGTACAGTATATACAGTAGACACTTATTGTCATGAGCTTTAGACAATGTCTGAATTTAGACCACAGCTTGCTGATAAATATACACTATCCATGGCATTCTGCCAAGGGAGAGGTAAAAAAGCTTGGGAGATAATCAAAGGTCACAGCTTTATTTAACACCATCACACACTAAATAGGAAGACAGGCACTCCCCGCTGGGGCAGAGACAGCCTGTCCTCCCGTGATTGCTCCCCTCTTCCGCAGACTGCCTTTAAAAGGTGGGGCTCACCAAGAAGGTTAAAACAGATCTCATCTTTCATCAAGGGCTTCTAATTTTAAATTGCTGCCATGCTAAATTTTATCTTGAGCATCTCCCTGAGTCTCCACCCTGTTTGATCAGATATACCATTGGTTTTAGACAAGAATTTCCTAGGGCTGTGAATTTTAATCTGGACTGTTTAATACACAGCCTGCATGGGGTACGAACAATGTAAGTTAATTAAGATTTTAAAAACCTCAGATATTTGTTTTTTATATATTTCATGTGGGTATACTTAAATTAACATACAAAAATACTAATCTCTATTGGTATCACTCTCTGTGATAACAGAATCCACTAGGGAGAAAACAAAAACAACTGTTTTCTATGTAAAGAGAAGTCCTATTTAAAAACTACTTAGAAATATGCTGTGGAAGCATTATGGGTGCTACCTGGACTCAATCAGTAAAAATGGCTAATATCATACATTACGAAACTCAATTCCTCTAAAAGGTGAGCCAGCAGGATTCCTCAGGATAAATGCTCAAAACCAACACTGTTAGTGGGAAAATCCAGTTGATAATTGCTGTTAAAGCACTTATGGTTTAATATTGGAGCATTTAGGAGAAAATGAAATTTCCAGTTTTACTTGCCACAGCTAAACTTATGTAAGACAAAGGTATAAGCAAAATGTACTTACAAAGACATAGTTCATATTATCAACTACATGTTAATTTTTTTCCATGCGTTATAGAATACAGATTCTTACACATAGATTCATCTCACCTGAGTGTGCATTTTATTCCCATTGTGGACTAACCTCCTGTTAGCTCAGTGTATGGTGTAGATAGACTGAAATGCCTGAAATGCTTGAATCAGGGCCACCATTGCTCTGATGGTACATGCTACACATCCCTTTACGGGCCTGAAAAATCTAAACTATTCTTAGATAATGCTTAATCATTAGCTGGGATGTGGAGAAATTGCTTTCTTGTATTTGCATTATAAAATCCAATGTAATATAAGAGTTGTGTGTGGATATCTCAAGTACTTCCAGCAATCTCTCTCCACAGTCAGCAGAAAGGAGCTCCTTATCTATAGGACATGGGTCAAGAGTTGCTAGTCTTTCCATGCTCAATGGAATGTGTCTTCTGGGATCTCAGGCTGTCAGCATCAGAGTACAGTAAGGTCGTACAAAAGTTTCCGGGGAATAGAATGTGAGAAATGAGGAGTGACCTGAGAATCTGGAGGCTCTTGGGGTGACTACCAAAAGCAGGGCTAAAAAAGTACAAAATGAAGTGAGTTTAAGTGGATTCAAAACACCAAAACTGGGTGAGTTGTAAGATGTGGGGGGTGGGAGCAGGGGGGTTTTCTGGCCTCCCATTTCACCCTGATGACAGGGATAAAAACCCAGGAGAGGCATGTCTTTGTTGGCAGGCCTCCTCTTTGACTCCAGGTGAAGAGAGTAAGAGACATCTTCACCCAAACCAGGTTATTTATTGTCATTCAAAGAAAATACACTTCAACTCTCACTTTTGCTCAAAATGATCTCTGACTACAACTCCTAATCTGTGTAAAAACTTAAACATACTTAAAGATCAAATATAGGTAATGTTTTTCATTCTCTGTTGGAAAAAACTCTTCTCCAAATTCCCCAAGTAACTTTTCCACATTTTTGATGGCATCTTTCTGTCTTGCATTATATCTAATTGCATCAACCATCAAAATCATACTGTGAGCAATCTGATCGCAGAAGCTATGCCTTTGTCTTTGTATTTCCTGTGGCACCTAGTACAGTAATATCACAACAAATAATTACTGACTGACCCAATGAGGTATAAATGAGGCAGACAGAAGAGAAACTTTTTTTTTCTTTCTAGAGAGTTCAGATTCATGATCACAGGTAACACCCAGTAAATGCTTACTCTTAGCCAAGCACTGCTCTGTAAGTTTTCCATCAACCAAATCATTTGATTCTCACAGCATTCCTAGGAGTTATACGGTACTGTTATTTTTGTTTAACAATGGAGGAAAATGAAGCCCTAAGAGATTAAGCAAATTGTTCAAAGTCAGAGAGGAAGTAACTGGCAGAGCTGGGGACCAAATCTAAGCAAGCGAGTTTCAGGACTCAGGAGTCCTGTACTTCACCACCTCACTCTCTGGCTAATAGAGTAAGAGCGGAGCTGGAGGTAAAAGCATTATTTCTGGAGAAGAGATGACAGTTCCTTGAGAGTAGACAGGCTGAGGCGTGGGTCCTCTTCTCTTTCCTCAATTACTTATTCTCTTCTTTCCTTTTCCTTTCTGTTCTTATCTCTTTTCCCCCTTATTTTTCTTCTGCTTCAAATATGGTTCATTGCTTTGAAAGCCTTATGCAGGATGAGAGTTTATTGGCAGCCTGGGATAGCTCAGAATCAGAGGAAAGCCTGAAGCAGCAGGCTCAGAAGTGAAGAACCAGGGAAGCTTTCTGTCTCCAGGCCAAAGGAACTTCTAGGCACCCCCACCATGAGTCTACGCCTACCATTTTCCATATGGCTCAGGTTTCAAATTCTAGACAGAAGGAGGAGCACCTAACAGGTCTGGCTCAAGTCATGTGCCTACCCCTTAGATCATCAGGGAGGACAGGACACTTTCTAGGACAGATCCATGGGGCTATACATAATGGGGAAGAAGAGGTGGTCCCACAGTTAAATTGTGGTGATTACCAAAGAAGAGCAGAATAGATACTGGGCAAAAAATTATTCACAATGCCTATTATTATGTTTGTTATGTTTAATTGTCCTCCATGTCTTTATTTTTGCCTAATGACCTATTAAACCAGTAATGGGATCACTCACTATTCACACATACCTGCTGAAGCTGAGACCAGAGGCTGAGTCACTCTCCTGCTGTTTATGTGCATTCCATCTTGGCTTGCTGTCCTTTCTCATCATCTCACTTTTAACCAAACATTAACTAGGGACTTCACAGCTTATTTTTAGTAACTGTTCTTTAAACATTATGTTTTCAATTCCTTAATCAACAGCTTCCATAACTTTTTCAAGTGAGAAGAGGTAATAAAATAAGTTAAAGATGTGACTATTTGTTCATTAAAATATCTACAGATAATTTAAGAACAGGTACTACTTGAATTTGAAACTTAGAAATTAATAAAAAATAAAAAAGTAGTATTTTTGTATAATTAACATAAGAAATTTCAGTTTTGAAGCCGAAACTTTAAAGTGATTTCTTCCCCTAAGCCTCACTGAATGTTCCTTTCCAGCCTCATGTGTGTATATATGCACACATACACATATACACATAGATGTATAGATGTATACATACAGACATATATGGATACTCTTTGTATATGATAAAACATATATAACATATGTCAAATAATTCACAAAAATTTCATAAAATTTATGCTACCTTATACATCCTTATTCTTTTTGAAATTTTGAATCAGAGAACCACATGATGAAAGAAAGACTCATTAAGCAGAAATACAGAGTTATCGGAGTTTATCTGATAATGAGTGAACTAAATATGCAAGATTTTAAATTTCCACATAGATAAGCATATAGATGCTTTTAAATATTTAACTTTTAAATATTACAACCAGTATTAAAGCGGAGGTAATCATGTTTATGAAGAGAATGTTACTAGCATATAGCAAGACTTACTCCTATTCTCCTAGACTGCTGACTTCTGGCGATTGTTTCCCTGTCTTCAAAGACACTTTTCCATTGGCTTGGCTCCCATCTTCCTTTTCTTCTTTTCCTTCCTACAGTGGACTTCTGTCGTTTTTCACCTGCCTGGCATTTATTTGTCTTCTGAGAGCTGCACCCCGTTTTCTGTTTGTAAACTGCTTCATCATCAACCTCTTCCAGCCCCACAGGCTACTGCGTAATTCCCTTGGTCAGAGTAATGGCTTCAGGGATGCACAGTACAACTCAATTTTTGTACAACTGTTGGAATTAACTGGAAAAGGAGGCTTTCTTTGCAAGGAGACTTATTATCATAAGAAAAATGTAAGACTGGGACTATTGGGGGCCACCATAATGGAAGAATGTGTCTAATAATAAACTAGAAAAGACTACATGGAGTCAGTTGAACCTGGACCACTTTTGAGCATATTTGAAACCAGACCTACCTACAGACTTTTCATTTATTTGAGGAAATAAATTAACTTTTTGGCTGAAGTTATTTTACATTTCTGTCCCTTGCAACATAAAGAGTCCTGAAGAATACATCAACCTTTACATGCTATTGTCACCACTTCCCAGCAAAACTCTAATCTATCTACTAGGTGATTCTATCTACCAAGTGATTCTAGCTCTACTTCTCTCAACAGAACCACCTAGGATGTGAGAGGTTCCGCTCAGTCCCCATTTTCCTAAATACTCTGTGATTGTGCACATTTGGATTTAGTTCAAATGGGACAACTTCTATAAATCTGGAGTTTATTTCTGTATTCAACAAATGAACCATCTCCAACACTACTGACTGAGGGCTGCAACACTCAGAAGTTTATAGAAAAGCCCTCCCCCCCCCATTTTTTCCTATGAAAATGTGCTCAAGTAAGAGAGGGATGAATTTGGTATTCTGTCAGCTCCATGTTCAGGACATGCAGTTAGGAGTAGACCCATGGAGTGGGGGAGGGGTGCAAAAGGTAGACTGAATGAAAAATAACAGAATTCAGAAAACCCTACATTAACATTTGGACTAAAGGGGGAAAAGAGAAAGCAAATCATTCAAAACCAAATACAAGTACATGGTACTCCACCATTTAAGTTCTGCAAGTGTAGAGCAAGATTTCATGGTGGTTGTAGCACTGTCTTCCATGACAGGAAAATCTAAGACCTAACACAGCCACTTATGCTGTGACCTTGGACAAAACAAGAAACCTCTCTTGCCTCAATTTCCCAATCTGTAAAAAAGAATTAAATAATACTATACGGCCTTGTAGACCTATAGTAGTGCAGGATAAATGAAGAAGTATGTGATAATATGCTTGTCATGGTTTGAGAAGGGAGATTCATAGTACTTAACAAATTTTTAGCTCTGATTAAGGACAGACACTCCTTTGCAAAAGCCAAATGTTTTTTTCCAATAATATAAAGTATTGATAAGGGGAATTCAATAACATTCATCTAAACAAGTTTAATTTCAGTATATATCTTTTTATTCTTGGGTTTTATTCACATAGTCAGTAATTTTGTTTCACATATATTCATACTTCTCAGTGGAAACCAAGTCAACATAATTGTCCCCCAAACTCTACATTGCAACACTCAAAACAAAGAATATAGTGTTTCTTTTTAATCCCTCTCTTTTCTTTAGGTAAAGAGATTACCTAAATAACCAGAGAACTCCCATGATGAGGTGGCCAACAAGAGAAATAATAACACTGAAGTACAAAGTTACAGAAACAAGCTTTAAGACATCTGAGCACATAAAGTGTTCTTCCTTCTCTAGGATATCAGTAACTACTGCTTGTAAAGTTTTTCCAAACTCCAGGCATAAATCTTAAGAGTGTAAATACTGTAAGTCCTAAGGCACTATGACTTATCTATTCACCATTTCACTTCTATTGAGTCCCCAAGTATTTTGGGGTTTGAGACTGTCTGCTAGGCATGTCCTTAGGAAAGGTCCATATTATCACTAACAGCTAGCACACAAAACCAAACGCGCTGATGTCCTGCACCCAGAACAGTGGTTTCTTTGTTCCAGTAAAAACAGGCAGAAAGGATTTCTTACTGCCCAAAAAAATTCCCCAGTTGGGTCAACATATCTGGAAAGGGTTGAATAGTTTTCAAATTCCAAAATTAGAGATTAAAAAGCAAACAAAAGAGTCTTTCTTTCCCGAGGCTCCAATGACGAATATGACCGCTAAAGAAATATATTAGGCCATGTATACATTGCATGTTTCAATCTTGGCATCTTGTGGGTTTGAGAAAGAGAATGAGAGAAATGACTTCAACTGCCTAAATAATTAGCATCATTAGCAATCATTAGCATCAGGCTCCCAGGGTATCTGAATATCCTACTTTGCTTGCTGGCTAAAAATACGTAACCAAAATGTCCCTAAGTAAAAGTTAAGATAGATGGTAAATATCAACTTATTAAGCATTCATAACAATAGAGAAAAATCAGTATTTGAATTTAAATACATCATAATTATCATGCTTGAGAACATTACGATCCATTTTGACCATACAGGCATAGCTACTGCACATTTCTTAAAATGTGTGTTCATAATGTCACATTTTGCTGCAAAATAGATACTTGGCTAAAGTAAATCTCCATTTTTAGTTTTGGCAAAAAAATCTATTTCTATGATTCTGAGCATGCTAATTAACTAGTAATTAGGCAACTGGACCTTCAAATAGCTGGCACTGTGGCACCATATGTACCCAAAGTAACAAGTAATAAAAGAAGACTGAAAATATTCTCTTTAAACTTTCTAAACTCTTCACAAAATAATTGTGTATTCTTTCCAAAAGTTTCCTCATATACTGTTATGTTCAAAAAATATGTTACATGCCTACTATGTGCAAGCACTATTCTAGGAACTGGGGATAAAAAAGTGAACAAAAGAAAAAAAAAAGTCCCAGCATTCATGGAGCTTACATTCTAGTGGGTGATGTAGATAATTAACCAGAGAAATTAAGTTTAATTTTCCTAGATTAGTAGTGATAAGTGTTGGGGGGGGGGGAGGCAAAGAAAAGAGTTGGGAACAGTTGATGACGAAGGAATGGCAACTTATAGATGGGTATCTGGGAAAGCCTCCTTGAGAAGGTGACCTATGAGCCAAGACCTGAGATGAGCCAGGCAAATTTCAGGGATAAGAACATTCAGGGCCAAGGAAATAGGCAGCGTAAATGCCTATTGTTCCAAGCTATGAGGAAGGCAGTGCAGCTGGAGCTGAGGTAGGCAGGAGGAAGGTAATAAACAATGACACAACAGAGTGCTATGAGCAGAGGAGTGCCATGCTCTTGGATTTTGATAGGATATTTCTGTGGAGGCTGTATTGAGAGTAGACGCAGAAAGGTGGGGGCAGAAACCTGGAGACTAGTCAATGTTTTTATGGTGATCTAGGCAAGACAGGAGAGCAGTTGGGGCCAAGGTGGTGCTACAGACATGGTGGTAAGTTACCAAATTCTGAATATATTTTGACATTAACAGCAGTTGCTGATCAGATATAGTATGTAAGAGAAAGAGTCTACAATTACTCCAATGTTTTTAGCTTGAACAACTGGGATGATGGAGTTGCCACGAACTGATAGGAGCAGGTTTTGCTGTAGGGAGATGAGTAGGTGAGTTTCAGACATTTTAAATTTGAAATGCCAATTAGGCATCCAAGTGGAGATGGTGAGTAGGCAACAGAATATCAGGTAGAGATCTGAGCTGCAGTTACAAATTTGGGTGGCATCAGTTTATAGATGGAATTTAAAACCATGATACTGGGATGAGATACTTAGGAAGTTAAGTATAAATTGAAAATATAAGATGCCCAAGGACCAAGACCTTGGATCATTCCCATGTTTAGATGTCTAGGAGATGAGAAAAAACTAAAAAAAGGAGATGTAGAGGGTAGAAGGAAATTATCAATATGGTAGATCTAAATTACCTCTATGATATTTGAATATATGCATGTTTAATGAATAACTAAAAAAACTTCAAATGTCTTGAAGAGAGGGACAAAACCAAGCTCATCATGGGCCCCAGGGACCAGCACTGTACCAACTATATAATAAATACTAAATGTATTTGTTTCATGAATACATGAATGAATAAATGAATTCAGGATCCTCGCGTTATTACTGAGCACTTTCTCTTCCCAGAAACTGAGGAAGACACTGGGAAAACAAAGAAATCAGTAGAGACCTAACTGATATAGAAGAGAGATTAACTTAGTAGTAAATTGACTTAATGTCTTACCAAGGGCAGCACCAAGTCAGTAAACATAAACATATCAGGTATGGATAAAAATATTATGTTCTTTAAAAGGAAGAGTAAGTCTCTCTTTAAAAAAATTGAGATTTGATTCCCTACTCTCCTTTTAGCAAGATATATGAAAAATTACAGTAAAAGTTAATGGAAAAGTCATGATTCAAGATGATAAATCTAGTATATAAAAAACTTTCCATAAACACAACTATCACTACACTAAAAGAGCAAAGAAGAAAAATGAACAATATCATAACATATAATTTTCTTCAAAATTTTATGTTGAAAACCTTTTTCTCGAGGGTTTAATAAAATTCCTGATTGAGGTCAGGTTACTGATTTGGAATTCAAAACATTTAAAATTCAAAAACATTTATGAAAAATCAGACCTTCATTTCTTTCTCAAATATTTTTCAAAACAAAAGAAACATATTCTTTTAAAACAAGTATTCTTCTCTGCCAAAATCTTGGCAAATTTATAGCCACACTAACACACACAAAACACATAAATCACTCAAGCACACACACACACACACAAACACACACACACACACACACAAATGGCTTGCTGGATGTCTAGAGAGACTAATGGCTAAACAGAGAGGTAGACAGGCTGAAAGACTGACAGGCAGATACACAGGCATAATAAAAGAAACAGTGTTTAAATACTGACTCATACTGAAATTATATTATTAGCAATATATGTATTACCTACAAAATGATTTCTAAATCATGAGTGGCCATTTTTAATATTTCAAATATTTTAGTTTGATCTTTGTAAAGCAAATCAGTTAAAAACCAGTAATTTCACAAGTTTTATCTAGACCACTGGGAAAGAATGACTCTATTAAATTGGATATTTGCCCTCTTCCCTTCACAAAACTGGCACACATCACACAATAGGAGTTTATATTATGTATGTATACATCAAGAATGAATATGTGCAATTAAAATTGATGTAATCTCAATAATTGCTTCTACTTTTTCTGACTTACTTAAAATGTTAAATAATTCAAGTCATTTATTCAACAAGTATTTATGAAGTGCCAACTATGTTTTAGTGCTGTTTATATCCTTGCTTTAGTGGCTAAAGAGAAGATCTTTTTTCAAAGTCCTCTTGTTTGTCAAGCCACATACTTTTAGATCTTTTACTTGTTTTATTCACATATTCAAAATTCCAAAACACTGACCTGGTAACTATTTCTGAGTCTGCTAACTGTTTATTAACAAAATGTCATTGTTCTAACTGTTCTCAATTACACGGCTATCAATTAGCTAGTCAAAGCATTAAGGAGATAAAATATTCTTTTCTCTAATCAGATTATTGTAGTTATTTTAGAAATGGAATGTTCTCAAGAGACAGAAGGCTTCAACAAAAGAGTTTCAAGTCCAATTAATCATTGTATCTATTACTTTTACCTCTTAAATTACTCTTAAAGCTTTCCACTGCTCTTCATTCCCATCTCACTGCTTAGTTCCAGAAACTAGTATCTCACATTAGGATGCCAATATGTTCCTCAACTTGTAGCTGGAATGATTCTTCTAAACATGTATCTCATTATATATATATCATTTCCATTAACTCTCCTTTTAAAAATCAGTTTTTAGTTCATTTCAGATTTTAGTTAAGGAATGATAAACAAGGAAGAAGCTTTGAGAATCGGTTCCTGCCTGCTTCTTCAGTCTCATAACCTCATGGTCCTCCTCTTTTCCCCTCAAAAAACTTAATGGCTCATCCACAGTGAGATACAAATGTCTAGAATTGTCTACAGTCTCTCCTGGGATATTACATTATATTGTTCCTCTTGGCATCACAAAGAGGAGTTAGAATCTATGACTAACTAGATTCTACTTATCTTTTAAATCTCAGAATAGAGTTTCCTCCTCTACATTCTCACCCCTGTACTCATTAGGCACCATTCCTTCCCACAAGCTCACCCTGTTTTAGGGCTCAGCATAGTTTACTATCCTTTTTCCCCATTCTGGCTATAAGCTCCTAGTGGGAAGGGACTATGTCTTATTCATGGTTTTATCTCTAGTATTTAGCAAAGTGCTTGGCATATAATTAGCACCCAATCAGTATTCTAGCCATTGGATGAATGTATTATAATAGCAAATCTATTTACAGAGAATGTCTAAAGTATCAAAGCTAGGGGGAGAATTAACTGCAAGCCAATAGCAGCACCTGCCAATTTTGGGTGTCTCAAGCAGAAGTGAAAAGTAAGCAGGGATCAAGTGGGACTTGGGCTTCCTGCCTACAAAGTCCAGGCTGGGAGATGGAATGGATGAGCGCATGGCAGAAAATATCATCACATACTGAAGAAGCGGACTGCTAAACTTAGTCTAACATCTTTTAAATTGTAACTTTTCCAGATTCTCTTACACAGCAGAATGTCACTGACAGTCCACAGACACTACCTGTCTCTAACATGACAATAGTTAAGATAGTAATACCAGCCTTTTCAAAGGAGAACCATCTGACCCAGGAGGTGAAAGGCATTTAGTTAAGAAGTCAGCACTTTAATAAACATCCATGATTTTATATATAACTAACTTCTTGAGAAAATTGTGCTTTTAAAATCTGGTTGAACAAAAAAGGTAGTAAATCTCTTTAATGACTCTGAACAGAAAATTCCAACAGAGTGTGATTAAGAACAGTTTCAGTTGTTTCCTGAGAAATACTCAAACTACTCATTCTATCATTCTTCATGGCCTACAGTATATGAGAAACACATAGGTCTGACTTCTAATTATCTTAAAACAGTTCTTAAAAATTTAAATTTCTAGCCTTGATTTCTGACCTCCAGCTAATGGATGACTATGCCTTGTCTTTTCAGTTCCCAATAACTTAGAAGATTTAATTGAATTTTATAAAGTTTAAGATTTAAAAAAAAAACATTGTGAGGACTTCTGGTTTCTGTTCTCGCATATAGGAAGCTTAGAAGTTGTCATTCCATCTTAACAACAAATAAAAACCTGAACAAACTAAAAATTAACAATTCTTCACATATCTGTCAAATAAGGTCACAAAGCAGAATAATACCCCCAAAACCAGGCAGACTCAGAAAATAACAACTTAATGGAACAGAAACCTCAGCAGGAACCAGTACTGTGACAGAAAAATCTGAACTATAATTGATAAATTACTGAAGGCTCAGTGTGGACAAGCCTGGAAGATAAAACTCTAGGGGAACTCAGTCAGGGGGGGCCCACAGATTTTTGTACATTTTTCTTCAGGAGCTCTACCAGGCCCTCACAATGACTATCAAAGAAAAATCTCATGTTTCTAGCAGTGAGAGGAGAAAAGGAACCATTCTGAAATATAGAGCAGTATTCTCTTTTTACAAGGCCTACTTTAAAGAGAAACTGTTTCACCACAGTCTAAACTGCTGGGGTATTAACAGAACCTAACTGACCTGGGGGAATGCAAGTGCCCAACTCTACCTAGTTCTAGCCTTTCAAATGGAAGAAGGGAAATACCCAACTCCAGGTGCCTCTAGCCATCCTATCCCACATAAGTGGTAGGGGTGGAAGCAAAACTAAGAAGCATCAATAAAGCTCACAGTTCAAGGGACAGAGGCTCACCAAGAGACTGAGACCTAATCATAGTACTTCCTCCAACACCTTACCACTACATTACTAAAGGCCTATTTACCATAGTTCCTTTTACCTACTGTATCATAACCACCTTCCAACAAAAAATTACAGGACATACTAAAAGGCAAAAAGCACACTTTGAAGAAACCTAACAAGCATTAGAACCAGAGTCAAATATGGTAGGAATGTTGGAATTATCATACCAAGAATTTTAAAAACTATGGTTAATATGTTAAGGGCATTAAATGGAAAAGTAGACAACATGCAAGAACAGAAAGGTAATGTAAGTATAGAGATGGAAATTCTAAGAAAGAATCAAGAAGAAATACCTGAAAAAAGAAAATACTGTCAAAGAAATGAACGTCACTGATGAGCTCATTAGTAGACTGGACACAGCCAAAGAAAGAATCTCTGAACTTGAGGAAATGACAACAGAAACTTAAAAAAAAAAAAAAAAAAAAAGTGTGAAAGACAAAAATAGGAACAAAGAACAAGGAAAACAAATAGAAAACAGTAAAAATATGGTGGATATTAACTACATCAATAATCACTTTAAACATCAATGAACTAAACACATCAACAGAAAGAGACTGTCAGAAAAATAAGACCCAACTACATGTTGTCAGAAACTTGCTTTAATTATAAAGACACATACAATAAGACTAAAGGTATGGAGAAACATAAACCATGCTAGCACTGCTCAAAAGAACATAAGAGCAGCTTTATTAATTGCAGACAGAACAGACTTTAGAGCAACGGAAATTAGTAGGAAAAAAGATGGACATTACTTAATGATAAAGGAGTCTTTGAGAAGATCTAATAATCCTTAATATGCACGTGTCTAACAACACAACATTAATATATGCCAGGCAGAAAGTGATAGGAAGATAAGAAGAAATAGGTGAATCTACTACCACAGCTGGAGACTTTAATACCCCTCCATCAAAAATGTATTGATACAGAAAGCAGAAAATCATCAGCAGCATCGTTGAACTCAAGAGCACCATAAATCAACTGTATACAATTGACATCTTTGACTACTTCATCTAACGACAGAATACCCATTCTTCCCAAGCTCACATGGGACATTCACCAAGATGGACTACAATATGAGTCATATAAGACCCCTTAACAAGTGTAGAAGAATAGAAATCATACAATGTCTTCTCTCAGACCATACGGAATTAAACTAGTAGTCAATGTCGGAAATATAGCTGAAAAACCTAAAATACTTAGAGATTAAATAACACGTGGGTCAAAGAACAAATCTCAAGAGAAATTTAAACATATTTTGAATTAAATGAAAATTAAAATACAACTTATCAAAATTTATAGGATGCAGTACATAGAGGGAAATTCATAGCACTGAATGCATATATTTGAAAAGAAAGATATGATATCAATAATCTAAGCTTCCACTAAAAAAAAAAAAAAGAAAAAGGAGCAAATTAAATCCAAAATAAGCAGAAGAAAAGAAATAATAAAAATTAGAGTAGGAATCAATAAAATTGAAAATGGGAAATCAATAGAGAAAATCAACAAAAGTAAAAAAGCTAGTTCTTTGAAAAGATCAATAGAATGCATAAGCCTATGATTAGGCTAACTAAGAAAAAAAGAGAGAAGACACAAATTACTAGTATCAGAAATGAAAGAGAAGACATCATTACAGATACCATGGACAATAAAAGGATAATAAAGAAATATCATGAATAACTCTATGTCCTCATATTTGATAATTTAGGTGAAGTAGACGAATTCCTTGAAAGACAAATATGCCAAAATCACACAAGAAGTAGACAAAACACATAAGGCCTATCTATTAAAGAAATCCAATCACTAATTTTCCAAACAAGAAAACAGGCTTAGATGGATTCACCGGTAAATTACACCAAACACTTAAGAAATAATACCAGCTCTTTACAATTTCAGCCAGAAAACAGAAGTAGAGTGAACACATGTCAACACATTCTGTGAGGCCAGCATTACTCTAATACCAGAACAAGATAAAGACACTACAAGAAAATTATAGAACAACAGCCGTCACCAGCACAGATATAAAAATCCTCAACCAAACATTAACAAATTGAATCCAATAGTATATAAAAAGAATTATTTATCATTAAAAAAAAAGGATTTATTTCAGGTATGCAAGGCTGGTTTAACATGTGAAAATCAAACGCTACCCATCACATCAACAGGTAAAAATAGAAAAATCATGTGATCATATTAGTTGATGCAGAAAAAAAATCTGACAAAATTCAAAACCCATTCATAACTCTCAGAAAACTAGGAACAGAAATGACCTCCCTCAACTTGATAAAAAACATCTACAAAATATCACAAGCTAACATCATATTTAATAGAAGCTCGAAGCGTTCCCACTGACATCAGAAACAAGATAAAAATATCTCCTTCTGCCAATATCATACTGGATGTCCTAATTAATGCAGTAAGACAAGAAAAAGAAATAAAAGGTATACATACAAATTGGGAAGGATGAAATACACTGGTTTTTGTTCACAGATAACATGATAGTCTATGTAAAAAACCCTAAAGAATTGACAACAAAACTTTTGGAACTAAGAAGCAAATATAGCAAATTGTGGGATACGAGGTTAATATACAAAAGTCTATATATTTTGTGGATATAGACAAACTGATTCTGAAGTTTATATAGACAGCCAAAAGACCCAGGATAGCATATAGTACTGAAAGAGAAGAACAAAGATGGAAGACTGACACTATCTGACCTTAAGACTTACTATAAAGCTATGGTAATCAAGGGGCGCCTGGGTGGCTCAGTCAGTTAAGCATCTGACTCTTGGTTTCAGCTCAGGTCATGATCTCAGGGTTGTGAGATCAAGCCCCATGTCAGGCTCCACGTTGGGCATGGAGCATGCTTAAGATTCTCTCTCTCCCTCTCCCTTTGCCCCTACCCCCCCCTCGAAAGAAAGAAAGAAAGGAAGGAAGGAAGGAAGGAAGGAAGGAAGGAAGGAAGGAAGGAAGGAAGGAAGGAAGGAAGAAAGAAAGAAAGAAAGAAAGAAAGAAAGAAAGAAAGAAAGAAAGAAAGAAAAAAGGGAAAGCTAGAGTGATCAAGACAGTGCGGTATTAATGAGAGCATAAACAAACTGATCAATGGTACAGAACAGAGAGCCCAGAAATAGACCCATATATAGTTACTGAACTTTGACAAAGAAACAAAGGCAATACAATGGAGAAAAGATAGACTGTTCAACAAGTGATGCTGGAAATCTGGACAGCCACATGTAAAAAACAAACAAACAACCTAGACACAGACCTTACACCATTCACAAAAATCAACTCAAAATTGATCATAGACCAAAATGTAAAATGCGAAACTATAAAATCTTGGAAGATACCATAGGAGAATATCTAGATGATCTTGCATATGGGAATGACTTTTAGATAGAACATCAAAGCCATGATCCATGAAAGAAAGAACCGATAAGGTAAACTACGTTAAGATTAAAAACTTCTGCTCTACAAAAGACACTGACAGGAGAATGAAAAGACAAGTCACAGATTGAGAGAAAGTATCTGCAAGGACATCTGATAAAGGACTGTGATCCACAGTATACAAAGAACTCTTAAAACTCAAAAACAAGAAAATGAACAATCTGATTAAAAAACGGGCAAAAGACCTGAAAAGATATCTCGCCAAAGAAGATACACAGATGGAAGATAAGCATATGAAAAGATGCTCCACATCATATGTCATTAAGAAATTGCAAATTAGGGGCGCCTGGGTGGCTCAGTCGGTTAAATGTCTGCCTTTGGCTCAGGTAATGATCCCAGGATCCTCGGGTCAGTGGGGAGCCTGCTTCTCCCTCTCCCTTTGCCCCTCATCCTGCTTGTGCTCTCTCACTCTGTCAAATAAATAAATAAAATCTTAAAAAACATAAAAGAAATTGCAAATTAAAACAACAATGATATACCGCTACACATCAATTAGGGTGGCCAAAGTCCAAAACACTGACAAACACTAAACGCAGGCAGGACTTGAAGCAACAGGAACTCTCATTCATGCTGGTTGGGAATGTAAATAGTATAGTCACTTTGGAAGACAGTTTGGCAGTTTCTTACAAAGCTAAATATACTCTTAAGATATAATCCAGCAATTGTGCCCCTTTTTATTACCCAAAGGAGTTGAAAATTTATGTCCACATTAAAAACCTGCACCTGAATGTTTATAGGAGCTTTATTCAAATTGCCGAAACTTGGAAGCAACCAAGATGTCCTTCGGTAGATGAGTAGATAAATAAACTGTGGTTCATTTAGAGAATGGGATATTATTCAGTGCAAAAAAGAGATCAACTGTCAATCCATTTAAAGGCATGAAGGAAACTTAAATACATACTGCTAAGTGAAAGAAGCTAATCTGAAAAAGGCCATATTCTGTCTGATTCTAACTATATGACATTCTGGAAAAGGCAAAACTATGGACAGTAAAAAGATTAGTGGTTTCCAGGGTTTAGGGAGGAGGATGAGATGGACAGAATACAAAGGCTTTTTAAGGCAGTAAAACTATTCTGTATAGTACAACAATGCTGGATACATGACATTACATTTGTCAAAACCCATTTGAAGTCCAAAACTAAGAGTAAACCCTAACGTGAATTATGGACTATAGGTAACAATGCTGTGTCAATGTAGATTCATCAATTGTAACAACAAACTGTGGTTGCGGAAAGGCAATAGTGACGAGGTTGTGTGTGATTAGGAATGGATATATATAGGATTTCTCTGTACTTAATACTCAATTTTGCTTTGAACCTAAAACTGTTCTAAAAAATAAACTTTATTAAAAGTAGAAAAAAATTCTATAAATATTATAGTTTCAAAAATCCTAAATTCCTAATTTCTCCAACTTAATAAACAGAAATATGGGAGCTGGTATAAAAATCAAGAAAATCGGATTACTATTAAAGAATAAGAACTATAAAATGAACAAATGAGAAAGAAATTGGCCTTCTGGAATTTAAGACTATTATCCCTGACAAAAATTCTAAAGAAGCCATCAGATAGTATTCATCATGAAGAGCCTCCTTCTTCCTTTAGGTTATTAACTAATGAGTACTCGTAAGACAAGGTTATATCTTATTCCATACAAATTGAAAATGTCCATGAACATTAAAGAACCATGATATGTGGGTGGAAGAGCTGACTTTGCCACCCTGTAACAGCAGCATAATACATGAGAAAAGCTGAGTATTTTGTTTTCTATTCATAAAGAAATCAAAAGAATGAGTATCTCTCTACCTTTTCATTAAAAGTATAAAATGTCATGGTCATTTAAAAAGGTTTTCTGGGGGTGCCTGGGTGGCTGAGTAGATTAAGCATCTGCCTTTGGCCTAGGTCATGATCTCAGGGTCATGGGGTGGAGCCCCACATCAGACTCCCTGCTCAGTGGTGAATCTGCTTCTCCCTCTCCCTCTCACTCTGTTCCTGCCCCTCCCCGGCTCATACTTGCTCACTCTCTCGCAAAGAAATAAATAAAATCTTAAAAAAATAAAAAATAAATAAATGCTTTTCTGTAAAAAATATACCAGAATCATTACCATTTTATTAATTTTCCAACTAATAGGACACTGAAATTATTTAGTAGAACTTTGTAAAAGCTGTATTTTCCCATCAGTAACCCTCTACAATTCTAGTTCCACTACAGTGGAACTATTTTAAAAATAGACAAAACATTTTGATTCAAACACTTTCCTAAAAACAAATGAGAAATGCAATGCAGTATCTACAGCATTAGGGTTTCTTTGTTATTTAAAATATCCTCCACTTTATGTAGATGGACTGTTTCTTGCATATAAAGTGCCAACTAAAAACGAAATTCAGAGACTCAACTTTGTTCTAAAAAGTATATTCAGAGGGTTTATGCCTTATAACTTCTTTTTTTGTTCCTACCAACATCTTACTTCAGGTATTTATATCTCCTACCTGGATGTTAGTGCAGTCAACGTCTAACTGGGTTCACACCTCTAATCTGGTCTCTTTTTGCTTCAATCATCCATGCACACAGCAAAATATACTATGCTATACTATAGTATAGCGTAGTATGTTATATATAAAATTATATATTTTTTTTATTTTTATATTATATATACTTATATAATATACTACACTATACTATAATTACTAATTTAGTTTTGTCTTTTGACAGTTTAACCTAGAGACCTACTCTCAAGTGCTGTTTACAGTGCACTGATAGATCAAATAATCTTCAATCTGTGCGTTCACATTTTGACCTGAAAGTGGAAATTATTTTTGCCACTACTTCCTATGTACACTGTTATAAATCAAATGTGACCGAATAATACTAAAATCAAATATAAGACAAATGAAATATACTAGGAAGGTTTTAAGAAGGATAAAATTTGCTGGGATAATAGGACAGAGATGTCCAGAAAAATCGGACTAGCCCTCTACCCCTAAAAAGATTTAATAATCGTTGGAATATATATAGAATATATATGCCTTGTGAGATATAGGAGAATATTATCAGAATAGAAGAATTTTACTAAATAACCATAAAGATGACCAAGTGACTAGGGCACACAGATGTGTTCACAGACACTGTGAAACTTACTACACTCCATCTGTGTGTTTTGTAAAATTGCTGACCTGTGGGTTATGCAACCAAATATTCTAGTAGATGAATGAATGCTCTAACAGAACAAGTATGAGACTGCTTTTAGTTCTTTTGAAGGCAAAAATTGTCATTCACCTTCCCTTCAATCAGTTTATCCACAGTGCCCAGTAGAGAATAAGTGCAGACTAAGGATACTTTTGTTGAATGAAAACACAGAGAAAGACATAATTACATCTGCTTCAACTTCGGTTCTTCCCATTGTGTTTCTTGGCATTCCTGACTAAGTGAATGTTGGCTCTTTCTCCCAAGCCTCTGTGTAACTCTTAACAGCTTCTACCACAATAGGTCTACACTACAGATTTTCTGAAGCTGTCTAATCCCCTTTCTGAACTATAAAACCTTCAAAAAAGGGGATGGTGTCTTATCTTTTAGTCTTTTAGTCTTGATATTGCCAACATAATGATCAGCTCGCCAGTCCAGGGGTAGAGTTTCTGAAAAGTGTTTTTTAATACTGATATTATTTCAAATTTGTAAAAATGAAAAATATACATGTCTTCCTAGTAATAACTACAAAACATGCAACTTGACCAAGCTTTCTGGCTGGTACAAAAATGATTAAATGGGGCACAGAGAGGGAGCACATCATATTCTCTGAGCATTCAATTTTGAAATCATCAAAATGAGACATTTATTTTGAAATGTTCAGAAACACTACCTTTTTTCCTAAAGCATTAGGCATAGTGTCTTGCATTTAGTAGGTATTCATTACATATTTGATGAACAGAATTTCTTATATGGGGACAAAAACACAAATACTTTAAAACAGGGGGAAAAAAAGTATTTCATGTACCAACATGTGTTTTTGCTAGGGGAAAAAAGTTCTTTTTAAAGATGTAATAATAGAATTTTTCTCTAATAGCTTCAAATCATAATAAATTTCCTAATATTTAAATATGACACCAGGAGTCCTTATTAATTCTACCAGAAATTTCAAATTAATGAGAACAGCATCCTGCTTCACAGAATAGGAAAGGACTTGAGAGATGTCAGACAAATTTTTCATCTGGTCCCACAGCCCCATTCCATATGAGAAAAATGAGGATTAGAGAAAATATAATGTTAAATGGTTAGCCTTGGGTAGCTCTGAGACTAAAACTTAAGTCTTTTCATCCTGGATCAGCACTTCTGCCAAAAAAACCTTAATCTAATCTATTTTAGTTCCCTATTGAGATTACAAAATTCAACCCAAGTGTTTCTCTTACACATTTACTTAGAAAGGGCCGTGATAGTTCTATACTTCATTATACATTCACCCAACACACAATAATACAAATCTTAGCTGGCATTCAGTTTCTGAAATATATATGTCACATTCAGATGACTGCCCTTGTCAAGGCCTTATTTCTCAAAGAAATGGACTGAATCTGCCTTATCTGCCTTAGGCCAATGGCTCTGACTCTAGTACTCTCCCTCAGAGACTACAATTCTAGCTCCATTATTTCCCTGCCTCGCCTTCCCTTACATTTCAGATAAATCCACACCTCTTATCTCCCAGAACTGCTGAGATGTGCCTGAAAACCCTGCTAGGCACAAAGCCGGTGGAAGGATGATTCATTATTTGCTGTGAAGAAGTCTTTGCTTTCATGGAGGTCTTTCCCACTGATTCTTGTCTATTTGTAACAGTGATTACTAATGCTGTATAGTTGGAAATGGTGGATAGATACCTGAATGAAAAATGTGAATTTAAAATAGCAAGAAGAAACCTTTTTTTTTTTTTTTAATGACCTCATTGCCTCTTCTGTTTTGCTTTTTAGAAAGGGAAAACTATTCCATTAGAAGAAAACTCAGTGCACCTTTATAAAAATAGAACTTCCCATTAGATTGTGAATAGCTGACATTCCACAGGAAGTATGCACAAGTACCACAGTGCCAAAACCATCATCAAAAGGACAAACACAGGAACATTCCTTCTTTAGGAATTCAAGTAGTTATTTTATCTTGGAACTGATTGGCTAAGTGACTTCCAATTTTCCCATATGAGTATTTCATTGATGTATAAAATGTTCATTTTTCTAAAGCTACTTACTTTTCCTTTTCATAGAGTAACCACCACAATTAGATAATTTAGAGGAATTATATCTGTTATAATCTCTTTTTAATCACTGAAAATCTATACTACTATCCATTTTTTTCCGACTATCTCTAAAGCTGGGTGCTTTATTGGATTGTATTTAACTAAGTTATTAATCTCATTTACTGGCAAAGAATTTTGATGAAAACTCCTCATAACTCCTCTCTTAAACTTTATTTTTTTTTTAAAGATTTTATTTATCTGACAGAGAGAGAGAGAGACAGTGAGAGAGGGAACACAAGCAGGGGGAGTGGGAGAGGAAGAAGCAGGCTTCCCTCTGAGCAAGGAGCCGGATGCGGGGCTCGATTCCAGGACCCTGGGATCATGACCTGAGCCGAAGGCAGACACTTAGCTTAATGACTGAGCCACCCAGGAGCACCTCTCTTAAACTTTAAACACTGAAGAACAATTGCAAAGAGTCTGAACTTTTCAGTCTACCAAAAGAGGTTCAATTTAATGTTACTATGGTTCAAATGTAAACTTACACTTTGGTTTCAGAGACATTAATAACACAGATATCATTGTGACAGATATGATCCACTGTAACTGAAAATCTTATTTTGTAGTCACATGAACTGCTTTTTTATATGTTCTGTACCAATTATTTAAAAAGTGATGTATAAGAAAATAAACCTTGTTCTAAATTCTGTGATTCTTATCATTCCCTCCATTTATTAAGAAATATAGAAAACCATAAAATTTTAAATGTGAATATAGCATGGTAACTATGGAAAAGTGGTATGGCATGGCATGAGAAGAAGGGTATTGCTCTTTCACAACTGACCTAACACTGATGTGCTTCTTGGAGCTGAAGTAGATCAGAAAATACCACCCTGCAATATACCACTTTGGCAAAAAGACTATTTTGAGCTAAAGGCAATTGAGAATGAACAAATACAGGAAGAAATCTCTACCCTCCCCTTATCTGTCCCAAAGCAGGGCATAAATTTCCCTTTGAGGAAGGTACCTGTTTCATGTACCAGGAAGAGAAGAGAAATTTTTATCATCTAAGACAAGAATTTGACAGCTTCACTGCTTCTTAGTTTTACTTCTTTTCTACAAACTCCCATGCACATAAATATTAATATAAACTGCATGCCTTTTATTCTATTAACCTGCCTTTAGTCTAATTCACATGCCTTCATGCACTGAACATAAGAGGGTATAGTAAAAATATGTCCTCTTTGATAGAGCTATGATCAAATCCAATTCTGAATAATGGTACTCAAGTAAATGAGCTTTAGCAAAAGTGTTTTTCATTCCAGCATTCATCATAGCATGAAGGACATATCCCAGTTTATAATACATTATCTTTGATTTATATAGCAAAGGAGATCTAACGAATTAAATCTATGAAGAAATAACAACAGATTTGAAAAAATAGGGTAGATACATTTCTCTCACTAAATGCATAAAAAAAAAAAAATCCCTGTTCTCCCAGCCCCGCCCAGCAGTAAGGAAGAACACCCCTGAGGTGCCATAGGAGGCTGAATAGGAAATCTGGACTTCCACCCCCACCTGAAAGTAGTAAGATGGCACCGAATAATCCCTACCAATGTGGTATCAGAGGAGGACTGCTACAAAGATTTAAATTAAATCCACAGTCTCATAAAATAATACCCAAAATGTCTAGGATATAATACAAAATCATTCATTATATCAAGAACCAAGAAAATTTCAATATGAATAAGAAAAAACAATGAAAGATGCCAACACCAGCACCACCAAGATGACAATGCAGTTGGAATGATCTGACAAGGATTTCTGATCAGCCTAATAAAATGCTTGAGTGAGCAATTATAAACACAAACGGAAAAAATAGGAAGTCTCAGCAAGACAGAATTTATAGAAAAACCAACAGTCCATAGAACTGAAAAAAGAATACAAAAACTGAAATGGATGCATTCAACAGCAGAATGAAAAAAAATGGATCAGTCAAGTTGAAAAAAAAAAAACAGTATAAATTTCCTAATCTGAGCAAGAGAAAAAAAAATAAAAATGAACAGAGCCCCAGGAATTTAAGCGGCTATAACAAAGGATCTAGCATTCATGTTATCAAGTTCCAGAAGAAGAGAAAGAAGGCAAGGCTAAAAAAGTATTCAAAGAAACAATGTCTAAAAATTTCCCAAGTTTGGCAGAAGACATAAACCTGTGTATTCAAGAGGTTAAGTGAATACAAAATAAGATAAACTAAGAAATCCAACACACAATCTAAGACACATCATGGTCAAACTTCTAAAAACTATAGACAAAGGAAAAAAATCTTTAAAGCAGCTGGAGAGAAAGAACACCTTACTTTTAGGGGCAAAACAGAGTGACAAAAGATTTTTCATCAGAAATCAGAGAATCCAGAAGGAATTGATGTAACATTAAAAGAATATAATTATTTACCTAGAATTCTTTATCTAGCAAAAAGGAGTGAAGGGGGAAATCAAGACATTCTCAAAAAAGGAAAGTAAGAATTTGTTGCTAAAGTATCTACTCTGAAAGAATTGCTAAGGAAGTTATTAAAGAAGAAAAGAAATCATAAAAAAAGGGATCTTAGAACATGAAAAAGGAAAAAAGAACAACGGAGAAAGTAAAGATATGAGCTCTGAGAAAGGACTGAAGAGGAAGGACTAGTGCAATATGCAGTGATGACAAACTACAGCCACGTGAACAAGCCATAGGTGGACTGTGACTATGGGGAGGAGCCTGTACAGTGGGGCTGTACATAATCAGAGCTGCAGCCTCTATTTTCCAGCACACACCAATCACCAATATAGCAGACACACTTGGCTGCCTACCTAACAGGCAAAACTTCCCTATTTTCTTCTTAACAAAGCCATGATTTAGATCTTACCTGACCATGTATATGGTGATTCAACGGAGGCCAGTTCCCTCCCAAGACCTACACATTAAATTTATAATTGGTCAAAGCCAATTGTTGTAATTCCATTCCCTTCATCAATACTTGATTCAGGCATGGGCATGAGAAATGGTTCTAAACAGGGATTCCTTAAAAAAATTTTTTAAATAAAAAAATAAATGAATTCATTAATAGATTATCTTCTGAGGAACTGCTGAGAAAGAATAAAAACATATTCTATGACATTAATACTGTCCCTTTCTCTGACTGTGAAAGTCACTGATATCTGTAAATGAGTCAGCCAACTTGAGAACAAACTCACATACTACAGAGAACAAACAAAAAGACAGAAAAAAACTTGATTTCTTAATTACATCATTGAAGGGCTGAATTAACCAAATCTAACACTAACCTACTTTCAGAGTCCTATTACAAAAAATATCTTTTTCTTATCTAGAAAATGCTAGACAGTAGTCCATTATATGAATTTACCATAATTATGCAACTATTTCTCTATTATTGGATCCTTAAATTGCTTTTCTGTCTTTTCTTTTTTCCCCCGTTATAAAAGCTGATGCAGTGAACATCTTTTGGCATAAAGTTTTATCTAAATTTAGGGTATGCTTTATCTGGATTTCATTTCTAGAAGTGAAATTACTATGTCAAATGACCTCATCCTGGCCACTGAGAGGAAATGAGACATTTACTGGGTAAATTTTTCATTCTTATAAAGAACAAGAGACAATGTCTTCCACTGGACATTATCATGTCTGTATATAATACCTTGAACCATACCTATCTGAGAACAAAGCCAATGAAGTAAAAGATGGGAGTCTGATACTGTTGTTGAACCCCTGAATTAACCAACTTCAAGGACCCTTCCTTTAGTCTTTTCCATTATTTGAATTATAGTTTCTTTTTAATTTTTTTATTTGAATATAGTTGACATACAATGTTGCATTAGTTTCAGGTACACAACATAGTGATTCAACATCTTCATACATTATGCTATGCTCACAAGTGTACCTACCATCTGTCACCATACAACGCTATAATATCCCTTTGATATCAGTCATAGCAGCAACTATGAAAATAGTCCCTTATGTCATTTATTCCAGTGATTTATTCGTTCTATAACTGGAAGCCTGTATCTCCCACTCCCCTTCATCCATTTTGCCCATCCTCTCCACCCCCCTGCCCTCTGGCAACCATCAATTTGTTCTCTGATTATGTTTTTTAATTCACTTTTGTTTTTTACATTCCACATGAGTAAAATCACATGGTGTTTGTCTTTCTCAGTATGACTTATTTCACTTTGCATAATACACTCTTGCTCCATCCATATTGTTGCACATGGCAAGACCTCATCCTTTCCTTGTGGCTGTGTAATGTTCCATTGTGTATATGTGTGTGTATGTGTGTGTGTGTGTGTGTACATCTGTACACACCACATCTTGTTTATCCATTCATCTACTGATGGACACAAGTTGCTTCTGTATTTTGGCTACTGTAAATAATGCTGCAATAAACATAGGGGTGCTTATTTCTTTTCAAATTAGTGTTGTCACATTCTTTGGGTAAATACCCACAAGTGCAATTATTAGATCATATGGTATTTTTAATTTTTGGAGGAGCCTCCATACTGCTTTCCACGGTGGCTGCACCAATTTACATTCCCACCAACAGTACACAAGGGTTCCTTTTTTTCCACATCTTCGTCAACACTTAATATTTCCCGTGTATTTGGTTTTAGCCATTGACAGATGAGGTGATATCTCATTGTAGTTTTGATTTGCATTTCCCTGATGATGAGTGATACTGAGGATCTTTTCATGTGACTCTTGACTATGTGTATGTCTTCTTTGGAAAAATGTCTATTTAGGTCCTCTACCCATTTTTTAATTGGATTGGGTTTTTTAGTGTTGAGTTGTAGAAGTTCTTCATATATTTTGGATCTTTTCCCATTCAGTAAGCATCCCTTTTGCTTTTCTTAATAGCTTCCTTTGCTATGCAAAAGCTTTTTATTTTGATGTAGTCTAATTATTTATTTTTGCCTTTGTTTCCCTTACCTTAGGAGACATATCTAGAAAAATGCTGCTATGACTAATATCAAAGTTACTGGGCTTTAATACATTTTGAGATTATTTTTATGTATGTGTTAGAAAGTGGTCCACTTTCATTCCTTTGCATGTAGCTGTCCAATTTTCCCAGCACCACTTATTGAAGAGACTGGCTTTTTTTCCATTATATATCTTTGCCTCATTTGTCATAGATTAATTAACTACATAAATATGGGTTTATTTCTGGGATCTCTACTCTGTTTCATTGATGTATGTCTATTTTTTTCATATTGTTTCGATTACTGCAGCTTTGTAGTATATCTTGGAATTTGAGATTGTGATACCTCCACCTTTGGTCTTCTTTCTCAGGACTCCTTTGACTATTTGGGTTTTTTTGTGGGTCCATACAAATTTTAGTATTATTTGTTCCAGTTCTGTGAAAAATGCTACTGGTATTTTGATAGGAATTGCACTGAATGTATAGATAGCTTTGGGTAGTGGTGACATTTAAACAATATTAATTATTCCAATCCACAAGCATGGAATATCTTTCTATTTGTTTGTGTTGTTTTCAATTTCTTTCATCAATATTTTATAGTTTTCAGAGTACAGGCCTTTCACCTTCTTGATTAAGTTTATTACTAGGCATTTTATCCTTTTTGGTGTATTTGTAAATGGAATGTTTTCTTAATTTCTCTTTTCTGCTACTTTGTTATTACTGTATAGAAATGCTACCAATTTTTGCATATTAATTTTATATTCTGCAACTTGACTATTTATTACTTCTAATAGCTTTTTGGTGGAGTCTTTAAGGTTTTCTATGTATTGTATCATGTCATCTGCAAAGAGTGAAAGTTTTACTTCTTCCTGATATGGATGCCTCTTATTTCTTTTTCTTGTCTGATTACTGTGGCTAGGAGTTCCAGACTATGTTGAATAAAACTGGTGAGGTGAATATCCTTATCTTGTTCCTGACCTTAGAGAAAAATTCCCTCATTTTTTCACCACTGAGTATGATGTTACCTATGGTTCTTTTTATATAAGACAATAAATTATATATAGTCTAAAAAATTCAATGGAAAATTAGATCATATCAGCCATTTGTATGCCCAAAGATAAAACTGAGAACTGCTTATGATATCACAGTGAACAATCCAAACAGACTCCTGTTTCAGTTATGAAGATTAATGTAAGTTTTAAATAAACACTCCTGAACAGTCACATTTTTTCAAAAGAATTAGAATTGAATGTTATTTGACGAACATCTAAAAAAATTATAGGGTTATTAATTTAGACTGCAAATTAGAAAAAATCATGTTTAATTCAAAAATGGCTTTCAAATAGCAAAAATAAATGAATACAAAGTATGTTGTACTTACAAATCAAACACCAAATAATGGAAGCCCTCTTCTGATATGCTGTCATGAAGTCGCACTTAAAAAAAAAAAAAAAAAAAAGGGAAAAAGAGAGAAAAGTTTATGTTATACATATGCTAATGATGAACATTAAACCAGACTTCTAATGGGCATCTGTCTCCTAACTAAAAGTGTTGGCAACATTCTTTATTCTAGGTTCTGATAAGTAGTATCCTTTACAACAAGGCTTGGGTTCAGACAAACCCAGGGTTTAGATTCTGGTTCTGATAATTATTAACTGTGTGAGCTTAATCATTTTTTTTTTAAGAGAGAGGAGAGAAGGCAAGTGGGGGAGGGAGAGGTAGAGGGTGAGAAAGAGAATCTTAATTAAGCAGACTCCACACTCAGTGCAAAGTCCAATGTGGGGTTCGATCCCAGAACCCTGAGATAATGACCTGAAGTGAAATCAAGAGCCAGATGCCCAACTGAATGAGCCACCCAGTGCCCCTGTGTGAGCTTAATCAAATAAATCAACTTAATGATAACAGTACCTATACATTACAAAATGGTTGAGAAGGTTAAGTGAAACAATAGAAGTAAAATAATCCACATATTGCTGGGATAAATAAATATTAATAACTTATAATATATATACATCTATTCAAAGTTACCAGGTTCTTGGAATTCTCCCAGTTAGAGTCTCTTCTTTGCCATTCTCTTTGCAATCTCCCTAGTCCAGGTCTTCACCAACTCATGCCTTGATCAATACCAATAAGGAGCAAGAGGCATCATTTGAAAAATCTAGCAAATTGTCTCCTTGCTTCTGCTCTCCCTGCCCCCCTTTTTTTTGGTGGGGGTGGAGGTAGACAGAGTTTCTACATAACACTCCCTGGCCAACCTATCAACAGAGTTTTTATTATGCTACTTCTAAACTCAAATCACCAAAATCCATTTACCAAGTCAGCCAAAAATATACAGGTAGAACTTCTAATAAAATAATCTACTAGTTCCTCAAATTAATACTACTTTAATTTTTCCAATGAGCTAGACTTTCACTGATAGGTAGCCAAAACAAATATTTTGCTCTTCTGAATGGAAAACACTCATTATCTACTCTAACTCGAAAGTAAACTACACACGCATAACTTGCATACTGCTTTTTCTGCTATTTAATTTTGCCTGAGTCCCCTGCCACCCCCAACTCATTCCCACAGATGGTAAACTCTTCCTGTTTATCCAAATCACTTGGGGTGGCTTGGCCTTCACTGGGAGCAACAGAGGGCAGAAAAAGCAACAAACCTGTAGGACACAACTTCTTTTGAAAAGTTACCACAAAAGGATAATGATTTCTACTACCACAGGTCCTTAGTATGTTCCCCATGCAATGATGACCACCACGTAGAAAATGCGGATTCCAAAGAACATTTTGATTGTCACACAAACTACGATGATCTATACAGGGAGTCTGCAGTACCCATGAAATTCTCAAGGTCATAGACTTAATATAATGTCCATTCTTTACAATCTAGTTCCATCCCCTTCAGACGCCATCCTTGGGCCACTATTAAAATCTTTTCTGAATCTTTCTTTAGCAACCTTTCCAAGGTAGAGAACTAAAGACTTTTGTTCCATTATACAGAATTTCTTTCTCATTACTACTACCATCCCGTTACCGTATTTCACAGGTTTTTTAATCCTTCATAGAACCCTGACAAATGGTAGATGGTCTCTCATGAAATTGCTTTGAGCACTTACTACACTATGTGCTAGGCATTCTTCCAAGTTTTTGGACAGACATTTTCACCAAAGCTCGGTATACCTATATATGTCTAAAATAAAACTATTAATATCAAGCAGTTCTCCCATAACTTTAATTGTGTGAAGGGTATTCTTCAGTTTACCAATATTAAAGATGCCCACTACCTTTGTTTAAACTTACCCTGCCAAAGAAAATCAAAAGTTAGGCTCAATGATGTATTCTGTTCATAGTGATTCAGCACAGTAAGGAAAGTCAGGTCATGACAGATAATTCAGTGGCTTTCTTGAATAACACAGTCTCACAGATACATACCTCACTGAGCAGCTGTAATGCAACCTGCGTTTAAATAAGCTCAATGAATGGTATGTCTACTTAAGTCAGACAGCTATTCGATGAAAATAAGATGGATTTCCATCCTATCAAAGTAAAAATGAGAAGTAAAATCACAATGTGAGCAGGAGGAAATGATTTTTTCTTTCTTCCACTGTTTCAAAATAAAAACTTCGAGTGGAGATGGGGATCTCAGGTTTTCAGATCAAAGGGTTGTGGAGCTAAACAGAAGTGGAAATTTCAGGTACAACTGGAGAAATATTACTTTCTGGTTCTATTTGGAATAAAATCTTCTTAGTATGATTACCATTTCTTATTAATACTTGAACACCATCATCATTTGGAAGTAAATTATTTTTTGAAAAAGTTAAGAGTTGCTCATATGCAAGCCTAATGACCAGACATATATTGTTTTTGGTGAAAATTAATTTCACAAAAGTATGTAGCCAGCAAGCATATAATAATTGCTTAGGGACAAACCATTTGGCTCAAGTTCACTACTTTTGCATCACAATTCCAAAAACAATCTCCACTATTTCTAACCAGCCATTTGACCAGGTGAGATTAATTATGAATGAGTGAGGTTATTGATACAGCAGAAAAAACTAGCATCATCTACACTTGGGATAAATATATACACATTTACTTCCTTCCTTTATTCTTTCCTTCCTTATGACCACCCTACCTCGTTCCACTCTTAAAGAACTGGAAAACAGAACTAAATGAAAGCATCACAATTTTCATTTATTAACCAAACTATGTAATTTTATCTTTGCATGGATGTTCCCCTGCTTATAATTACTCTAAGGATGGGTTGGTTTCCTTCTGAAACTTTGAACTCTTTATCATTCTCAGGGTTGATAATATGCTTATACAGTCTGAAGACAGTGTCTTACACACCACAGATATTATCTTTTTATCTTCGAGCCATTTCAGTCAATCAAAAGTATCCATCTTCCATCCTTTCCCTCTTTTTTTAACAGTTTGTCAAAGGTTAAAACTGTGTTTACTTTCACAAAATCTTACATTAGTTATTCTCTATAAATAAATGTTGATTCATTTCCAAGCTGAAGGAAATACAGGCTATTCTGTTCACCACAGATGTTAGCCCAAGACTGCAGACATGGCCAGCCTTGAGAGGACTGTGGCTGCTCCATGTGGAAACATATTGCACTATGTTCTTGCTATGACTGTTCTTTGTTATTGCCATAGGCTGTACATATGGGTGCATACAATTAACTTAATCACAGTCATCACTAAGATGCTTTCAAAAAGAAACATTAAAGAAGATGAGGAAAGCATTTGAGAACACAGGTTATAATACATCCTGGTAGTCATTCTTTTCTGAAGTTTGCTCAAAGGTAAAATCAAGTTTATGAATGAATGAATTTTCATAAATGGTAAACGTGTAACAGTTCTTATCCAGAATAAAATTTAAAATTCTAGGGCATTAAGTATGAGACTTATAAGGGGAGAAAAGGTGTTTCTGAGGCTAAAATGTTTGCAAAATTCAGTTGATCCATGGCCTAATCCTTTTCCTTTCTCTCCCTCATACGTTATCCATTTGGTCATTTGCATTCAAATTATCATGGGATCACTGCTTTCTCTTCCTGTCCTATATTCCTGTATTATTTCACTGCAGTTTCTAGTTAAGTACTAGTTTCACAAAGGGACCAAAGAGGACTAAACAGGACCTTGTAATTATCTGAGAAAACTAATTTTATTTAAATGTGAAAGAAATTTCCTATTTATTTTAAAACATTCTTTCATTTAAGGGGTTAAAAGATATAATAAAATAACTACAGGGCTTACTATGTCAACACAATGAAAATAATTTTTGCATGAGTTATTTTAGTTAATATATAAGACCTTTTTCCATCACCTTTTATACATGAATATGCACGGGCTTAGAGAGGTGAAATAAACTTCCAATGCTTAACAGCTAGTAATTGGCCAGGCTAGGACTGTAATCCAGAGCTGGAGGATTCCAAAGACCTGGTTCTTGCTCCGAATACCATATGGACTCTCTAAAGTACATCTGTCAACAAACTACTCTCCCCCCCACCCCTCGCCAAGACATTGTAGACTATGAATTGGTTTGTCAGGATACAATAATATTTTTAAAAGAATTAAGGAGGAAGAAATAGTTATGGTGACTAGAAAAAGAAAGCAGTGCTAACTTAAACAAAAAGAAAAATATTTTGAGTTTAGTAAGTTTAAAATGTGACGCTGTAGTTTGGGGGATAGAGAGCTAGATGATATCTAAGGTACAGAGCCAACACCAGCCACATTTGTCTTTCTATGCAGTCCCTAAATCCCTAAAAAATTGTTAATTCTCCTCTTCAAATTAGGAATGTTAGAATATCCAGTGACTCAGCTATTTTACCTGATAGGATATTCAGTGTACCAAAAATCCTAATTAGATAAAGAATCTGGAAAACTTGCGCAATGTGTAAAATAGCATAAATTTAACTATTTTTGTTTCCAAAATTAACATTTCTATGACATGTATACTATGATAACATGGGAAGAGACAGAGGTTTGTGTGTGTGGGGGGGGTGTTAGAGTGGAAATGGGTATGCAAGGGAAAAAAGGGAAAGACTAGGAGAATTAGACTCTAAATAAAGAAGCACATTAAAATTGCCTATTAGTACATCTTATCTATTTTTATGACATATATCAAGAATGTTTCTGTCAAAAGAAAGTGAACATATTCTTTTACAGTGATTTATTATCTTTCAAAAAAGAATAATAGCATACAAAGTCACTTGTTTCAATTTCAGCACACTTCCCTCCCTCTTCATTTCCTAACAGCGTCCTCCAAATATATTCAAGGGTTGTATGTATAATTCTGTGAAATTATTTATACAACATATCATTTGGTTCAAATTATTCTGCTTCTTACTCTTCCATTCAACTATACTCACTACCTGTTGTTCTCTACTAGAATTTACCATCGAGATGTGCCAGCCTATACACTGGTAGTTCCAATAGACCATGTCTATCAATCTCTATCAATATTCATGTCCTTGTGTAGTTCTCTCCCACACTGATTCTGGGTTTGGCCATGTAACTTGCTTTGAGTGATTAGCATGTGTGATGCAAACAGAGCCTTTATAAACTCTTCTACATTGGAGTTGTACTCTTGGAAACCACATGCTATGCTAAAGAGAAGTTTGGGATAGACTTAGACAAGAGGCCACATGGAGAGAAACCCTGGAGGATGAGAGGTCATGCTGACATTCCACCATTAGCAGAGCTCACTGCTGAAGGGACTGCAATTACCATCTCAGTTACATCATGTGGTTTAGAACAACTATACAACTGAATCCAGTCAGTCCACAGAGCAATAAGAAATAGTAAACTGATGTTGTTTTAAGCCACTAAGTTTGGAATGGGAGCAAGAAAAGACAATGTGAAATTTGTGATTGACCCACCATCCTCAAAGAATTCTTTCCTTATCATAAGCAATTTTTTTTAGCAGAAAAAGAATGAGTTGTACCTAAAAATATGAGTTACTAGAGACCTCTAAAACTAAACATGGCAGGGTAATGCTGCCAATGTTATCATACTAGTAATAAAATAATTCATACAGAAGAGATTATATTGCATTTTCATAATCACTATTTGTCAGCTGTCAGCAACAGTCCTGGTTATAAATGAGGCAGATTTTGCATTTTTAGCTTTATTATTTACAAGGATTGAGGTAGTTGGATTTGGTTCACACACTGGGATGGAAAAATGGCAGCTTGTAAGTCAGATGCTTTTTATATTCCCATCAGCAGTTAATTATATTTCAGAGCTAGAGTAAGCACTAGCCAAGTATGGCCATGCAATGTGCCATAGCCTTCTCAAAAGAAGGATGCCAACAATGAGTTCATTTGTTAATTAAAAAAATATACACACACCCACACACATACATACACACACACACACACACACACACACGTCTCAAACATTATAACATTCAAATGTCACTACTCTAGAGAGAAATTTGAGCTCAACCATTACTACTGGCTCTTTGTGATAAAGCCAATCATTTCTAGAGAGAAAAATTTTCAAACAGACATACAAACACTGAAAACCAAATTCAAATTCAAACTAACATTTCTAAAAAACTGAAGGCAAATCTGCATGTGTATGTTTTTCTAAACTTCTACTTCTTATAACACAAGTAATAGTTAATAAAATAATACCATTTAAAATATATTTAGGTTTGCATAGTTGAAAATATATGCACTCTACTTCTCTGAAATATGGATTCTTGTACACTGTTCCTGTTATTTTGAGTAAAAACATAGGCAGATATAGATATATAAGTATTTCTTTGTTATTATTGTCAAAGTCAATAGTCTTGTAGCATTTATACTTTGATTCTGTTTGTCTTAATATGATACTTTTAAAATTTAGGCATGAAAAGTGGAAATTAGACTTTGCTGGCTAAGGCGGATAAACTCAACTGGCACAAAAACCATGGTCTGTCCTAATCTTAAATATCTGAACACAAATTCTTAGAATTGCATGAAGGATATGTACTTTTGACAAATAAACGCCAAATAAACCATTATTCAGTACTCAAATATTAAAATAACTTTAATATCAAAACTACAGAAATTATTTTAATAAAATTTGAAATATTTTTCTGTCATGTCAAGAAGATGTTTTAAAAAAATAAACTGATTAAGGAGGGCATGTATTGCGTGCAGTACTGGGTGTTATACGCAATGAATCATGGAACACTACGACAAAAGCTAAAAAAAAAAAAACTACATTTGAAAGCAATTCAGTGCTTAAACTTAAGAAAAAGTAACTAATAACTTATTTTTAAAAAGCAAATATAATTATTACATGAAAACTCAGTGGGGAATGTCATCCACATTAATTTTAAGACTATTTTAAAAGTACACAAAAAAAGTCATTGGATCCTAACATGAGTGCTGAAAGTCTAGGCATATCAACTATGCTGACCATAATCTCCATTCTTATTCCCAAATTCTCACCCCATTTCCTGGTTCCAGATTAAAAAAAGAAAGTTTAGATTAACTTCAGTATCTATAAAATCAGGTTAGCAACATTCAGGGCTGACTAGAACAAATCATGATGTCTTCTAATAGACCAGAGCTAGTCATAAACTTAGATTATTCAAAGGAGCTTCTGACTTGTCAAAATATCTACTACTCAGAAAAAT
The DNA here is from genome assembly GCF_024610735.1 of Ursus americanus. Classification (NCBI taxonomy): domain Eukaryota; kingdom Metazoa; phylum Chordata; class Mammalia; order Carnivora; family Ursidae; genus Ursus; species Ursus americanus. The sequence goes on from NC_142139.1 coordinate 8,754,675, forward strand.
TTTAACCTGGGAAGATGACAGAAAGTGAGAAAACACGACCAGCGGTTGCTAATTATATGGCTACCTGCTACAGCAATCACGTAACACCATGAATAACATGAGAGAGCAAGCAATCCTTTTCCTTGAAAGAAAAAGAAGTCATAAAGAGCTAAATATAGAATTTCAGAGATCGTTAATAAAAAAGCCAATGGATAATTCATTTAATATACTTTCCTGCTCATTTTTAATAAAATTGTATATGTGAGGAAAAACTAAATTAGAGATTATTACTATATCTAGTAATATCTAGAAACACTCTTTGTTTCCTTTAAAAAATAATTTGAGATTATCTTGTTACATATTTTAATTGCATGTATCTATTTTACTTATTAAAATTTGTTTTTTGGAAAAATTTCATTTCTTGGAAAAGTTAGTATTTATTTCAAGTTTCCCTCATTTAAAAAAAATCTTTCCTTTTTCAATTCTGCATCAATATTATTTATGTATTTCAGTAAGTGGTTCCAGCTTTCTTCATTTTTTTTTTCTTGCCTCATCTTTTAGTTATTCTACCTACTAATACTTAAATAAAGCTAGTCAGTGATCACTCATGGATATTCTTAAGTATTAGGAATATTCAAAAAGGAAGAGAAACTATTGTTATATGACTTGCATATTATAGAAATCTTAAGATGGTGCACTTTCCTATTGTACTTTAATTATACGGACCTAACAGAGCATTGAACTAATACCATCTTTTTGTTCAATTTCTTCAAAATGTATCAACTATGTATTAAATGTGTAAGACTGTCTGGTTAAGAGGACAAAAAATGGCCATGAGTAATTCCTCCCTTCTAAGTACCTGAACAGCATTATTATCTTTCTGATTGTGGAATCCAGTGCAGGTTCAACCACTCTGTGGTCCACAGTCTGGGTCAAAAAGAGAAGCCCTATTGGCAATTTCACCCCAGGCTGCTCAGCTGGATCCATATTTAAAAGCAAGACACAAACACATTAAATGTCCTAAAGTAGTACAGTGCTTAGCTACTTTTTAAAATTAAACAAAGGCTTTGTGATTTATGATAAACTAAGGATATCACACAGGAAGGAGACTGCATCATGCCAAAGGACAGACAAGATAAGGATTTTTTTTTTCCAAAGTGAAGATCAAGGCAGCATTTAAAGCAAAAATAAAATATATGGAAGCACATTTCCCATCCAAGTTAACTATAGCTTTGTGAAACTTTTGCTTGACTTTTATACATATATATATTGTATGCTAGGTCATGATATAAAACCTTTATTTTTTAACTGTAGATCACAGGAAAAATGCTTGATAAGCACTGGATTACATAATCCTTTAAGAGGATCCTACAAGGTCTTTTCCAACTTTTTTACATTTCTACATTTCGAGATGATTATGGTTAATAAACAGTATAGAAAATAAACACTACAGTTATTACGAACACAAGGTTGAATACAATCCCCTAAATAAGACTTTTTCCTCTAACATTTAAACAAATTTAAGTTTAAAACACACTTCATTTTATTTTTGATTTAGTTTTAATGGATAACTAGAGGGAAAGCTTAAAACATTTATTTTGCCAAATTAAAAATAAGCGTTTTTCAAAAATTTACTGAGCAGATGAATTGCTTTTCTGACAATAGCCCTTGGAGAATACAGTGAATGGAAAAACTTATCAGATCATCTTCTCTTTGCAGCCTACTACCGTATTATCTGAACACTTGCAACTAAATTTTCCCTGAAGACACGCATGCCCAAATGGTCTCATCTTTCAAATCCCTTTCTGAAAATTCATTTCTTGCATAAAGTATTTTTCTAAGTTTGATTCATCCTATAAGCAAAAATCACCTGAGTTTAAAATTCTACTAAAATGACAAGAAATGCACTGTAAAATTAGTGTCCATATTATATTTTCTCATAATGGTTTTCAATTAACTATTTTTATGCTGAAATTACGTAAAAAGATGTTTATTTCCTCTGTATAATATACTAATATACACAAACATGACACACATGAGAAGGAACTGTGATCTTAGGCTCACAACTGAAGAAAACCATAAAAGTGATGTATGAATTTAGTCACAAATTCAATACCATGGGAATAATAAAGGATATTAATAAATATGGCTATAGGCACTGTTAATCAGTCAGCAGCAGCAGCAGCAGGTACCTGGGAATATCTTTTTGGATAAGCATTCAATGGAACAGTTGGTTTACCTGGTCAGTGATTTTTATTTTTAAGTAAAGACTAATTCTTCTTATCATGACATCAGGGAAGTTATAACAAATGTCAGACATCTCAAATACTGGGGGCATTTGCCTGCCTCAAAGATTTCTCAAAACAAGCCCAAAGAACCTATGATCTTCCCTCTAAAACCTGCTTTACCTAGTGTCTTCCATATCTTTCCAGTAGCTCAGGATAAAAACCTCAGTGTAATTCTTAACTCCTTTTTCTTATACCCAAAATCTAATCGGAAAGCAAATCCCTCAAAATATATATTGCGGGGGAAAAAAATTATGTTTCTACCCAGTCCCCTCACTGTCTTTACTGCAGCAGCCAGAATAATCCTGTTAAAACTTAAATCTGATTATTGCTCAGTACCCTCCAATGGCTCTCCAGCTGCCTCTGCGTAAAAGTCAAAATCCCAGCTGTGGCCTCTAAGATCCCTCAAAGTCCACCCTCCTCCCGGCGTCAGCTCCCTGGCCTCTCCCACCACCACTCTTCCTCCGGTTTACTGTGCTCCAACCACACTGGATTCCTTGCTGCTTCTGGAGAACCCCAGGCAAATTTCTGCCTCAGACTTTGCACTTGCTGTTTCCTCTGCCTCGAACTCTTTTCCCCCAGATACGTCTCACTACTTCATCTCCTTCAAATCGCTACTCAGCTTTTTGCCTTTTTTGTAAATAAAGTTTTACTGGAGCACAGCTTCATCCATTTGTTTATATATTATAATTGATGGCTGCCTTCAAGCTAGAACTGCAGTGCTAAACAGTTGCAACGAAGACTATATAGCCTGGAAACTGAGAATATTTACTATTCGGCCCTTTCTAGATCAAGTTTGCTGACCCCTAGAGTAGAGGAAAAGATCGTTGAAAGGGAGAGGACTGGTTGTTGAGAGGCCTGGGTGTGGCATCCATAATCTAAGCAGCTAATTAAAGCTGCCAAGACTGATGGTTCTAAGTGGGGAAAGAGAGAACGTAGTTCCTATAGAGAACACAACAAATGAGGGGGGGTACCAAGAGAAGGGCAGGAAACTGCTGCACTAGGAAGCGTAGGATGTTATAATCTGAGAAAATGTTTCAAAGATAAGGTGGTGGAAGGATGAGGTGGGGGATATTGAGGGAGGAGGTGTTAACCGTGGTTTTATAAAAGCAGTGAAGAGCAAGAAAACACCTCTCCACCCCCAGGTTCAGCAGTATTTAGAGGAAAGAAAACAGCTAATTCAAGAGAAAGCCAGATTGAAGTTAGCGGAAGAAGAAATAAGCATTTAGAGACCACTGGGAGAACAGAGGGCATTTTCCAAATATTATGACATCAGATTTATTATCATATAATTAAAGGGAAAAAGAAAATTAATAAAAGGTATTAAAATGCGGCAATATTCTCACAGTCTAGATAGTAACCCGTAGTTAAACAAATTGTTGAAGATTCTCTTTGATAAATTTTCATATTTATTTTTTCTTTTTTAGAATAGACATATTTTTAAATAAATATATTAATTTTTAAAGATCATATTTAAGGAGTAGGAGTTTCTGTCATTTTATTACTATCATACTCCTGGGGGAGGGGGGTTCTAATCTCACTAAAGTGTTACTGTGATTTTAAATGGTTATGCATATTTACTGTATTTATAGCATCTAAATACAGAATACTCTGATTTTATTCCTTTATATCATAACGATTTTAATACATTCATGCTCAGTTTTAATTTTTTTTTCTTCTTGGTTATTTTCCAGATAGGAACACTAGAGAAAAGAAGATACATTTTAAATTGTTTTCAATAAAAACTACATGACATTAATTCTTCTTTTGATGGAAATTGGTTTTGCCATCTTCATTTCCAAGCAAAATTTATGTCAAACTGTCCTTTAATACCGAATAAAAAACCATTAACAGGCAATATGTTTGATTTATTTGGTAAATACTTTATCTCTATAATCTTGACCACAGTCTCCACTCAGATCTAAGCTTATGGCATAAATGTCTTAAGGAGCTTTTTTAATGTTGTACCTGAGATTTTTAAGAAATGAAGTTCTTGTTAGATGTGGGAGTTCATTCTTTCAGTCACTCGGCCAGTTAACGCTGGGGCCGTAACTATGAACAAGTCAGTGGTGATAGCCACCCTCACACCATTTTCAGTCTCTGGGACAAAATCCCCTTGCTAATTCTGTGATTCTGCCTTACAGACTCACAGCTTTACAAAGCACATCCCAATAGTTTTATTTTATGGTTTCTCATTCTGCGCCCCGTGGGAACACAGGAGCACAGCATGATGAGGTGGCAAACAACCCTAAACGAAGCATCAGTGACAACTAAATGCACTGGACGATGTCTTCACCTACTAGTGGTACTAAATCAACAGTCCGCATCTACTGACCAACTGATCTCACCAAACAACATATTCCCCTGATTTTTTTTTCCTGGATTGACTTGCTACTGAGAAACTTTAACAAGTTGTTTAACCTGAAAGATAAATTTCCTAGTAAAAAGAAATTTAGCATCCCCTGTGGCCTACCCAAATCCATTATCCAGAAGGCAGCCATCACTTCAAAATGAAGATCTGATTATATCACACTTGCCAGCTTTAAAATTCTGTAATGTCTTCCTACTGATTTATCACATAATTTGTCATCTAAACGGGGACACTTTGAGAGTAAAAGAGGGTGATTAATTTTTACACCAGTAAATCAGGACAGCCCCTGGAAAAGAGGTTAGAATGGTCACCCCACACACCAGGCTCTACCTCTTCAACTTCCCCCACACGAGCCCTGCAGTTCCCTCCAGCAAGAGGTCCTCTTTCAGACTGAGGTACTCGGTACTCTGCTCCTTCATACAGCAAGCCACAGCTTCACTGTTAATTCTTTGGCTCGGCCTTCTCTTTCCTCCCGTCCAGCTTAACCACTAGCTATGCTTCAGATTTTATTTTAAGCATCACTTCAGGAAAGTCCCCTCTGGCCTCCCAAACAAACTCTCATAGCATCACCCATCCCTGGACCACCTGCAATGATACCCCTGATTGTGTGATCCTTCGACTAGCATTGTCTTTCCTGCTTAACTGATCTCCTTGGGTGACTGGATTCCTATGTCCCCAGAAAACAGTTTCATAGCGTCAGACACCTCAATTAAAACAATGTGTATACACCCCAAGCCTGTAAATGGGAAAAAGGATGAATACATGCCTCTTGAACATCATAATGGAACACCGTCTAACCGACTCACCCAAGGATTACCTAGTTCTCTAAGATAGTATCTTTGTTCTGTTTTATTATTAACTATTGATTAGGCCTTAATCAGGAATGTGTAAACTACGGCCTACAGGCCAAATAAGGGCAGCACTTTTTGCACAGCCAATGAGCTAAATTTTTTTGTTATTGCTGTTTACATTTTTAAGGGACTGCAAAGACAAGTAAAACAAAAAACATATGATACATGACAGAAACCTTATGTGGCCCACAAACCTAAAATATTTACTACCATATAGAAAAAGTTTGCAAACCTGTGGATTAGAGTATTTCACTTGGGTAAAACAGATGACAGTGCAAATAATTGTCTGAGAACAGTGCAAATGAGTGCTTTGTTGAGACAGAAACGGATTCTCAAAGGTTATAGTTTTACTCCCTAGAGGGCAATAATCAGTTTAGTACTATGGCAATCACATTCCAGAATTCTGTGACTATAAATATATCTGTTACTTCTACAGTTTTTTAAACTGGCTTTGACATTCTGTTAGTTCTCTTATCAATTAGTTAAGTAAATTTTTTGATATTTTAGATAATATGTAATACTTTAATTGGTGTATAGTATCACCTTATATGATACAGCACAGTCTACTTAACCAGTCCCCTCTGGAAAGACACTTGGATTGTCTTCAGGCTTTGGGTCTTTAGCCCCATTGCTATCACTTCTCCTCAGTGAGCTTCTCATTGTTTATTAAATATATATGTAACAACACAGGAGCCAGGATTTCAAGGCCTTCTTAGGCCTAGAGGTATTAACTGATGATCTGTTGTTTGTACTTTACACTCCAGAAAAGCAGGGCTTCTTACTATTCCCTAAAGGACCTATACTTTTTGACTTTTGAGACCCAAGAGTTCCTTTCCTAGAAGGTTACCTACTCCAGTCTCTACTATGGAAATCCTATCTACTCCTTTTTTTTTTAAATTTAATCCTATGTACTCCTTAAGCTCCAGTGCCAGCTACCCTTGGTCCATGGACTCAATATGGATTCCTCTTCCTTTATTTCCTATAGTCCTTTGAGCTTCACTTCGGGAAAATTGAAAGAAAACGCAAAGTAAAAATTACCCACTGAAATAAAAATATGAAACTTAATCAACCTGAATTAGTTTAGTCATTTTGGAAATAACACATCCTAAGGTTTTTGTTGATACATAATCGGGTAAAGAAAATCAGAAATTATATCAAAGTTCCATTCAGACCCAAGATGTTTTATGGAAACATGGCTTGAAAGTAACTGATACAAAACAAAAACAAAACTGAATCTTTTCAGTAGCTTTGTAACATGCTTGATATAATATTTTTATAAAATGATTTTCAAAAAGGAAAGGAAGAATAAGAATTGCTGTTGTCCTTAAGCGCTTTGGTCAGTTAAAATGAACATTCCTGCTCACTTTGATAGAAAAGTCTTCATTTTATAGAATTAAACAACTTTCTGTTCTTCACGTGCCTTCGAATGTGAACTCTCAAACAAATGAGACAACACACTGTGCATTTGACAACATGGTACCCCACAAAACCTGCTGCTGTATTTCTGGTCTCTGTAGTCTCCATGACTAGCAAATTCTGGCATACAGAGGAAACTGGGTAAATGCTTATTAAGGAATTAATAGATTCTGGTATTAGCATATCCGTGGGTTGGTTTAGGCTAGGTTGGCCTCCTAAAACAACTCTTGGTGAAAGATAAGTCCACATTTCTATAATTATAAAATAAAGTTTGGACATGTGGTGACCTATAATCAATACACAGGCATCCTAAGGATTGCTTTCAACTTCATGCAAAAAGATTAATATCATCTTAGCTACAATAATGCTTATCAAACCCTGTCTTATCCTAGTGTTTTGTTTATGTCGCTGATAGACGCAAAATCTTCTCTTCTCTCCAACCAAGCACACGGAATAATGAGAAAGGACCGCCTGCCTAGCTGGCCAGATGTCTGGTGATCAGTGAAGCAAACACAAGACATTGCAGCCAGGTCAGACTTATCTTCTAGTTATTTATATATGCCTTGCTTAATCCACAAGTGTTGAAGGCAGGGAGCAGGCATTTAATAAATAGTTGCTGATGAAGAATTATTTTCCCAGTAAATATTTATTGAGTTCCCCTCAGTGCCAAGTACCATAGGTACTAGGAATGAAGCAGAGAACAAAACTATGTGCGTGACCCTCACAAAGCTAATGTTCAAATGTGCGAAGACAGATCAATGTTAAACAAATATACGTGCAAGAGTGTAGTAAGTGCTCTGAAAAAAAATAGAGAAGAGTAAGGGAAAGTGAGCATCAGGAGAAGGAAGAGAGAAGGATATATGGAAAAAACTTCATTAATAAGGTAAATTTTGAGGGGAAACCAGAAGGAAACGAACAGAGCAAATCATGAAGATGGCTCAGAAAAAATCTGATAGAAGACTACAACTGATGTGTTTGAGAAACAGTGTGTCTAGAGCAGAGTGAACAAGAGAGAGGATAGCAGGGGAGGAGGTCAGAGGTCTGAGCATGCTTGTGTTTGGTCAGTGGGCTCTCAGGGGTCTATAGGGCTTTGGAAGAGGCCATTAAGGGCTTTGATCTTTCCTCTAAGTTATATGGGAATTCACTGCAGGCTTCTGAGGAGGGGAACACTGTTCTGTTTGTTTTAAAAATAACACCGTAACTGGTGTGCTGAAATATACTGTAAGGAAGCAAAGACAGAAACAGAGAAACTAATGTAAAAAGCCAGCTGAGGGAAAGATGATAGAATTTCAGGCAAGAGTAGTGGCACTGAAAGCACACATGTGGTCAGGTCCTAGACATATTTTGAAAGCAGAGCTGACAGGTACTGCTGATAGATGTGGGATATGAGAGAAGGAAAGGAATAAAGTATGATTTCAAGCGTTCTGTTCTGAGTAACTGGTATATGAGAATAGGTGAAGGTGGAGGGGTGGCTGGCTGAGGCGATGGGAGTAAATTAGAAACTCCTAATATACATCTTAATGGAGAAATCAAGAAGGTAGCACATAAATGAATTCACTTGTTAGTGAATGAAATCTATTCTTGGCCTCCCAGAATATAACATGAAAAGAAGATATCAGGGGCCATCTGGTTGGCACACTCGGTTAAGCGGTTAAGCTCTTGGTTTCGATTCAGGTCATGGGATCATGGAGCCCCACACTGGGCTCCATGCTCATTGTGAAGTTGGCTTGGGATTCTCTCTCCCGTCTCCCTCCGTCCCCCCCCCCCACCTCCCACACACACTCTCTCTCTCAAATAAATAAATAAATCTTAAAAATAATAAAAGTAGATATCGGAACATTGTTGTGTTTAAGAGCAAGAGCTCTGAGGTCAGTATTCTTATGCTCTTCAGTCTTGGCAAAGTACAGAATGGATCTGGGCCTCCATTCCTCATATGTAAACTGGAGGGCTGGAGTTAGATGGGTCTCAGCATCTGCCTCACCTAAAACAGTACATCAGCATCAAACTTTAAGCAACATTTCTTATAACATCGATTATACAAATAGAGTAAATATTTTTCACAGGGATTCTTTAAAAAAATTTTTTTAAATGATAGGCTATAGTTCCATCTATGAATAAGGCAACAAATTACCACTTGGAAGTTATCCCTTATTTCTTTTTGATCACTGATTGCCATATGATGCTCTCTTCAAAGCTAAAGGAAGTAGAGAAAAATGCCCTTCCAATAATTATGCTATTAATTCGATGTAGAAATGTGGTCTTTTAAAAGCAAAAGTAAATTTGATTCTTCCAGTTCAAATCATTTTTTAAATCATTTTTCACTATAACAAACTTCAGACTGCTTAATACAGTGATTTCTCATTATTTGTGGTAGTTTACGCTCTACAAAGTCACCACGGACGCTGCATTAGTAAACACTGAACCAATGCTTCTGAGGAAAATACAGGGTTAGCTTCCTGCAAACCTCCAGTCACATTTTTGTCAATTTATCAATGCGTAACCTTGCTTTATATGTGTTTCTGGTTAAAGAAACCTTATTTAATTAATCTATGTTGCTGACTCATTAATGATGAACCCACAGCCAACAGTGCTATAACTCATGCCCAAAGGAAGTAAAGCTTATCTAACATGCGTGTTTTTCCGCATGAGGGACATCACAGCCTTTCTGAGCTTAGAAACAATAAACAGTACTTCAGCACTATGCTTGGAGACCATTCCAAACAGAAAAATCACCAACAAAAAGCACAAAAATATGACATTAAATGGATAGTGAAAAAGACACTTGTTTCAAGTATAAGAGCTGACACAAGAAAGCAGATTGTGACCTTGTCAGACCTCAGCCGGGAGTGCCATGCACATCAGGTGACTCCAACTTTTTGCTGCTCTCCACATGTCTGTGAATGTCCAAGACTGACCACAAAAGTGCCCCAATACTGAAGGGATTATAAATAAATTTTAGCAATCAAGCGGATTTGTAAATATGGAATCTGCAAATAATGAGGACTATATTTATTTCCTCATGTAGTTTCAATTGATCACGGCTCTTAGCTCTTTAATTATATTTAACTGCTCTTTAGCACTACTATCAAGTATCAAGTATTATTAATAAACACAAATACTTAATAAGGAGATCAAACCTATGCGGTTAACCATTTATAAAGTAAAACTTAATATATCAGTTATCATCTGATCAACCTACTTTATAATCTTATCTTTTCCAGAAACAATCTTCCTAATATTTAAAACTTTATGTATAACCATAAACAGTATTAAAAGAATGGCTACATATGATGACACTGTGTTAGAAAGCACACTAGCAAATTACACTGCAGTTTATAACCTACTATAAGATTGGCTTCCATTCAGGAAAGAAAATAAAAAAGAAAGAGAAAAGGAGTAAGATATAGCCTCATTAATTTTAAAAAGCCATCTTTAATATTAAAATGAACTATGATTAACACTAATGTGAAGATTATACTTAAAAATGAGCAGTAAAATCAGAAGTCTAGGTGACCTTTCTTCTGGATTCCTGCCATGGAACAGTGAAGTGTGAATAGAGTGTGATACCTATCACCTTCTCTGATCCTCTCAAAGGACTTATCTTTCCTCCTACAAAGCTTCTGGGTGTTCAAATTATTCATCATTTCATGAAATATTTGGGGTTCCCTGGCAAGAACAATTCTCAAGATTATACATATGAATAAAAAGAGTAGAAAAGAAAGGTAATTAAAATGAAGGCAATGCTTTCTATTTGGTAAAAATGAATTCCTTTTTTAAAGATTATTTTCATTATTTAAGGGCAATAAAATCTTAGAAAATGTTATTTCGGTGTCATATTGGGAAATTTACCATTAGGTAAAAGGTAGATATTATCCCTTAATATCTCCTAAACAGACAGGTTTTTGAACTAGATTGAAGGTTTGCATGAATAATCTTAAAAGCTGAAAAGAAGAACGGCTGCACCTGCTCCTCTTGCTTTGAGCTGCCCGTAACTCAGAACAAAACTGCACCAACAATGTCAAGCACGGGTGGAAGAACATTCCCACAAACTTAAAAAAGTACTTACTTCTAGAACTGGACAAAACAAAATCTAAACAGTAAAAAACGACAACAAAAACTATAAATGAATCATACACTGGAATTCAGGCACTAACATTTTTTATTTCAAGCATATTCTTTCAATTGCATAATTCATTAAACACACACAAAAATAATGAAGAAACTATGCTAAGTGCCAGACTGAACAGAACTACCCAATGGGCTGAACCTCAAAAAACCTTTTATAAACTGCTGATGTAACTGAATGATCTGAATAAATAAGTTTGTCTCAGAAATTCCGAGAACCGAGGGTTCACAATTTCAGCGTGACCATTTGTGATAAAATTTTAAAAACCAAAAACAGAGTCAAAACAATTTTAATAATTTGTTTTTAAGGAAAGATACATGGCATCAACTGACTAAAAGTAAGCTTTTGGTCTTTTAAACTTTCTCAGTAAGAAACAACTCTCAGTAAAAATTATATTCTATATAGCATATAATAATACAGGCACATACTTACAACTGGAAAATGTTACACAAAATGATACTTAACCTTACCACATGTAAGGCATTCTGATATCTTTTATTAAATATTTATTTCATTACATCTAGTGGTAATGGGTCTTGACGCACAGTTCAAAAAAACACCTGACAGAATATTTGTCATCTCTTTCCCAGTTCAGGGTCTCAGTGCTAGTAGTGAACTGATCTAATAGTGAAAAAGATTTCATTTCTTCTTAATTTCCTTAGATAATAATATATGTCATGTAAGTTTACTGCTGTCAATTGGATTATATTCTTAGTAAAATAGAAAAGATAGGAAAACAAATTCTCCATCCTGCCATTTTACTCTAATAGTTCTCAAACCCAACTTCCCCCAGGAAGACTTATACAAAGGAAATGATGTACAATTTGCAAAGTTAAAAAGCTCTTTAGTGGACATTTAGGATATTGACTAAGAAGAGCAATTTAATTTAGCAGATGATGAATCAGGTCCATGTTATTCATAGACCAAGCAATCTAGACATAAATTCAACACTTTCCCTAGGCTCATCTTTATCTTCCTTCCTATTCACATCTAATTCAAGTCACTGTACTAAATATCCATTTGTTAGATAGCAAAAAAAAAAAAAAATTAATGTTATTTTCAATGAAGAGAAATATTTACATAGAGCTGCCACTAAATCTGCCACCATTAATATCAATAACGTACAACTGCCAATGCCTCCAGGATAAATGTCAAGTCTGTGTCAAGAATTGGATATTATACTGCTAATGCCTCAAACCAGAGCAGTATGCTAACATACTCACTGACAGAATAGACGGTCCATGCAAAACCAGTTTCCTAACAATGATCAATCCCCAATCTACATATGGCAGAATCTGTCAGATTGCCAATCCTAGGTAAAATGACTGCATACTAGCTGCAAGGAAGGCTGAAAATTTGATTTCTTACTTTTAAGTTGGTAAGAAAAGACTCAAAATGTTGTGATTTTCCAATTTTAGAAAGACTACTTAAAAGATCATAGGTTATGGCAATTTTCCATCACACCCATATTTTGTGTAACATATAATCAGCAAAACATTTAAAAAGATCAAGTTCCAGAATTTCAGACTTAACAGAGATATTAAACATCAACTACAATGCACACTCTTTGTTGTACCAAGGGAGTCCAGGGGTTATATATTTATTTAAATCAGAGTGCCACACTGTTATTCCAAAGCAGGTAATGGGTTTTGTACTGGACCATTCAAAAATCTCCTCTTGTATTCTCCTACCCCTAATGCTATTTGTGAGCAGAGAATGGCTCAATTAAAAACAAGGAATTACACTGAAGGTGGTACAGCTGGTGATTTTAAAAAGTATCCAGACTGGTTGCAGTTGGTTCCTCTAATATCCAACTAACATTCCGCTCAACTGAGAGAATTTGCTAATGATTTTATGAGTTGTTGCCCATGAGTTAGAGGATTCTTGAGCATCAACATTTCAAAAACAGTAATACACAATAGCAAGTCAAATGCCTTAGCAGGATGGTCCTGAACAAAACATTAATTGGATCAATATCGTCTTTGGCGTTTGTTGGCCTTTCGTTAGGTTGGGACGTGAAGATGAGTGAGGGAAGTATGTTGTGGTGAAACTGTGGTGCCACAAGCCTGCTTGCAAGTAGCAAGACAATCTAAAAAGTAATTTAGAAAAGAGATATACACTCACACTGAGTGAAGAAACAAGTGTCCTGGATGATGGTCATCCTCATGATGGTGAAGGTAGGGTGTCCTTATAGAGTTCTATCTAATTTAGAAGTTTTGAAGGAATATATAAAAGGACAGACAACTCCAATGATAGAATTGCAGATGCAAGATTACTTTTGTTAGTTGAAAGATTACTTTTGTTAGTTTGTTATTATGTAGTATTGGGAAGAGAATAAACATATGTATTTATGATTTTTTCTCAGGAGCTCTGGCATAGTAAGTTATAGAATAACAACTGTATCTCAGAGGTATTGTGGGTTCAGTGCCAGACCACCATAATAAAGCAAATATTGCAATAAAGTGAGTCAAATGAAATTTTTGATTCCCAGTGCATATAAAAATTATGCTTGCATAATTATGTAGTCTATTAAGTGTGCAATAGTATTATGTCTAAAATGCACATAACTTCATTAAAAAATACTTTACTGTTAAAAAATGCTAACCATCATCTAAGCTTTCAGCAACTTGGAATCACTGATCACAGATCACCATAACAAATATAGTAAGTGAAGAGTTTTGAAATATTGTGAAAACTACCAAAGTGTGACACAGAGACATGAAGTGAGCAAACACTGTTCAAAAAATGGTACCAATAGACTTGTTCGACACACAGTCATCACAAACCTTCAATTTGCAAAAAAACTCAATATCTGAGAAGAGCTATAATGCAAAGAACAATAAAACGTGAATTATGCCTGTATGGTAGTAAACATTATCCAATCAAAGCTTATATAATGTAAACAGAGAGGTTCCTGAGCAAACTGAAAACCCTCCCCAAATTCAAATCTATGAAGTTCTTATCAAGCTTCTTATAGCTTCCCTCTCATTCTTGAGGTTAAGTGTCCTCATGTTTCCCTCTGGTTTTCAAATCTTTTCCTCTGTTATCAACTTCAGCATTCACCCCAATGGAACATTTCTAAATAGCAGGACTCATTTCTAAATAGAGACAGAACTCTTAGAGCAAAAAAGAGAACAATCTCTCATTCATCATTCTGTTCTGTGTGTTAGCATGAGCATTCAAGATCCCTGACTCAGAATTAAAAGTCTTTCATTTGCAATAATAAATTGATTCACACAAGGACAGGTTTTAATCATAAAAGTACAACTTCAAAATATTTTCAGAAAAGTTTTGAAAATAGTCAACCAAATAAATTTCCTCCCCACCCCAAAAAAAAAAAAAATCAAAGGAGATATAGCTAACAGAAGTATTCCTATGACTTGCAAATCATCAACTTGCTATAGCATAATACATAATATGGTCACTAAATGGTACCTACCCTGCTAGGTCTTGGTTTAAAAGTCTATAGAGATAGGAGGCAGTCCAGGATGGTGACATAGTAAGATTCTAAACTCACCTCCTCCCATAGACACACTGAAACTACAGCTACATCAGGAAAAATTTCCTCTGAAAAAGATATGAAAACTAGCTAAACAGCTCTGTCCATCAAACAAGAAATGGGCACATCAAAGTAGGTAGGAGAGGCTGAGATGCAGTCTCACCATAAACCCCACCACCTACATGTCAATGCATCACCAAGAGGGAACTCACAAATCAAAACTTCCCTCTGAGGAGCAAAGTGCTCATACTCCACACATCAGACACCCCAACTCTTACAACCCTCACCTAGAAGAAGAGCCTCCAAAATATCTGGCTTTGAAAACCAACAGGGCTTGGGTCGCCCAAATGGCTGTAGCAAACTGAGAGACTGCTCTTAAAGGGCAGACTCATTTGCTCTAGGGCCCAGCACAAAGTTAGCAGTTTGAAAAGCACCCAGACATTATGTGAAGAAAATTAATTTGCTAATTTTAAAGCATTCTCTGGTAGGGCAGCGGCCTGTTGAGATTATTCTGGTAGGGTGATGGGTGCCATTTTTGCAGTCTCCCTTTAACTTGCTAAAGCCAATGGGAGGTAGGCACCTTTTTTTATTCCTTTTCATGGAGGATGTCATCTTTAGACTCTTAACTGGCAGATACCATCTTTGCGCTCTCCCCCTGCCTTGCCAAAGCCAGTGGGAACCATACTTGTACCTCCCTCTGCCTTCCTACAGCCAGTGGGTAACACTCCTGTGCTTTCCCTCTTCCTTGCAATAGTTGGCAGGGGCTGCCCTTTTCTTTTCCTTTTTTCTTTAGCAGGTGTCGTCTTCCCACTCTCCCTCTACCACACTCCACAATGTCAATATCTCCTGGAGGGGAGCTTTTACACACAACTGGTGCTTGTTTTATTTTGTTTTGTTTTGTTTTTTAAGCGTAGTGTCTGAGTTTTCGTAACAGCAGCCTATGGGACACCCCTTGAGCACCTGGCTCAGGAGACCAGATGGGCTTGCATTCCTGGATCTCATAATTCTATAACAACTGGAGACATTCCTTGGCAAACTACTACCCCCAGGGCACTGCACCGATAGCAGACTGAAACACACCCCAGTCTTTCTGAGAAAAAGGCCTATTTGAATTCCTAGGAGCTTTGGCCTGGGGGCAAGCTCCTGGTCTGGCAAACTGAGAAGCCTCCTAGAGGCCCTGAAAGTGCTCTCAGGAAACAGAAACCAGTAGATGCCGTCTTTGTACTCCTACCTCACTATAGCTCACTGGTAACTCCCAGAAAGGAGACTTTATGCTCATCTAGAGCCCCAATTGTTGTAACTATTGCTTGGGGACAACTTCAGATCACCTGGTCTGGAAGCCATCATGGTTTACAATTGTGGTCCCACAGGACTATATATATTTGCATACTTTGTAAGTTGGGGCCTAAAGGTCTAGCTTCTAATCAGCCTGAAATTAGGTGCTGACTAAGATCTCTTCCTTTGGGACATGGATAGGTCTTGGTACAACCTCAACAACCGAGAGCTATTAAAAGTAAAATAGGCTGCTGGGACAATCACAGAGGTTGAGAGGCAACCAGGAGTTGGAGCAAGGTCGAACAGTAAGTTTCATGCCCTATACAAGGCCCCTCCTACAAGACAGAGAGAGGTAGCTGTTTCACCAAAAACATAAAACAGTCACGAAAAATAAGGAAACAAAAAGTATGTTGTAAATAAAAGAATAAGATAAAACCTCAGGAAAAGGACTCAATGAAATGGAGATAAGTCATTTACTTGACAAAACATTCAAAGTAATGGTCCTAAAGACACCCACCAAATATGGGAGAAAACTAAATAAACACAGTGATAACTTCAACAGAGATGGAAAATATAAGAAAGTACCAAATAGAAGCCAGAGTTGAACAACACAGTAATTGTACAGAAAAACTCACTAGAGGGTTTCAATAACAGATTACATGAAGTAGAAGATCAGTTAATTTGAAGACAAGACAGTGGAACTCACTCCATGAGAGCAGCAAATAATAATGAAAAAGGTCAAAACAGCTCAAGCGGCTTATGAAACAACATCAAGTGAACCAACATTCACATTACAGAGGTCCCACAAGCAGGAGAGAAAGAAGGGGGGTAGAAAACTTGTTTGAAGAAATAATGGCTGAAAAATTCCCAACCTGGGGAAGGAAACAGACATCTAGATCCGGGAAGCCCAGAGAGTTCCAAATAATTTGCAATCAAAGAAACGCACACTAAGGTACATTAAAACTAAAATAGCAAAATTAAAAACAAAGTGAGAATTAAAAGGAGAAAGAGAAAAACAACTAGTTGAGAACAAGAGAACAAGCCTATCAGAAGATTTTTTTCACCAGAAATTTTACAGGCCAGAGAAGAGTGGCATGTTATATTCAAAGTGCTGAAAGCAAAAAATTCCAACCAAGAATACTTTTCCCAGCAATGTTTTCATTCAGAATTGAAGAAGAGATAGTTTTCCAAATAAGCAAAAGCTAAAGGAATAATACACCACCGCTAAACCAACTGCTTACAAGAAACGTTAAAGGGATTTCCTTAAGAGGAAAAGAAAGAATGCTAATTAGTAACAATAAAACATAAGAAACTAGAAATATCACTGGTAAAAGTAAATATACAGTAAATACCTTTACTGTACATTAAACACTTATAAAGTGAATATGAAAGGTTAAAAGACAAAAGTAGTAAAAATAATAGCTACAATACTTAGTTAAGGGACATGCAAGATAAAATGATGTAAAATGTGACACCTAAAACATGAATTGTGTGTGGGTGGAGGAGTGAATGCAGAGCTTTAGAATGTGTTCAAATTTAAGTTATTATCAACTTAAAATAGACTGCTATAAATATAGACTGTTATATGTAAGCCTCATGGTAATCAGAAAGCAAAAACCTATGGTAGATACACAAAAAAAATGAAAAAGGAATCTAAGCACATCACTGAAGAAAGTCATCAAACCACAAAAGAAAAAAGCAAGAGAGGAAGAAAGAAACAATGAGGAACTACAATGCATCCAGAATATAATTAACAAAATGGCAATAAGTAAATACCTATCAGTAAGTACTTTAAATGTAAATGTACTAAATTCTCCAGTCAAAAGACATAAAGTAGCCGAATAAATTTAAAAAAGAAAGAAAACAAAAACAAGGCTTATCTATGTGCTCCCTAACAGAGATTCACTTCAGATATAAAGACACACACAGACATCAAAAGTGAAGGGATGGAAAGAGATGTTCCACACAAATGGAAACCAAAGAAAAGCCAGGGTAGATTGTTTATATCAGACAAAATAGACTTTAAACCAAAGACTGTAATAAAAGACAACGAAGGGCATAACAAAATGATAAAGGGGCCAATCCAACAAGAGGATATAACATCTGTAAATATTTAAGTACCCAACACAGAAGCACCTAAAGATATAAAACAAATATTAACAGATACCAGGGAAAATAGGAGTAATACAACAGTAAGGGACTTTAATACCTCACTCACATCAATGGATAGATTATTGAGACAGAAAATTAGTAAGGAAACATGGACCTTAAATGACACATTAAACCAGATGGACTTAACAGATACATACAAAACATTTCATCCAAAAGCAGCAAAATACATATTATTCTCAAGTGCACATGGACCATTCTCCAGAGTAGATCATATGTTAGGCCACAAATCAAGTCTTAACAAATTTAAGACTGAAATTATATCAAGTGTGTTTCTTGGCCATAATGGTATAAAACTAAAAATCAATTACAAGAAGAAAATGAAAAATCACAAACATGTGGAGATTAAACACCATGTAACTGAATAACCAATAGATCAATGAAGAATCAAAGGAGAAAATGAAAAATATATTGAGACAAATGAAAATGGAAATACAATATACCAGAATTTATGGGGTACAACAAGGACATTTCCAAGAGGGAAGTTCATAGCAATCCAGGCCTACTTCAAAAAAACAAGAAAAGTTTCAAATAAACAATCTAACTTTATACCTCAAGGAAACTAGAAAGAAAGAAATGAAGCCCAAAGTTAGCAGAAAGAAGGAAATAAAGATTAGAGCAGAAGTAAATAAAGTAGAAACTAAAAAGACAACAGAGAAGATCAATGACATTAAGAGTTGGTTCTTTGAAAAGATAAACCAAATTGACAAGCTTTTGGCTAGACTCACCAAGAAAAAAGAAACCTCAAATAAATAAAATCAGAAATGAAAGAGGAGACATTATGACTGATACCATAAAAATACAAAGGATCATTAGAGACTACTAAAAACAATCATACACCAACAAGATGTATGGACAACCTAGAATAAATTGGACAACCAAGAATAAACTCTTAGAAATATACAACCTTCTAAGACTGAATCATGAAGAAATAGAAAATGTGAATAAACTGATTACTAGAAAGTGGAATGAATCAGCCACCAAAAAAGCTCCCAACAAAAGTCCAGGACCAGATGACTTCATTGGTGAATTCTACCAAACATTCAAAGAAGAATTAACACCAACCCTTTTCAAACTCTTCTAAAAAAAATAAAAGAAGATAGAATGTTTCCAAACTAATTTTACAAGACCAGCATTATCCTGATACCAAAACCAGACAAGGATACCACAAGAAAAGAAAATTATAGGCCAATATCCCTGATGAACACTGATGTAAAAATCTCCAGCAAAATAATAACCAAATTCAACAAAACATTAAAAGGATAATATATCATAATCAAGTGGTATTTATTCCAAGGATGTAAGGATGGTTCAACATTTATACATAAATCAACATGGTACACCACATTAACAAAATAGAGAATAAAAATCATATGATTATCTCAATCTATGCAGAAAAGCACTGGGCAAAATTCAATATCCATTTATAATAAAATCTCTCAACAAAGTGGGTACAAAGGAAACACCTCAGTATAATTAGGTTATACATGAAAAACTGATAGCTAATAACATACTCAATGGTGAAAAGCTGAAAGCCTTTCCTCTAAGATCAGAAACAAGATAAGAATGCCCACTCTCACTGCTTTTATTCAAAATAGTGCTGGAAGTCCTAGCCACAGCAATTAGGCAAGAAAAAAATAAATAAAAAGCACACAAATTGGAAAGGAAGATGTAAAAGTGTCACTACCTGCAAATGACATGATTTTATATATAGAAAACCTTAAAGATGTCACCAAGAAACTGCTAGAAATAATAAATTCAGTAAAGTAGAATATGAAATCAATATACAGAAATCTGTTGCATTTCTATACACTAACAATAAAATATCAGAAAGAGAAATTAAGAAAACAATTCCATTTAAAACTGCATTAAAAAGAATAAAATACCTAGGAATAAATTTAACCAAGAAGGTGAAAGACCTGTACAATGAAAACTATGAGACATTAATTAAAGAAACTGTAGAAGAAACAAATAAATGGAAAGACATTCCATGCCCTTGGATTAGAATACTGTTAAAATAGCCATACTACCCAAAGCAATCTACAGATTCAATAAATCCCAATCAAAATTCCAACGGGATTTTTCATGGAAATAGAACAAATAATCCTAAAATTTTATGAAACCAAAAAAGACCCAGAATAACCAAAGCAATACTGAGAAAGAACAAAGGTAGAGGCATTACACTCCCTGGTTTCAATCTACATTGCAAAACTATAATAGTCAAGACAGTGTGGTATTAGCGTAAGAAGAGGTACATATACCAATTTAACAGAACAGAGAGCCCAGAAATAAACCCACACATATATGGCTCATTACTTTATTACTAAGAAAGCAAGACTATATATATAATGAGGAAAAGGCAATTTCTTCAACAAACAGTGTTGGGAAACTGGGACAGCCACATGCAAAAGAAAGAAACTAAACTACTATCTTACACCATACACGAAAATAAATTCAAAATATTAAAGACTTGAATGTAAGACCTGAAACCATAAAACTCCTAGAAAAAAACATGGCATCAGTCTCATGGACATCGTTCTTGAGTGATGAACTTTTTGATCTGACTTCAAAAGCAAAGGCAATGAAGGCAAAAATTAACAAGTGGGATTACATCAAGCTGGAAAGCTTCTGCACAGCAAAGGAAACCACCCACAACATGAAACGACAACCTACTGAACGGAAGAAAATGTTTTCAAATTATCTGATAGGGAGTTAGTATCTAAAATATACTTCTAAAAATGTATATAACTGATTAGAAAAAAAAAAAAGGAGAAACAAAGAAAGAAAAAAGAAAAAACAAACAAACCCTGATTGGAAAATTGGAAGAGGATCTGAATAGACATTTTTCTAAAGAAGAGATAAAAATGGCCAACAGTCACAAGAAAAGATGCTCAACATCACTTATCATTAGGGAAACGCAAATTGAAACAACGAGATATCACTTCACATGTGTTATAATGGCCGTTAATAAAAAGACAAAAAATAACAAGTGATATAATGAAACAAGAAGCCTTGTACACTGCTGGTGGGAATGTAAATTGATGCAACCATAATGGAAAATAGTATGGAGGTTTCTCAAATATTTAAAAACAGAACTACCATATGATCCAACAGTTCCACTTCTGGGTATTTATCCAAAGAAAATGAAAATGCTAATGCAAAAAGATATATGCACACACATACACACACATTCACACACAAATGTAATTCTATTTAACCATAAAAAAGAATGAGATCTTTCCATTTGCAATGACATGGATAGACCATGAGGGCATTATGCTAAGTAAATATCAAGTTAGAGAAAAACAAATACCATATGATCTCACTTATATGTAGAATTTAAAAAACAAAACAAAACAAAACAAAATGAAACAGAAAATCAAGTTCATAGATATAGAGAACAGACTGGTAGCTGCCAGGAAGGAGGGGTTAGGGGTAGGTAAAATGGATGAAGGGGGTCAAAGGTACAAACTCCCAGTTTAAGTCATGGGGATGTAACACACAGCATGGTGACTATAGTTACTAATACTGGATTGTACATTTGAAGGTTGCTAAGCGATTAAATATTAAAAGTCCTCATAAGAAAAAAAATTATAAAAGTTAAGTCTATAGACACTGAAAAATGTTTTTAGGAAGAAACAGAATATAATCTGAGCAATTCAGGCCCAAATGCATAGGTCCTCCTCAGCTTAACCTGGAAAGTGGCAAGATTAGCACAGAATCTCAAAGTACTAAAGCACGAAGTAATGTTCGGTGCATACATTCCTAGGATTTTTATACCTAGGCATAAAAGGTCATTCATATGGGGGCGCCTGGGTAGCGCAGTCGTTAGGGCGTCTGCCTTCAGCTCAGGGCGTGATCCTGGCGTACCGGGATCGAGTCCCACATCGGGCTCCTCCGCTGGGAGCCTGCTTCTTCCTCTCCCACTCCCCCTGCTGTGTTCCCTCTCTCACTGGCTGTCTCTCTGTCACATAAATAAATAAAATCTTTAAAAAAAAAAAAAAAGTCATTCATATGGTAACTTGTTTCCTACAGCCATCTGTTCTAAATGGAGTAATAGCTGCTTTCTCTTGCAAAGACCAAAGTCAGGAAATCTGGCCACAGACTATATAGTAAATTGTACTGAAGAATGTATTGGGAATTTTACAAGCAAATCAATTTGAGGAAACTAAGGGTAGACATTAACAGTTAACAGTTTTCATTGGTTTTAATACTGTACATGTACAAAAATGCATTTTTAAAGGTTATCTACTTATTCATTTGTCTCACTGCCAATTTTGGGGCAGGTAATAGTGAAAAGGTAATTTCCACTGCATGTGGGTTTTATTTCCGCACAAAGGCTACTTCAGCATAGTTGCCACCTTTACTTATTTCTCTTAAGACAGCTACCTCCAAAGAACATGATTAAAGTAGCCTAACAGAAAACACAATCAATGTGCGGAGGGCAAAAACAGCAGCATCGACTGCAACAGGACACCAAGTCCAATACCAGCAGTCACAGCTCCAAACGATGTCATTTGTAAATCAATTAAAAGCTGCAGTCATAGAAAGCAGACATTCATTCAGTTTACCAAACATAATCAAATTACACTTCTAGGGGGAATTAATGTCACATACGTTTGGTCATTACTGCAGTTGTCCCTGTGGCAGGATAAACAAAAGAATCCCAGGCCTCCAGAGCCATCATGGAGAGAGACAGTGCAGAGGCGAGTGTGAGCTCTGCACACAGAACGCCTGGCGTGCAGTCCCAGTTAGGCCACTTGCTGGGTAACTATGCAAGGTGCTTCGTATGCCTTGCCTCTGAAATGAACACAATACTGTATCTAGCTCAGAGGGTTCCTATGACTATTAAACAAGATAATGTATACAGAGCATTTAGCATCATTCCTGGCATGTGATACACATTCAATAAAATGTTAGTAGTTGATATAATTTTAGAGTTAGGTTAAAAATGTACAACCACATAACAGTTGGAAGGTATTGTACATGTTTTATTTGAAATATTTCCGGAGAAACTCTTTGCTTTTAAAAACAAGACAAAGAGCACAAGTAAAAAGCACAGTCTGATATGTGGCAGAGTCCTACAAAACACTTAGAAGTCTTTGCCCGCCTTCCAGAGTGCTGTTCACAAAACAGCTGCCATCAAGGTTTCTCTGTTCTTCCTTCCCTTTTCTGATCCTTCATAGGTGTCCACATTTTCATTTTCACGCTGGGGGGAATCAGCAGTTTGAATCATAGCTGTGTCCACAGCTGGGTTCTGACATTCAGCTTGCCTCACAAATTAGAAAAGGGATCTACGTTAAAGAGGGCCTGAGATTTCTCTAAGGAGAGAACTCTTTCCAAGAGAACAGAGAACTGGGCAATTAATATTGACCCAGTAATGAAATGTAAACTACAGTATTTTCTCTATCTCTTTGATGGGGAGAGAAAACTTGGTAAGTAAAATCCATAATTTTAATGAGAGGATAAAGAACATCGAGCACAACAGGATATTAAGTCCAATACCAGCAGTCACCGCTAGGTAACATTTGGCAAATTAGTTACAAGCTGCATTCACAAAAATGAGATATTCACTGTTTGTTTCCCTCAAAAATTCTGACACCAAGTTACAATTAGCATTACACTGCTTTGTTTTCTGTGTATTAATTTAACAAACATTTATTGAGCACCAATTCGTGCCAGCAAACTTTCTAGGTATTGAGGAATCAACAGCAAACAAAACAGTCTTTGACCTCACTTCCACCCATCTCGGAAGGCAGCCAAGGCATTCTCCCCACATCTGTCTAGAACAAAGATGCATTAATGACTGGAATGTGCAGGATCTTCTGAAGTTTAGGCCAGACACTCCTCTACCCAACCCACATGTACCTGGTCCTGTAATTATCTTCACATAATGGTGATAGTGCTGGGCCCTGAAAAATCAGAGCAAGAAAGAAGAATCTGTGTCCTTATGGGAGCTTACCAACAAAGGTGAGGGGCTCACCACTGCTTGGTGATAGTATAACAAGCAAATATTTACATAAAGATATATTGATGGCTTACACAGTATGACAAAGCACTTTCTGGTGGATTTTCCAAGCCTGACTTGTAAGAAAGAACTAATCAAAATCAAGGTCTTTCCTTTGATAACCACTTATATTTCCTCTTGGTATGCATACATCTAAGCCCAAAGATTTCTGACAGCAGATTACATTCTCAATCCAATTTAGGTGGCATGAATATTACTATAATGGTTTAACTACTATTAAAAACACAAGAGAGGAGTACAAGACGGTGGAGGAGTAGGAGACCTTACTGGTCCCAGGAATTCAGCTAGATAGCTATCAGATCATCCTGAACACCTGCGAACTCAACTACAGATCTAAGAAAATAGGTGCACCTCTACAAATAGAAAAGTGACCGCTTTCTACAAAGCGGGAGGTGCAGAGAAGTGAATCCAAGGTGATATATGGGAAGATAAAGGATGGAGGAAAGGAGCCACTATAAGCTGACTGTCAGAAAGTGATACAGCACCAGAACACAAAATCAGAACTTTTAGAAGTCTGCTCTGGTGGGGGATGTTCCGACCTGAAAGGCGCTCAGGTGGAGAAGCAGGGTAGAGTCCTAGGTGGGACAGTGTGGTCTCAGGATCCTTGGGGTCACAGGAAGACTGGGACTGAGTGTAGCAGAGTTCCCAGACACCAGAGTGGGGAAGCTGGCTGCAGTGAACCCAGGACCAGGGTTGCCATAAACCTCAAATAGTGGCACAGTCGGGCAATTGCTCTCCGAGCAGGGGCCCAACAAGTGGCAGAACCAGTGATACCCCCCCTTCCTCCCCCAGAGCAGTGGCATGGGTGTGTGCCACAAGAGTCTGCAGGGTTTGGAGACTCAAAGCAGAATCTTGTGCTTGAGATAGAAGCAGTGTGTTGTGCCTGAGATAGAAACGCTTGGTCACAGGCCAGGTGAGCACAGAGTGAGGACAGAGACCAGGGAGACAGGAGTGACTGACTGCTTTTCTCTGAGGGCTCACTGAGGAGTGCAGCCCCGAGCTTTTGCTCCAGGCCAGAGATTGGAAAGCAACCACTGTCATTCTCATCCTCTAAAGCTGCTTGGAAACCCTTCAGGGAACAAAAGCCACACACAGCAAACCGGAACAGATTACTTAGCCTGGCCCCCTGGCAAGGGCGGTGAAGTTCTGCCTGGGGAAAATACACCTGAGAATCAAAGCAACAGGCCCCTGCCCCAGAAGATCAGCAAGAACAACCAGCCAAGACCAAGTTTAGTGATCAATGAGGACTGCAAAACTCCAGTGGTAGGGTAATTCAGCACATAGAATTCATGGTTTCTTTAGATGATTCTTTACTCGTTCAATTTTCTTATTTTATCAACTTTTTTCTTAAATCCCTTTTACTTTTCATTTTTACAGTTACAGTCTATCCCTTCACTGTATTTATTTTTCTATATCTATATCTATATATAGATATATGTATATACTTATGTATATATATATAGATATATGTTTTTCTTTTTTTATAATTTTGCAATGCAGTTTCTTTGAACAGACCAAAATACATACAAAATTTAGTGTATGGGTCTGTTCTATTCATCTATCTGATCATATTCTCTTTTTTGTTTGTTTTTCTTTTGTTTTGTTTTTGTTTTGTTAAAGTCATTTTTAATTTCATCTTTACAGTTACATTCTATTCTTTCAATGTATTTAATTTTATTTTGGTATATATATAAGTTTTTCTTTCCTTATAATTTTGAGATGTAGTTTATTCTAATAAGCCAACCAAAATACACTCAGGATGTAGTGAATTGCTCTGTTCTGTTCACCTCTGTTTATATTCCTTCCTTTTTTTGTTGTTGTTTTTTTGTTTCCCATTTGTTTTTTGTCTTTTAATTTTCATTTTTACAGTTGCATTCTATCCTTTCATTGTATTTATTTTTGTACACATATAGGATTTTCTTTCTTCACAATTTTGGGATCTAATTTTCTAAAAAAACAGACAAAAATGCACACAGGTTCTAGTGTATTGCTCTATTCTGTTCAGCGGTCTGATTATATTCTCTCCCCCTCTTTTTTTTCATTCATTCTTTTTTTTTTTTTTTTTTTCAGGTCAGGTCTCTTCTGATTCATTTAGTGTATATTTCTCTGGGGTCATTGTTGCCATTTTAGTATTTTGTTCTCTTGTTCATCTATTCTCTGGGAAGGATGACAAGACAGAAAACTCACCTAAAAAAAGAGAACAAGAGACAGTAGTGACTACCAGGGACCTAATCAGTATCAACATAAGTAAGATCTCGGAACTAGAGTTCAGAATAACAATTACAAAGACACTAGCTGGGCTTGAAAAGGCATAAAAGACACTAGAGAATCCCTTTCTGGAGAAATAAAAGAGCTAAAATCTAACCAAGTCAAAATCAAAAAGTCTATCAATGAGATGCAATAAAAAATAAAGGCTCTAACTGCTAGGATAAATGAGGCAGAGGAGAGAATTAGTGATATAGAAGACAAAATGATGAAGAATAAAGAAGCTGAGAAAAAGACATAAACAACTCCTGGATCACAAGGAAAGAATCTGAGAGATAAGTGATACCATATAACGAAACAGTATTAGAATAATTGAGATCCCAGAAAACGAGGAAAGAGAGAGGGGAGCAGAAGGTATACTGGAGCAAATTATAACAGAGAACTTTCCTAATCTGGGGGAAGAAACAGGCATCCAAATCCTGGAGGTACAGAGAACTTCCCTCAAAATCAATAAAAACAGGTTAACCCCCCAACATATTCATGAAACTTGCAAATTTCAGAGCCAAAGAGAAAATCCTGAAAGCAGCTCGGGACAAGCGGTCTGTAACCTAGAAGGGTAGAAACATTAGATTGGCAGCAGACCTATCCACAGAGACATGGCAGGCCCAAAAGGACTGGCATGATATATTCAGGGTACTAAATGAGAAAAATATGCAACTAAGAATATTTTATTCTAAGATGTCATTCAAAATAAAACAAGTGATAAAAAGCTTCCAGGACAAACAGAAACTAAAAGAATTTGTGATCATCAAACTAACCCTACAAAAAATATTAAAAGGGATCCTTTAAGCAAAGAGAGAGCCCAAAAGTAACATAGACCAAAAAGGAACAGAGACAATATATAGAAAGAGTGACTTTACAGGTAATACAATGGTACTAAATTCGTATCTTTCAATAGTTACTCTGAATGTAAATGGGCTAAATGCCCCAATCAAAAGACACAGGGTATTGGACTGGATAAAAAAGCAAGACCCATTGATATGTTGTCTGCAAGAGACTCATTTTAGACCCAAAGACACCTCCAGATTTGAAGTGAGGGAGTGGAAAACCAAATGGACATCAAAAGAAAGCTGGGGTGGCAATCTTTATATCAGACAAATTAGATTTTAAACCAAAGACTGTAGTAAGAGATGAGGAAAGACACTATATCATAATTAAAGGGTCTATCCAACAAGAAGATCTAACAACTGTAAATATTTATGCCCCTAACATGGGAGCAGCCAATTATATAAACCAATTAATAACAAAATTAAAGAAACACATCTATAGTAATACAATACTGCAATGAACAGATGATCTAAGCAGAAGATCAACAACAAAACAAGGGCCCTGAATGATACTCTGGACCAGATGGATTTCACAAATGTATTCAGAACATTCCACCCTAAAGTAACAGAATACACATTCTTCTTGAGTGCACATGGAACATTCTTCAGAACAGATCACATCCTGGGTCACAAATCAGGTTTCAACCAGTACCAAAAAACTGGGATAATTCCCTGCATATTTTCAGACCACAATGCTTTGAAACCGGAACTCAATCACAAGAGGAAATTTGGAAAGAATCCAAATACATGGAGGATAAAGAGCACCCTATTAAAGAATGAATGGGTCAACCAGAAAACTAAAGAAGAGTTTAAAAAATTCATGGAAACAAATGAAAATGAAAACACAACTGCTCAAAACCTTTGGCAAGCAGCAAAGGCAGTCCTATGAGGGAAATATATAGTAATACAAGCCTTTCTCAAGAAACAAGAAAGATCTCAAATACACAAGCTAAACTTACACCTAAAGGAGCTGGAGAAAGAACAGCAAATAAAGCCTAAATCCAGGAGAAGAGAAATAATAAATATTAAAACAGAAATCAATGAAATAGAAACCAAAGGGACAGCAGAACAGATCAATGAAACTAGGAGCTGGTTCTTTGAAAGAATTAATGAGATTGATAAACCTCTAGCCAGACTTATCAAAAAGAAAAAAGAAAGGACCCAATAAATAAAATGATGAATCAAAGAGGAGAGATCACAACTAACACTGAAGAAATGCAAACAATTATAAGAACATATTATGCGCAACTAAATGCCAACAAATTAGGCAATCTGGAAGAAATGGATGCATTCCTAGAGATGTGTAAACTACCAAAACTGACACAGGAAGAAACAGAAAACCTGAACAGACCCATAATCAGCAAGGCAATTGAAGCAGTCATCAAAAATCTCCTAACAAACAAGAGTCCAGGGCCAGATGGCTTCCCAGGGGAATTCTACCAAACATTTAAAGAAAAAATCATATCTATTCTTCTGAAGCGGTTTCAAAAATTAGAAATGGAAGGAAAACTTCTAAACTCTTTCTCTGAGGCCAGCATTATCTTGATCCCAAAACCAGACAAAGACCCCACCCAAAAGGAGAATTACAGACCAATATCCCTGATGAACATGGATGCAAAAATTCTCACCAAAATACTAGCCAATAGGATACAAGAATACATTGGAAGGATTATTCACCACAACCAAGTGGGATTTATTCCTGGGCTGCAAGGGTGGTTCAACATCTGCAAATCAATCAATGTAATACACCACATAAATAAAAGAAAGGACAAGAACCATATGATCCTCTCAATAGATGTAGAAAAAAAGCATTTGACAAAATACAGCACGCTTTCTTGATTAAAACTCTTCAACAGTATAGGGATAGAGGGAACATACCTCAATATCATAAAAGCCATCTATGAAAAGCCCACAGTGAGTATCATTCTCAATGGGGAAAGACTGAGAGCTTTTCCCTTAAGGTCAAAAACATGGCAGGGATGTCCACTATCACCACTGCTGTTCAACACAGTACTAGAAGTTGTAGCCTCAGCATTCAGACGACAAAAAGAAATAAGAGGAAAGGCATCTGAATCAGCAAAGAAGAAGCCAAACTCTCACACTTTGCAGATGACATGATACTCTATGCAGAAAGCCTAAAAGGCTGCACCCCAAAATTGCTATAACTCATATAGGAATTCAGCAAAGTGGCAGGACATAAAATCAATGCACAGAAATCAGCTGCATTTCTATACATTAACAATGTGACAGCTGAAAGAGGAATTAAGGAGTCAATCCCATTTACAATTGGACCCAAAACCATAAGATACCTAGGAATAAACCTAACCAAAGATGCAAAGGATCTGTACTCAGAAAACTATAGAACACTCATGAAAGAAACTGAGGAAGACACAAAGAAATGGAAAAATGTACCATGCTCATGGATTGGAAGAACACATACTGTTGAAATGTCTATGATACCTAGAGCATCTACACATTTAATGCAATCCCTATAAAAACACCACCAACTTTTTTCACAGAGCTGGAAAAATAATCCTAAAATTTGTATAAAACCAGAAAAGACCCCAAATAGCTAGAGGAATGTTGAAAAAGAAAATGAAAGCTGGTGGCATCACAATTCTGGACTTCAAGCTCTATTCCAAGCTGTAATCATCAAGACAATATGGTATTGGCACAAAAACAGACACATAGATCAATGGAACAGAATAGAGAACCCAGAAATGGACCCTCAACTCTATGGTCAACTAATCTTTGACAAAGCAGGAAGGAATATCTAATGAGATTGAAGACAGTCTCTTCAACAAATGGTGTTGGGAAAATTGGACAGCTACATGCAGAAGAATGAAACTGGACCATTTCCTTACACCATACACAGAAACACTCAAAATGGATGAAAGAACTAAATATGAGACAGGAATCCATCAAAATCCTAGAAGAGAACACAGGCAACAACTTCTTGCTAGACACATCACCAAAGGTAAGGGAAACAAAGACAAAAACTATTGGGACTTTATCAAGATAAAAAGCTTTTGCACAGCAAAGGAAAGAGTTGACAAAAGCAAAGACAACCGACAGAATGGGAGAAGATATTTGCAAATGACATATGAGATAAAGGGCTAGTATCCAAAATCTATAAAGAACTTATCAAACTCAACACTCACATAATAAATAATCCAATCAAGAAGTTGGCAGAAGACAAGAACAGACATTTCTTCAAAGAAGACATACAAACAGCCAACAGACACATGAAAAAATGCTCAACATCACTTTTCATCAGGGAAATATAAATCAAGACCACAATGAGATACCACCTCACACCACTGAGAATGGCTAAAATTAATATGTCAGGAAATGACAGATTTTTTTTTAAAGATTTTTTTATTTATTTATTTGACAGAGAGAGAGACAGCCAGCGAGAGAGGGAACACAAGCAGGGGGAGTGGGAGAGGAAGAAGCAGGCTCTTAGCGGAGGAGCCTGATGTGGGGCTCGATCCCAGAACGCCGGGATCACGCCCTGAGCCGAAGGCAGACGCTTAACCGCTGTGCCACCCAGGCACCCCAGGAAATGACAGATGTTGGCAGGGATGTGGAAAAAGGAGAACCCTCCCATACTGTTGGTAGGAATGCAAGCTTGTACAGCCACTCTGGAAAAAATATGGGGGTTCCTCAAAAAATTGAAAATAGAGCTACCCTACAACCCAGCAATTGCATTACTGGGTATTTACCCCAGAGATACAAACGTAGTGATTGGAAGGGGCACCTGCACCCCAACGTTTATAGCAGCAATGTCCACAATAGCCAAACTAGGGAAAGAGCCCAGATGTCCATCAACAGATGAATGGATAAAGAAGATGTGGTATATGTATACAATGGAATACCACTCAGCCATCAAAAAAATATGAATCCACTTGCAATGACGTGGATGGAACTAGAGGGTATATGTTAAGCGAAATAAGCCAATCAGAAAAAGACAATTATCATATGATCTCACTTATATGTTGAATTTAAAAAACAAAACAGGATAATAGGGGAAGAGAGGAAAAAATAAAACAAGATGAAACCAGAGAGGGTGACAAACCATAAAAGATTCTTAATCACAGGAAACAAACTGAGGATTGCTGGAGGGGAGGGAGGTGGTGGGATGGGGTAATTCGGTGATAGACATTAAGGACGGCACCTGATGTACTGATCACTGGGTATTATATAAGACTTATGAATCACTGACCTCTACCTCTGAAACCAATAATGCATCATATGTTAATTAACTGAATTTAAATTAAAAAAAATAAAAACACAAGAGAAAGTAAGATCCTTTCAATATCTAAAATCTTATGATTTAAGTAGGGAATTACACCACAAATAACAGGCACTATTATAGGTTTTTACATATTGAATTTCTAAACCTCATTATATAGCGTAGTGGTTTTCTTTTCAATTTTACAGATTGTTTTTCAGAAAAAAGAAGGAAAAAGAACTTGTTTCTACAAACATAAGTTGTACAAAGATCCAGGACTCCAAGACAGGTCTGCTGTACTTGAAAGCCAGTACTTTCAAACTAGTCTTTAAAAATGTTACTATGTTAAGTATTTATATTTAACCCCTAAGGGAAAATAGGGTGGGCATAATGTGAATCAGGACGTGGAAAAATGAGAATGTAATTGGGCTTATGCTTTCTAGGTTGTAGCTTTTTGGGTTTTACAGGAAATCTACATTTATGGTTTATCTGTTAAGTTTACAGTTTATCTGAAAGAAGTGAGAAGGGATGTCTTTTGCAAATGTGATGTATGTTATATATTCTGCTGATGGGGAGCTATACAGCCATGTCTGTGTTAAGGCAGGTACCCATCCTGGCTGGTTGGTACTCAGGACATACTTAGTTGTTAAATATTTTAAATATCATTCCTGGTTGTTGTCAACTCCTGATTTTTTATCTCCAGCCTTGACCTCCCCCCAAACTGCAGACTCATATGCAAGGACTTATCTGACATCTCCATTTGAAGGTTCAGTTGGCATTTTAACTTCATGTATAATGAATCCTCTACTCTTCCAACATATCCCTAGCCCTAGCCACGCCCATCTCCACCTGGGGCAACTCTATCCTTCCAGTTTCTCAAAATTCAAGTTTAAGTCCCCTCCGTCTATGACAACCAAACCACCAAACACTCGGTTCCACCTTCAAACCACATCCTGAATCTGACTGTGCTGCTCCGTCTCCACTACTGCTGCCTGACTCAAGACACCAGTCCCAGGAACAAACGGTCCCCTGACTGGTCTCCCTGGCTCTGCTTTGCCCTGGCAGCCCTCCGGCAACATAGCAGCCATGGTAATCCTCTTAAAACAGAAGTCAGATCAGTTCATTTTTCTCCTCAGAACTTTCCAAAACCTTCCCATCTTACCCGGCCTGGGCTGTCGTAACTAAATACCACAGATTTGGGTGACTCAAACAACCCATGGTTATTTCTCACAGCTCTAGAGACTGGAAAATTCTAGATCAAGATGCTGGCATATTTGGTTCCTGGTGAGAACTCTTCCTGCCTTGCAGAGGTCAGCCCTTTCAATGTGCCCTCATATGAAGGGGGCCAGGCAGCACTCTAGTCTCTCTTCTTCCTCATATAAGGGCACTAGCCCCATCCTGAGGGTCACCCTCTCATGATCTCATGTTAACCTAATTACCTCACAAAGGCCCTTCCACAAATACCACCACATTGGAAATTAAGGCTTCAACATAGGAATTTGAGGTAGACACACATGTACAGTCCATAACACCATCTTACTCAGAGAAAAAGTGAAGGTCCTTACCACAACCTGGAGGCCCCTGTCAACTGTCCGGTGGCATTACCTAAAACCGCCTGCCCCCTCACTCCACACCATACCCATGCCACATGGGCCTATGTGTTCTCTCAGCCATGCCAGGCAAGCGCCCAGCTCACCAGCTCTGCAAGGCTCATTCCTCCTCAGATACTGCAAAGTCTGTTCTCTCACTTCCTTCTGGGTTTGGCTCCCTTATCACAATTTGTTTATCCTCAGTTCCTGCCCCAGAGTATAAGCAGAATAAGGCCTAGAAATTTTATCAGCTTTGTGCACTGCCATATCACAGGTACCTATAAGAGTAAATAACATGACCGATATTCAACAAGTATTTGCTAAATGCATCAATAAGTGAGTAAGGCTGATTTTGTAGGTCAAGTTTAATTCTACACCTATGATTCTTCTACAATTTTCAAAATAGTTCTACACCCAAAATGGAGCATATCCTCAACTTTGTTTTTCAAAATAACCTAAAATATATCAAGCAGGATAAGAAAGTTGAGTGAGAGTAAAGCATAAAAGGGAGTTATTTTAAGACCCATTAGCAAGTTTCATAAACTTATGAGCCCTTATCTTTCTTCCCTTGGTTTCATTCGTGTTTGGTTTCAGAAATCCTCATTCAAGCAGCTAAATGCAATCTTTTGTTTTGGTTCGGGCACATAATTAACAATCTTTAGCAGCCAACAAATAATAATCCAACTATTCAGTAGATCCTTTGAAATCTATCATCTATAGATTTACTTTGATATAAAACTTGGACACAAATAACTGTAAAATATCT
Source organism: Ursus americanus (assembly GCF_024610735.1). Lineage (NCBI taxonomy): Eukaryota > Metazoa > Chordata > Mammalia > Carnivora > Ursidae > Ursus > Ursus americanus. Next base: position 8,788,355 of record NC_142139.1, read on the forward strand.
ATCCAGTAAGATATAATCTGAATTTTTTTTCCCAGAAACTATAAAAGTGTAAGTTTTTTACCTGTAGGTTGCTTCGTAGGCCTTTACTGTTAGGCCCTGGCTGACTAGGCAAACAAGAGCTGAAATGCTCTTGCAATAATAAACAATTTTAAAATTTCAGACAAGGACTCTCGAGTTTCTGAACTGGTTCCCTAAGGTTCTACACCAGCAAGAAAAAATATCAACCTTGTCCCTGTACACCTTTAACTGGAGATACAGTTCATTATCCTCCCCCTCCCAAATCAGTTTTTATGAATTCATTTCTTGGTGCCTCCTGATTTGTAGCTGAAGAGCCTGACCCACCAGTCACCCTAACTTCTGAATCTTCTAAGCAGAAGGTACAAGCTAGTAATGTGTGCAAATAACTCTGTACATTTGCATGGGCACAGTGTAAAGAAATTCAGATGAAAAAAGGAAGCTTGACTGGGAAGATGAGGCTGAAAACTAGAGAGCTGAACAGAAACTCACTCAGTTAAGTGTCTGCCTTGCACTCAAGTCATGATCTCAGGGTCGTGAGATGGAGCCCCACGTTGGGCTCCACACTCAACGTGGAGTCTGCTTGAGATTCATTCTCTCCCTGCCCCTCTCCCCACTCCCGTGCTTTCTCTCTCTCACAAATACATCTTTTTTTTTTAAATGTTTTTATTTATTATATTATGTTAGTCACCATACAGTACACCCCTGGTTTCAGCCAGGGCTTACACAGTAAAGTTCGATGATTCATTAGTTGCGTATAACACCCAGTGCACCATGCAATACATGCCCTCCTTACTACCCATCACCAGCCTATCCCATTCCCCCACCCCCCTCCCCTCTGAAGCCCTCAGTTTGTTTCTCAGAGTCCATAGTCTCTCATGCTTCATTCCCCCTTCTGATTACCCCCCCTTTCTTTATCCCTTTCTTCCCCTACCGATCTTCCTAGTTCTTATGTTCCATAGATGAGAGAAATCATATGATAATTGTCTTTCTCTGCTTGACTTATTTCACTTAGCATTATCTCTTCCAGTGCCGTCCATGTTGCAGGAAATGTTGAGAACTCGTTCTTTCTGATAGCTGAGTAATATTCCATCATATATATGGACCACAACTTCTTAATCCAGTCATCTGTTGAAGGGCATCTCAGCTCCTTCCACGATTTGGCTATTGTGGACAATGCTGCTATGAACATTGGGGTGCATATGGCCCTTCTCTTCACTACGTCTGTATCTTTGGGGTAAATACCCAGTAGTGCAATGGCTGGGTCAAAGGGTAGCTCAATTTTTAACTTTTTAAGGGACCTCCACACTGTTTTCCAGAGTGGCTGTACCAACTTGCATTCCCACCAACAATGTAGGAGGGATCCCCTTTCTCCACATCCTCTCCAGCAATTGTTGTTTCTTGCCTTGTCCATTTTTGCCATCCTAACTGGCGTAAGGTGGTATCTTAGTGTGGTTTTGATTTGAATTTCCCTGATGGCTAATGATTTTGAACATTTTTTCATGTGTCTGTTAGCCATTTGTATGTCATCATTGGAAAAGTGTCTGTTCATAACTTCTGCCCATTTTATGATTTGTTTATTTGTTTCTCCTGTATTGAGTTTGAGAAGTTCTTTGTAGATCTTGGATACCAGTCTTTTATCTGTAGCATCATTTACAAATATCTTCTCCCATTCCGTGGGCTGCCTCTTAGTTTTTTTGACTGTTTCCTTGGCTGTGCAGAAGCTTTTTATCTTGATGCAGTCCCACAAGTTCATTTTATCTTTTGTTTCTCTTGCCGTTTGAGATGTGTCATGAAAAAGGTTGCTTTGGCCGATGTCATAGAGTTTGCTGCCTATGTTCTCCTCTAGGATTTTGATGGATTCCTGTCTCACATCGAGGTCTTTCATCCATTTGGAGTTTATCTTTGTGTATGGTGTGAGAGAGTGGTCAAGTTTCATTCTTTTGCATGTAGCTGTCCAATTTTCCCAGCACCATTTATTGAAGAGACTTTTTTCCACCAGATGTTTTTTCCTGCTTTATCAAAGATTAGTTGCCCAAAGAGCCGAGGGTCCATTTCTGGGTTCTCTATTCTGTTCCATTGGTCTATGTGTCTGTTTTTGTGCCAGTACCATGCTGCCTTTGTGATCACAGCTTTGTAGTACAGCTCGAAATCCGGCATTGTGATGCCCCCAGCTTTGTTTTTCCTTTTCAACAGTTCCTTGGTGATTCAGGGTCTTTTCTGGTTCCATACAAATTTAAGGACTATTTGTTCCAGTTCTTTGAAAAATGTCATCGGTATTTTGATCGGGATAGCACTGAAAGTGTAGATTGCTGTGGGTAGCATGGACATTTTAACTATGTTAATTCTTCCTATCCATGAGCATGGAATATTTTTCCATCTTTTTGTGTCTTCCTCAATGTCTTTCAAGAGTGATTTATAGTTTCTAGAATATAGATCCTTTACGTCTCTGGTTAATCCAAGGTAACGTATGGTTTTTGGTGCTATTGTAAACGGGATGGATTCCCTAATTTCTCTTTCTTCAGTCTCATTATTTGTGTATAGAAATGCAACTGATTTCTGAGCATTGATTTTGTATCCTGCCACGTTACTGAATTGCTCTATAACTTCTAGTAGTTTGGGCGTCTCACAAATAAATCTTTAACATAGATAGATAGACATATATACATACACACACACACACACGTGATCTGCCCCCAATTTGATCCAGGCAACAGGAAAGGAATGACTAAGACAAACATAGGGACAATCCAAAGTGCCCTGTTAGGGGGACAACGTGGTAAGGGCAGAGCTTCCCATCTGAAGTAAGAGGTAACATTTTCATCTACTTCCTCCCCTTCCCAGGTAGCTAATGACCTAGGCTCACTGTGAATCAGACAAAAATAATAAATATAAAAATGCCCAGTAAATTCTGAAAGCAATATAAACAGATACCATTATTATGATATAGTTTGTGACAGACTTAATGGCAACTTATGTGCTAGGCCCAGAAGATAAAATGTGAATGAGGTCTCTAAAGCCAATGAACTAGGTCTGGGGGGAATATGCATATGTAAATAGGCAATGTATGAGAGTAGATGCTAGCCTGCACAGCGCCTCTGTAAAATTTTAAAAAGGCAGCCCCCTTGCATCGGCCTGACTCATCCCTTCAACTAAGTACCTTTGTACACTGAAAACCTTCCGCAGACTACCTATTAGCGGTGTCAAGGATGGCAGAGGGTTGATGTCAGAGATAAGGCCTTAAAAAAAAAGAAAAAAGATTATCTATGCTTGGGGGTAGCAGGTGGGGGAGCAATTTCCCAAAAAAGCAATATAAATTTAAAAAGCATCAAGAAAAGATGGAAAACTTAGAGATTGGTGGGGGTGGACTATATGGCTGAAGAGTAGAAAACAATTAAGGGAACTGAAATGTAAAAGATTTTGCAAAGTTGGGATTTTAATTTAACATGAGGAACTAGAGAACCATGGAAGGATTTTAAGGAGAGGAGTGACAGATCTAATCTGCATTCTTAAAAGCCCCTTTCTTGGAAGCAAAGTGAAGAGGTGAGAAGAGGAAAGGTTTATTAGAGCCTATTCTATGATATGTGGGTAAAGAGGAGGCAACAGATTTAAAAGTCATTTAGGAAGTTAAGTGAGAGGAATTGGTAAGTGATTATATAAGTGGGCAAGGGAAAGAGAGGTGGGCAGGATGCTACCAGGTTTCTGGCTTTGGCAAGGCTAGAAGTTCAGGCAGGGAACACAAGCAGTGGGGGTCAGGTGAGGCAGCAGTGGAAAACGAGGTCCATTTTATACATGGTATTACTGTTAAGGTACCAGTACAGCATTCAAGAAAATTTTCCAGTAGGGAGTAGGAAGCACATCTGGACAGAATTATTAAACTGGGGATGCCTGGGTGGCTCAGTCATTAAGCATCCGCCTTTGGCTCGGGTCATGATCCTGGAGTTCTGGGATCGAGCCCCACATCGGGCTCCCTGATCAGCAGGAAGCCTGCTTCTCCCTGTCCCACTCCCCCTGCTTGTGTTCCCTCTCTTGCTGCCTCTCTGTCAAATAAATAAACAAAATCTTAAAAAGAAAAAGAAAAGAAATATTAAACTGGTAAAAAAAAAAAATAGGTTTGGGGGTAAACAGCATATGTATGAGATGCCCTGGGTAGATTTAAGAGACAGGCAAAGGAAGAGGAACTCAGGAAGAAGACAGAAAATAAGTTGTTCGAGACAAAGAAGAAATCTAGAATACATGCTGTGCTGCAAAAGCCAAAGTAGGCGACTCACACTTGCAACTACACAGCGATCAAGACCAGAACCTGAAAGGTTTCACTGAACTTAGTAATAAGGAGGTGCTTGCTAATCACAGGAGAGCAGTTTCACTGTAATATAAGAAGCCTGAATGCAGAAGCTGAGGAAATGGAAATAGAGTATTTCTTTAAAAAAGCAAACAAACAACGGTTCAGTCTGAAGGAAACAGGGAGGAATTACTTAAATAATTGATTGTTTAAATAATTTTTTAAATGTAGGTTGATTACCCAGCATTATCCCTAGAAAGGACTCCTTTCAACTTCTGTGGTTTGGGGAAAACACTGTTCCCTCCTTAAATCTTGTCTTTAGAGATATTCAAATCTGGCCAATATTCTGCACAAAACATTGCACAGACAACATGAGACTCTCCTCTATATATCTAATTTGGGCACTTAACTGCATGTACTTTTAAATTGTTGAGTATTTTCATGTGCAAATGTCGTAACTTCCTGCACAAGTTGGAAGCCCCTTCGTGTCAACAATATTTGGTGCCATGTAGGCCATATCCTAGGGCTTTATTTAAATGCAAAGTAACGCAGCTGCACAAAGAGCTCACATAGCTGTGAGCAGAGGAGGAAGTAAAGAACAGAAGGCTTGTACGGTAGAAATGTGAACTTTGGAATCAAACAAATGTATTTGAATCTTGGTTCCACCCTTCATAAAATAAGTCACCTCAGGCAAATGAATTAATCTCTTTGAGACTGAGCTTTTTCATACATACAGGGTACATAACAGGTGCTCAATATTTATTGAATTGAATCAAAAAACGGAGACGATAATAGCCATAGTGTAGTTGTTGAGAAAATTAAATATGATAATTATAATAAGTGTTTAGACAATGGGTTTCAGTTTGCAAAATAAACATAGGGATAAGGTTAAAAATGTGAAATAAAAAGGTGGGCGGATGGGTGAAATAGGTGACGGGAATTAAGGAGGGCACTTGTGATGAGCACAGGCTGATGTATGAAACTGGTGGGTCACTAACTTCTACACCTAAAACTAACATTGCACTGTATGTAACTAAATGGAATTTAAATAAAAACTTCAAAAAATGCAAAATAAAAGACATACTACAATTTTAAAATAAGAACAAGAAAAAGAGAACACGCAAGCAGATTACAAAGCCATTTATAAATAGATCTATAATCAAATTATATTAGGTGTAGCAGGGAATTATCTTTTCTATAATTCAAGGATTAGAAATTAAACAATCAAAACATTAAATAACTAAATCCCCAGAAGTGAAAGTCTTTCTCAGAAGACCAGTTATATTTCTTCAGTCTATATCTATTCAAATATATGTCTAAAAAAATGTGACTTTGAATAGAATGTGATAATTTTGTCTTCCATGATATTAGGGGTAACTCAGCAAGGGCAGTAGCATTAACGTACAGAGACAGAAGCAGGGGATGGTGTGGAAAGCTGGGAGGATGGAAGGTCAAGGCCAGAGGCAGCTATCAGAGGTTCAGGTCACAAATAGGGCTGTCTGCCCTAGTCACACATGGGGCTCATGAGCCCAGACTTCAAGTGTGTAGAACAAATGGTCCAGAGCCCAGAAAGAACAAGTCAAAAAGAACAAGAGCTATATCAGCAGTATCAATTTCCAGCAGTAGGACAGGGTCTGGGACCGTATTAATGGTCTTTTGAAACCAGGGAATTCTGATAAGTTGTCGACACAAAGTAAGAATTGTTCACCACGGCTGGCAGCTTGCAGTCTACATCTATACACAAATAAGTGAATAAGAGTGGGTCAGTATTTCCCAGGCTCAGCAGCGGAAGCCAGCAGCCTTGCCTTCCACTGACCATCTTGATAACCTACTGAAATGGCTCTGTGCCTAGATGTGGTTTGCTCATTTCTCCCACCAGGGGAAATTTCTGTTATATCAGAGGTGCCAAGATGTTCGAAATGGAGACAAAAGACTATTGTCCTGTTTGAGCAATATCAGGGCTCACACTACACCATCCCATTCTGGTTAAGCTGGGCAGAGTATTTAAGGGGATCCGGGTCATCGCCAAAAGTGCAAATAGATTTAAAGAATACAGGGATTTCCTCATGAGATATTTGCAAATGAAGATAAATACAATATATTCTCTTCTGTACTCTCACAGGAAGGATCCTCTATTACATCAAAATTAGTTCATTCTAGTTTATACCTATTGACCCTGGTAGACTCAAGATGTTTTGGGAGGACAGGGCGACAATTAGATACAAAAAGAAAAAAGACCTTAACAATATCAGCATAAACAGAAAAGATAACACCCTGTCGGATTCATGGCTTAGAGAGCAGCACATCTGCCACATGTGGACAAACCTGGCCAAGGTTTTTACAAGGCAAAAGTTTAAAAGTATGAGAAAAAGTCAGGGCTCAAAGTTCTTTTGGAAAGAGCGCATGGATATGTAAATTCAGACATAATCTGAAACAAAAAAAAATCCCATAAATGTCTAAGAATGAGATTCACTAGCCAAGAGAAAAAAAAAATTGGTGACCTTAATTGACAGTACAGTTCTGCTTCCCTGGGTATCATTAAAATGCTCCCCAAGGTGGGGAAGCAGCTGACAGTTTTAGGTATCAGCAAGATAAAAGAGACAGCGACCCTGACACTCAACAAAGTTGACTCAGATTCTCCAGGTTGTGTGGGAAATATGCCAAAGATTACCAAGAGGGGTCTGGGCCAAGATTCCAGACAGTAGAATGGGAATTTCAGACTAAGTGATAAGAGTGATAAGGGTTGTTCAGGAAGACCAGGAGTAAAAAGAGGTATGCTAATTCACATGGTTTGTTGATCTTCCAAACCAGGTAGAAGCTGTATGTTTGCTCTCCTGTTTTTGTAATCTTTGTTTAGGTGTGGGCTTGCTGAGCCCACTGATACTCATTTTAGCCAGAGGAAAACCAAAGTTCTATGGACAAGCCCTCTGCTTGAATAAAACAGCTGTGTCCTAGGTTAAAATTTATATATTTTTTCCAATTATATTAATAGAGGTGTTTGTTCCCCTTCAGATTACCTGCACTTAATAAAAATATGTTTACTGTTTAACATGCATTGTTTAATGCCTGCAACATTTATTTACTGAGCACAGACTCTAAGCCAAACACTATTTTAGGTACAGGGGATACATTTAATAAGCAAAGTCCCTGCCTTCATTGGGGTTTACATGCTAACGGGTAGAAAATCAATAAACAAGTAAATATTCAGTATCATGATAAAGGCTACAGAGAAAAAACCAAGCAAGGAAGGAAGATAGGGAGTGCAAGTGGGCATGGGGTCGAAGAAGGCTGCTTTTTTATGCAGAGCTATCAGGGAAAGCCTCCTGGATGAGGTCATAGCTGAGCAGTGGCCTAAAGGAAGCGAGCCAGCATCCCTGTGTGGGAGGCGGAGGAGCAGTGCCCTCAGAAGGAACACAGGGTGCAGCTCGGGAACCCCCAAGGAGCGCAGAGGGGCTGGCGCAGAGCAAGCGAGAGGGAAAGAAGATGAGCTAAGAGCAGAAGATAAAGAGGCAGGTGATCCTTGTATAAGGCCTCAGGCCATTGTGAGGGCTCTAGGACTTGGCCCCTGAGTGAAGTAGGAAGTCACGAGCAGCTTCTGAGCAGAGGAGAGACATGGTCAGACTCACCCTGACCAGAGCAATCCCGTTAGAAATGGGATATTGCTACTCACTAAACATTAAAATGTTCGCAAACTAAAAACAAGTAACTACAACATAAACATGCCCCTTCACTAACTGTCTCAAAAAATAACATTTTTTAGTTTTTAGAAAAACCTTGGGAGAGAGTTACAACACTTTTTTTTTTTTTTCCATTTTATTGGGAGATGCTTTGCAACTGTTACATTAACACATCACTGATTTGGATTAATTGGGGAGAAGACTTGTCAAAATTAGTTAAAAGATTAAATGATCTATTTTATTTAAATAAATTTCACTATCCTTTAGCATGTGAAGTAAGAAATCAGGCTTGCCAAAACTGCCTAATAAAATGTGTTTTAATAAACAGATTTCTTTTGGTGAGGGGTGGGAGGAGGAAAAGGAGAGGGAGAGAATCTTAAGCAGGCTCCATGCCCAGTATGGAGGCAAATGTAGGGCTCTATCTCACCACCCTGAGATCACGACCTGAGCCAAAATCAAGAGTCAGACGCTTAACTGACTGAGCCACCCAGGCATTTCAATAAACAGACTTTTAAAGGATTGTAATTAGCATACATCAGCACCAGTCTATGTTAGGTTAACTTCCACTTACAATGCAATTTCTATGCTTCACTTTAATTAGATACTTCTAAATTGTCTCAAAAGCAGTTTATTCTCTACACTAGATACATATCCAAAATCTTACATTATTCATTTTCTTAACAAATTCTTTAGGTGGGAGGTATGTTAGTAATGTGGAGGTATAAATAGGCATAAATACATGTAAGACTAAACTAGTTTAGTTCAGTTTCTGTCCAGCAGTTTATTCTTTTTTAAGATTTTATTTATTTATTTGAATGAGAGCGAGAGCAAGAGAAAGAGAGAGAGAGAGAACACAAACAGGGGGAGGGGCAGAGGGAGAGGGAGAAGCAGGCTCCCCCCTGAGCAGGGAGCCTGATGTGAGGCTTGATCCCAGGACCCTGGGATCATGACCTGAGCTGAAGGCAGACCCTGAACTGACTGAGCCACCCAGGTGTCCCAGTCCAGCACTTTAAATACCAAGTCAGCTGGGTGGTATTTCTCCCTTCCACAGTCAGGCCACATCCCCAACCCAAAATGCACACTTTAATAAGATAGGAGTTGAAGTGGAGAGAAATTTGTAAATCTTTTTATGTGAATTACAAGGTCATTAAGACTAACATGAGAGTCACATTTAAAATTAAGAGACCATTTTACTATATTTCTTCAAAATAAGGTTTCTGTTTTAATATGAAATCTATGGAGAAAGGTCCATATTTGGGCTCTAGTAGTCTCTGAAATATTTCAAACTACATGAAAAATTTGGCATCAATATGTAATTTTGTGGATAAGGAGAATAATCTATGGCCTATAAAAGTTTATCTGAACAAGGTTCAAGATCCAAAAAGAGATAAAATCAAAATGATTGACAATGAAGATAAAATTAGTTCTCAGAGAATTACTTCTCTTGTTATTCTTAGGAAATATTCTCCTCATTTTACTTTAATATTAACTTACATAGTTTACTCCTTGCTTTAAATTAAAAAAAACTTTAAATACATAAATATCCTTTTTCAATGATTTAGGGAAAAACAATATTTTAATCTGTGACTTCATCTCATTTATGACTGACGTTTAAACTAGTTATTTTTCTACTCTTTGGTTAAAAGGGAATATTTTAGAAATTTCTATTCACAGGATAGTCTAAGTGTCATTGCTTACTTGTCCTTCATTTAAGGAGACATGGTGACTATTTTTTTTTAATATATATAAGAAAGCTGCATGGGTCCAGAGCTAAATCAAGTTAAGTCTAGCTTTTTGCTGTATTGTTGTTATTGTTGTTGCTCTTCCCTTAAATCAGGGTTTCCCAATCTCAGCACTATCAATATTTTGGACCAAATAATTCATTATTGTGAGGTGCTGTCTTATCCATTATAGGATGTTAGTAGCATCTATGGCCTCTATTCAATTAATGCCAGACGGGCACCTCCGGTTCTAATGACCTAAACACATAGTGCCAAATGTCCCCAGGAAGAGGAAAGAGTAAATGCTACAAAATCTCTCCGGGTTGAAAACCTACCTTAAATCAATGGTTCTTTGGCTTTTGAGGGTGGGGGAAAGGGAGTGGCCTTATCTCATTTATATTGTCCATATTATGAATGTATTCTTAGAAAGTGACCAGAAGATGTAATTTAATTTTAAAGGGCAGATTTATAAAAAGGAATATCAAAAGAAAAGGTCACTGGAATAATCTATAGATATGAGAATGACATTTGAAAACCATGTTTTATCAGGGCTCTTCTCTTGTCAAGTTCCTAGCAAATAAGTTTAAATATATATTTGGTACTACCAGTTTCTAAATGAGACATTGTTTGGGGGATGGCAACTGGCAGAAGAAAAAATATTATATTCAATATAGTAATTTCATTGTAGCGCCAACAAAATTAAGTCCGTTAAGAAAATAGTCTTGGTCCTTTCCTTATAGTTTTAAGAGTAAAAATTGATATAAGCCTAAGATCAACACATTTAAACTGTTATTGCTAAAATGAAGCCTATATTGCTATTTTTACACTTCCAAATATTTTGTTCCCAAACTTCCTTTTATTCATCCAGAATAAAATTTTATATATTTTATATCTATTTTGTTTTAAAGCACATTCAGAATAAAAATAATCTAAGAAAATTATTGTTGTTATTGGCCTTAAAAAAAACATTTTCATGCTCCTTATGGCCAGGTATTAGTGATCATCTGTCTTTGACCCTCTTCATAATATGTTGCTGTTTGCCTTTATCCACTTTAACTCTCGTACATGTAAATGTCTCCAAAATACATATTCACACTCTCTAGAGCTCTATGTGGTATCCCACATGGTAGTCAGATAAGATACATCCTAATTAAAGTAATTATCAAATTACTGAGTCATTTAAAAGATATATGTTTGGCTAAGGCATGAGAGATCAGTGAAAAGTGAGCCTTACTCTAGTTGACAGAATGTGGGGGAACACTCTAGAAACATTCAGCCACAGTTAGGTGATAAAGTTGGTGCAGCAACTATCTTATTTATTCAAAAGATATTCTGAGAATTCAACTTGACTCTCTTTACTTCCTGCATGAAAAAAAGGACCCCAAACCAAAGGTCTACCTACATTCTCTTGGTCTAGAAGGGACGATCATAACCATTGCCAAATACTTCCATCCTGAAGAGGAATGCCCAAATGGGGAAAGGCTTAGAGTTTTTAGCAAAAAGTAAATGATCAGGGTTTTATGGGTGTCATTTGCTATTTCTATTTTTCCTTCTTTGTCCATGGCCCCCCATAAAAGGTATTCCCCAATCTTTAAAAAATACTTTCATCAGAGGTGCCTGGGTGGCACAGTTGGTTAAGCCTCCAACTCTTAGTTTCGGATCAGGTCGTGATCTCAGGGTCATGAAATTGAGCCCCAGGTTAGAGTATGCTTGGGATTCTCTTTCCCTCTCCCTCTGTCCCTACTGCTTGTGCTTTCTCTCAATTAAAAAAATAAATCTTAAAAAAAAAATACTTTCATCATGTTCTCAAATCAACTAAATATCTGATTTCTCCCAACTTACTTTTCCTCCTTTGTTCCTATTCTTAATGAAATCAACATCTCTCCAGTCACCCAAACTTAAAAACTTCAGAGAAACCACTTTCTCTCTCATTTATCACAATTTAACTACTGCCCAAGATCTCCTAATTCTACCCTCACAATATCTCTGTATTTTTGCCCTTCTTACCATCTATGTTCCCATTACCATGGTTCAGGAATTCATCATTTCCCCTATATATAAATTAATTCGAAAGACTTACAAATGCTCTTTCAACACAAATTTCTCCCAACTCCACAAAATCATGTTTATTACTGCCAAAATTGTTTTTCTAAGGAACCAATACAATCATATGAGTCAAATAAATACATCTTTAATAATTCCTCATTTCTCAAGGTTAGAGATCAAATGCTTCAGCATAGAAAAGTCAAGACTCTCCGTTATCATTCCAATCAAGCTTTTTGGCCAACACACCCAGTATACTCCAATCATTCCAGATTTTCTAGCATTCTTCAAGTGTAACATGAACTTTTACAACTGATTTTTTCCTTTGGTTGTTTTGTCTTTCTGCACTGCTATTGAGTACAATACCTACTTCTTTATGGCAAAAACTCTTTCCATTATCCAATGTATTTCAGTTAAAATTCTTAGTTTAGTCCTTAGTGCTCTCATGGCACTTTAGTAATAGTGTCATTAAAGTACATAACCACATTACATTTTAGTTGCACAAAGAACTATCTGCCCTCCAAAATTGTGAACTAGTGGTCAAGGACTATGGCTCATTCATCGTTGTAATGATCTTTCAGTATTTTAAGTGCAATAGAGTTAGCCGTATTCAACTCCACGCTTAATACTAATATGTAAATAGAAGACAACTTGCATATTATATATACTTTTATTTTCCTCGTCTTTTTTCATTTTACCTTTACCCAGGCTGGTAATATTAATTCTGGAATCAAGTGTGGATTTAAAAAAAGACTCATCTAATGATTGTTTTAAGATATTAGAAGAAAAAATAGGGGCGCCTGGGTGGCTCAGTCATTAAGCGTCTGCCTTCAGCTCAGGTCGTGATCCCAGAGTCCTGGGATTGAGCCCTGTGTCGGGCTCCCTGCTAGAACTCCAAGGGCTTATCTGATCTTAGGAATCCATCATCTCACAAGTGTCATATCCCGATTCTTTTTCTACAATTTAAAGAACAGTTTTTTAAAAAATTTGTCATATGTTACACATCAATTACTGTTGTTCGTTTGTTTCCTTAACCTTCATTGTTTTCTGACAGATATTTGTCATTCATCTTCCCCATCAATAAGACGAGAGTAAAAGACAGTCTTGCACAGCAAGTAAATAATTAATTTAGGGCCGGATACAACCGCTTAAAAGGTTTTTCACAAAGATGCTGAAAATTACTGTCATTAAAATATAATTAGTTCTATAATATCTATATTTGCCATAAGTGTTTCAATAATCTTATGCTATTTCCCCCCTAGAGTAAGGACTAGAAATAAATAGCAAAATTACATAGTATCTCTAGGAAAGGATTTCAGTCTGCTGTTATTTTAACTCATCTTAATAAAATTTGGAGATTCTTTACTTATTAAATAACACTGTGACTAATTCAGAGTTATACAACCATACGATGGTGATACCAGGATGTGCAGGCTGGAATCTCAACTTTACTACTCACTAGCTGTTTGACCTTGGTTGTCTATGTAGCCTGTTTGGGCTTTATATTCTTTGTCTGTAAAATGGAGACAAGAATGGCACTTGTTTGTTTTGAAGAGTAAAAGACTGGATGCATGGAAAGCATTTAGATGAGTGTCTGATAACACAGTTAACAGCTCTGCTATTAATTGTAGTGACAAAGTTCACTGGAATTTCAACCTAATTTTTTTTCTTTTATTTAGCCCATCTTCAAATCTCAACACAATAGCTTATTGTATTCAAGTTTATTTTTATTGTCAAAACTATCAGAAGAAAGGGAGAAAGCAATGATTTTTAAGTGATTAAGAGGTTCCTCAGCTCCTTTCAGCATTTCCAGGCTACATGAGCTGTTTTTACCCAGGGTGAGGTAAGGAGGTGGAGAGGGGATTCTCTATAACTCAAGCCCCAAACAAAAAGGTGCTAGTGATGTTGGCAACTATTTTTTCTTTCAAAGTTTCAGTTTAGGGCACAATTCTGAGCCCAAGAAACTATTGTAAGCTTCCAATACTCAGATACGAGATTGTACCCTGAACATAGTGAAGACAGGAAAAGGTGGAAATAAAATAGGTTTAGTAGAATAAGACAGAGGATATATTTAAGTATTATCATTGATAGATCAAAGTGCTCTATCCAGTAAGTCGAAACCACAAATCGTCCTTCAAATGAAGAACCATTTTTTCTCCACAGTTTCATATCAAATCCAACTATTCTAATATAACTCAGGGAAGTGGCCATTTCATTGATACATGGAAAAAATAATTTATTTACAAAGCAGACAATTAAAAAATGATTCATATCCAAACTCATCAATTAAAAGAGAATTTAAAATGTTATATTGTATCACTGTTTTTTATATCCATATTTTATCTTTCTACTAAATGTTTACTTCAGGTGATGATGAATTTAACTTTCAACGAAAAATTATGAAGGGTACATCACTGGTACCATATTAAATGAACAAAAGAAAAAAAGAAAAAGCTACAAAAGATAATGAGAAATTTTGAGAATAATTATTTGCTGGGAAAAAATATCTCTGTGCTGCTTCTCACATTTATTGAGAGGGTAATCAATTCTGCAGACAGTGAGATATTCTGAGAAGTAATTTAGCCTTCACACCAAATAATCAAGATAAAAAGGTGAGACTTAATCAAATAAAAGGTGAACATGAAACAAGAGTACCTTGCTTTTTTCTACTAAATTATGTTAAATTACCTTTTATCTGTTGAAAAGTCAGTAGAGCAAGTTGTTTAGCAATAAAAATTACTTATTCTTGTATAATTACAAACTTATGAATATTAGGCATAATTGCCAATAATGGGGGAGGTCATAGAGAAAAACTTTAAGTATCATTCTCTTGCAATGTTGTTCAATTTCTCATAACACTGAAAAAGACTTGAGTGTCATTCAAAATCATTAACTTTGTTTTCTCAGCACACCAATTAACATTTACTCTGCACTAACTCTGTCCTCCTTTCCCATGACTTTCAAAGGATTCAAAACTGAAATACTGTAGCAATAGACATATAAGGCAATTTAATCATTTGATAATATTTAAGATAAGTTTTTACTGAATTTAAGCTTGTACATACAATATTATTAGGACGGTATCTTATAAATTCTAGGAACCTGGAAGAGGACTGCATGTGGAGTAGAACAAAAAGGTAAAATGTTGTTAAAACCAAAAAGCAAACAAAAATGACTTAATTTTGTCTTGTAAAAATTAGAGGTATGATATTTAACTTAAGGATTATTTGCAAAATATAGGGAGATCTAAGATTGAGATTAAAATATTAGTTGTAGAGTATGACACCATGCCTCTTAAGGTCAGGGTAAAGGAAAAACACTACATGCAAAGCAAAGTAATAAGCAGGTTGTGGCATTTTTAATCCCTTTGGAGATGTGTATGTGACCTTGGGCATTACCTCCCTATTGAAACCTCCAAACTCCCATCTGCAGAATCTAGGCTGGATTTAGATAATTCCTAAGGGCTCTTCCAGCTTCACATTTTAGGAAAAGGAAATTATATAAATCCTAGATGCCATAAATTATCCCTCATGGGCATGGAAAACCTGCTTATATAGTAAGTAAAGGCTTTATATATTTTCTAATCTCTACCTGTCAGCATATGTAACTTTATGTATTGTTATATATGTCAAACTATAAACCCTGTTCAGTGTATCTCCATGGAACATGTGGTTCCATATCAGAGTAGACAGGTGTTGCTTATGCTCTCCAAAACTTACAAAGTTTTCTTTTCTTCTATCAGTATTTGAAGTTTTTAACTTAATTTTTTTTCCTCTATGTTGGGGAGGGTGGATTTGAAGCAAAAACAACTTCAAAATTCTCCTTGAAAGGGAACACGATTACCAACACCTTTTCAATCTTGCTGCTACAAGTCAGGTTCCCTTAAACATTAGTATCTCTTTATACAGAGGATATCAAGAATTTAGGCTTGACAACATCATTAAAGAACTGTGACTTTGGATAAGTCATATAGATACAGAAAATTTTAGTTTCCACAATAAAAAAATAAGAGTTTGTACTAGATAACTATAAGATCTCTGTTACTGAAATACTGTGATTCTCTGATTATATATATGGATTATATAAATATATGTATGTATATGAATTAAACATAAAAGCTTCTGAAATGTTTTTCCACTGTTGAGTATATATCTCTCAGGAAAAAGCTACCAGACACTAAGAAATGATCAATTAGGTGGTATATGGTATAAGTAATGCCCCTTAATAATTTACCCAACTGTTTATTTACATTAAGTATCTTCCAAAGCTTATTAAGTCCTCACCAAAAAGATAAGATGCACTACCTAGTTCTCCCTAACAATTCTCAGAAGAAAATAAAATGGTAAATATTTTCTCTGCTTTACAAAGAGAGCAACTAGACATTAATAAGAAAATGGAATATGCTTCAGCAGTTCACTGAACAGACCCAGTGTCAGAAGCAGAATAAAGTGGGGTTCACTGAGTCTACAGACTTTTCCATTACTATTGTGTCTTTAATTTTCTATTACATCTTACAATAATGAATGAATGTGTTTATGTGTTTTGGGGTAGTGGCTCACAGAGCTGGTAGGAAGGTGATAATCATTAAGATATTATGAATGGTTAACTAATTGAACTAGGGGCCCCAGGGCACTAGTCCAGACTAGATTCTTTTTATTAAAGGCCACACAGGCCTTCCTTTGGCTTCTAGCTACAGGGATTCATTGAGCCATATCACCAAAGGCTTACCTTACAAAGGAGGTATTGATCTACAAATATAAATGTTCCCTTACACTTTCAAAAAACTGTCTTGCTCTTTCTAAAGTCTACACAAAGTGTAAATTCAGGTCTTCAGAGAATGGGATAGCCCAGCCACAAAATTTATCATCCCGCCAACTGAAAAGTTGTCTCAAATATTGATCTCCTTACAAATAAAGAATAAGTGGGTATCATCTCACTTGGGACCTCAGGTGAATCAGATCAAAGTTGCTGACATTTTCTCTTTTCCTCTCCTGGCCCACTTCTTTTCAGATTTATATAGTTGCATTAAATGAGTGTTTTGTCTGATCTCTCTAGTTTCTCTTGTTTTGAGTTATTTGGACTTCCACCATAGGTTTCAAAAAATTCCTCAACAATAATGCTTATCATTATTATTGAAAGCAATAGAAATATAAAATAATTTTGAGAACAATTTGGCTATTACCTCAAGTATTTTATTTCACTACCTTAAAAATATTTTTCCTTCACTTAGCAGATATGTTAACATATAGTTCAAACTATTTGATTTACCACAGATCTATTTATAACTCAACAGAAAATAAGCCCATTTTATTAAGATAAAGGATGAACATAATAATAAAAATAAGCTAATTAACAGAAGCTTGAGGTAAGATGTTCCTTCCAAATTGCTTCAACACCTTAAGATAAGGTTAGCTGTAATATTTCTAGTTTGGGGCTCAAACAAAATAGTCTGGCTAGCTGCTCTGAAGACAGGGCAAAGATGGAGCTGCTTAGGAAATTGCCTGCACTCCCAAATTTGTTGAGCCAAAAAATGCACGGTACTTTGCATGGACTGTGTGGCGTGCACAGAAGTCAGCCCGGATCTACTAAATTCTTACCGAAAAGATGGAGCCAAGGGTAATAAACACTGGATTCTAATGAACTAATGGAGTACTATTATCTCTGATTGTGCTCATGTGACTACAACCCATTTTACACACAGCAGGCAGAATAAATCAGATGATGACACACTCTTGCTTATCATCCTTCCATTGGCTTCCCACTGCACTTAGAATAAAACCTAAACACTCTAAACTGATTTCCAAAGCCCTACACGGTCAGACATCTACGTATCCTTCTGACCCATGTCAGGTCACACTCTCTCTCTTTCACTCATGGTGGGCTACATGCTGATCCTCTGACTCTTCCCCTAACAGAGGGAGTTTACTCTGCCTGAAACCCTTTCTCCCTGAGCTTTTTCATGATGGATCCTTATCTTTTAGATAGCAATTTAAATGTGAACTTTGCAGGTATATCTTGCCTGACAAGCCACTCTAATGTAGCGACAAAGATTGTTCCTTTGACCAAAATTAGGCAGGCTCCTTTGAGCCCTCTTTTTGACTAGGCCTTGTCTTGGGCCCTGTACTCAACTGGCCTAAGTTAGTCTTAGCAAAGAATCCTACCAAGTCATCCCTCCATCTTTGATATGTGATCACCCTTGACATCTAATCAAGTTCTTCATCCCTCACCCTTGATGTCTAAGCCTTTGGCCTTCCTTTAATACAGTAGTTGAGCAAGTTCAGTAAGAATCCCCCTACGTCTGATATTTCCTCTCAGCAATTTTCAATTCACTGACCCCTCATTCTGCTCCTTGGCTAGAAATCCCTAGTTGTCTTTGCTATATAAAGAGCTCAGCTCTTTCTCCTAATGCAATAATATTGAATAAAATCTATCTACTGACTCAAATGAGTGTCTGATTATGTTTGTCTTTGATAGTAGCCACCCAATCCCCTGGTGTCAATTTACACTATTTTCATTCCCTGCATAGAACTAATCTCTATGACATTATACTGATGGTCATTTGTTTATGGCCTATCTTCTTACACTATGGTGTGACCTTTGGGAAAGCAGAGACATTGTTTCTCTTGATTACCACTTCATCACCAGTGTGTTGGGCCTTAGAATACGGCTGGCAATGACCACAACACTAAATAAATTTTGTTAAGTAAAACAATTTTAAAAATTATGTTTTCATGATTTACTTAAATGGGTATGAAAATAATGTGTAGAAGAGAATGCTGAAGTTATCATACACATAAAATTTATCAACAAAAGGTAGAAATGAATACAACAAATATGAAAAGTCATTTCCTTTGGTTTCTTCTTCAGACATGACTGTGTTTTCCAAACTTTCCACTGCGTTTTACTTTGAAAATTAGAAAAACATTAAAAAAACACTAAAGAAAAAAAAAGAGTGGTTTATGAATTACCAGTTTTAGTTGGTTTATGTGTTTCTTTAGTTGGTAAGATTCTTTGCTAAGACTAACTTAGGCCAGTTGAGTATAGGGCCCAAGACAAGGCCTAGTCAAAAAGAGGGCTCAAAGGAGCCTGCCTAATTTTGGTCAAGGGAACAATCTTTGTCGCTACATTAGAGTGGCTTGTCAGGAAAGATATACATGCAAAGTTCACATTTAAATTGCTATCTAAAAGATAAGAATCCATCATGAAAAAGCTCAGGGAGAAAGGGTTTTACTTTCAAGTTCTCAGATTATCGATTTTGTGCCAAAAAGAAGGCACATAAAAAATAAAAAAGTAAAAAGCAAAATTTCACAGGAGGAAAAATTGTCAAAAGTAGTATTTCCTTCCTTCAAGTTCTAAAACCTGCCAGATTTTAAGATAACCTAGTAAATAACAGAGTGGAGGAAAGGGAAGAAGAGGTAAGAGTCTCATGCTGGATATCACTTTATCTGTATTTCAGGAGAATCAGGACTAAATGCTGTTTTCCCTGAGTAAACTGAACCAGTAGTGAGCAAGGACAAGTGCTCTATGTGAAACCGTTAACCGAGTGCAACAAACTCAAGAGGAATAGCAGCACTCTGCTTATGGCACTGTTCGCCCCTACTCTCCAGGATAACCTCAGATACCCATCATGGCATCTACCTTTAAAACATTCCTTTGTTCACTGCTGCTTAGTATTTTTGACTATTACTGTTGGTATTTAATCATTTCTCTTTGTATAAGTAAATACAACATTGTCAAATTGCATAACATGAAGATTAATTAAGATAATCAATTAAGTTAAGGTAGTATGAAAAATAACTTATCCACATTTCTCCAATTAGAAAAAAGTTTTGATGGACTCGACTGGGTAAACTCTTGCTTCAGGGTTTTTACACAAGCTATTTGTTCCCTCTATCTGTTGATGCTTTTTCCCCCCCCCAGAGAGCCAAACGACTTACTTCCTCCTGTTTTTTAGGTCTTGATTCCAATTTCATTCTCAGTTAAGTCATCCTGACCAACTATCTGAAATCATAATCCTCCAACATAACCAATTTCCATTTCCTACTCTTTTCCCCCTAAGTACTTGTCACAATATAACATCCTATACTTTGTTTACTGTCTACCTCAAAAATGCAATCTATGTGAGGGCAGGTATAATGGTCTGTTGTATTTCTACTGTATTCCCAGAAAATTAGTTTGTTGAGTGAATGAATAATATGAGTAATTTGCCACTGTTATGATATTTGAAAGTGTGTCTTATAAGTTTAATCTATTTATGATTCCCATCTTATAGTACAGGACCACTAAAAAATCTCTCTTGTGCTTAGAAAAGGATCTCAGAATTCAAGGACCTGGAATTTCTATAGTTCATTTTGTACTCCTGAAATCTTGAAAGATGGAAGAAAACCTCAAGTGAGGCGACCAGGGAGCCATGACATTTGGTTGCTATGGACCACTGAAAAAAATTATATGCAGTGTCAGAGTGTGTTGATGGTGCTATGTCAAAAAACTTGAGAACTTTTCCTAGTGTACAAATTCCCCTTTGTTAGTAAGGTTATTCTGCATGGGGTTTCAAAATGAAAATTGTTCTTGTTTTAGTTTGAGTGTCTGACTTTGGTCTCCTATAGGAAATGAGGACAACCAGTTTATCTACAAAAACGGAGTTTCACAGAAGGACCTTGATTAAAAACAAAACAAATAACAACTCTTATTCACAAGAATAACAAAGCAAATCAAACAAAAATTTCATTTATCTTAAACCTGAGCAAGAGCAGTGCTCTTTGAACCATAGAGGGTCATACTGTGTAATTTCTTGTTAGCCAATATTATCGGCTGAATTGTGTCTCTCCAAAATTGTGTCTCAACCCTGGGACCTCAGAAAGTGACTGTATTTGAAGATAAAGTCTTTGAAAGGGAATTTAAGTTAAAATGAGGTCATCAGGGTGGACCCTAATACAATATGATGGTGCTCTTATAAGAAGAAAAAATGACAACAGAGACAAGACCATGTGAAGACACAGGGAGAAGACATCTATCTACAACCCAAGGAGAGAGGCATCAGAAGAAACAAACCCTAACACCTTGATCTCAGACTTCTTGCTTACAGAATTATAAGAAAATAAGTTTCTCTGTTAAAGTTTAACTCTGTTAAAACGTACTTTGTTATGCCAAGCCTGGCAAAATAAGAGCCAACCAAGAAATGCCAAAGACTGTCATCAGGGCAAAACACTTATCAAGAGGTAGATTTACATTTTAGAGTTGTTCCCTCTTCAACCAGAAGGTTCATATTAGACAGCTGCTGGTTTGTTAATGCTTCAGATTTACTTGGTAGTGTCCACTGATTCACTTAAGAACCTAAGAAGCATGCAGGACACTAGAAACTTCAAGTCAGGAATAGAAACTGAACAGTCCCATTCACAAAAGTAGAAGAACCATAAACCTTCTCAGGGAATGATTTTGCAATCCTACTGCATTATCTCACTCCCTCTCTCACAACTTTTACATCACAAATAATTTGGCTGACAATAAAACTCAGAGCTGGGGAAGTGACATTTATCTACAATAATCAAAACTATGGTCACAGAATCATGTTCTCGTTCTTTTTGTTGTTTTTCTTGTTCTTTTTCTTTCCTTTGTTTCTTCTATTTTTCTTATATTCATCAATTTTTTATTTTGAACATTATCATGTTATTTCATAATTCATTAGGGATAATATTGTAAAATAGTTTTACTAGTTTCTGGAAGAAAATCAATTATTATAGGAAAATTCCTACAGGATACGTAAAAAGTAATTTAGCTGACTAAAATAATGACATAAATTCTTCTCTTCAAACTGTAGCAGCAGCAGCTGAACAATCCTTGAAGACACATAAAAGCACTATTCAATTAATAATACTTTATATTATTTTTAAGGTATTAATATATTAACTGCTACCTTTTGAAAAATGTTTCAAAAACTTTGAAGAATCAAATGTAACCAAAACCAAAAATTAGGAACTTATTTCTTAAAAGTTACAAATAGTCTAGATTACTAAAGTAACATTTTTACTGTGGTTAAAAAATACATAATATAAACTTTAATTAACATTTAGAGTACATTGAAAAGATTTCCTTACCAATATTGGGGTGCTTCAAAAGACGGCAGATTCTAGCTTCTCTTTCCAGTTTCTGATGATCTGTTTTAAAAAATAAATCATAAGTCTTAGCAAAAAAGATTAAAAGACAATAAATAGCATATCAAAATGACATAAAGCCTTTACACTTATGTATCTTTTGATCTCTTCTTATAAAGTGCTAATTTCTTGTATTAACAGTTATAGTTATCTGTAAAAAAGAAAAAGTTGAAAAGAATAAAGCCACACTTTTTTATTTGCAATTAGGTGAACATAATATAGTTTAACAATCTAATTTTCTTTCTTTTTCATTGGCTTGACACTTGATAGAGTGAGATACAGAATATAGCTGAATTTAGACAGGGCCGAGAAAACAGTGAAATTGTCACAAAACAATAGTATTCTTTCTTTACCTTAAGTATATATTATTACAACAACTGTAAATAACCCAATATACACATACACATTTAATCAGAGGATGCCTATCTGGAATTTGAAATACCATGGAAACAGTGCTAAGTAGGGTTACAATTTGGCCCTAATGAGGAAATATTTCCTGTCTAGTTCTATTTTCTATCAACCACTCTTCATACAATCATTGGTCCAACTTCCCAGGTTTATGATGCTCTTTCTTAAATCAGAGACTTCCGAAAGTCCCAAATTGCTTGTTCATCTTCCCCCTTCTACGTTTCCCTAATCATTTCTTTGAAGGGGCATGACCCCTGTAAACTTGCATTTTAAGAACTATCTGATACTCTTCTTTGGTTTCTTTGTGCTGGTTCATGTGCATATATTTAGAACCAAAATCACTAGCCAAAGCACAAAATTAATGGCAAAAAGAAACAATAACAGAGCAGAAACACACCTTGCCAATAAGGACAGCACTGCAGAGTGGTCATTAGTTGAGAGCCTTATGTAGATATCGGACTTAAACTTTACAATAGCCCTCTGAGAATAGACAATACTATATCCTTATTTTAAAAAATATAAAAACTAAGGCATAAAGAGGTTAAGTGATTAGTGGCATCTACCAAATCAGCTTTCATTAACGAGAGTCATAAAATAGCCTTAAAAGGAGAAGAGGAACACTTAACATAACTACCAACACATAGTCTATACCAATGGTCCTCCAACTCTGTGGTCTCAGAACCTCATAACACTCTTAAAAATTATGAAGGACCCCAACGAGTTTTATTCATATGGTTTAGATCTATTCATGCTTACTCTATGAGAAGTAAAACTAAGAAAACTGTTAAATATACATTAATTCATTTAAAAACAATAATGAACCCATTATATTAACATAAGTTATTGCATTTAATTTTTAAACTTTTTATTTGGAAATAACTAAAACAGAAAATTTGAAGAACAGAACTAAAAACACTTTATATAACAGATTTCTCAGATACATCTATTATTAACTTTATACCCATTTTAAAAAATCATTTATGTTCTATATATGTGTACATGTGTACAATTAACACATGAATATATATATTCAAATATGTGTTTTTATTTATACCTAAACTAATTTTCTTCTGAACTATTTGAAGGTAAGTTACGAACATGAAGGCCCTTTTTTACCCCTAAAATTTCAGTGTATGTTACCTTAAAATTGTGAGACTCTCTTATAATCACTGCATAGTTATCAACTTCAGCAAATGCCACAGTAATACAATACTTTACCATCCATGTTCTAATTCTGTCTACTTAACCCAATGATGCCTTTTCTAGGATTTTCGCCTTCTAACACCGGATCCAGCCTAGGGTCAGATGTGGCACTTAGTTGTCATCTCTCTTTAGTTGCCTTTAATCTGGAATATTTCCACAGTTTTTGTTCTTTATGACCTGACAATTTTGAAGAATATCACATCTATCTTTTAAAAAGAATGACTCTCATTTTGCTATTGTCACGTTTGCTCATGATTTGATTTCGGCTATGCATTCTCAGCTAGAACACCATCCTTCTCCAGCTGTCACATATGGACGTACACATTGTCCACCTTCTTCTCAAAAAGGGTAACTTTGATCACCAGGTCAAGGTGCTGTTGAATTTCTCTGCTAAATATTATTCTTTTTTTATTTTTCCTTTGTCACTAATAAATATGTGGTGAGACTTTTTATGGCCAGTAAAACATCCTGGTCTTCATCAAAATTTTCGTGTAGATTTTGCATTCAGTGATGATTCCTACCTGAACCAGTCTTTACTATGATAGTAGCAAAATTCTGATTTTCTAACTCCAGCACAGTAACATTTTTATGAAAAATACTGTTATTTTTTTTAAAGTCAATGACACTTTAATAAGAATTAAGGACAAATAGTAGCTACACTTATGATAAACAGAGCATAATGTTTACCCAATCATTATGCTGTACACCTGAAACTTCTGTAACACTGTGTCAACTATACTCAAAAAATGATTTTGAAATGAAAAATTAAAAAGAGTAGCACAGTTTTACATCTTTGCCAAAACTCTTTCATGTCTGGATTAATAGCAGACAGCTGTATTCTCGTGTCTGCTTCTATATTCAATCTACTGTACTATGTTGTTTTGGTTGAAGTATATCAACAAAATCTGACCGCACAAAGATACATAGTTGGAAAAGAAAGAGTACTGCCACAGCCTTTTCAGATAATTGTGGGTATTGTTCTTCAATATCATCCCAAAACTCAACAAGTGATAGTTTTTTAAAGGTTAGTTGCCATGTGAAATCTGAAACCTTATCAATGCACTTTATGAACCATATCAATAAAGTCATGAACTTTAAATCAAATTAATTTTCAACATGAATATAATAAATTTTCTAATAAAATAAAATTTTACTCTGCTACATTAAAATTCATTGCTCTTTCTTGTACTTCTTTTATACCCAGGCATAATTTTATAACAAGATGCACCATTTGGAAAATATTGGTTTAGCATGTTACGTAGTTCTTCCAAACACTGACACATTTCATTATATACTATCATAAAACAATATCACCACTAATATCACCAGAACAATCTTTAAATTTGGGAATTCATCATGTTCTCATGGGCAAATACAAGTTTTCCAAAATTCTAATTTTTGTTTGAAAGCCTGAACTGTATTATTGGCAATAAATGCTGTCAGTTGTCTTCCTTTAAGCAACAGGCTCACTTTGTTCATTTTGAGAAAATGTCTTTCAATAACCTAAGTCCGAATAATCATAGCTAGTTTTTCAGTTGTAATTTCAAGTAAAAATGGTATCCCATGAAAGACTATCTAGTTCAGCTTCCAGCTCAAACAACTACAAGTTACTTTTCCTTGAGACAACCACTGTACCTCAGTATGGAGCAAAAGTGCTTTACACGTTCTTCCCATTTAATCATGTAGATTGTTGCAAAGATATGTGATCAAAGATCAAAATTTAATAACAGTAATAATTTTACTGGTTCATCATGTGAAACCCTCAGTGAAGTAAGGTCTTTTTAGTCTCTTAAGTGCATAGTGCTAAAAAATACAGATTGAATAGTATAGTTCCATGCCACTGTCTTGATTCATGCAAAGGTCCCAGCAATTATACCCACTATTTCTTTTGCATCTAGGTATAAACGTCAACACACAGACACACACACAGAAAGCAGATAATGTCTTAGATTTACTATGAAAATAATTTTGACCTTGTAGGTTCTCTAAGAGGGTTTCAGGGGACTCCTGGGTCTACAGGCCACACCTTTGAGAACCACTGGTATATTCCACAAAAAAAAACAAAAACAAAACAAAATAAAAACAAAACAAAACCCTGTGTCATATAATACTTCTTTTTAGCAATTTTGAAAAAAATTTTTAGATACGTATAGTGTTATTTTTTAAGTAATCTCTATACTCAGTATCGGTATATAGTGTTATTTGTGACTCAAATAGAAATAGTGTTTTAAAGAATCAGCACAGCATTGGATTGGCTCTAACACTGTATCCACTATATCTGGATTACCAAATATAAAGACAGATATTCTCCGGCCTTACCATTGTCTAAAACTACAAGCACCTCAAATAAATGTAAAATGTAAATTCTTCAAACTTCCTATCTCTTTAACAGGTTCTCATTCTTAAGATAAGCTACTTCTAGAATATTCTCACTTAGAAATATACAAGTAGGGGTGTTTGGGTGCCTCAGTCGGTTAAGCATCTGTCTTCAGCTCAGGTCATGATCACAGGGTCCTGGGATCAAGCCCCATGTCAGGCTCTCTGCTCAGCAGTGAGCCTGTTTCTCCCTCTCTCTCTGCCTGCTGCTCCCCCCACTTGTGCTCTGTCAAATAAATAAATAAAATCTTTAAAATATATATATATATACAAGTAAACACAAAAGGTTAAACCCAGTTTGAAACATCTAATACTACCTTAAATCCTGCAAAGTGTCCTATGTAAAACATATGCTTATAGAAATTATAATTTTGTTGTGAAGACAGGGATACGCAAATACATATGCTATACCATGTGATATATATATTATGTATAATTATTTAATATGTATATACATCATCTGATACCTATTTAATTATATTAAATAAAAATAAGATGACAAAAGATCTTTTTTTTAAAGATCTTTATGAACAATATGTAGATAAACATAATTACAGAATTTTATATAGCCTATTCTTATGGGTTGAACTGTGTCTTATAAAATTCATGTTTAGTTCCTAACTCTTACTAGCTCAGAATGAGTATGTATGTAGATCCAGGGTCTTTAAAGGGGTAATTAAGTTAAAATGAGGTCATTAGGGTAAGCCCAACTTCAACATGACTGGTGTTCTTGTAAAAAGAGGCATTTAGAACAGACATACCTTGAGGGAAGACCACATGAAGACAGAGGGAGAAGACATCTACAAGCCAAGGTGAGAGCCCTTAGAAAAAACCAACCTGCTGAAACTTTGATCTTGGACTTCTTGCCTCCAGAATTTGCTAAGAAATTTCTGTTGTTTAACCTCTCATATGTGTTACTTTGTTATGGCAGCCCCAGCTAACAAATACACCAAAGTATTAGTTTTCCACTGCGATATAACAAATAGCCACAACTCTGGAAGCTTAAGATAACACACATTTACAATCTCACAGTTTCTGTGGGTTAGGGACCTGGGCATAGTTTAACTGAGCCCTTTGTTTTAGGGCCTCTCAAAAGGCTGCAATGACTATATCAGCTAGGGTTGGGGTCTCATCTAAGGACTAGAGAAGGATCTGTTTCCAAGCCCATATGGTTGGTGGCAGTACTCAGTTCCTCAAAAGCTGTGGAGCTGAGGGTCTTGGTTCCTAGCCAGCTCCTGGCTAGTGGTTGCCCTCACTTCCTTGTTATGTGTCAACATGGCAACTTGCTTCATCAAAGCCACTCTGGTAAAGAATCTGCTACCAGAACGGAAGTCACCATCTTATCTAGCCTAATCACAGAAGTGATATCCCATCATATTTGTCATATTAGATTGGCTAGAAGCAAGTCCCTAAGATGGCCCACTTTTAAGGGGAGGTAAGTATACAAGGGCAGGAATACCAGGAAGCAAAGATCACGGCCATCTTAGAGGTTGCCTGCCACATCTAACTTTATAATAGCACTGATGTTTTCATGGGCTTTCGCTTCACTTAGTTTTTCTTCCATACAATCACACAACTTAGTGATCTCCTGTGACTCCTAAGGCATTCTTCACTCTCCTCCTGGGGCACATTCTGACATTCCAAACCCAATGATAGAACTAACATTTTCATTAAAACCAAAATTTAGCAATAATTGGAATGCTTCACGTTCAACATCAAGTTTACAACTTTCCTTTAGAGGTAGCAGACAGGTGAGGAGGAGTGGTTAAGTGCCCATTAACACCAAAGCACATTTCTGTATTTATTCTTCTAAACAGATAAGTTTTACATTTAAAATTTCCTTTCCTTTTATTTCAGTCAGCAACAAAAATCATGCATCTCTACCTCATCATTCCCAGCTCTCACAACTATAATGGTAAGAAGCAAAGACAGATTATAAAAGGCAAGACATCCATAATACTGCTTATCACCATCTAAAGATTTTCTTTTATTATCCACTCACCCTGCACATCCTGCAGCTACTGTAGAATCAGATTCATTTATCATTTAATATTTATTAAAGTAGTCAAACTATAATAGTTTGACTTTTTTCTTCCTTTGAATCTTCCTTTGAATCTCAAGCGCACACAGTTATATGAATAAAATACAACCCCTCAGGCTGTAATATTGTCAGGTCTGAAAAGATACATGCTGTTAGCAATGGATGGTTGAAGATCTACCCTACAAACAATGCCGTAAAGAAATATATCATCATTCAGTTTTGACATGGTATCAGTAGGGAATAGTATTACCCAGTACAAAGAACTCAGCATTTCAAAAGTTTCTGAGAATTTTGAGATAATGTAGTCACTTCTTCCCAGTTTTAAGATACTTTTAGATACTTTTTAAATTTAATAAGGTATTTATTTCAAATGAGGAGATAACTGTGATTTCAAACCTAATGAAGTAAATCCTTCACTCCTGTTCCAAATCAAATTTTAATCTTTATGGAGAGTAAGTCTGATCACAAATGGAAATTAAAGGGCTAGCCCTGAATCACTTTCACACAGCAACAGGAGTATCACTAAAGCTACATAAAGCAACAACTTATTTATCCAGCCAACATCAGCCGATGAACTTTCATCGAGTAAATTTCAAAAGTAACTACCTCCTCTACCCCAAACGACAAACAACTTAAAACATTAACCTGCTGGGGGGAAATCTAAGAATCATTGCTTTCTTAAATGACATATAAAATAATTTAACCTTTTTTGACACCATAGGGTCATTATTATTATCATCATTACTCTGCTGTAATTCAGTGAAGCTCTCAGAGGCTACCGAGGTGTGAGAGCCCACAGGGTACTTCCCTGTGTTCAGTCTGCCCCATGCCCCTCAAAGTGGAATCACCTTGTCAGCACAGGCAATGTCAAGGGATGGTTTGGGCAGGCGGAGGGTAACTATCATAACTGGTCACTTACCACTTTCCCTCCAAACACACACATGAGTGTAAACATACAACCTAAGGAAGACATGGATTTGCCACACCCAAGAGGGTTCAATTCTTCCAGTTCCCCCTCATCACAGACAGATTCCCACCCATAAAGTTATCTTATATAGCAGTTACACAGGAATCACCCCTCACATCCATGAAAATAGAATGTTTAAAACCCAGCTCCATATTAATGTTTGTTCTGTTGACCTTTGGCTTGCCAGTGTAAACTGCTACCTTCCTTGCTCCTACCTCTTTGGTTGTTCCTCGGCCAGTGCGCCAGTGTGAGATCAATGCCTTAGCTCTATCTATTTTTGAGGGCAGGTTAATCCTGCTTTTCTGGCTTCTCCACTACCACCAACCCAACTCGATTCTTAACTTCGTCACATTTGTTTGGTTTCTAAGAAACTACACTCTCAAGTAAGAGACAGCCCTGCTCCCCATCTAGAACCACACCTGCCTGGCTGTCCATTTTCAGAAGAGGGAAGATTAAACAAAATGGACCTAAACTACTTTAAGTTTTGTATTGTTGCATCTCTTTATTATACTTTTTCTATTTCTTCATGTGTTTTTTACTGTCAGCTCTTACTGCTGTATCTTCAGTACATAAAACAATTTCAAGTACACATAACAGGCATTAAATACATCTTTGTCAAATGAATACATGAGTTAATGACAACTGCCCTTTCCTTGTTTCATAACTGCTATGAACTAAGAACAGAGGAAAACAAGGATATGAAAATATAAAATAATTACAAATAACCTGGCAGTGAGAACCTGAAGAAACCTTTTCTGAACAAAAGGTGCAATGTTTAGCGCATGAATTCTGGAGCACTATAATGTGGCTACTCAGAGGCCTTATTCCTAAAGATCTTTTGAATTACATTCTGAATACATTTTCTTGTTAGAGAAATTACTTCAAGCTAAATGAGGCATTCCTTTGGTAGGAATATAGATTCTGTCCACTTAAGTAGGTCACATTTAGAACCACACTGTAAGTTAGAAAGAGCTATTTGAAGGGGTCACTTCATTACAAAGCCTGAGTATGATGTATATGGATTTAAAGCTATCATATTCATTTAACAAAGGTTTTTAAAATTCATAATTAAATATTATCTTTCATTGTATCCTTTTATTTTAAACTAGGCTTAATCCATATCATAAATTTGATTTTTTTTTTTTTAACTATTTGACCTAGATTCTTTCTGACATTAGGTACTGGTCACTTCCCATTACTTTGCCCACTAACATCCTGGATACATCAGTAATATTCTATAACTATATAGGATGATGTTCTTCCTTTCGTGGTAAGGTAGAATTAGATATATGTGCTAAAAGTTCATATATCTTATGAGTGAAACCTGTTGAATAGCTTTTTTTTTCTGTGTGGGAAGGTCATGCAAATGTTAAGTTCTGAATTATGATGTCAGTCAAATTTTCATTCTATATGGACCAGAAACCATGGCTTATGATTTCTACAGAAAGCCTTTTTCTCCCTGACTTTTTAAAACATTCATCACATGGGAGTTAAAGCAGGCC
The DNA here is from genome assembly GCF_024610735.1 of Ursus americanus. NCBI lineage: Eukaryota > Metazoa > Chordata > Mammalia > Carnivora > Ursidae > Ursus > Ursus americanus. Next base: position 8,818,741 of record NC_142139.1, read on the forward strand.
TCTACTTCATTTTTCCTTCTTTCTGCAGTTTCACCTGTGGAGGAGGATGGAATTGCCCACAGATGCCAGAGAAATAAAAGGCCTGTAATGAAAGCTCCTGATTTTGTAGCAGTAGACACAGAGACAACCCAGAGGGATGGAAAGACCTCAGCTTCCAGAGTAAAACAGACAAGAGTTGCTATCTGGTTCTACCACTTACAACTAGCTGGGTATCAAAGTACCTTGACTGCTCAAAAGATTCATCTATAAAATGAGCATAAAATATCTAGCACCAGGCAGCATATCTGGGACAAGGTAGGTACTCAATAGATTATGGTATCATCATCATTATTTCTATTTTTACTAGAAATCTATAACTCTAAAAAAATGAAATCCCTAACAAATGCTATTAATTCCTTCAAGTTTTAATGATTTTATATGTACTCTACTATGAAAATAATTTTTCCATAAAATCATATGATTATGCAATTTGGGCCATTTGTTGCTAATTGAAACAGTGGGAGAACCACCAATATCTACAGTCAGAAAGAGACAAATTAATACAGTAAAATATGGACAAAAACTCATAGTTATTCAGTGTTATGGTATATTCTAAACATCTCAAAAAACAAATAAGAATACAGGAAAAAAAGTGAGTGTAAAATTTTCAAACAAATTAAGCTGACTAGTTTTATATCCAAACTATATATTTTTTATTCATTCATTTCACACATCCAAAATGAATGGTGCCTGATAAATAATTTATCATATGACATTATTTCAGAGAGAGTTACCAGATAATATATTTAGCCTATTTTCTAGGGATGTAAAGGAATAAAGAGTGAAATGTGATGGTACCACTCTTAAGCTGTCCTGCAGGAGAAATATTTTTCTTCTTCCACTACAACAGTAACATTCTTTTTTTTTTTTTTTTTAAGATTTTATTCATTTGAGAGAGAGAGAGCGTGCATGCACACAAGAGCTGGGGGGAGGGGCAAAAGGAGAGGGAGAAGTAGATTCCCCACTGAGCAGGGAGCCCAACCCAGGGCTAGATCCCAGGACCCTGAGATCATAACCTGGGCCAAAGGCAAATGCTTCACCAACTGAGCCACCAGGTGCCCCACAACAATGACATTCATTCAGAGACATGACATTATATCTGTTATGAAAATAATGCTTTACACAAAATTATGAAATGCAAGACAAAATATCTTATAAGACTTTTGTTGAGTAGCAACTTAAACAAGCATACAATATGTATAGGCCTCACAGAACTACAAAGAGTGAACATTAATTTATATAAAATACTTTTATATAAATGTTTAATATCTGGTTATACAGAATACATAGAATATCTACCTACCAAGAAAGTAACAAGGGATGGGAATACTCTGTTCTGACACACTAGAAGTCTTAGGAAAATCTCCTAGTAAGCCTCTCATTAGTTCTAGGTGATGGGCTAAGAGAATCTGAATTGAGCTTTTATCCCTGAGAGGAAGAGGGAGTGTAACTGTGTAGCATTTAGGCACAGGGCAGAGAATGTTGTAAAGACTCTTGCTGGAGTATAGATACCCTCCAGATGATAAAGGGAGGGGATGGACAGGAAGCCCTGCTTACGCCCCTTTAGTACTAGGTGACATCAGCCAACTCTCCTCTTAGTAAGTTCAAAGCCTCTCATGGTGTTGCCATCCTCCTCTTATGGGGGGTGCCTCTGCCTGTCTGTGTGTCTCTCATTTTGCTAACATGGTGGCATCACTCATTACATGTTCTAAGGCAGGGAACTTGTACTGTGAGGCTCACCAAAGGATTCTGTCAGGAGAAACAAATCAGAAGCAAAAGAACAGGAGAGTGGTACCCAGAAAAGACAGATAGCTAGGACAAGTCTCTGCAGCAAGTCACGGTCAAGGCATGTTCACAGGAGGAGAGCAAACTTCCCTACATGGCATTTAGAACACAAGGTGTCAGACTGAGAGTTCACACAGAACAGATAGATGTCTCAATAGTATGATTTTAAGCTGTTTTGGCTCAAGTGACTGTTGGTATCATAAAAAAACAAACTTTTTTTTTTTTTTAAAGCAGGCTCCATACCCAATGTGGGGCTTAAACTCATGACCTGAGTTTTACTGACTGAGCCAACCAAGCACCCCAAAACAAAACTTCATATAAACAAATTATGAGGATATTCATTGATGCATATTAATAATTAAAGATATTTCAATTTATATCTTTATTTTAATAGTATGTCAATAATTCATATGGCATTTTAAAAAATTATTCTGATCATATTCTTATAGAAGGGTAATGAGATGAATTTTGCATCTCATTCTGCCCTCAGTCTCTAGAATTTGGTCTATCTAGTACTCTCTCCTAAGTGTAATTTTACTTGTGCTTTTGGAAGAATTTAGCTGCACAATTCCATTCTCATGTTTAGACATAACAGAGCTAAGTCACTTGAGACATTCTGTATTAAAATATTTTAAACTTACTACCTAGAGACTACAAGGACCCAGAATGGAAACAAGGCATAGTGAAGATAAATACAATCCATGCTTTACCATTTTTCAGTGGCCCAGATGACTTTTGTAGGCAGTTGCACAGTAACACAAGAGAGCATTTACTGTAGGGATTTCACAAAAATATCTTTTTCTTACTGTGGTAAACATAGTTTGCTATTCTTAAATCTTTTTCTACTAATCAAATACACACAATTTATTCAAAACATGAAAAGGAGAAAATATATGGTTTTCCACAGGACATTTTTCCTAATGTAGTTTAATATTAATAAATTAAAAACAAGGATAAAAAATAACTTTGGATAACAATTTAAAGATTTTATTTACTTATTTATTTGAGAGAGAGGAAGAGAGTGAGCGAGCATGAACAGGATGAGGCGGGGGGGGGGGGGGGGCGAAGCAGACAAGCAGATTCTGTGCTGAGTGCAGAGCCCTACATGGGGCTTGATCCCACAACCCTGAGATCATGACCTGAGCTGAAATCAAGAGTTAGACGCTCAACTGACTGAGCCATCGAGGCACCCCCGGATAACAATTAGAAGAATAAAGGAAAGAAAGGAGAGACACATGAACTTTTATGATTCCTTTAAGCATCTGGAACATTCAGTTATACACTTTTCTGTTAACGAGTTTCCCTAAGAGGTAACTTTGAAGCTAACAAATCTTAAACTTCAGCCCCCTAAGAGGATCTTACCTATATGATCTCCTACAGTTTGAGATAAACAAGAATGGCTTCCTATTTAAATTGGACTCTAAAGGCATGAGATTTTGTCTGGCTAGCTGCCCTGGAGCTACAAAGCAAAGTAGGCTCTGTTGTGAGCGCGCTGAACTTCCACCACTGGCAAGGTAAAGATGCACATTCCCATGAGCCAGATTTGGCCCTGAGGAGGGATTGATTGTCTTACAATGGACAATCCCCACAAGAACTACATGGAGAGCCAATGTGACTCAAAAGAGAAGTAGAATGGCAGAAGCCCAGGAGCTGGAAAGGCAGCTAAAAACATGGCCATCCAGACAGGGGAAACATGGCCATCATTAGCAAAATTGTCACCAGTGGTCCCTAAAAAGAACTGTTCAAAAACTCACAAAAATGTCCCATGAGATCAGTAATCACACATCTCTCAGACAGTACCAGTACAGATTAGAAATGTACCAGTGAAATCAAACACGCACAGCTCCTTAAAGCTTTGTCCTGAAGGGGCACCAACAGCAACCAGGGAATGGGAGAGGAATTGAGGTGACAAAGTGTCGGGTACTACACCTTTCTCTGGTCCCTGGAGTTTCTCGAGTGTGAAACAGGCCTGACTTGGCAGAGGAGAGAAATGTCAAATGATATTACACTGGTCAGGACTTTTTAATTTCTGAAATGAGACTGTTGCCGTGACTCAAAGGAAGTGCAAAGCTCTGAGATCTGACCAAGACTTCTTCCAGGGCAGGAGTGAACAGCTACAGTGAATTTGAGGGAGCTGAGGAGAGGGGGTTTCAGTGGGGTGCAAATGATCTGATTATAGTGTTTTCATATAATAGTCAGAGGTTACAAATATTTTCCTTAACAAATCTAAAACCATCTAGAATCTGGATTTGCTGAATATTGTTATTTCTTTCACATTGCATTCTTCCGCTCAGAGTTCCCATGTTCAATTTCCTTTGGAAGCAGAGCTATAAAAAATAGATTACATTAGAATACCTATGAAATATGTTTGTGTACTTTCCAATCACCTAAAAACTTTCTAGATAACTTACAGTTTACAGTGTATCATCTTATTCCATCTGATCTTGAAGTTACAATGCGTCTGAAATGCAGGTCAGAATTCCCTGGACTTAAGAGAGTGTCATTCTTAATTCATCATTCTAGATGTCATCCTTCATCATTCATTGGTAATGAGTATTTATCTTTTGCTTAGAATTCTCTATCTCAAGTAAGTGCTGTATCATTTAGAAGACATATTTGCCACTGGCATGGCATTACAAACTAGGCCAGCTCTAAAGCAAAAGCTTTTTGCAACCCTGCTTGGCCCGATGTTTATAGTTTATAAGGACGCATATTAAATGTCACCCAAATTGACTTTGGTTCTTTCTAAACTCTAAAAGAGGAAGATGCTTGCCTCTCTGTGGAAAACTTTAAAGCCATCAGCAAAAAATCTGTCCCGGACTGACATATGAAATTAACGTCTACTTCCATTATAATGAACAGACCCACTGCCCAGCTGCTATATGTCTACTGTCTGTAGAGTGACACTGAAAGAAAAATCTAATTTGTGTCAATCCACAGATATTAGGAGAGTCAAAACAAGACTCCCTAACAGCTGGAAAGGGGTCAGGGGAACCCCTGGGAGTTGATCATTTTTTTCTGTATCACAGTTAAAAGAAATCAATGGCTACTTCCCCCCAGGGAATAAAATGCCAGCAGCACTAGGGAGAAACCCATACCATTTGCTCCTTAAAACATGAGACTGTAGGAATTCTGCCAAGTGACCTGGAAACACCGGACTGTGACCAGAGGCCTTTGAAGAGAGCATCCTGCATTAGCTTCTCGCAACAGAATCAAATACGCAGCTATAGTCCACCCGTGCATATTCCATCCTTGACAAGTCCTCTATCTCCTACACAATATTGTTTTTCCTTTTCACATCATCTTATTCCTGACTTATTTGCCCACTTCCCTTATTTACCTTCTTTCACCCTGATATTTTTTCTAAAAATCTTATTGTAAAAATGATAGATTTCAACGAGGAATTATATGCACATATATGACATATTTCAGCTAGAATAAATCTCATTTAAAACACCACTACCCAGATATAACATAATTTACATCTTGATCCATGTCCTGACAGTTGTTTTGCATATTTATAACACACTACTTCTGATTTTAAAATCATAGTTTATATGCTTTTGTAAACTACCTGAATCTCTCAAGCAATCGCTTAGTAAAGACAGACTGCTGGCTGGCTGGCTAAACAACTGAACTGATAAAAGCTTACAAACTAGAATTTGGGGAGGCAGGAAGATCCTTACCAGATAAAATATACCCTAATCATACCAGATGCCCCTCCATGCAATTTTTGTCAAAAGGATGTGACCAATTGGCTCCTCAAAACATTTGCATAAATGGTAAAGTTCCCATGGAATCAGAGGGAAATTAATTATTCTAGTTAAAAATTTCACTTTGGGGAGAAAAAACAAGACTAATATGTAAATAATGGACATGTAAATGCAATTGTACTCACAGAGGTAAAATATCATGTAAAATTTATAAAATTTTCAGGCTTGTATGAAAATAAAAACAAAATCTTCCATCTAAAATAGCTGTACTGTTTACTTCATTCACAATTTATTATTATGCTTTATTCATCAACATCTACCATTTGTCTTCGGGTAAGCCAAGATCGACATAGGCTCTACGGAAGTGATTAAGACACAATTCCTGTCATCTTGGAATTTGCAACCCAAATGAGGAGACTCCTTTAGCTCTGATTTTTTATGTCCATAAACTGGCCAAAATACATGGAAAATATGGAAAAGAGATCATTCACAATCCAGGCTATCTCTATCATACAAACCATTCAAATCTTAGGAAATTTTTATTTGGCTTTAGTGGGTCTCCTTCCCCTATCCATTCCCTGCACCCCAACCATTCAATCTACTTTGCTAATTAAAGATGGCACCTAGCCAATCTTCATCTGCACCCTGCCAACATGTTAGGCTACTTCAACAAAGGGATAACTCGTCCACACAGGGCTTCTCAGTTCCTTGACCGCTTTGTCTCCAGTGATCTGGAGATTACTTCTGGCCCATTTCAGTCACCACGCTTGTAGTCATTCCTGGAAACTTGGTCATCCTCCTCCAGAGTCAGGAAGTTAAAAACCCATATCCAACCACCAACTGCTCATTTTCCAAACGGTGTGTACAGAGTCTTCTAGTTAACTTTTTTCAACCATCAGGACCACCAATCCACTGACTCCTCCACTTCCAATCTGTAAGTCCTCTCCATTATTCACTTTCCTCCCCATCCCTGTGGACTCTCACCTCCAGCCATTTAAGTCCCTCAAATGTGCCATGAATTCTCCACCTTAGAACCTTTGTGCATGCCGTCCCCACTGCTGGAATACTCACTCATCCTTTCCTTGTCTAATTTATACCTATTCATTCTTCATATTCTAACACAAGTTCTTCTCTTTAAGGAAGCCATTTCTAACAGGCTCAAATACTATATTATTGGCTCTCATACATAGTACAAATTCCACTTCATTGTTACTTGCCACATTTGTGATTTTTTTATTCAGTTGTCGGATTTTTTTTTTAAATGATTATCTCAATAAACTATAAGGTCTGGGCAGCAGAATCTAATGTGGTTTTTTTGTTGTTGTTCATCATTTTATATCTTATACTTAAGACAATGCCTGACACATAGCAAAGAAACAATAAGTATTTATTAATAAATGTGTAAGTAGACAGGGAAAGGTGGTATAAACAAGAAAGCAGGAGTAAAAAAAAGAATGGAGACTACTCTTGATGTAACTCAGTTTACTTCCTTCTTCAGTGGTCACAAATATATGAGGATAATCTGGTTAATCAATCAAGAGTTTTCTGTAAGAATCAGACAAGACAAAAAGCATCTGAATAAGGCAGCCCCGTGTCAGCATTGGCCACTGGATGAAAACTGAGCCTGGATTCTAGAAAATTCAGTGCTTATTGGAGTGACAAAGAAAGGATTACCCACTAGATTATCAGAAAGGTAAAAATCAAGTTTATATTATATATATTATATATATCAACATATAACATGATATGATATAATTAAAATCTGAACTACAGGCCTTAAGTGATCAGTCAAGTAAAAACAGCCCCATGTATACAAAAAAAAAGGGGGGGGGCTTTTCCTGGTGGCAAAATAAGTACAAACCTAAAGGGGATATCATACTAATGTTATGTAGGAAATCTGCATACATACACATAGAAGAGTATCTAGTAGCACCTTGACTCAAGCTTCAAAGATCAACCAAAGCTGTTTATTTTTTAAACAGTTGTGAAATAAACGGCCATGAAAGTAAAGATTTAGTTTTTTATTTATTTATTTTTGACAGCAAAGATTTTAAAAGCTAGAGTAAAATTTCAAACAAATAGATTATTTTATACTTTGATAGTTCTGGTCAGCTGAAAATCAGGTTACCTGAGTGTTAAATGAAAGAACCACTTTTTGTATGAATTGTCATTAGAAGTCTTTGTAAGCTATGTTAATGCAAATCCCCTGTTTAATAAAAACAAACAGTCCTATGAAGGAGCTACTCTAATGTGAGTAGCTACTGAGCTACTCACTGAGCCCCACAGCAGGAAGAACTCAAGCAAAGGAGGCAGCTGGATCCGGGTGCTCTGTAGCAGATGGGACCTTACTGAGTATCAGTCTCCTTGGTCATAAGATGTGAAATCATAGCACCCATAGGACACTTCCAAGACTCCAAACCCTTCTAGGCATCCTTAACTCTTCATGACATACTGGGCTAGACTGAGATCTCTTCCATTTCTGTGATTCTATATTTGGTTCTGGAATTCTTAAAGTCTAGGTGGACGCAAAGCACATCTAACCCAAGGGCATTTCCCCAGTCTGATATTCTAAAAAAAAATTATTTAGATATAAAACACAAACAAGCATATGGGACTGCATATGCCATAAGTATATTGTGCAACGGTCTTTCACAAAATGCACATACCAGCACCCAGATGAAGAAAGAGAACATGACCAGTACCCAAAACCCTTCGTGCTTCCAGACCAATCTCCCAGACCAGAGTAGCCACTATCCGGACTCCTAACAATATAGTTTAGCTTGTGCTTGTACTTAACATGAAAAAAAAATAATACAATGTGTACTATGCCTTGGTTTTATTTGATCCCTAGAACACATTCCATTCACGTAGTACTGCTCTAAGGGTCTGGTGTACCAATATCATTAAAAGATGAAAATTTGTTCAAATGAATGCATGGGTAGATGAAAAAACAAATTAGTATGAAAAGTTGTTACTGCTAAAGAGCTAATTAAACTTACAAAGGTTTAGTGTAACTGACATATTTACTTTATGACCACAACATAAACAAATAGTGGGTAAAATCAAAAGTAGTTTAAAGTTTAGTAACACCCACATGTCAGAATTTAGTCTCTTATCCTCTTTTTTACTACTACATGCTGTTTTTTAAATGCCTTCCCCTCCCAAGCCCCTTTACTTCTCTTTTACTCTTCTCTAGATGTCAGCCATACAGACCAGTTTCTGCTCTTCTGGGTTAAAATAAAATCAACAATAACATGTAAAAGAAAACAGAAAAATACTAAGTTATATCCCTAAATCATGGATAGGGAGAAATTAAATTTTCAAAAAGTCACATAATTGAGTTTGGAGAGCTCTCACTTCAAAATCCAAAATAATTTAAGCCAAATCTCTAAATGCAAATTCAAAATCAAAGCACAAACCAGGAAACATCAGCCCTCCATTACAATATAAAATTTAATTTCTTAGAAATACTCAGCATACATTCTTTATAAGGATATCAAGCTCACAGTAGCTATCAAATTTACTAGTATTTTAGGACAAAGATAACCAAATCCAAACCATTAGGAAGGAATAAAGAAAACAAGAAAGAAGAAGGGGAAGGATGGCTTCTGTTAACACAATGATGTATATGAAGACCAGCTAAAAAATACTTGGAAGTACATATCTCTCAAGCCTACTGGAAAGAGGTGTAAGATTTGATGTACTGACGTTTCTTTCCAAAGACTGATACAAGTCAACTAAACACAAAGATTAAGGTAGATTTACTTAGGAATTAAAGTGGTAATAAAATTTTTAAACTTACTATAAATGCCACTACGAGAACTAAGAACGTTACCTGTCAAAGGCTCTATGTCCAATGGAAAAATCCTATGCAACTGTTCTATAGTAAAATTCTGTCACAAACCTAATGGTGACTGAACTTTTCCTTCTTGAGTGAGCTTTGTTTTAATATGAAAATATTATTTCCAAATTAATAAACTACAGAATACGGCACAAGCCTATTACAGAGAAATTTGTTCATTTCTGGCTTAAGGAACTCCTTTCTACTAGTCCCATTTGCTTATTATGTTTAAATTCTTATCAGTGATCAGGTTCTGTGGAGGCAGAAATTAAGACAGTATGGGGTGCAAGATATTTACAGGAATCAACACTTGTAAAAGAATGGGGAAGAAAGAAAGGTCAGGTGGAGTGTGAACATGAACCGTGATGCAAGTCCAACAATGCTTTGACCAACTGGACCTTGGAATAGCCATCTCTCTGCAGCTGAAGCTGACTCTGTTAGAGGCTCTGCTGACTACCTGCCCCACACCTGGCCATCAAGGCATTCCTTACAGGGGGATTTGAATGGCCTATCTCAGTGTCTGCCACAGTTCTTTAATGGCACATGAGCTTAAAAAATCGTTTAATAGGTCGGAGAAGCTAGGTGGGCCAGGAGAAGCAAACACATTTATAAATCAGAGTTACTCTAGGGTAAGTTCCCATTAGGAATTATCTGGCTTGGGGCACCTGGGTGTCTCAGTTAAGCGTCTGACTCTTGATTTCATCTCAAGTCATGATCTCAGGGTCATGAGACTGAGCCCCACTGGGCTGGCTCCATGCTGGGCTTGGAACCTGTTTAAAATTCTCTGTCTCCTTCTCCCTCTGTCCCTCCTCCTTTGCATGTGCGCTCACTCTCTCTCAAAAACAAATGAATAATTAAATAATTAAATAATATAAATAAATAAAAAAGGAATTATCTGGCTAGGGACTGCTGCTTTTACAGATGAGGACACTGAGGTCCACCGAAGTAGAAATCTGCCTGGTCACATAGAACTAGAAGAAAAAATGTGTTTTATGGGAAAACCTATCCTTGGCCTGAATGTAGGTGACTGCCATTGGGATATGGAGTGATGGCACCATCCCATTCGGGGACTTGAGACAAACAAAGGCCTCTTAATGACAGGTCTGATTTATGGAACACCTTTCTCTAGGCAGGCACTGGGCACTTGGCCGGCAGGGTCTAATTAATCCATACCATCTCTCTGTGAAATAGGTAGGTCACAAAGAGCATTACTCTAAATTAAGAGTCAGAGAGAATGAAACACAAAAGAAATTTCTGTAAATTTCCTATAATCATTCAGTAAATTAAGGAAGTACCAGTAGAAGACCAGGTATCAGGTCCCTGTTGACTATATTTACCAAAGCAAATATTCAGGTTTATTGCTAGCTGTAGTTAAGCTTAAGCTATATTTCTCTTCCTTTCCTTCCTTCCATCTCTCATGTATGATGCCTCTAGATTAAAAATGGAAAATGAGATATACTGTATATTCTTTATTTTCAGTGCAAAGTTAGTGAGTGACATGGCCAATCCCAATAGATCATTTACTAGCCACAGAAAACTCCAAGACTGTATTAAAAAAAAAAAAAAATCTGACCTCAAATTTTACCCTGAATTTATTCCAAGCTATAAATACAAGTGATCATATTATTGAGGGCAAAAATCATAGATAAATACCTGGTTAGTCTACCATTTAATCAAAGTCTCTATTGAGATTGCAATGACAATTGAAATATGAATAAACCATTTGTTTAGAGGACTTCTGCTTAAATTATGCCAAATGACATACCTAATATAAACGATAGCCTTTTCCAGTTACAATTTATTGTTAGTTTTGTAATTCTGGTATGTTTGTGTCCCTATTTCAAGGAGTAACTCTGATCAAAATTGAAATTTTCCATGCAGAGAAAAAAATCATGGGATGCAGTCAGCAGTGAACCTGGGTTTGAATATTGCTCTGCTCCTTATTTTCCAGAGCAATTGCTAAGCTTCCTTTTCTGTGTTTACATGATGAAAGATGATAATGCTTTACAGGGTAACTGCAAGAATTAAATTAGATTGCATACATAAAACCTTCCATCACAGAATAAAGCTAAATGCTTTAACTGTTTTGATAGAAGAGGAAGAACAATATATTATTTTAATGTATTGAGTTTTCTTTTAGTAATTCTAAATAAACTGTTTTAAAAACAGAATAGGGTAAATGAGAAAAATACTCAGATTTTTATAAATTAAATTGAAACTGGTAATTCTATTAATTTTTTCAAAATTGTAGATTATCGATGTTTTGACTCATTTTAAAAGTGTATAAGCTTTTAAAATTCAAATCCCTAATTTATTTCAGTGCTTTTCAGCTTTCAATTTCCAGTCAAATACTGAATAAATTATAGTGCAGTTATGACTAGACCAGTCTTGTCGTCTTGTTTCCTTTTCTACTCCAACAGAGGTGTCTAAAATCCTCAAGTAATTTCCATCTCTCACCCTCTATTTTGCTGAAATCATTAAGAGACCTCTAATTTGTCATTTACCTTACTTAAAATGAGAAATTATATCACCTTAGCATTTATTACAGTAAACACAAGTGTTCTTCCACTATTATTATTAAAGTAAATGTTTTAATTCAAACATTCTTCAATTAAAGTCAAAATAAAGTCATCGAAGTTTTGCTGTATCAAAGAAGGGTAAAATACATAGTACTCTATGACTGTAAAAAATCTGACTAAATTCACTACTTTCCTTAGAGAAATAAAATGCTCTTGGGTTCACCACGTTCTATCATCTGCCAGTTTCCCTAAATACACTTGCGTCAGATGACCTATAATCAAGAAAACAGAATAAAAGAGGGTACTGGGAAATCCGTCAATGCTCATCCAACATCTGGTAACTGACTTTCTAAATTAAAATGAAGAGAAGAATTGAGGGGCAAAATATTTTAAACACAACTTAGATGTGTTATTTTACCCCATTCATGACATTTATTTGGCAATCTCAACTCCAAGAAATAGGCTGTGTGCACTAATTTTTTCCCACCTACCTCTTATCATACACAGACAAGAGAAACTATTTTAAGTGGGTGTAATGGTTTAGTTTCAGGCATTTCAAAATCCTCCACCACCTGCACAGGAAACTCTGACTGAAAACCAGGCAGGGCCCCTCAGTGCAGCACCCAGGACATGGCAACATGCCCGAGGGTTGAGTCTGGTTACGAGATGGTCACATGAAATGAGCAGTGGGAACACAGTACTCCCAGTAAAAGGCACATGACACCTTTTCTTGTCAATAGAGGTTTGCAGCCAGATTCAGGTTGCTTCCATTTTCTTGTAATTCTGGGACGCAAACTGATGCAGTGTTGAATTCAATTTAATATTGACACTATTTCATGAGTGCCTACTATGAATCAGACACTTGTACTAGCTGTACTGAGGATACAAAGCTGAGGAAAACAATCCTTAACCTCAGGAAGTCCCACAGATCAAAAAGAAAAAAAAAACATGGATAAACAACACTGTATGAGACAAGTACCAAAACAGTTACATATTAAGTGCAGATGAAAGAGAAAACAATTTTACCACAATGAAGAAAAGAGGTAAAGTTTGAGGTAGACATTGAAGAATAAGTAGGGGCTTTCCAGTTAGATGATGATGAAGCAAATTCTAGACAAAAGCATATCATGATTAACAGTATGAAGTCAAAAAACATATTTGGCATGTTTGGAGAAGAGGTAAAGTTTGAGGTAGACATTGAAGAATAAGTAGGGGCTTTCCAGTTAGATGATGATGAAGCAAATTCTAGACAAAAGCATATCATGATTAACAGTATGAAGTCAAAAAACATATTTGGCATATTTGGCAATGAAGAAAAGAGGTAAAGTTTGAGGTAGACATTGAAGAATAAGTAGGGGCTTTCCAGTTAGATGATGATGAAGCAAATTCTAGACAAAAGCATATCATGATTAACAGTATGAAGTCAAAAAACATATTTGGCATGATTAACAGTATGAAGTCAAAAAACATATTTGGCATGTTTGGAGAAGTCAAAAAACATATTTGGCATGTTTGGAGAAGGACACAGTCTAATGTGCTTGACTGTGAACAAAGACCCCAAACGTGAGCTGAGGAGAATCATAAAGAGTTGACAAATTAGTCCTATGCTATGAAGTTATTAGCATGTCCTGCTGCAGAAAATGTGGGTTTTAATTAGAAGGCTGAGGAAACACGTTTTTGTTTGTAAGGCAGTATGATATAGTGGTTAAATATGCAAGATTCTAAAGTGAGACTGCGTGGGTTCAAATATCAACCCCACCACTCAGCGGGTCTGTGACCTGGAGCAAGCTCCTTCACCTTTCTGTGCTTCAATTCCTCCCTCTATAAAATGAGGATTTTTTTTTTAATAGTAACTGCCTCACCGAGTTGTTGAGAGATTTATACAAAAAAACAATAGTGCCTGACATAAAATAAGCAAAACAAAGTGCTAGCTATTGTTATTTTGGAAAAATAAAGATATTGTGGAATATGAAACCAGAGAAGGAAAAGATTGAAGGCAAGGATTTCAATTAGGAGGCTAATGAAAACTGTATCTGCAAAAATTAAATGTATTTGTGAAGACATTTCTCTATACAAATATCCAAATATAGTAACTATGTGTCATATAAAGAACACATAAAATATATATACATAAAAAATTACTATTTATACATTCCAAATCAGACACGTGTGTGTGTGTGTGTGTGTCTCCCCAAATCTCTTAGGCAAGCTAATAGACATGCCAGGTTACAACTTATAAACACAAACATACTCCCCATAGACAACCTAGTAGAAATTATATGTATAATTGGAATTTAAAATTTAGTAACTTGGAAAGCAGATGACTGCAAAGAATGAATACTTCTTTCTTCTTCATACATTAGGGGACTCACTCAGAATGAGGGACAAGGAAAATCATGCACCCCTTCCATGGCAATCTTTCAGTCTTTGTGTCCAAGTTCAGCAGGAATAGAGGAAGCACACTGCTCCCATCTCTTTCTGCCCAGAAAGTCCCATTTACTGGAAAAGCTTTAGAAATCTTTACCCAAAAATCCATTTAAAATCCCAAAATTCTATTTCTCAGAAAAATAATATTACTCTTCAGTCTAGAAATAACATCCAGGCCTCAAAGTGCTCTAGTGTCATTTCTAAAAATAAACAGCAGTTCAAAGTCTTGAGGTCAGTTTTAAATAATGTGCTTCAGCAACTATAAAAGCGGTGGCCCCACTCCACCCCACTGTCGGCAGTGGGTTCCCTGAAAGGCTAGGCCTGATTTTCCTCTTCTCTGCTGTGTGCATGTGCAGAGAGCTGGCAGCAGTTCACTGGCCAAGCCTCCAAGCCAGAAGAGACTGAGCAAAGTCCCTCCTTCTTTACTAACTGCCTTTAGTAAGGCACCAAAAGAGAGCAAATGAATGAAGGGGAGATTCTCCAAGCCAACAGCTTTTCCAAATGGCATCTCAACCTATCTCTGAAGATTCTGTAAATAATTCCCTGGGCCCACCATCATGTGTACGAGCCCCTGATACCACCTTATATCTGAACAGATACACGTAACTTACATTCCAGATTTTAAAAAGGAAACTCATAAACCTAGAGGACAGTAATAGGTCTGTAAATTATGAAAACAAAAATAGGTAAGATTTTAAAGTATTGAGACATTTTAATTTTATGTCAATATAGTCATGAAAATTAACCATTTATTAGAATAAAAATAGATATCTTTGGGAAGTAGGAGAGATAAACAATATTTTCTTATATTTTCTTTTAAAGTTATAATTTAAAAAGACAAATTATATAAACGAATGATGAATGAATGCCAGATCACTAAAATGTACTGAACCTGATTCTAAGCAACATCTTTGAAAGTAATATTTAAATTACCTTTTACCTTGAAAGTAATGGAAAGAATTTATCAAAATATTTTCAAATAACTAAGTCCGAATAATTGAGATTTATGTATATGAAAAGGTATACTCTGGTACACCTTTGTCGTGTCAGTCTCTGTGGTTTTCTCAATTATCTGTAAAAACATCCATAACCAATTGTACTAAGGAGACTAGTTTACTTTTCCTCTTTTGCTAACAACACAATTGCCAAAATCTTAAATTATTTTTCTAAATGCCATAATAATTCTAATATTTCTTTGGGATCTCTAATTTTCTTAAAAGAGGATTTTTATTGCCCCTTTGAGAAGTTTACCTTTAAGAAGGAGTACACAACTTACTTCTGGAATCATTTTCTTCCCCAAGTAATTAGGAATTTGGGGAATTAAATCTGCAAAAGTTTTGAGCCACAAACCAAGTATTTCATAAAACAATAAATATATGTTTAATATGATCATTGAGAAAAAAGCTTTTAGCCCTGATTTATCAATAAAAGAATGATTCTCATCCATCCTGGTCAGTGTGAAATTTTATGCCACAAGTTTTAATGCAAACATATTTAGTTCCTTTCTTGTTTTTAGTATGTGTGCATATACACACACTGAATTCCTCAAATGATTATCGCTTAAAATAAATTTCCCTTAAAAAAATAACAGAAGTGGAAGGAAAAAAAAAAAAAAGAAGAGTTTCATAATACAAAAATTCACCTGGGAACTAGCCAGGAGCACCAGTGTTCTCTTCTTTAAATAGGTTTCTATTGTGACCTTTCCTAAACTGAGCACAAAAAATTAACAGTTCTTCCTTTTTTCTGGCTTTTCTGCATTTGAGGGAAATAAGTTCATCAGTCCTCATGTTAGATTTTCAGCCGTGTGTGTGTGTGTTTTAAGATTTTATTTATTTATTTGTCAGAGAGAGAGAGAACAAGCAGGGGGAATGGAAGACAGGGGGAAGAAGACTCCCCGCTGAGCAGGGAGCCCTATGTGGGGCTCAATCCCAGGACCCTGAGATCATGACTTGAGCCGAAGACAGACGCTTAACTGACAGCCACACAGATGCCCCTCAGCCATGTGTTCTTAAAGGGAAGGAAAATTTATCTCAGAGCCAATAATCTTTTATGTTCCCAGCTAATTGGTTATAAATCATCACTTAGCTGTGATCAATAACAGTAACAAAACCTCTAACAGTACAATGTTTACACAAATGGGTGATATATAAATGTTTATTGACTGAATAAACATCAACTGGTCTGTGGTCACAAACCATCTTCTTAAGGGCAAGACAGGTCATCATCAATCAAATTCAATTCAAATGGTTTAACCAACGAGGATGAAAAGAACTGATAGCCTAAAAAATTGTCAGGAGCACTAGTGACTGGAATGGGCTGATGGACATTGTCCTCCAACTCAGAACAGTCCTATGAAGGGTAATAAAACAGTCTGCCACA
Organism: Ursus americanus; assembly: GCF_024610735.1. NCBI lineage: Eukaryota > Metazoa > Chordata > Mammalia > Carnivora > Ursidae > Ursus > Ursus americanus. The sequence goes on from NC_142139.1 coordinate 8,835,444, forward strand.
AGTAAGACCAAGTTTGTCTTGTACTTAAACAAGGAAGTCTTGGGGCGCCTGGGTGGCTCAGTCAGTTAAGCATCTGCCGCTTTAGGCTCAGGTCATGATCCCAGGGTCCTGGGTATGGGTTCCCAGCTCAGTGGGAGAGTGGGCTACTCCCCTTCCCTCCCCCCTCGCTTGTGTTCTCTCTCAAATAAATAAATATAATTTTTAAAAAATAATAAACAATGGGGCGCCTGGGTGGCACAGCGGTTAAGCGTCTGCCTTCGGCTCAGGGCGTGATCCCTGCATTATGGGATCAAGCCCCACATCAGGCTCCTCCGCTAGGAGCCTGCTTCTTCCTCTCCCACTTCCCCTGCTTGTGTTCCCTCTCTCACTGGCTGTCTCTCTCTGTGTCGAATAAATAAATAAAATCTTTAAAAAAATAATAATAAACAAGGAAATCTTGTTTCTAAAGCCTTCTGTCTGGTGTATGCTTTATAAGAAATAAGAAACTCGAGAATTCCTTGAACACCTTCCCACCAGCTGAAAATGGGTAGATTCTGACTGAACTTGTCAATAAAATAAAAGCAGACAAATACAAATGGGATATTTTTATTCTCCTTTTACTCTTAACATGAAATACTAAATCTTTAGGCACACTACCTATTTCCTACATCCCTTGCGGGCCCAATCATTACAGAAAATCTCCTATAAACACTGTAGTTTTCAGGTGATTTTCTGTTACAAAATAATACATGAATTAAAACTTCTAAAGCAGTATGACAGAGTAACACCTGCATTTACAAACTGAAAAACACACAGAAAGAAAAAAACTTCATTCAATTAAACAGACAGTCATACCTTACCAAATAAAACAATGATTAGATAAATCCGACTCAGCAAAGGAAAAACACTTAAGTCGCTTAATTGTTAAATAACAACTGATTTCTATAGTTGCTAAATCTGAACTAGTCTTCCAGAAAATTCTGCACTCCAACATCAGCTATCAGAACTATGTCTATTCCAAAATAGTCCGAAACTCTTGCCATCGAAAAGCAGCATGAGGCAGACTAAGTGGATCTCTCCTTTACATTATGCATCTGCCAAACGTGTGCCCTTCACAAGGAGATCTGAAGTTCTCAGAACTTCATCTGGAAAGCAACCTTATTCAAAAGATCTTGTAAGCCCTGGGGAAAGGGAGGGTCATTCTCCTCTCTAACCAAGCCCCAGTCTTCAAATATGTAAGAATAAAACAACTTCCCACCATTTTCCGGTTAAATGACTTGGTTTCTATTACATGTATCTGACTTTAGAAATAGCATAGTAAACATCTATTCACACAGTTATCCTCTCCACATAGATGTTTCTAAAATCCATGTCTCTGGCCTGACCTCTATTCTGATTTCCAAACATCTCTGGCTGCCAGAGGTCCATCTTTATACAGCTGTCCTCATGAGGCACTTCAGAAACATCCTCCACAGAGCAGAACTTATCCTCTTCTAGTTCCTGCTGCCCAAACATGCTCCTCCCCCTTTTACTCCTTGCTTTCCTTCAGTCACGTATTCTGACACAGAATGACAACTCTCCAACACTGAAATGTCTCTCAAATCCACCTTATCTTTGCTTTCCAACTTCCACTGACCCAAGCCACACCATCACTGCTTGTCTAAACAAGATGGATTTGTAACACTGTCTTCAGTCTCTTTCAAAATTGGACCTCTACTAAAAAATGACCATGGAAGGGAAAAAAAAGAGGTTAACATATAAAGAGAACTATGAACACACTTGAAAAAAAATAGTTAAATGGATAAATCAGAACAAAACAGAAGAGGAAGATGGGGAAAAAAAATGGAAGACTCTTCCCTAATCCCTACTAACTTTTCCTGTCCTCCTTCAGCCTTAGCTTGAATGAAAACAAAACTGTTTGAGGTGTGAGTGTGTGTGTGTGTGTAATTGGGTCTGCTGTCACCTCAAATATTTACCAACTATTTAAAATATAAATATAAACAGTGTTCTGAAAAACAAGCTGAACCTTCGATATTGAATGCTTCTGGCAGTGTGATAAATGCTGTGGTACCCTAGTTCAGGACCAAGGCACTCATTCCTTAGCTGCTCAGATTGCTGGAGGCGGCTGGCTCTCAGCAGAGGCCTTATCCCGGAGCTGTGAGCTGCATCAGCTGAGTCCTCTCAGCAAAGGTCACACCTGCATCTATTAATGGCCTATACACAGGTTTAAAGACACAGCTCATTGCCTAAAGATGGGACAACGTGGAAGGGCCAACCCCACGCTAGAGCCTACCAAAAGACAGACTGAGGCCTTTCTTGGGATGTATTACAGTTCCAACTCCTCACTTTGCCCTGTCCGTTTTCACTCCCTCACAGATGTTGATCCAGAGATAATTCCCCAATAATTTTCCTTCATGCAAATCTCCACCTCAGAGTATTTCATGGGGAACACAACTTAAGACTAAAGGCCTTTAATATCCTGTATAAACCAGTCACTCCCTATCTCTCCAACCTCATTTCATTCCACTCTCCCTTTTGCTTATTATATTCCACACACACCACTGCCTTTTCTTATCCTCTATCATGCCCTTCCTATTCTTGTCTCAGGGACCTTGTACTTTTTCCCCCCTCTGGTATAACTATTATTCCCTTAGTTTTTTTCCAGGGGTAGCTCCTTCTCATCATTCAGGGCTCTGCTCAAATGTTACCAACGTACCTTTTCTTACTACTCTTTCTCAAGCAGTCCCACTATCATCTTACTAATCTGAATCACACCACCCCACCCTGTCTATTGCCTTCACAGCACTTAACACAATCTGAAATTATCAATGTGTTTATTTGATTACTTACTTAAATCTATTCCCACCCCCTACCATTCTTTAACTCCCACTAAAATACTAATTTCTTAAAGGCAGAGAACTTGTTGTCATGTTCAATACTGTTTCTCCAAAGTCTATGTGCCAAGCACATAATGGTGCCCAACAATTATTAGTTGAATAAATGGCAGAGCCACTGCATAGGAATTAACATTAATTTGGTTTGAATACCCAATGTACCATGGTGAGGAAAGGGGTAACATGGGAGAACATCCAGGTAAAAATGACAACACGAAGCAGATCAAGAATGGTAAGATGAACCAAAAGTAGTTAAACCAAAGAAAAGAACATAACCTTACAAAGTTCAAAATGTAATGACCAAAGAAAGCAACAGAAAGTTCTGGTACAATTCAGCAAGATTTATAACTCATCTCCAATGCAACCTCACCCCCACTCTTGAATTCACACTGGTAAAGGTGCTGAGAGAAGAACATGAGGTCACAGGTCAAACCACTCTGGCCAATAAACCATCTTGTTTGAATTCCTACAGCATCTTGCAAGGAATATATGGGGGAGGGTTCCAGGACATTTAAGGAAGTCATTTGTGAAATAATGGAAAGTGAACTCCCAGTTGTGAGGAGGTCCTTCTGAGAAGATCTGTGCTATGCTAAACCTAGTCCTGTGTCTCCAGTTATAACCTTGGAAAAACTGAAGCAGAAGAGTAACTGGAAATATTATTATTATTGAATAAACAGAGTTATATCTTCAAAGTGTCTACTGAATGGTTTCCCACGCAATTGTCTTATCCTTTCACCCTGTATGAGGATGATTAGATCTAACCCCTACCCTAAAATAGCTAATTTTTTCTTACTAATGTTGAACTATTTCCAGATCAATCCTAGGCAGGCTTTAATTTGAATATATTTGACATATTATTGTTTTTACCATGTACTGTGTAATGTGCTAAACGTATAAACCAAAATTCAAGAACTGCAGTTCTGTATCTATTAGTTTCCCCATAGTCTTGTGTTAGTTCCTCTCCCTGAATTCTCTATTTGAGACTGGTAATAGATCACACAGGAATAAGAAAGGGACTCTCTGTGAATGCCCTGAGACCCAAAACCCTTAGACATAAAATGAGATTATTTTGCTGCACTAAAGAAATTATTATTACAAGCACAAAATAATTAGGATACATGATTGTCTTGGGATTTACAACACAAAGTATTTCTTAATAGAGTGCTCTGTATGCACAAGAACTCAAATGCATCAAGGCAATTCATCACGCTGTCACACACACAAAATAATAATAATAATAATTCTCCTAAAGAATAGAATACTCTCCATTGAAATTAAAGAGACATGGATTATCCATCACGACACTCTAGAAAACTCAAAGACTAATAACCTTACATGCTCTGCATAATTTCCTAGGCTTAAGTACCATACCTACTCTACCAATAGTTTAGGACATGAAGGTATATACTTTCTTATAAGATTAAAGCTAATTACATCTTTTAAATTGGAAAATTGGGTGGAAAGAAATCTGATGTTGGGAATAAAGGCAATGCCATCAGGCTGAGTAGACTTTCCTGGGCTACAGATGTTCTGTGGCTGCATCGACGTTTAAAAAGATTTATAGATGTTCCTGAATGGCTGGGGAAATCCCAATTACATTTGCCACACTACTTAAATGGGTGGTGAAGGAAACTGGCCAAATTACATAATGACTCTTCTGTGAAGTGTAGCCAATAAATATAATTCTGTTTTATGTTTTAATGAAATTTTCTTCCTACTCCTGAGAAAAGGACAAAGAAAAATAGCAATACATGAGAAGAATAAAGTCAACCATGAAACAATTACATAAGCACAACTTAAAATGCTGCTGAGGAAATCACTGAATAATTTAAGAGTCCTTGCTAAGTGTCTCAATCTGCAACCTCTTGTTATCTAAGAAAAGATTATTTTTTACAATCAAAATTCTTCATTCATTCCAGGTGTCTTGTCTCTGCATAAGAGTTTCTCTGTTGACCATATTTCTTCCATTCATACACCAAAATACCAATTCAACCCTATCAGAAAAGAATGAAACAAATACCCTTAGCCCTCCTAATAAAATATATTTAAAATAAATAATATCAGACTTCATCAAAATAAAAAGCTTCTGCACAGTGAAGGAAATAATCAACAAACAAAAAGGCAACCTACTGAATGGGAGATGATATCTGCAAATGACATATCCGACAAAGGGTTATTAGTATCAAAATTATAGAGAACTTATATAAATCCACACCCAAGAAACAAACAATCCAATTAAAAAATGGGCAGAAGAGCAGACATTTCTCTAATGAAGACATTCAGATGGCCAACAGACACATGAAGAGATGTCCAACATCATTCAACATCAAGGAAATGCAAATCAAAAATACAATGAGAGATCACCTCATAACTGTTAGAATGGTTAAAATCAAAAACACAAGAAACAAGTACTGGTGAGGAAGTGGAAAAATAGGAACCTTTGTGCACTGTTGGTGGGAATGCAAACTGGAGCTCCACCATGGAAAACAGTATGGAGGTTGCTCAAAAAGTTAAAAATAGAACTATCCTATGATCCAACAATCACAGTACTGGGTATTTACTCAAAAAGTACAAAAACACTAATTCAAAGGGATATTTGTACCTCTATGTTTACCACAGCATTATTTACAATAGCCAAGTTATGGAAGCAGCCCAAGTGTCCATGGATAGATGAATGAATAAAGAAGAACAATATCTTGGCATTTGCAACATGGACGGAGCTAGAGAGTATAATGCTAAGTGAAATAAGTCAGGGAAAGATAAATACCATATGATTTCACTCATATGCATAATTCAAGAAACAAACAAGCAAAGGAAAAAAGAGAGTGAGAGACAAACAAGAATCAGACTCTTAACTACAGAGAACAAACTGATGGTTACAAGAGGGGAGGTGGGTGGCAAATGAGGAAATAGGTGATGGGGATTAAGGAGTGCACTTAAGGAGCATAGCATGATGTATGGAATTACTATATTTTGCACCTGAAACTAATATAATACTGTATATTAACTATACTGGAATAAAAATGAAATCAAGTAATATCAATTTCATAATATCCACTAAATAAAAGTGTCTATAATCTTCAGTGTGTCAACTTTTTAAGTAATACTAAATTTTGATAATTTACATTTATACAGTGTTAATTCCTATTGCACTAAAAATTTTAGAAAACATGCATGCCGCAAAACATCCATGTATACACCTAATATATTTCCTGAATACAAGTGTATAAATTTTATGTTATTCTTAGGAATGTTATCTTCATTGACTATCATTTAAAACAAAGCTATCACTGACATATCAATACAACTTTCAGAATTGCTTATAATGATTTTCATCAAGTCACAGGGTAAATGAAACCTTACACTTCCTTATTTAGGCAGAAGCCCACAGGAAAACATTTAAACTTCCTCTGACCCACAGAAGATGTGAAAAACTAAATAAAACAAATCTGCAGCAACTGGCTGTAAACTGGTTCTTAAGCTAACCTTCCTACCAATATCATCTACAAAACAGAACAATGGGCAAGGAAGATTCTGAGTAGAAAGCCAAACCTAAGCAATCTCCCTGGGTAACAGTCCTTCCCAGAGTGGTTCCATTGTGTTGTCAGAAGCAACATTTGTAAAGTTTATGGGCTCCAAAGCTCCCATAAAAAATTCCTAGGAGACCAGTCTGGAAGTCAGGAGAGCCAAAGAAAGACTTAGCTAGTTTGGCTAAACTCCAAAATGTTAACAGATTTTTTTTTCTGTGACTTCACTGATGTGAGGCATTTGGAGACGACCCAATAAAATACTGCCTTTTATTGGTAGCTTCAGTCAAGCCCTTGCTAAAGATCAGCTACTCACTTCCTGACATTCAAATACTCCTGTTTCTGATCCTTATAGAGAAAAACGGAAACGTCAAGCAAAGGCAGCAAGTGGCAGAGGAGAAAGAATTAATGCCTTATTTCCTTTCTCCTTGAGTCTAATTATTACTCGTAATCCCTCCACTCCAACTGGGACGGTTTTTTCAAAGTTAATTGGGTTCTACTGGAAATTTGTGCTCAGGACTAAGAATTTAAAAGTTTCTCCTATGAAATTTAAGGTTGGATATGGTTATAACCAAATGTAAGTTCAAAATAAAACAATATCTTATCAGTAAAAATGTTTTCACTTATCTAGATGAAACTCTTTAGGACTTATTCAAAGGAAATGTTTCAGACTTTCCAACCCTACCTAAGTAACATTTTAATACCTACTAAAATGAACCCAATTAGGAAGATGTTATCGACTACAAAACCATTCTATTAAGCATCCCAAAGCTAAATGAAAATGAGTTTTCATGTATCCACTCTCCCTCACTTTTATTTACCAAGCAAAAACCAAAATTCTCTCCCTCTACATACAAACCTCTCATGTTTATTAGATTTTAAAAACCTAATATGAAAGTAAAAAATGCAGTCATTATCCACATCAAGTAGTTAGTTTACCTGGGGTTGGTGGATTAATCTAGGGGTGTAAGAATCAGCCAATCTGTCCAGAGAATGGAAATGCCATATGATATCATCCGACCTCAAACTTTAGGAGTTTCCTGACCTCTAAACCAATGGAGCATGGAGATACATTAAGGTCTTCAGGAAAAGGAAGATCTAGTTTCTTACCCACTGCTGATTTATTAATGAAGCATTAATATAAGCTTTCATTAATGCTTTCAGCTTTTGTAATGAAGCTGCTCTTCAAGTGCCACCAATATGTTTATATTTTGAGAAGTTAATAATCAAGAATAAGAGGCAACCTGCAACCTACTAAAAAATACTTTATTTCTCAAAAAGCGGGCATTTCTATAAATGAAAACATCAACATCTGGATTTACAAGAGGCTCTTACTTTGGGAATGTGGATCACATGCTCATTATCCTCAGTGAGAAGGAGCTAGTGGCACTGACTCTAATGCCTCTCAAGGGAATCATCAAAACCTATGGGGGTACTGGGCAGACAGGAGGGACAGTACATCTCACCCACACATGATGAAAATAAAGTAATTTACCAGGAAGTTGCCCAAAATATCAAAATGTTAATTTTAATAAGCTTTTCCTTTATACTGCTAAACTACACAACCTAAGGCACAATTAAATGTTGTCTTACATTGTGTTTAGTTGGTTTACCTGTGTGTGTGTCCAGGCTCTCAACTAATTAGTAAGTTTCCTGAGGTCAGAAACTTTCAGAAAAACCTCTCGACTACCATCCACAGCACAGGTACATAGTGTTCTACACATGTTTATAGACTGATTCATGGATGGGTAGACCTTGATTAACATGCAGTTGGTACAAAAACACTGTTAAAACAAACATAAAAATAAATGTCCAACTTTCTGCTTAGAACAGGATCTATCACAACTAGAGTTATCAAAAGAATCCTTCATCTCACTAAAATGAATACTTATTCTGACTACCTCAAAATGAGAAAAATAAAACGCTCACCCACATCACCCAGGCTGAATGATAACTGACACTACTACTGTCGTTTTGGACTTTGTGGGATGGGAACATAAATAAGAAGAAGAAGAAAATAAAGACAGAGAAACTAAATGAAAAAACTTGCAAATTATTCACTACCCAATCTCTACCTTTCAAATACTATCTATATGTTGACAAGCCCAAATCTAGATCTCCGACCCTGACCTCTCCCCTGAATTCCAAACTATATCTAAGGGTCAGCTCTATCCCTACTTGAATGTCTAAAAGCCATGTCAATTTAGCATGTCCAAACTTAGCTCTTGTTCTTTCCCTCCAGACCTATGATTCTTCAGTGTTTCCTATCTCAGTAAATAACCCTATCCTTCTAAGTTGCTCAGGCCACATCTCGTCCCTGACACTTCTCTTTCCCTCAAACCTCATATCCAATTGTCAGCAGCTCCTATGGGCTCTACTTTCAAATTATAACCAGAATCCAGCCACTTCTCACCACCTGTACTACAATCACCTGGGTCCAAGCCAATATTATGTCTCTCTACGATCAGTGCACACAGCCTCCAATTTGTCTCCCTGCTTCTGCTCTTGCTCACTTTAGTCTTTGTTCAACACTGCAGCCAGAGTACTCTCATTGCAGCCTAATCAGATAATATTATTCCTGCACACAGAACCTTCCCAAGGTTCCCCATCTCACATAGCATAAAAGACACAGGTATTGCTATGGTCTCCAGTATCCTATGTGATCTATACCTGCTCCAGCCCACACGCACTTTACCTCATTTCCTATTTCTCTCTCTCCAAACACACTGGCCCCCTTGTTCCTTGAACACACCTGTATGTAATCAACTCAGGACCTTTACACTTCTTGATCCCTCCGCTTAGAAAGCTTCCTACAGGTACATACATGGTTATTCCTTTACCTTCTTCAGAACTTTTCCTTAATATGTCATACTAAGTGAAGTCTTTTCTAACCGTATTTAAAATTGTAATCCACACCCCTTGACATACACACATATGCTTCTGTGTATCTATACCTTAGCCCCCTTCTGTTGCTTCGTTTATTCCATAACCCTTATTACCATCTCACATACTTATATTTTACTTATGACTAAAAATGTAAGTTCCATGAAGACAGGCATTTTCTTCTCTTTTGACTCCTACTGTATCACCAGAACCTAGAATGGTACTTGGCATATAGTAAGGAATCAATCACTATGTGTTTAATAAATTAGTGGACCCATAAGAACCAAGCAAGAGGAATTAAAATCTCTACACATTCACTCATAACAGATTTCGGTCAACTCCCTTGTCCTCTTAAGGGTTATCATCCACTTTACTAATAATCTATTAACGACAGCTATTAAGTAGCAGTATTTGTGCAGTCCAGGAGCAATCCCTACTTCTTCAACTTCGCAGATAAGATAAAATATACAGAGAAGCAACTCATTCATAATAGCTAACATTTAATGAATGCTTACAATATATCAGGCACTGTGCTAAGCACTTTAATAGATTAGTGAGTCCTCACAACTAACTCTAAGACACAAGTTTCTAGGACTTTCTTTTTAAAAGGAGACTGGGGCTCAGAGACTAAGAAATTTTAACATGGCTAGGAAGTGAAAGAATCACCATTTGAATTCAGGTCATCTGTTCACAAGCCATGTTTTTAACTCTTGCATCTAACAGAAAGATGGTTCCATCACGAGGTACAGAAAACGTAATGTGTAAGTATGTTTTGAAGTAGTCTGAAAAACAGCCTAATTAGAAATAACACTGGGATGTATGAGGAGCACAATGTCCCTAAACTTCAAAGGAATCTGGATTTGGTACAGAAGGCAGTAGGGACCTGCCGTACTGAGCCAGGTAGTCAGTAATACTGACTAAAAGGTCTCTCCATAAGTACAATGACTCTGGTCTGAAGGTTTTGAAAAGGTTGCGGAGAGAAAGGAAGGGAAAGCTCTACATATGGAAATGCGTATGAGCAAGAGCCTGAAGACCAAAGTGAATGCAGTCACTCACTCATCTGTTCAAATCTGTAGTCTCCTGTTACGGGCCCTCTTATGGCTGTCAAGGACACGCAGAACCCTGTGCCTACGTTCATCCCCTGGCAAAAGCAGCTCCGGGGGAATGATGAAAAAGCCAGACTGAACAGGCCAGTTGTTGCTGAGGGAGGTTCCTGTCGAACAGTGAAGGAAGAGGTTAATCGACACAAAGGGAAGTGATTGTGGAAGATTTTGAGAGCCACAGGAGTTTGAATTTGGTTTTTAAAATATATAAATTATAGGTTTCTCAGGTACACAATAAATATCTATTGAATGAAAGAGCACTATTCTAAAATGCATTCAAAGCCCTGATCTAAAAGCTATTTTTCTCCTTTCTGTACTTGGATAACTATCGCAAGAAAGAAAATCACTTGTTAGCATCTCTCAATAATCTTGGAAAATATGAGAAGGATTTTTTTCTTACTATACGAGGCCAGTGCTTCTGAGAAATGACTCATATAACACCTCTCTGTTTTGAAATACCTACAAAAAATTCCCAAGCATAGTTGATCTCTCCCCTGGAAATAACTCCCTCAAAGAAGTCTTTGGAATTTATCAAATAGACATTTTTCTCCTTGAATTAAGAAGAAAAAAAGGAGACTTCTGCTGCAGAAGTCATGGGGTAAAAGAACCTACCTTCTCTTTCCTTCCTGCTCACAAAACTAGGAAGCCACAATGTTTAGACTTCTAGGTCACAAAAAGAGAGACCATTTATAAATGGTAGCATTCATTCTATACCAATGCTTTTATCTGACTCTTTCCTCATACATTGACTTGGACGTAAAACTACATATTTTTTTGTGCCTCAGATTCATCAACCATAAAAGAGGGATCACAACAGCTCCACCTGGTAGGGTGTCTGTGATAATTTAGTGAATAAATAGATGCCACATGTATACAATTGTGCCTGGTCCACTATAAGCATTCAACAAATATTAGCTATCATTATTATTATTATTGTATATATTTTAATTTTTCTATCAGTGGTTAACTTTTAAATTTAAAATATATTACAAATATGTTTACTGCCAAAATAAGTCAAACAGTACAAAAAAGAAAATGTAAACATGAAAATCCCATCTTCTTCACCCCTGGCTCCCACTCTCCCAAAATTTCACTGCCTGCATGTCCTTCCAAACATATTTGGTGACAGGAAATATAGTTATATACCCAAACATTTTATTTTTTATTTAAATAAATTAGATCACACTACATACACTGTTCTGTAATTTGTTTTTCTTTCATCTAACAATATCTTATACACCCATTTATATTTAATCAACTTTTTAACATGGCACTCAATAATTTGGTTTAATTACTCTCCAATGGGTAGACATGGATGTTGTGTCCAGTTTTTACTATTACCAAACAATGCTTCAAGAAACATTTTATATGTGTACACACACACTTTGGGGATTATGTCATTCTAGAAGTGTGTCTATTGGATCAATGGCAATATCCATATTTCAATTATATAAGATATTGCCAAAGTGCCTCTAGGAAAGGATATATCTACCTCAGTGGTATATTTTTAAAATCTTAAAGGTTACATTAATCTACTAAGAATAGAAATATAGGGATTCTACCAACTAAAGAAATATGATATGATCCCTGGGCTTATCTACCAGTACAGGGAGTTAAAGGAGATTAAGGAACCAGCTTGAACAGATTAGAGGCACAGAGGATGTTTTCTGGCAAACAGTAGAGGTAGAGCTATATCTCTAATATGCCATGAAATTAAAGTAAAAGCCATCATGTAAAATGCTACTTTTATTCTGCTTATCTGATATCCTTTTCTTGTTTTATTTTCCATAACACCACACACACTTGTACTACCAAGATGTTACTTTCCAGATAGCCATAGCTTCTCAGAAATATACTGATACATTTAAGTACTATAGATTCCTTTCAATATTATGTCATGAATGCTCAAGCATACAATCAAAAGGTTTATCAAAAGGTTAACTATGATCAATCAGTCTAAAAGCTCTAGAAGACAGGTGACACTACCACATTCCTTCTCCCTCCCATTCTGCCCCACTTTCCAGTCTTCCTCCACACCTAAAAAGTGATTGAACCCATAATCATCTTGTTCCCATCCCTAACAGAGATAAGAGTTATGGGAAATAAAAAATTAGCCCGATATAAAATAAAAACAAAACACACTCTGGGAACTCTGGTATTGTTATACAGAGCACACACAACATAATTTTAACGTAGAGACCAAATTATTATGATGCAAACTTAAATTAAGAAACTCATTCCTATGGATCCACATTCATTACAAATATTTCATGTCTTAACTTGTGTTTTGAATCAGAGACACTAAGTTTTAAGAAAAGATTTATGAGCAAAAGGTAGTCATTCTTTTAAGAAAACACTACTCACTTTCATAATGCAAATGTCGCAACTATGAATCATGTTAAGAAGATAGTTCTACAATTTGTTTATTTCATTTCAAAGGACTATGTACTTAAGCATCCTACATTCCTACTTGTCCATAATCTCACCATCTGGTACCTTTTGCATATCAGATTTTACAAAATTATTTCATGCAAAGACAAGCATATAATATCCAATGGCCAACTGAAACTGAATTTACTTCAGAGGTTGTGACCAAAGCCAGCAAAGATTGAGGCTATGTTTTACAAAACACCCTAAGAAAATCTGCCAGTTTCAAACAGGCAACCATTTCCCTGCCTTGTCAAGGGTTATTTTTAATAAGCTCATAATTGCATGTTGCCCATCTTTGCTTTTGTCAATGTAATTTAAGTAAATTCCACCAATTTGTAATAAAAGCCAAAGGAGGATAAATCCTTTTGGGTTGAGAAAATTACCATATTTTTTATACATATATGTGTGTGTGTGTGTGTGTGTGTGTGTGTGTGTGTGTGTGTGTGTGTAATATTTATTTTTTCTGCTGGTTCTTGGAGCTGCAACACTGGTAAGAGAACAGACTATTTCAACTCCAGAAGAGTCACTGATACAGACTCCGTTCGCAGAATTCTAAAGCCTATTCTTGTGCCACATTTCCCAGCCCTGGTAACAAAGGCTTCTCCTCCTTAGCTCTAAATAGCAGTATCAAATAACCAACTCCTTCAGATCAAGAAACAACAACAAAAATAAAAACACTCCCCTCCAAATCAGACAGAGCAGTGTAAAACTGTGAAGGAAACACAAGGGGCCCCAGGTAAACTGTGCCATCCACCTATCTAGGAAGACCACCTAATTCAGTTTTCCTCTCCTGATTCTAGCTGTGGGCAACTCTGTTTTCTCTGTAGAAAAGAAGAAAGTGGTCACAGCAAACTCAACTGGCAGGAGGAGGCTCAGCTGTGTCAGCTGGCATTTGGAAAAACTGGAGTGGGTAAAATGCCAGGCAGCCCTTTGGATGAGCCCAGGACACTCTAGAAGAGCACTCTTCCTACCCTCTTTGGGACTAGACTCAAGACAGGGAACCTGATCCAGCCTTCAGAAAAGATCCAAAAGAATACATTGCCAGAATAATTTCAAGTTCTCAAATGTCAACTAGTAAGATTTTAGTTAAACAATGCATTTATCATCACTTACTGACAACCCACAAAATCAGGCACTGATGAAAAATTAGCGTAGAAATGGATATATTTTTAATAATTTTGCTCCCTATAATTTGCACTTCTCTTTACTAGATTAACTCCCCTAAAGCACTGTTTTCTTCATGTCACATCCCTGTTCAAAAAGCTTCCTGTTCTCCCCAGGAGAAAGCCCTTTTGGCAATCTTCTAGCCTACCATTTCAAACATAAACACTCTATACTACCCAGGTAATTAATTTCACTACCCCCAACAGAGCTTTTCTTTGTTTTTGCCTCTGTCCCTTTGTCACCTCAACTCTCAACAAGTGGAATATTATTTACCTTTCTGCCCAGTGCAGGTTTGATTCTCTAGGTAGCAGACTGAGATGGAGTTTAATATGCAGAACATTAATTAGAGAATGCCCTGGGGATCAAAACCTGAGGCAAGGGGAGGAAGGATGCAGAACTGGGTAGGGGGAAAAGCTGAGCTATGACAGCCTCAGCCAGCACTTTCCAGCTCTGTAGCTAAAACGGCCCTTCAGAATTGTCTAAGGTTTGCCGAAATGGTGAGGCCTTTCTACTCAACCTGACCATTCACTGGATACGGGCCACCCTGCAAGGGTGTGACCTTGGGTGAGGTGGTGCTCTACAAAGGCTATCCCTCAAGGGGCTGATAACATTCCAGCCAGCTGAGATAGCAAGAACATATTGAAGGGGAATCTGGGGAGCACCGCACCACATCCAGCACTCTGCCTGCCCAAGCCATCTCCTCCTCATGCTCTTCCTCTTGTCCACTTGTACGTCATATCATGCCTGAACACCGAACACTCTCACTTACTAAAACTTAAGTTGCATTACGTAACATTTCAAAATGTTATTTCCGTTAAACTACAAGGCACTGGAGGGTAAGAACGATGAGTTATATCCTCCTAACTTCTTTAGAACAGGGATAAACTTTTTATATTAAAGGCCAGAGAGTAACAATTCTAGGCTTTGTGTATCACATATGGTCTCTGTTGCATATACTTTTTAAAAGAAACAACCATTTAAAAATGTAAAAACCATTCTTAGCTCACCAGCCATATAAAAATAGGCCAGATATGGCCCATGGGCCATCATTTACCAACTTTTGCTTCAGAACAGCACTGTCAAATGGAAATTTAATGCAAATCATATATGTAATTTTAAATTGTCTAGCAGCTATATTTTTAAAAAAGCAAAAAAGTGTGCACTCAATTCTAATAGGTTTTATTTAATCAAAAAAACCATAAAGGATACTCTTATTTCAACATGGAATCAAAATAGAAATATTAATGACTATTTTACATTCAAAGTCTTTGAAATCTAGTGTGTACTTTATACTTATACCAAATTTCAATTCGGAACCGTACATTTCAAGTGCTCGTTAATCACCTGTAACTAGTGGCTACTATACTGGACAGCACAGCTAAAGAATATAGAGGATGGTGCTTCAACAGATGTGCATTTGTTCATTGAAATAGCATTTACTGAGTTCTAGCTACTGAGAATACAGATTGATTCGTGCTAAATGTGAGAACAGAGATTTAATAGGATTCAATTTTTGCCCTTCAGCAGTCCACAGTTTAGTGGGGGAACACAGACAGGTGATATAATAATACCTAGTGGTCTGGAAAAAATACTACAGTAGAATAAAAAATAAAAAGGAGTTAGTGTTAATTGGTCACCAAACCTGTGAGAATTTCCTCAAGGCACAACAGATTCCTTAAGTCACAACTTTTTTTTTTTTTAAGATTTTATTTATTTATTTGACAGAGAGAGACAGCCAGAGAGAGAGGGAACACAAGCAGGGGGAGTGGGAGAGGAAGAAGCAGGCTCCCAGCGGAGGAGCCTGATGTGGGGCTCGATCCCAGAATGCCGGAACCACGCCCTGAGCCGAAGGCAGACGCTTAAGGACTGCACCACCCAGGTGCCCCTAAGTCACAATTCTTAAAAAGTTAAAATGATTCAGACTTTTAAAAATGTTTTCTTTTAAAATACCCTCTGAATGAGAGAAATAAATCTGAGATGCAATGAAATAACACTATGACAACTGGGTTAAGAACTGCATAATCTCTCATGATGAACTGATGATTCCACTTTATAGAGGGCATAAAGTGGAAGGTATATTTTCTCAAATATATTTCAGACTTCTGCCACAGGTACAGTTTTCTATTTCTTATAACATCTCTCTCTCTTTCTTTTTTTTTTTTAAAGACCAGATGCTTCATATGGCAAAATTATGCTTTCTGAAATCTCAATAATTCAAAAGCTTTTTGTTTCTGTGCAAATTTTATGATTCCCCAGAAAATACAATTGATATAAAATAGCCTTAGAAACACAGTATTGGGCTTAAAGAGATAAGAGGTGCTTATCTGGGAGTCCCAAGGGACATTAAAATGAAATTTGAATGTCTTTTATAAATACATACGGTTAGTATTTCCATTAGTTTTCCCCCAGTAACATAATAAGCGTCCCATACTTTTTGTCCTTAACATTTTTAGTATAAAAGTTAACATAACCTGTTTTTTTTTCTTTGTGCCTACTAAAATTTCATGGTTATAAGCTGTTTGACTGCACTGGGAAATTCTGGCATATTTTACAAATTGTAAAAAATAAATTTTAATGTTATAAGAAAAATGTTATAATGCTTTAATATTTTTAACGTTATAAGAGAAAGGGAAAATTAATTTTCCTGACTAGCAACTTAAATTTTATTCATCTAAAGTAATTTTATATAAAGTAAGTTTATAACTAAATTTCATTCTGGATAGAAACGTGTTTTTGTTTTTTTGTTTTTTTGGGGTTTTTTTTTTTTGAGAGAGAGATAGAGAGAGAAACAGAGACAGCATGCCTGTGTGTAAGGTGGAGGGAGAGAAGCAAAGAGAAGGGGAGAGAGAGAACCTTAAGCAAAGCAGGCTCCAGGCCTAGCATGAACCCAATGTGGGGATTGATCTCAATACGCTGAGATCATGACCTGAGCCAAATCAAGAGTCAGATGCTTAACTGACTGACCCACCCAGAAACACGTATCTTTTAATATATACTGATAGAGAATATACATTTAAAATCCCACTAGCAATGTGGAATGTCAACCTAATTTACCTGACATTTTCTATGCTATCTTTCTCACACCGGAGCACTTGGGGAGAAGGAAGAAAGCAGGGAGTGATTACACACACGCCTGAAAAATCTCATAAAATCTACAGATCCTCCTCTTAAAAAAGTCCAAATTCCCATACACACTATACAGCCCACAACGAATCCACTGAAGTGTATCGACTTCAAGTTAAGAAACTTTCTACTAAAAAGTGCATCAATCAGTGAAGAATGAAACAGTGAAATTAAACGGCCAAAAAAGTATTATCAATATGGCTTTTATAGTAGTGCAAGTCACATGAAAATAAGTTGCTTCAATAAAATAAGAGTGTCTAAAAGTTAGAGCAGGGGTCAAACCACAGCGGAAAAAACAAAAGATGACAGCAAATCCTTTAACATTCAGTTGCTGCCACCATACTATGTTTGATTAGAGACAGGAGAGGTTCCAGGAATACCCCTTCCTTCTTAAAAGTGGTAGATGGAGCCTAGCGCTTCCTTCTTCAAAAGCTTGTTCAGGGGCACCTGGGTGGCTCAGTCGGTTAAGTGCCCGCCTTTGGCTCAGGTCATAATCCCATGATCATGGTCCTGGGATCCAGACCCATGTCTGGCTCTCTGCTCAGCAGGGAATCTGCTTCACCTCTCCCCCGCCCCTCTTCCCTGCCCCCCCATCCCCTGCTCGTGCTCTCTCAAATAAATGAATAAAATATTTTTTAAAAAAAGCTTGTTCAGATGCTTCAACTCTTCTCATTCCTGCCAAGTGTTGGTGCCCAGCAGCTATGTACTGCACACTACCACCATCTACGGATGCTCAACCACCCAAAGGCCTTTGCACATGCCTTTAAAAGGTAGCCAGCACCTGGTTTTTAAACAGGAAACACTGTAAGCTATTCTGCCTTTAAAATTTTAAGCTCTGAATTAAGTGATATGTATTTGAGAAAATTCTATACTACCTCTGCAACAGTCTCATAAACATAAATTATTTCAAAACAAAAAGTTCTAACAAAAGTGTGCTGATGAGAGACTATTCAGTAATGGTTTTTATTTTCTCCGTAGACCTGCTGGAGACTGAATTTTCTTAAAAACTGATGGTGAATGGAATTTAAAGGTAATACTACATTCATCATGTTAGCAAACTAAAAGGAGGTAAAGAATTTTATCTAGAAATCAAAGAAGAAACCCATTCTATTAGTCTCTGAGCAAGGCTTCAGAGAAAAAGAGCACTGGAATAGTTGTTAAGAGGTGTGCACACCTGTGTCACAAAATACCACTGCTGAAAGTGGTGGGAAGGAATACAAGAAGTATTCCTAGACCCAGGCAATATGTCTCATGCCAAGATCAAGGCTAAGGACAGAATGCTGCTACTCTCTAAAAATTGTCCAATTTAATGGGTCATTCATATGTAAAGAAGATGCTAACCAACTGGTAAGATGAGACTTCGAAATGCTTCTCCAATAGTCGTACTCAGCCAAAATTTTTTTCTAAACAAAATGGCTAATTTTAGGGATACATTTTATAGAGAGAAGCTAATTTTTATCAAGGATCAATTCGATGTTATTAAAGCAGTGATAGACATCCTTTCAAGAACTTTATGGAGCACTGAGACAGCACAAACTTTTAATTAAATTAGAAAGCATATGCAAAAAACTCCAATTCTGAATTGGCAAATTTATAACACTGTAATAGAATGAAAATGGTAAATCCACTAATAAAAGCTATCCCATTTAAGTTGGATAAAAACAAGACATTCCCTAGCTAAATAAAAATAACTTTGATCTCCTTACCCTTAACAGAAAAGATAAAGTATTGGCATTACATTAACAAAATAAGCAAATCTAAAATTGGAAAAAAAACCAAAACACTACAGTAACACCACTTTCTAGGAAACAAAGTGATTTTATAAACTAAAAATGTTCTGAAGTGGGAAGGAAAAAAAAATGCTGGGTATTTTAATAAAGAATGTGCATTTTGGAGTAAGTTTTAAAGGATGGTATGGCTAAAACTTGGCCTGATATTTCATACTACTTAATATTTCCTCAGGAAAATAGGTCATTGTAATAGATAGCAAGCTTCAGTTCACATTAGTAAATAAGCTAGAAACAACTTTGACGGATTCGGATAATATTCAAAATGGAGTTGGTATATTAGAAAACCCCTATGTAAATAACTAAATCATTGAGGCAAAGCTGAATTATCAACTATTTAGGTATATATGAAGTATTTCAAGATTCCACCATATATGAAGAAAAAAGCATTTTTAATGTGTTCAAAGTGATTATGTTGTTAAAATCTTCTAAAAGTTTCTTTACCATAAAAATATTCATAATTATGCAGTTCTTATTTGTCATTTTGCAAAATAACATGTTTTGGAATATGAAATACATAGTTTTTACATAAGTGAAATACAACAGGGGGGAAAAAAAAACATCTTGCACCATAGCAGACCTATAAGTGAAATGTGAGAGTGAGCCACCATTCTTGTTGTGTTTTAAGCAAGCACATTACTGGGGTTCATAAATAGAAAATTAGTTTAGAAACTCTGAGGTAAGCTTCTTATTTTACTCTTCACTGCTTGACTCACACTGGATATCCATGCCCAGTTATGATCTCCACATCTGAAAGGGAGTGCAGAGAAATAAAAAGGAAGGAAGCCCACACTGATGATGAAAGGGTTGGAAAAGAAGATCAGAAGGACACAAGCATTCAGGCTTGAAAGAAAGAGCTGAGGGGATACTTTTTAATGTCCTTGAAATATATGGACTATTATTGAGAATGGTAACCAGCTGTTCTCCATCTCTATTTAGGACAAACCAGAAGAAAATGGCTTAAATCCAAGCAATGACGGATTTAGGTTATTAAGGGAAATGATGGAATCTTTTCCAGAATTATTTAAAACTACACAGGTATCTAATTTACCTAGAATGGTTAAGGTACAGGAGTGAGAACTACAATCTGATTTATGAGATTCTTTTAAACTCTATTTTTTACATGTTCTTTATCAAGACATATTAAATTACATAAAGAGAACTATTAGCTGTTACTAAACACAGTCAACTACTCTGAATTATAGGAAGCAATGCAAGGAAAACTGCTTTGGATTAAACCATAATGTATATTGGGCAAGACTTTTAACCTCAAAATTCTTCAACTCTGTGGAAGCATTCATCACTAGCAGGGGATTATAGATAGCAATATTCACCTTGTAAAAGTGTTGTGATGATTTAAAAAAATGAGATAATCTGTGTGAAGAATCTGGTATAATTTCTTAGACATATTAGATGCTCAGGTAATGTAAGTTCCCTTCCATTCCCTGATAGACACCACACATGAGGTTTTCAATTTTCCAAAAGGAATAGAGATATAAATACCACGAAACTTTCCTGAACTGTTGCTCTTATTATTCATAGAACTGTACAGTAGGAAAGTAATAGTACCAACCATCAAAAAAAGACCTCTCTCTAGTCTGTAATTTCCAATCCTCTGAATTTTTCTCCTCTTCCTGTCTCTCTCTTATTGGAGTTCAAGGGTCTGAGTCTTATTTTGAGGAGTACCATCTTACTGTATCATAGGCAAATTGGGGTAAATCAAAAGGGCTCCACATTTTCCCTCACAGGTTGTCACAGCTCACTTTTTAAGTGGTCTATGGTGAGGTCGATGCTGGTATAATCTGAAGGCTTCCAAGGTGTTTCACATTCAGAAAACAAAACCTGGGGACAGATTATCCATGAGCAACTAATTCTATAAACAACTTCCAGGAGTTGAGCTGCATGACTGGAGAATCTCTTTACTGACAATTAAATTCAAGAATTGCAGCTCACATCCTTTAGCCTGCTATTTGTTGCCTGGTAACTGGGAGTACTTCTGCACTCTGACCACTTCACAGACACTACAGTAAAATTATTCCAGCATGCAAATCACCTAGTAATTTTTACATCAAGAGTGGGGAAAGTTTTCTTCACAGCTTTAAAGATAATCTTTTTAAAAGCTAAACCTTCCTAACAGTCTATAACCTATCCATAAAACATGTTATCAAACTAAGGCATGTTTTATTCCCTTCAAAATAAAAGGGTGTGGGTGTGTGTCTGTGTGTTTTACTGGAACCAAACTACATGAAAAAAATTTTTTAAAGATTTTATTTATTTGAGAGAAAGCAAGAGAGAAAGCACAAGCAGTGGGGAGGGGCAGAGGGAAAGGGAAAAGCAAACTACCTACTGAGCAAGGAGGCTGATGCAGGGCTCTATCCCAGGACCCAGAGATCATGACCTGAGTCACCCAGGTGCCCCCTAACTACATGAAATTTTAAGATAAGAAAAATATTGATACAGCAAGCTGATCTGGCTGTAAAAATTATTTTCCTGTACATTTTTTTAAGAATAAATCATGCGGGGCGCCTGGGTGGCACAGCGGTTAAGCGTCTGCCTCCGGCTCAGGGCGTGATCCCGGCATTGTGGGATCGAGCCCCACATCAGGCTCCTCCGCTATGAGCCTGCTTCTTCCTCTCCCACTCCCCCTGCTGCTTGTGTTCCCTCTCTCGCTGGCTGTCTCTATCTCTGTCGGATAAATAAATAAAATCTTTAAAAAAAAAAAAAAAAGAAAAAAAAAAAAAAGAATAAATCATGCCATCATCTCTGAAACAAATTACATCCTCTCAAAAACATCTTATTTCTTTAGGCACCTATATTATACTTTTTCCTCTAGGCACATTTTATAAGGAAATCAAAAATATTTTTTTCAATTTGAAAAATGGAAAATTTTTCAATTTTTTCAATTTGAAAAATTGAAAAATATTCTTTTCAATTAGAAAAATTCAAAATATTTTTCCAGTTCCAGAAAAATGAAGATCAGTGAGTTTTGTAATTTAAGAATACTATGTATTTTTATTTTTTTTTTTTAAGATTGTATTTATTTATTTGACAGAGAGAGTGAGAGAGCACAAGCCAGGGATGGCAGAGGGAGAGGAAGAAGCAGGCTCCCCACTGACCAGGGAGCCTGATACTGGGATGCTGGGCTCAATACCAGCACCCTGATATCATGATCTGAGCCAAAGGCAGACATTTAACCACCTGAGCCACCCAGGCATCCCTATGTATTTTTATTTTAAATGCACTGATATTCACTGAATTATAATAGGTTCTGAATTCAAACAAGGGTTAAAACATTGGTCTACCACCTTCCAATTCAATTAGAACACAGGACAAGCAGGAAAGTTAGCAGAGAAGAGGAGATTACTTTTAAATAGGAGAATATGTACCTAAAAGGTAAAAGGAATAGGGTGGAATGATTTAAATATTTTAGGAGCTGATTATCTAAATCTAACAAGAGTGCACTAGATAACTGCTATAGTCTGACAGCCTTCCAAATGTCACATATCCCTGTACACAAATCGTCCAAAAAAAACCCCAAATGCCATAGGGTATCCATATCAATAAACAGTCCAATCTGTTCTGGTTTCAAGAAGGCCTGTGCATATACAGTAGAAGTAAAAAGCTAACTACTATGAGAGATATAGGCTTATGTAAAAAAGCTTTCAGAACTGAATATAAATTTCCCAGAAAATAAACAGGAATTAACTAGGTAGAACTCCATTTTTGTTATGAGCAAAAGCAACCTGGGGTTTAGGGATGGCACTTATTTTTACTTTAATGCCATGTGAGGAGAGGGGCAAACCTACACTTTTATCTTTAACTCTATTTCCATTGTCTGATGTTGATATGAGAAGTAAAATACAGGAAGAAATTAAGGTATTTGGAAGGCAGTAGTCTAAAGCTCCAATCTTTTTTAATACACCAGATCTCAGAACTACAAATTTTCAAAGACACTTACATTTCAGGATATTTAAGAACAAAGACACCTTGACAAGACTTATTTACATATTTGTGAAAATGTCAAAAGATTTCAATGACATATATGTCTACAGCAATTTTCTAGGCTACCCAGGACATAAACTAGAAACTCATCACTACCTAGACATCAATGAAAGAGGACAATTCTAGATAATATAGGACATAGTAATTAATAAATCCTTGTCTGGATTTTGATTCCCACCTGGCACAAACTCAAGACATACAAATGGTTCTTTAAGGCTGGAGGAATAAAAGCCAAAGAGCTAAAGCTATAAATACAGACACATTCTGAGCTCCCAGGACTATTTGAGGCCATGTGTTTCTACCCATGAAGAAGACAATAAACACCTTGTTCTTTGGCACCTAACTGAAATTACTATTCAACACACACACACACACACACACACACACACACAATCAGTCCCAGGTGTCAATCAATTATTCCTTTTCCTTATTTATTCAAAGATGAAAATAGAGGAATTATAATTAAGGGATAAATATTTTAATTGGTAGAATGTGCCTGTATTAACCAAACCTGAAACACATCTCAAAATCTCGCATGTGGTTACAGTTCCATCCCCATGGACTATTCCTCCTGCCTGACACTCTGCTGCTGTCTCAGCTGTTGCTGCCACTACAACTTCAGCAGCTAGGTGAGGCAATGCCAGAAGTGGAAGGCAAGTTTGTGCTATTTTCAGAGAAAATAGAGAATCAAAGATCGCTGACTTAAGATATATTGAATTCATTCTGAGAATTGGGAAACTGCCTTAATAAGCACTTGGGTACTGATCAAGGGCACAAGTCCCACAGTAAGAAATCAACTGTTTCTCTAACGCATGTCTTCTTTGGATTAATTCTGAAATGTGTTCTACATAACAAATACTATCTAGCTCACACTCTAAAATCTCAATACTGTGGAACTGTCAGAAAGTTTTGTTTATGGTAATTTTAATTTCTCATACTTACGAATTTACCAAAAAATATTATTTTATTTTATTAAATTTAAATATATATTTCTGTATCTAAACATATTTGTAAACACATAAAACATATGTCAATTATGCTGTATTATCTATTTTATTATCACATATAAAGTTGAATATATATGGATATATACATAAAATATATGTACATGTTAGAATTTCCCACCTTATTCTTTGCAATACATTTTCAAAATACTAACACAGCAATGGATAATGCCATTGGATCTCCCATTTTTACACAAACTATCTCAAGGGAAACTGTAACAAACCTCAAAAAGAAAATATTTAATGCTGAGGAATTCAAAATCTATACTAAAGCTAAAAGCTATTAGCTTTATTATTAAATATTATATTAAAGCTTTTAGCTTTATTATAGATATCTACTTTCATAGGTGTGAACATATTTCTACTTAAGTGATTTGTGCCTGTTTGAACTAAAAGAGAAATTTAAATGAGTTGATGAAATCTGGCCTCAAGGCAACTGCTAAACTAAATTGAAATAATATAATAATATTGCTTTGCAATGAAATAGCTATTCCCCAAAGATTTGTATCAGCATGGAACTAGTCTTTATGTTGACCTATGAAAATAAATGATATAGGAAATTTATTTATTATAATGGCTGTCGGGGTGAAAATGACCCTATAGTCAACTTATTGGAAACTTATCACTGGGCCTTCACTAACTCTCCTCTTATGTCATCACCTTATCCTATACTTCATTCTATGCATATAAAGAGTATCTGAATACTGGGTATTCACTGAGTACCCTGAATCAGGGTAAAGAGATTTATTATTTCTAATTTATCTCTAATTTGCAATTTTAAAAATAACATTATCATTTCCACTGAGTAAACTTTTCCTTCATTTTATTTTCCTTGTTAAAAACAAGTGTTCATTTGTCTCCTAAGTATAGCATTCACTAAGTGATGGATTAGAGAGGTCACAGGAAGGCACTTATCAAAACATCTTCCCCCAATCTACAGGAGGAAGCAATAAACATCCACTTTTACTAATTCATTATTTTGGTGTCTTTCAAACTACTTAAAATAAAAGTATCATTAGAAAATGAAACTCATTTTTCATCCTCAAACACTTATTTTATTGAATGTGAATTTATCAGCTCATGACATATTTTTGTAGGAAAGGATATAGACAGCAATTCCTGGGGGACAGAGGCAAGCTTGAGGGAAGCCTGGGGTAGACAACAATTAACTTTGACCTACTTGAAAATGGGTCCAAGAATGACCCAGGAGGACTATGGTTGTTCATAGTTATTTTAAATTATTCATTATCTTTAGAGTTAGGTTCAAGTTCATAGAGTTAAAAAGAGTTGTAATTTAAAGCTGATGGGAAATAATGTTTCCCAAGCTGGATGCCTAGGTGTTGTACAAGTATACTGCTATTTAAAGACTTTAACTACTCCTGGCTCACTTAAGTGTAACTACCGGGAAAAGCTATATGCCATTAGTTCTTTCATTTCAAAGTAGACATTTTGGAAGTTTCAAGGTACATTCAAACATCATTAAGGCACTAGCTCTTTTTATGGTAACTCCAAAAGTCTCCTCTTCCAATGCTTCCCTAACACTAAAACTGCAAAAACTCAAATCTCTGTGAATTCATTTTTTTCTGTGATAGTTTAATTATATAGAATATAATGCAATGAAAAATTTACCCATCACCATGTCTAAACCAATATTAACATTTCACCATATTTGTTTCCAATCTCTTTTCTTACAAGAAAAGAAAGTCATGTTTAGGAAATATTTCTCAATTGCTATGCAGCATTATCATTCTTCCCAATATTATAGGTGGTTTATGTAATCAAGTGGGTTTCGATAGCACCAAGAACTATGTATCTCCCTCTTAGAAATGTACAACATATCTCACTACACATTGGGTCTGAGATATCCTACAGTAAATACATATACATTGATATTTGATTTAACAAAAGTTTCTCAAACTGGCTTGATCAAATAATTATCTTTTCTCAGAAAAACTTACTGGCATTTCCAGGGCATTACTGTACTGCAGAACACTGAGTGGGAGACCAAACCCTGTTTTGGAGTAATTTCAAGAGTCATTAAGCTTTATCACACACATTAAGAGACATTAGCCCCATTACTTTCTCTGAAAAACTCAACACTCGCAAACAGAGGAAAGAACATATTCATGCCACATCACAGAAGACTAAGGGTGCTGAAGAGTTTGTTCCCTGGATTGCCTCAAGGTAAAGGCCTCTAAGTATGTACCCACACGAACTTTTCTGTGATTGCTCCATCTCAGTCATTCGCTCTGACAGTAATAGAAAATATCGATCACAACTGTTAGACTAGTTAAACTTAGTCTATATTTTTGATCAAGTGCCCAGCTTTTATCAAACAAAACACAAATTTGAAGAGCCAAGTACCATTCTACTATATGCCACAAGGAAGGGTTCTGTTGCTTGAATGAGTCTTGTCATTTGATGAATCTTGAATCACAAGCCTGCAGAACTCACCTCTAAGCCAAAATCTTACCTTTTATTTAACAAAAAAACTACATAAATATAATGACATCTAGCAAAAGTGTACTAGTAACATAAGGAAGGACACTCATTAATGAGCAGAATGTTTAGTTTTATGACTTTCTAAAAATGAATCCCCACAAATTCATATTTGGTACCATATAGGGGTATTTTGCAAACCAAACGAACAATTCAATGATACAGTTATGAACACATAAAAGTGAACAAAAACTCTTAATATTCCAATTATTTTTTTTAATATTTTATTTATTCATTTGAGAGCAAGCAAGAGAGAGGGAGAGAGCACAAGCAGGGGGAGAGGCAGAGGAAGAGGGAGAAGCAGACTCCCTGCTGAGCAGGGAGTCTGGACGCGGGGCTCGATTCCAGGACCTGGAGATCATGACCTGAGCCGAAGGCAGATGCTTAACCGTCTCAGCCACCCAGGTGCCCCATTCCAATTATTTTTATATAGCTTTCAAAGTTGAAAGTTTGAAAGGATTCTTATAAAAGATTAACTTTTTCCAACCTATTTGGCTGTTCCCTAACTTTTAAAAGTGTTCAGGTCCAAATGAATCTACCATTTTGCTGAATAAACCACTGAGATACATCTTTTCTCTCTCTCTCTCGGAATGCAATTACTGTTACAAATTAAGATGGAAAGGCAGAGGTCTCAGAAAGCAATAAATTCTAATTTGTGGATAGTTTATATTTTCCAGAATTGTCTATCTTTTATATTCATTTTCAAGATCAACAAGAAATAGTATCAACGCCTAAAGAAAATGCTTGTAAAAACATTGTAAGACATAGGAAAGCAACATAAATCTCATCTTGCTGGCAGAAAAACTGTCTTTGGTGGTTTTCACTTATTATGAGTTTAAAAATATAAGGACGATAAAATAAATGGTTTTTAAATTTTACGGAACCTCTAGAATCCAATATAATGAATTTTTAGAGCATGCTCGTAATTAAATTCTCAAAAAATGCAGGGACTAGGAACTACCTGAAACTTATGCACTAAATATCTCTCTCAACTGTACTTTTATCATGTGCATTAGCAAAAGTAAAATGAAGTCTTTACTTCCAAAAGTGAGTGTTGAGTAAACCAAATGCTTTTTTGTAAATACAACTTTTAAATGATCTACTAAATCTCTATGTTCTAGTTTTAAATTATGAAGGCAAAGGAGGGGAAGACTGAATTTGCATTCCTAAAATCTTTGATCATTGAATAGAGAACTGTTCATATACTTACTTGTCTTTTATTTCCTTCTGAAATTAGTAGTCCCAGTTAAATAACTACACCTACTAATCTTATACACAGGTAACTAATAGATAAACTGTGATTATTTTTGCAAAGTAGAAAGAGGGTTTGATGAAAAACCTTTAAAGTTTTCACTTTGTAACTGTGGCCTATTAAATTTTACTCACAAAGAAGAATTACTCTAAACAATATAAAATGTATTTTAAAATATGTGTACACCAACTCTCTGCACCAAATTTACTTTGCCTAGAAAGGAGCAAGTCCTTTTTTTTCTTAAGCCCTTCTGTCTTTAAGCCACTAATGTGAAGTAAAGCTTTCTTGCCCTAAATAGTTCACAAGCAGCTTCTAGTAGCCACTAATAGGTTTAATCTGCTTATAACAAATCACTTTAAAATTGATCATCGATAAACATTGCTGGAGTGTCAGGAAACACTGGAAACAACTTGGGCACTTGTATTACCAATAACTCAGTTCTTTTATAATGTTCTTAAACACTTTAAAAACTGAAGGATAATTCCTTTGTATCCTATAACAAATTATACACACACACACACACACACACACACACAACCATCTCTAGAGAAGTTATTTTAAAATAATAATCACATAACAGTATAGTTAAAATTGACTTGTTGGAGAAGCATTAACTTCTCTCTTGCTCTCAATAAGGTTCCCATGGGTTCTGTCCTCAAAATACATCAAAATCCAACCATTTCTCTCTACTGAATGACTATGCTATAGAAAATCACCATAACTCTGGTTTGGATTAATTTAATAGCTTCCTAACTGTACCTGATTATACCTCTGCCCTGGTACAATTTATCTTCCACAGGATAGCCAGAGATGTTTTAAAAATATGTCAGATCACAGGGCGCCTGGGTGACTCCGTCAGTTAAGGTTAAGTGTCTGCCTTCATCTTCGGTAATGATCCCAGGGTCCTGAGATGGGACCCCCTCCCCAACCCCGGCCCTGCTCAGCAGGGAGTCTGCCTTTTTCTCTCCCTCTGTCCCTCCCCCTGCTCTCAAATAAATAAATAAAATCTTTAGGGGCGCCTGGGTGGCTCAGTCGTTAGGCGTCTGCCTTTGGCTCAGGGCGTAATCCCAGCATTCTGGGATCGAGTCCCACATCGGGCTCCTCTGCTGGGAGACTGCTTCTTCCTCTCCCACTCCCCCTGCTTGTGTTCCCTCTCTCACTGGCTGTCTCTCTCTCTGTCAAATAAATAAATAAAATCTTTAAAAATAAATAAATAAATAAATAAAATCTTTTTAAAAAATGTCAGATTAAAGAAAATTCTCAAGTAATTACAAAAAAAAGCAGGGTCAGGATACAAAGTTAATACACAAAGATCAATAATATTTCCATATGCTAGCAATGAAGATGTAGAAACCAAAATTAAAAACAATACTTTTTACAATTGCTAAACAAAAAAGTGGATTCCCTACTACAAATATACCAATTTTGTATAGGATCTGTATACTGAAATTACAAAATAATGAGAGAAATAAAAAACCTAAATAAGAGACATACTATATTCATAGAATGGAAAACTCAATAAAGACGTTAATTCTCCCTAATCTACAAATTTAATATAATTCCTATCGAAATTTCAGTAATACTTTTTGTAGATATTGACAAAATTATTCTAAAATTTGTATGAAAATGCAAAGGAAGTAGAACAGCTGAAGAATAAAGAAGGAAACAGAAGAATAAAGGAGGAAAAATCACTCTACAGGATAATCTTGCTAGTAAGATTAATCCCAGTCAATGTGGTACTGTAAGAGGGTGGACATGTCTATCAGTGGAAAAGGATAGAGAACCCAGAAAAAGATCCACATAATATGCTCAATTGATTTTGACAAAGGTAGAAAAGCAATTCAATAGAAAAAGGACAACCTCTTCAACAAACGGTGCTTGAGCAATTCGTTATACATAGCCCAAAAAAATGAACCTCAACCTAAATATACCTTGTTATAAAAAAAAAAACTAACTCAAAATGTAAAACTTTAAAAATAAATAAGAGAAAATTGCCAGGATCTTGGGCTAGACAATTTTAAACTCGACACCCAAAGTACGATTCATAAAAGGAAAAGCTGATAAACTGGACCTCATCCGGATGAAAAGCTTTTGCTCTGTAAAAGACCATGTTAAGGGGATGAAAAAACAAGCTATAGAGATGGGGCGGATATTTTTGCAAACCACATATTCAACAAAAGAATAGTAACTACAATATATAATGAACTCTCAAAAATTAAGAGTAAAAACCAAACAATTCAACTAGAAAATGAACAAAAAAATAGACATTTCTCTAAAGAGGAAATACAGATGGCAAATAAGCACATGAAAAGATGTTTAACTTTAGTAGCCATTAAGAAAGTGCAAATTAAAACCATAATGAGATTATCACTACGCACTTATCAGAATGGCTAAAATAGAGGACAGTGACAAATGCTGGTGAAATGCAGAGAAACTGGATCACTCACTTGTGGCCAGTGGGAATTTAAAATGGCTCAGCCAGTCTGGAAAACAGTCTGGCAGTTTCTTATAAACTAAACATGCAATTACCATATACCCAGCAATTGCACTCCTGGGCATTTATCCCAGAGAAATGAAAATTTATGCCCACACAGAAATCTACACACAAATGCTCACAGCAGCTTTATTACTACTAGTCCAAATCTGAAGACAACAGGGATGTCCTTCAACAGGTGAGTGGTTAAACAAACTGTGGCTGATCCATACCAAAGAAAGAAAAAGAACAAAATATTGATACGTGCAACAATTGGATGTATCTTAAGGGAATTACACTGAGTTTTTAAAAAGATAATCTCAGGGCACCTAGATGGCTCAGTCAGTTAAGTGTCTGATTCTTAGTTTCATGATCTCGTGGGTCATGGGATCAAACTCCACATCCAGCGGCTCTGTGCTCAGCAGGGAGTCCGCTTGAGAGTCTCTCCCTCTGCCCCTCCCCTCACTTACTTTCTCTCTCTCAAATAAATTTAAAAAGCTAATCTCGAAAGGCTATCCACTATATGATTCCATTTACATAATATTCCTCAAATAGCAAAATGATAGAGATGAAAAAAAATTCGTGGTACAGGGTTAGGCATGGGATATGGGAATTTTGCAGGGTGGGAGGGGGATCATAAAAGGACAATGGAAAAGATCTTGCTGTTCAGTAAGTGACCTGTGGTAGTGGATACAAGAACCTACAGAGGTGATAAAATTACACAGAACTAAGCATGTGTGTGAATTGTAAAACTGGTGAAACAAGATTAGTAGATTGTATCGGTGTTAATTTTGTGGTTGTGGAGTTATTCTAAAATTTTGCTAGATATCGCCATTGGAAGAAAATGAGTAAAGGGTACATGGGCGCCTCTCAATATCACTCTTTACCACAGTATGTGAATCTATAATTATCTTGAAATAAAGCATAATTTTAAAAACTGTGAGTTTAAAAACTCAATTTTAGAGAGAAATGTATATCTTCAAATGCTAATATTAGAAAAAATCTTAAAATCAACAATATATCTTTCTGCCTTAAGAAGCTAGAAAAAATATAAGCACATTAATCCAAAAGTAAATAGAAGGAAAAAGCAAAAGTCAATGAAATAGAAAAATGAAAACAGAAAAGTCAATGAAACTAAAAATCTGTTCTTTGGTAAGCTTAATAAAATCGATAAACCTGCTTGCTAGACTAAGAAAATAACACAAAGTACCAATATCAGGTATTAAAAATGACATAATTCTAAATCACAAAAATATTTAAAGGATAGTAAGGGAATATTATTATTTTTTTAAAGATTTTATTTATTTAGTTAGTTCAGAGAGAGAGAGAACATAAGCAGGAGGAGCAGCAGGCAGAGGGAGAGGGAGAAGCCAACTTCCCACTGAGCAGGGAGCCCAACACAGGGCTCAATCCCAGGACCCTGGGACCATGACCCGAGCCGAAGGCAGACACCTAACCAACTTGAGCCACCCAGGCACCCCGTGAATATTATTCCAATAAATTCAAAACATAAATAAAATAGACACATTCCTTGAAAGAAAAAAATCACAAAAAGGTAACACAAAAAAGGTCAAAAAATATGAATAGCCCATCATCTACTAAGAAATTTAATTCATAATCAAAACCTTCACATGTATAACATTTCAGGTCCAGATGGTTTCACTGGTGTATTATATTAAATATTGACCCCCCCCCCAAAAAAAAAGTCACATGAAGGATAGGAAGAGGGAGGAGAGATGGGGGATGGGTGGGGGTGAAGGTGGGGGGGGAGGGGGGGAGGAGGACTCCAGCAAACTAGGTGTAGAACAAACTTTAATCTGATAAAGGACATTTAAAAAAGACTATAGCTAACATCATATTGAATGGTGAAAGGCTGAATGCTTTTCCTTTAGCATCAGAAACAAGTCAAGAATATCTACTGTCTTCATTCATATCACTTTTATTTAATACTGAACTGGAGGTCCTAGCTAGTGTAATACAGCACAAAAAAAAATAAAGGGCATAAAGTTGGGAAAGGAAAAAGTAAAAGGATTTTTATTCATAAACAACTTGATTCTGTGCACAGAAAATATTTAAATATCTACGAAAAAATGAAAGAAGTGAAGTTGACAAGTTTGCAGGATGAGGCAGTATTCAAAGCTCAAATGAATTTCTATTTTATATACTAAAAATGAACAAATAGAAAATGAAATTCAAAACACAATATCATTTACATTAAAATACAGTATCTTGTGATATAGGTAATGAAAATGAGCAAAACCTCTATTATGAAAAGTACAAATCACTGCTGGTTTAAAGAAGACCTTTTAAAAAGTTATATTTTACATGTCATGTTCATGGATTAGAAAACACAATATTGTTAAGAAGATGATTTTCCTCATATTGCTATATAGATTATTATAATGCCAAATAAAATCCCAGCAAAATGTGGTAGATATTTACAAGCAAATTCTGAAATCTACAATGAAGTACAAAATACCTAGACGAGGGGCACTTGCCTGAGTGGCTCACTTGGTTAAGCATCGGACTTTTGATTTCAGCACAGGTCCTCATTTCAGGGTTATGAAATTGAGCCCATGCTGGGCGTGGAGCCTGCTTAAGATTCTCTCCCTCATGCACAGGGTCTCTAAAATATATATATATATATATGTGTGTGTGTGTGTGTGTGTGTGTGTGTGTGTGTGTGTGTATAGGAGGGGGGAGAGGGACAATTTAAACAATCTTGAAAAGAAAGAACAAACTTGATTTCAAGATTTAT
This sequence comes from Ursus americanus, assembly GCF_024610735.1. Classification (NCBI taxonomy): domain Eukaryota; kingdom Metazoa; phylum Chordata; class Mammalia; order Carnivora; family Ursidae; genus Ursus; species Ursus americanus. The sequence goes on from NC_142139.1 coordinate 8,868,322, forward strand.
ATATATGTGTGTGTGTGTGTGTGTGTAGAGGAGGGGGGAGAGGGACAATTTAAACAATCTTGAAAAGAAAGAACAAACTTGATTTCAAGATTTACTGAACAAACTGATTTCAAGATTTACTATATAACTGCAGTAATAAGGCAGTATGGAATTAGTGTAAAGATATATAGATTAAGAAAATAAAGGTCAGTATCCAGTAATTGTCCCACATATAGGTGATTAATTTTCAAAAAATATAAAGTAATTCAATGATATAAAAGAAGCATTTTCGAAATCAGTGGCAGAATAACATATACAATACAAATACATATACAGTACAAAATGTATCTTTAACTTTACTTCACACCATAAAAATTACATCTAACAATAGATACAGACCTAAACATAAAAGCTGAAACTATAAACTTTCTAGAGGAAAACAGGAGAAAATCTGTGCTCTTCAAGTAAGCAAAGATTCTCAGGACAGAGAAAGTACCAACCATGAAAGAAAATTTGCTGAGTTAGACTTTATCAAAATTTAACCCTTCTGCTTATTAAAACACATTTTTTAAGAAAATGAAAAAGTAATGCAAAGACTGGGGGAAAATATTTTTATCTGGTAAAGGACTTGTATCCAGAATATATAAAGAACTCCTGTAAGTCAAGAGCAAAAAGTAGAACAACCTTATTTAAAATAAAATAAAGAAAAAGCACTTCACCAAAAAAAGAGTATAAAAATAGCAATAAGCACAAGAGATGTTTAACAACATCAGGCATTAGAGAAATGAAAATCAAAACGACAATGAGATACAATTACACACCCACTAAAATGACTAACATAAAATAACTGGTAACATCAAATGTTATTTAGGATTATAGAGCAACAGGGACTCTGATACATTGATGGTGAGAATATAAAATGGTCTGACAACTTTGGAGAGCTACTTTGAAGTTTTGTTCATTTTGCGGGGGTGGGGGAGCAGAAGAGAGAGAGAGAGAGAGAGAGAATCTTAAGCAGGCTCCACCTCCAACGTGGAGCCCAATGCAGGGCTTGATCTCATAACCCTGCGATCATGACCTGAGCCAAAATCAAGAGCTGGATGCTTAACTGACTGAGCCACCCAGGCACCCCGCTACTTTGAAGTTTCTTACCAAAGATATACAACCTAGAATTCAGCAATTCTACTCCTGGAAATTTACCCAAAATAAATTACCCAAAAAACATAGATCCACAAAAGCCTCGTATAAGAATGTTTCTTACAGTTTTATTCATAATGACCCCAAACTGGAAATTATAAATACACATACACACATGTACACACACACACACACTATCATATATATTATAAAGTATATATATCAATAGAAGTGGTAATATTTATATAATGAAATTCTACTTTTCAATAAAAAGGAGTAAGTTAATGATAAAGCAAAAACAAAAAATACCAGAAATACCATGTTGAATGAAAGAAGCTAAACACGAAAGAGTACTGCATGAAGTTCTAGAATAGTAAAAAAATAACCTGTCATTACATTTTTACAGAGTTCCAAAAGAGACAGATGTAATCTATGGTGATAGAAATCAAAATAATGGTTGGGTGGGTGGGAAACAGGGCACAGTAGCCCTGGAAAATGGCCCTAGAGAATTTTCTGTGGTGATGAAACTGATCTGAGACCTGAGTTATATAGGCAAATGCATTTGCCATCCCTCATTCAACTATATATTTATGATCTGTCTGTTTCACTAGAAATTTAATTGCCTCCAATAAAAAATTAATGAAAAATTTTAAATGAGAAAACAAAAAAATTAATTAAAAATAAATTTCTAATCACTAAAATCAAAAACACAAGAAACAAGTACTGGCAAGGATACGGAGAGATAGGAGCCCTTGTGCACTGTTGTGCAAATGCAAACTGATGTGGCTACTCTAGAAAACAGTATGCAGTTTCCTCAAAAAGTTAAAAATTGAATTACTCTATGATGCAGTAATTCTACTACTGGATATTTGCCCAAAGAATACAAAAATACTATTGAAAAGATACATGCACCCCCTATGTTTATTGTAGCAGTATTTCCAATAGCCAAATTACGGAAGCAACCCGTGTCCACTGACAGATGAATGGATAAAGAAACTGGATAAATGTGTACACACACACACACACACACACACACTCAAATATTACTCAGCCATTTGCAAGAATGAAATCTTGCCATCCACGGATGGATCTAAAGAGTATAATGCCAAGTGAAATAATTCAGTCAGAGAAAGATACCATATAATTTCACTTATATGTGGAATTTAAGAAACAAAACAAACAAAAGAAAAAGAGAGAGAAAGAGACAAAAAACCGGACTCTTAACTATGGAGAACAAACTGATGGTTACCTGAGGGGAGGTGGATGGGCAGATGAGTGAAATAGGTGAAAGGAATTAAGAGTATACTTACCAAAATGAGCACTGAGTAATGTACAGAATTGCTGAATCACTACATTGTACACCTAAAACTAATACAACACTGTATGTTAATTATATTGGAATTAAAGAAAAAATTAAAATTAAAAATAAATGAATGCTTAATAAAAATCCTAGCAAGTCATTTTGTGAATATCAACAAACTGATTCTAATATTTCTATGGAAAGACAGAGATCCAGGACAGTCAACACAATATTGAAAGAGAATAACAAGTTAAAGAATTGACACTATATGACTTTAAGCCTTACTATTAAGCTACATTAATCAAGACAGTTTGGTATTGGCAAAAAAATAGACAAGCAGATGAATGAAACAAAATACACAGCCCGGAAATACACTCACATAACTGTAGTCAACTGATCTCTGACAAACACACTAGAGAAAAGACAGTCCCTTCAAAAAACAGTGCTATAATAAATGGACATCCACATGTCAAAAAAAAAAAAAAAAAGAATCAAGACAGAGACCTAACACCTTTCACAAAAGTTAATTCTAAATTGATCATAGACCTAAATATAAAATGCAAAACTATAAAGCTCCTAGAAGAGAACCCTGGGAGAAAATCGGGATGATCTCAGTATAGCAATGACTCTTCAGATACACCACCAGAGGCATGACCCATGAAAACAATAACTGATAAGCTGGACTTCATTAAATTAAAAGTTCTGCTCTACAAAAGACACTGTCAAAATTTGAGAAGATAAGCCACAGACTGGAAGAAAATATTTACAAAAGAGATATCTGACAAAGGACTATTACCCAAAATATACCCAAAACTTTTAAAACTCAGCAGTAAGAAAACAATTTGATTTAAAGATGGCCAAAGATCTGAAAAGACATCTCACCGAAGAAGATACACAGATGGCAAGGAAGCCTACAAAAAAAATGTTCAACATTATATGTCATTAGGGAATTGCAAATTAAGCAACAATAAAATACCACCACACACCTACTAGAATGGTCAAAGCCCAAAGGCCTGACAATATCAAATGCTGACAAAGATGTAGAACAACAGGAAGTCTTATTGGCAGGAATGCAAAATGGTACTGCCACTTTAAACCACTTTGGTGGTTTCTCCTAAAACTAAACATACTCTTACAATCCAGTAACTGCAGTCCTTAATATTTACCCCAAAGAGTTACAAATGCATGTCCACACAAAAACCTGCACAAAGATATTTATAACAGCATTATTCATAATTGCTAAAATTTGAAAGCAACCAGGATGTCCTTCAGTAAGTGAATGGATAAATAAATTGGGATTCATCCAACAATGGAGTAATACACGGTTCTGAAAAGAAATGAACTGTCAAAAGCCATAAAAAAACATGGAGGAAATTTAAAGGAAACTAACTTGCTAAGTAAAGGAAGCTAATCTGAAAAGGTTACATGCTGTATGATTCTAACTATATGACATTCTGGAAAAAACAAAACTATAGAGACAATAAAACAACAACAGTTTCCAGGGCTTAGTGGGGAGGGAGACTACAGAAGCAGAGCACAGAGGATTTTTAGGGCAGTGAAACTGCTCTGTATGGTACCATAAAGATGGACACATGTCATTACACATTCCTCAAAACCCACAGAGTGTAAACACCGTGAGTGAACCCTAAGGCAAACTAGGGACTTCAAGTGATTATAATGTGTCACTGTAAGTTCATCCATTGCAACAAATGTACAACTCTGAGGAAGGATATTGATAGTTGCGAAGGATATGCATGTTGGGGCAGGGAGTATGTGGGAAACTCTGCATTTTTGCTATGAACCTAAAAGCTCTAAAAATTAAAGCCAGTTGATATGTAGAAAGAAAGATCACACATTCGTCTTGTGGGCACAGAGAAAGATTTTAAAACCAAAACACTATGCCTTTTTGCAATAGCATCATACACTACGCTCCCAGAATTGAGAATATTTTCTCACAATTTATGTTAATAAAGTGAATCCTAACACTTTAAAGAAGATTTTACTCAGTCCTCTGAATTTTGATAATTCAGATTTCTTTTCTTAAAGATTTATTTTTAGAAAGAACACGAGCAGGGGAAGGGCCAGAGGGAGAGAGGGAGAAATAATCGCAAGCAGACTCCCCTCTGAGTGGGAGTCCGATGCTGGGCTCGAGATCACGACCCCAAAATCATAACCTGAGCTGAAGTTGCCCAACCAACTGAGCCACCCAGGTACCCCAATAATTCAGATATTATTAACAGTACATTGTCATTCATCGCACTCCTTTGGTTCTAACAAATTAAAAGAAACATGTAAATTTTAGTGCTAAAAAGGTATTACTTCTTAAAAACGGAATAATTTATTTTGAAAACTTACTGTATTCCAAAGCAATTTTAATATGCACAAACATATATAGATCACATCCATATACACATATATAGTTATACATACAGTATCTTTTTCTTTTTATCTCCTGGTCCAGGGTAAGAAAGGTTTAGTTGATCAATATATCTAATTAATTTTATTTGGTAGAAATGTTGAATTACCATCTTGACAATAACTTTTTATTCTCAAGGCTATGATAATGTGAGAAGACTGCTCATTTTTAAAATGCATTTATTTTAATGCCAGAGCATAGCATGCTCAGCTGCTCCTTGTTTACATCACCTTCCTTAAAAAAGACCTGAAGTTACAGAGTTTCATGAGTTTGAACCATCACATCTGGCTTCCAATATGTAAATCCTACGGAATCTAATTTTGTTATTGGATTTAGTTGTATCAATAATATTTCTTAAAGTCTTTATACTTAAAACAATTATAAAAATTGTAATTAAACTATGCTTAGATAACAAAAACCCAAATAAGAAATAAAGCACCTAGTAAACAGGGTAAGTGAGTTTAAGTGGAATGTTAAATATTTTAGTGGGTATGCTTTTTAGGATATCTCAAAGAAAACATTTGTTTAAAAGATGTGTTTATCATCTAGAATTGTATCTTATGTTTTTTCAAATTAATACCCATGAAAGCCTTTAGAAATCATGAATATTTCTGTTACTGGCTAACTGATCTATATATAGGAAATATCACCCTGTTGGCAGACTAAAATTGCCTTGGGGTGGGGGTGGCGGGGAGAGACCATTTATCTCAATAGTGTTGCAAGTGAAATGCTCCAGCCATAAAACAAAATTCCAAACCAAATAGGATCTCTTGGCTCCTCAATATCTTTGCAATGTAAAATCATAAACCATTTAGCACTTAAACATCAACTCAAAATTTGGAAATAAATATTCCCTAGGTTCTCTGGCATACTGTCAAAGAAGGGTGACCCTATTTAATCTGCATATTACTTAAATTTGCATAAATAGGTTTAGAGATATAGAGATAAATTCAGAACGAACACACACACACACACACACACACAGATGTTCACACACTAGACACAGGAAGAAAAAGGATCCCTAAGTTTAAGTTCAATAATAATGCATAATATTAAAGTATTTGGAATAAAATTCTATTTTTCTTAATATTTAAAATAAATAATCCCCTTACTAATCATTTCTTTGCTTAAATAAGAGACAAGAAGCATTACACAACATCTGCATACATTCCTTCCTCCTTTCTGGCTTCCTTATCTCCATCTCTGACTTATAAGGAGAGCTGATATCTAGACTGAAAGCCCGTTATGTTTATATAATAGTAACAATTTATAATAATTAGCTGCACATTCCAAGTAACACCATTAAAGATGATGTGATGTAACATCTCACATAATGAATATGCTAAAACTCAGTTATAATGTAGGAATTAGAAGTAAAAAAAAAAAACATATTTTAGTGTTAAGGTAGTTACAAATGCCATGGATCCATAAATTAGCCTCTACCACTGGATTCAGAAAAATAATTATGGAATTTCACTCTTTGAAGTTAACAATAGTTTCAACTCCAGTGAAAGGAAAAAAAATACTTCAAGTAAAATGGATACTAAAGTTTCATCTATCTACCTACCTACCTACCTATCAAACAGAGTGAGTGAGATGTAGGACTCAAAACCAAAGTAATATTTGAGAAAAATAGCACGTTTATAAAAAGTCTGAACACTGAGGTCTACAATAGCATTCTAAAGCAAAAGCACATGAGATTACACAGGTTGAACACCTGCACACAGAACTTGTCCTAGATCTAGATAAAGAGAAAGAGAGAGAAGTTTATGGACAGCTTACCCTACTCCAAGCAGTGTGCTTGGCACCTGACATCGATTTTCTGCTGTAATCATCACAATAACCCTGTGAGCTACATATTCCATCACTCCTCCAATGTTATGTATTGCAAGACGAACGCTCTGAATCGCTATTTTATTACCACTGGCAAAATCAAATCCCAAAAACTGTTATTTTCATTAGTTTTGTTGTACTTATAAGGCAAACACATTTCCCCTAGACTTGGAAAATCCAGCCACATTCATAGTTACTTTAGGAGATTTTCTGTCTCCACATTCTTCATGCAATATTTTATGAGAATACTAGGTACCACAGACTAGCCTATTGGGTAAATTAATTAAACATGTCATTAAAAAGTATGACATTAATTAAACATGTCATTAAAAAGTATGACAGATCATACTTTCATCAGTACAAAATATACATTAGTAGTCAAAAGACTACATATTTTTTGGAAAACAATGTTTCTTTTTTTTTTTTTTTTTTTTTAAGATTTTATTTATTTATGTGACAGAGAGACAGCCAGCGAGAGAGGGAACACAGCAGGGGGAGTGGGAGAGGAAGAAGCAGGCTCCCAGCGGAGGAGCCTGATGTGGGACTCGATCCCCGATCGCCAGGATCACGCCCTGAGCCGAAGGCAGACGCTTTAACGACTGCGCTACCCAGGCGCCCCGGAAAACAATGTTTCTTGAGAACCATATACAATGGTGAAGTTTCAACTATTCCTCATAAGGTAATGGAGCATACCTCACCCATTTTCATGGGATAACCCCTCAACACCAAGTGCGTATTTTTTGAGAACTGGTGTTTCAACAGACTTAAAAGAGACAGAATTTCCTGTGTTTGCTAAGTGATCACATATTCTGGACAATAAAATAAATGTAGAGATAATACCATATATGTTGATCAGAAGACTCAGTATTAATAGGCCCATTCTTGCAAAATTAGTCTATAGATTCAATGACATTCAAACAAAAATCCTAGCAGTTTTTTATAAGAAATTGAAAAGCCATTTCTAAAAATTATGTAAAAATAAAAGAACCTAGAATAGACAAATAGTTTGAAAAAAGTAGACAACATATACTATCTGATTAAACTAAAATAAACAAGAAATTGTCATACTGGCAACAAAGACAAATGAATCAAGATGGTGTCCAGAAATTGACCCACATATATATGGTCAATTGACTCAACAAAGGGACCAAAGCAATTCAAAGGGAAACAAAAGTCTTTTCAATAAAGGTGCTGGAACAAGATAAACTTGGGGGGAAAAAATGAACCTTGCCCTTTACTTGATACCATATACTAAAATAAATTCTAAATGGATCGAAGACTGAACTCTAAAGCTAAAATATATCTTCCAGAAGAAAACACATGAGAAAACCTATGTGGCTGTGAAGCAGGCAAAGATTTCTTAGGACACAGGAAACAGTAACTATGAAAGACAAAACTGATAAATTGGACTTCCATAAATATTAAACATTTCTGCTCAGCAAAAGACACTGAGAGGGAAATGAATAGACAAATACAGTTTAGAAGAAAATATTCTCTCTCTACATATATCTGACAAAAATAAATGTACCTGGATTATATCAAGAAACCTTAAAAATCTATAAGAAACATGCAAATAACCCAAGAATATCTTAAAAGGTAAAGATTTTTTTTAAAAAAAACATACTAATGGACAATAAACACACTAAAAATTGCCTGACATCACTAGTCACTAGGGAAATGCACATTAAAACCACAGTAAGATACCATGTTGTATCCCACTAGCATAGCTAAAATAAAAACACTGACAATACCAAATGTCAGCTATATGTCCAACAACTGAAATTTCCATACACTGCTGGTGGCAAAGTATAATGGTACACCCACTCCAGGGAACTGTTTGGCAGCTTCTTAAAAAGATAAATACATAGCTTACCTTCTAATTCAGAAATTGTACTCCTAAGTATTTAACCAATAGAAATGAAAACTTAATCTTGCACACAAATGCTCGTAGCAGTTTTATTCATAAAATAGCAAAGAACTGGAAACAATCTAAGTGTCCCTGAACAGGTAAAATTATTGATATATTATGTTATATTCATATAATGGAATACATCTCCTTGGAGATAAGAAAAAGAAATAAACAACAGAATAGAGGAATCTCCCAAAATGTCATGTTAAGTGAAAGAAGCCAGACACAAAAGAATACATTGTCTGTTTTCATTCATATGAAATCCAAGAAGAGACAAAACCAACATATGGTAATGGAAGCTAGAAAGTACTTGTCTGTAGGGTGGGAGGATGTTGGGGGAGAACTGACTGGAAGGAACTTTCTGCAGTTATAGAAATGTTCTATATTTTGTTTGGGAGGTGGCTACATAGGTGGTTACAACTGCCAAAATTTATCCAATTATACACTTAAGATAGGAACATTTTATTACATATTAATTGTTTCTCAATAAGAGGTATGTTAGTTTGTTGTTTTCTAAGCATTTTGGCTGTGGTATCACAAAGAACTAGGTTCACATTCTGACTGCACCATTTCTTTTTGTGTGATTATGGAAAGTTCCTTAACTTCTCAATCCTTTAATTTCTTTATTTTCAAATTGTAGATAATGCAAGTGCCTCCATCATAGATTATTGTGAAGGTTAAACGAGAAAATGGATTTGAAAGCACTACAGTGCACAAAGTAAGAGTCAGCTCAAAAAACCTTCACTATTATTATTTCGTTATTAATCAAAGCTTTACAAAGAACATCCTAATTCAATCATAGGTAAGTACATACACAGTTTTCCACCTAAAACTAATTTCTTGCCACAGTAGGTTACAACAAAAAGCCTCTTATGGCATTGTTCTGATCAAAAAACAGTGATTATTATAAAACTGCTTTCCAATGGACAGTGGAAAAACACAGGATTGAATGTGCAGCCATAATAAATGCAGATTATGTGTGTGGGGGGGGACCCCACAAAACTCAAACACGCATCCGCTATTTTCAGCAGTCTCCCAACTATTCTTATAGCTTCCACTTTTGCACCTTTCATCAATCTGTTATCCTAGGGAAGCCAGGGTGATTGTTTTATAAACATAATTTAGATCATGTCAGGTCCCTGTTTAAATGATTCCAATGGCTAAGCAATGTTTTCAAGACAAAATCCACATTTCCTACCATGGTCCCCAAGACCGTGCATGACACAACTTCTTACCTGTCCAGCTTTGATGAGCCCCTCCATCCTAAGAGCATTTGAACTACACCTGCCCTTTCTGTTGTTCCAGCTTGTCAAATCTGTCCCATATTTGCGCTTGTCATTCCTTCTGCTTCATGTGCTCTTGCCCACTTCTCCTCTTCCCTTAAGCTTCAATTCAAATGTCTTATCCTCAGAAACCTTTCCTGGCCATCCTATTTAAAGTCGGTCTTCCAGAATCAGTTTCTATTACATATCACCTTCACAGCTCTTATCGACTCCTGCATACACCTCATGTATATATTTGCTCCATCTCCCATCACTACACTATAAGCTTCATGAAGACAGAAACTGTCTCTTTTGTTCACTCAGCGTCCTCAGTTGCTAAAAGACAGTAAGTGCTCAATACAGATCTGTTATATTAATTAATGAACCCTCAAGGGTGACTATAATTTATTCTTAACTTCTTGGTATTAACAGCAAATTTATTTCATTTCAGCAACATACTGTCAACTTTTTTTTCCCCTAAGCTCTTCATTTTATGGTTCTGTTCACTCTTATTCTCATGACTTTGTTTGGGTAGTAACTTCTTCAAAGTGACATGATGAATTAAAATTATGAGAACAGCAATGAAACAAAGCCCCCCTTTGAGATGAAAGAATTTCATACAGATGGAAAGAAAGTTCTTCCTATTTCTTAGAGATGTTTCACTAAGGTACTCATGAATAATAAGAGTCATATATACTATATTTTATTTGCTATAAAGACCTTTTCTACCAAACTACAAACACATACTGCAAAAGAACATTTACCTTGAATATAACATTAACAGAATCAATCCTACAGTTAAGGTCCCGTTTCCATTATATGACATTTTCTTACTCCAATTTATGAAATTCTGGACTTTAACATAATTCCTTCACCTGACTATAGAAAGGATTTAAAGTGTTGATTTTAAAATCACTTTTCTCATGCCAACTTTCTTCTATTTACTCCTTAGTTCAATTCACTGTCATAACCCTCCTCCTGTACAGAATACATAACTGAGCTTTTTCTACCCTTGTTAATTCTTATAACTCTTGTATCGTGTGTACCTTATGTGCAAAGCATGTTTTACATCTCCTTTGGCCAACTTACATGACAGTTATAAGACCACTGAACAGAAACACCACAAACAGAAAGTCACTTATTCAGCAGTTACCATACTACCACATACTTCAAATCACAGACTTAAAAAATGCAACACATATAACACTTAGATGTTATTTAAGTCATCAATTTCAATACATTCATAAACTGATTCTCTTCATAAGTACTATCAAAAAGCCCTTGACTGCCTAGCATTTCAACCTTTCTGGTAAATCTGCCCCCTTGCTTAAGTAACACAGAAAGGCAAAGACATGCCACAAAATTAAAACATAGGGAATGGGCATAATATAGAACTGAGGGCTAAGAGACCCATATTCAAAGACAAAGAAGTCCATGACTACAGGCCCTTCATTGAACTTCTCTGTGTATCAGCATTTCCAGGTCTAAAAGGGGGCCTCAACAAACCTTCCCTAATTGTTTCTCGAGGTTTTATAAAGATATTAAAATTATAATCGTAAAAATGATTTCAAAAAGTTTTAAGAGTACTATGAAAATGATGACTGCATTATTATTATTGAGGCTCCAAAAAATCAAAAATTGACAGTGTAATAAATGAAACCTTTTCATAAGCACTATATAACATTATCTCCATTCATCAAGCCATTACTTGCCTCATTCCCTGATGGAGAAAAAAGTCACTTCAAATTAAAAGTAATCTAAGAAAGGGTTATTGCTCTTTGTCCCATCCACTCTCACAAATTCCACTCCCCTTCATGAAGTCTATAGCACTGTGATTATAGAGCCACTGGACACCTGAGCTCTGCTCTAGTCCTAACTCTGACACTCTCTGCATGAGGTCCAGATGGGTCATTTCACTTCCATGGGCCCAGTTTCCCCATCTTCAGAATTAGGCAACTGGACTCCAGCAGTGGTGCCTAGACTCTGGGGGCATTAGTACCCTCTTTCAATGTCAAAACACTTGCCTGCTACATGACAGTGGTGGTGTTTCTAGTATTAGTGGTTGAGCTTTTACGAACTCAATAAAACTTTTAAATGAATCTGCCTTTATTAAAAATGGCATTAATTCACAATAGTATTAGTTACATGGTAGTTCACATGCTTTCACATATGTTAATCAGTGTACATGAATACAAAGACCGAGCCCATGGTTTGGGAACTTCTGAACAGGTTTCCGAACTCCCCCATCCTGCTCTGTGCCCACTTATTGCAAGACAAGATCCTACACAAAGGGAGAATATAAGCTAAAAGACACAATATCATATTCACAGTACAAATATCAGCAACACCCAAAGGGTAGGTTAATAATTCAAATCAAACACTAGTTTTTCTAAAGCTTCCATTTAATACATCCCGCTTAAAAGACCTGAGGGATGCCTGAGTGGCTCAGTAGGTTAAACGTCTGCCTTCAGCTCAGGTCATGATCCCAGGGTCCTGGGATCAAGTCCCGTGTCGGGCTCCTTCCTCAGTGGGGAGCCTGCTTCTCCCTCTGCCTCTGCCTGCAACTCACTCTGCTTGTGCTCCAACAAATAAATAAAATCTTAGAAAAAAAATATAAATAAAAGACTTAAAATTTTTTTCATCTATAATACCCTTCAGTCATCTTTAAAGTGTGACTTTTCACACTTAAAAAAAAAAGAGATAAATTTGAACTTCCATTAGCTACTGAGTGACTTGAATAATTCATGCTCATTGATTTAGAACTTGCTGAGTATCTCATCTGTCTAGTGCATCATATCAAAAAATATGTGTTAGGAAGTCATGCTCTGTAAGAAGTGCTACACGATACAAAAGAAAAGACACAGAAGCTATCCCATAACTTCCAAATAATTTCAAATGAACATAGGATAAAAATTAAGTATCTAATGAATATAAAGTAAAAGAGGCCATGTAGGACACACTGATCAAGAAGTTTCTCACTGAAGAATCTGAATTCAGTTTTGGAAGGAGGTGACGGGGACTAGTGGAGAACAGGGACAAAGCAATTTGTGTCCTGAGAGCTGTATGTGCAAAGAGGCAGAGACCGAAATGATGAAGCTGAAATGTGCTAATGACTGTTTGATGGAGTCCAGCAAACCAGAATCCAGAAAAGTACCATTTTGTAATACTTCTGATCAATTTCAAAAGAAATCTTTGTGACTCTCCCATGCACCTACAATAGCAGTTGCTTTGTATTTATGGAAGGAGTTTTGGTCCTCAATGTCTTTTCTACTGTGTAAGCATTTGGTCTTTAGTCAGTTTTAGGCATGAACACCACAAATGAAAAGATCAAAGAGTAATCAAATGCTAGTCTGATTTTAAAAACTGTTCTCAGAAAGTACAAATCCTTTTATAATTGCTCAACTGAACATCTGTTTTATTCCTACTTTTTTTCAGCCACATTTAAGTGAATTAAAAATCCCCAAAGAGAAGAAAAGTCAAGTGGACAGGCACAATCAGAAATTCAAATAAAATACTAATAATATTAAAATTATAAAAAATTAATTTGCCACTCTATTGAAAGTTTGGCTATCATTCTAAAAGCAGAGCAATGGAAAAAATAGAGAGTTGCTAAACATGTTTTTACATAAAGGTAAAAGGCCATTTCATTTTTAAATATAGAAATATAGGCTCTGCTCAAGCATGTAGCTTTTAAAATATGAAATTATATAAATGGCATTTTCTTCATGAGTAAACTGTGATGCACACATCTAATTATAATGAGCCTCTTTATAAGGTGATTACTTGACATCTGCCTTTTAAAATACATACATAAAGTAACTTTGTTCATGACTCAGCCACTGGTAAGCCAAAGGGTAGGCCAAATATGTACAAACAAGAATAAGTTTCCATTCTGCCTTAAACGGACTGACAAGAAAAATGTTTTTTAAGGAAAAAATAACTTCAATTTTTAAATATCAACAAGATTCTCACCTGACTTCTATAATAGAACAAAAGAACAAGAATTTTGTTTGAAATTCTCATGTTTAAGTTTTTTTTTTAATAAGGGTAAATTTGATGTGTTTTAGCTTTCAGCTGAGGGTATAAAATAAAATCTTTGCACACAAAATCCCTAAAAATCACAAGAAGTTCGAGAGTAATTTATATAAAAGCCTTATTCTCAATGTTGGTTACTAGAGATTAGTTCAGTCGTTTAAATTTTTTTTTTTTTTTTTTTTTAGTTCTTTCCAAAATACAACATTACATGGACACAGAGAACCTTGTGATGATTTTCATTCCATCTACTTCTGAGTTGGAACTGGAAGAAAAGCTCACAGAACCACTTACTGCATCATCAGTAACAAATTTACAGAGTAATATTCTACTATGCTGTAATAGAGCAGAGTGTTTTGTTGTTCTTTTTCATTCCTGTAGTAATCTCCTGGATTTAGCCTTTTCAGAAATAATTTTTCCAAATAGATGGCATATATGCAAATCACTTAATGAGTATGCAAATCAAATAGTTCAAATTGTTCAGTATTATCTATTGACAATAAGAGAGTGGGAGGTTCCAGCATTAATGCCAAAGCAACTTTACCATTTCAAGAACTAGCTGACAGCCTAGAAAGACTGGTTATTAAAATGACAAGGCTTTCATAATCAACAAGATATAGCAATTTGAAAAGCTGATGGAAAACACATTTTACTGTGAACACATATTTCTCTAAATACAATATCTGCACTCATATGTTAATACAAAGGGAAAACAAGACTAAAATGCAAACACTTAATCTTTTTAAAAGCTTCAAAATGTTTTTTAAATTAATGTTACTCCTAACAAGTCTAGGAAGATGGGGGGGGGGGGGGAAGCAGAAAAAACTTAAGTGATCAAGGATTTTTAAATTATTTTATATGGTAAACAATATAAGTGATCAAGTGATCAACTTAAGTGATCCAGGATTTTTAAATTATTTTATATGGTAAACAATAGCATTTTTCTAAGAAATTTTTCACTTAACTTAAAGCAATTAGAAAGAAAGGAAAAACAAAAAGGAGACTCAGGGCAGCTGGCTGGCTCAGTCGGTGGAACATGGTGGAGCATGCAGCTCTTGACCTTGGAGTCGTAAGTTCAAGCCCCATGTTGGGCCTAGAGTTTACTTAATAATTAAAAAAAAAAAAAATTAAAGAAAGGAGACTCAAGTAGACAGATAAAAGTCAAATGACATTAAAGAAACTATATTTATATAAATACATCAACACTCTCACCACTGCAAATGGCAACAGAAAATAAGTCCCCATAACTTTCTACAAAAGAAAGTAGCTAATATTTTGAATATC